>NC_084488.1:92387208-93023870 GCF_030035675.1 Rhineura floridana | reverse complement strand
TGACACCCAGAGCCACCCCGCCCTGCTCCACGCTGTTTCCCTGCAAGGCTGCTCCAACTCCTCCTCGGAGGCGGGCGGGCGAGACCGGGAGCAGCGTTGGTGGGGCGAGGGAGGCGCACCGGTGTTCCCAGGCCTTCTCTGGCTGGGTGCCCCTCCGGCGTGCACCCTCCCAGGGGCATGGATGGGGTGGCTGGCCTCGAGTGCGCACGCACGCATGCCCAGCCACCTCGTCCATGCCCCTGGGAGGGCGCACACCAGAGGTCCGCACCCCCCGCACTCCTGCTAGTGATGCCGCTGTTTGCCACTACTGGTTTCCCTTGGTTTTAAATAAGCCAAGTGACACGAGTGCATTCTTTGATGTTCTCAGTCCTGAAATGAGCTCATCTTCTTTCCAGTGCTCTGCTAATATTTTCCTAACACTAGGTCTAGGTTAGGGGTAGACAGCCTGTGGCCTTAGGGCTGTTTGCTTGTGGCCCTTGACCTAATTTGAATAGCCCATTGCAAGTGATTGGTTCAGACCTGTAGCATGAGTAATCTGTCCCTTCCTAGCAGCCTGCTGGATGGGAAGGGAGGGGGAGAAAGAAGGAGGTGGCAGAAAGAAAGCAAAAAGGGGAGGAATTGTCCACTTATGGCCCTGACCCACTGCTGGATCTGGCCCTCAGGAGTCTCTCCCCAGCTATGACCATCAACAGGGGGAAAAAAGAGTTGTCTGCCCATGATCTACATCAAGGATAGGTAATGGGAAAGAAATTCAATTCAGTTTGCATTTAAAGCCAAATCTATCAAATCTGCACTTTTACTTAATATGAGAACACAGCCATCCTTTGAAATTCACACTTACCCAAATTTTGTGATGCAGTTCTCCAACCAAAGGTTTTAAAAAATGATTTAAAACCTTGACTCCATTATTGTAGCAGTTGATCCTAATGAGGTGTCCAGAGCACAGTCTTGTCCTGTTTTACTGGATGAGTTTCAGTTGGTACAGCTCGAGGATGTGGACAAGGTGCTTGGACAGGTGCGGGCGACCACTTCTGCTCTGGATCCTTGCCCCTCATGGCTAATAAAAGCTAGCAGGAATGGAACAGCCGGCTGGGCCAAGGAGGTGATTAATGCCTCTTTACGAGAGGGAGTGGTCCCACCCTGCCTGAAACAGGCGGTGGTGAGACCGCTCCTAAAAAAACCCTCCTTGGACCCTAATAACTTGGACAACTATAGGCTGGTAGCAAATGTTCCATTCCTGGGCAAGGTCCTAGAGCGTGTGGTCGCTCGCCAACTCCAGGCTCTCTTGGATGAAACTGATTATCTGGACCCATTTCAATCGGGCTTTCGGCCGGGGTTTGGTACAGAAACGGCCTTGGTCGCCCTGTATGATGACCTCTGTCGGGAGAAAGACAGAGGGAGTGTAACACTGTTGGTTCTCCTTGATCTCTCAGCGGCGTTTGATACCATCGACCATGGTATCCTTCTGGAGCGACTTACGGATTTAGGAGTGGGAGGCACTGCTTGGCGGTGGCTCTGCTCCTATCTCGGGAATCGTCTCCAGAAGGTGATGCTGGGGGAACATTACTCGAGTCCCTGGGTACTCCAATATGGGGTCCCGCAGGGTTCAGTTCTGTCATCAGGAGTTTTGGAGTGCGTTTCCAGCAATATGCTGATGATACGCAGCTCTACTACTCCTTTTCATCTTCGTCAGGTGAGGCTGTTGATGTACTAGACCGCTGCCTGGCCGCGATAATGGGCTGGATGAGAGCTAATAAACTGAAACTCAATCCTAACAAGACTGAGATGCTGTTGGTGGGAGGGCCCTCTGCCCAGATGGTTGACGTTCGACCTGCCCTAGATGAGGTTACACTCCCCCTAAAGGAGCAGGTACGTAGTTTGGGGGTCTTATTAGATCCGCTCCTGTCACTTGAGGCTCAGGTAGCCTCGGTGGCACGGAATGCATTCTACCAGCTTCGGCTGGTAGCCCAACTACGACCCTATCTGAACAGGGAGAATCTCGCCTCAGTTATCCATGCTATGGTAACCTCTAGATTGGACTACTGTAATGCACTCTACGTGGGGCTACCTGTGAAGACGGTTCGGAAACTTCAGCTAGTGCAAAATGCTGCGGCCAGAGTTCTCACTAGGACAAAGAAATTTGACCATATAACACCTGTCCTGGCGCAGCTGCACTGGCTACCGATATGTTTCCGGGCCAGATTCAAAGTGTTGGTTCTTACCTATAAAGCCCTAAACGGCATCGGACCGCAATACCTGGTGGAACGCCTCTCTCGCTATGTACCTACCCGTTCATTACGCTCGACGTCGAAGGCCCTTCTCCGGGTCCCAACTCATAAAGAGGCCCGGAGATCAACAACTAGATCTACGGCCTTCTCGGTGGTGGCCCCCAAACTATGGAATGCCCTCCCAGACGAGATACGCCTGGCGCCTTCTCTGTTATCTTTTCGGCGCCAGGTAAAAACCTACCTTTTCGCCCAGGCATTTTAAACATTTTAAATTTAATATTTTAAACCTAATATGGATCTTAATTTATAAACTCAATGACGATTCTATTTCAGATTTTTATCATGTTTAATGTTTTATAATTGTACTATATTTTTCACACTTGCTCATATTTTAATTGTGATTTTATTTGTTGTACACCGCCCTGAGAGCTTTCTGCTATAGGGCGGTCTAGAAATGTAATTAAATAAATAAATTATATTAGGCCAAAATATGCATAAAAATGAATAGATTAGTGAAAATGACATGCAAAATTGCATTATATTAGGAGAAAATGGTTGCCAACATGTGTACATTAGTCAAAACTGCATACAGAAAAATGTATTTATTAGGAGAAATTCACAGTAAAATGCTGGAGAATTTTCATGAGGATTAAAAACAACAACACCAAACCAAACAAAGTATTGAAGAAATGTGGAGAACTGAATTTAAATTGGAAAAATGAGAAACAGAGAGTACCAAAATTGGCAGATCCCTCCATCCCTAATTGAGGAAGGGCAGATAGTTGATTTTGCACACCTTTGCAATCATCCATGAATATGAACTGGGTTGTAGGATGCCTGGAGGGTATTTATAACGTGTACCAAAGTGCAACATTGTACCCACAAAACTTAAGTCAGCTGCCCGTCACTTTCACTCTCTTGTTCCTGTCTGGGTCTTCTCATCCATGACAGCAGTGGCAAGGAGGAGCCAGCTTCCCACTGTGGAATGGTGAGGCTTGTGGTGATGGAAAACAGAGGAAAGCACCTCGGTGGGTGGCACATTGAGCCTTGGGACAGCTGGGGTTGTGACAGTGGGTATGACGGTAGCAAAAGGGTACAAAATCCAATGTGCATAGGCCCAGATCATGAGGTCAGTTCACAGATAAGCATGTCCGGTTTTATATCCATAGGTCCCATCAGGACCGGCCCCAGACATGCCGGGGCCCTTGGGCACAAGCCTGCCCCAGGCCCCAACACTCCCCTTCCACAATTCGTGGCAAGATCGCTGCCACAGATTGCATGGCAAGAGCTTCAGAGCCCCCGCCATTCCCTTGCTTCAACCTACCTTTCTCGGCTATTGTGCGATTGCACATGCAGCGTTGTCCTTAACCAAGATGGTGGCCGAGGTTTCCATAAGGGGCTGAAGCCTCTGCCGCCATCTTGGCTCATGGTAGGGATGTGCGCACATAGCATAGGGGAGCAACTCCCCTATGGGTAAAGGTTGTAGCATATGAGGCTTTTTAATTTAGCGAAAAGGCGAGTACGAGGCAACATGATACAAGCTTATAAAATTAAGACAGAAGAATCATAGAATAGTAGGGTTGGAAGGGTCCTATAAGGCCATCAAGTCCAACCCCCTGCTCCATGCAGGAATCCAAACCAGCTTATAAAATTAAGGTTTTTCTCCCTCTCTCATAACATTAGAACTAGTGAACATCCAATGAATCTAAATGATTCAGGACAGGCAAAAGAAAGTACATCTCCACACGGTGCATAGTTAAACTATGGAATTCCCTCTCACAGGAAGCAGTGATGGCCACCAATTTGGAGGGCTTTAAAAGAGAATTAGCAAAATCCATGAAGGATTAGGCTATCAATGGCTATGCTCTCCCTCCATGGTCAGAGCCAATATGCTTCTGAATGTCAGTGGCTGGGAAGCACAAGTGGGAAGAGTGCTGTTGTGATCAGGTCCTGCTTGTGGGCTTCCCATGGGCATCTTGTTGGCCACTGTGAGAACAGGATGCTGGATTAGATGGGCCACTGGCCTGATCCAGCAGGTTCTTCTTATCTTCTTAGTAGTGGTCACCCTAATGGAACTGCTCCTTTGTGGAAGAAGCCTTATCACATACATTTTTATTTGGGTGTCTATGGGTAGAACCAGTCCAGGTTATTGAGGAAACTAGACATCCCAATGGAGTCTGTCCCTGGTGGTTAGAACAAAATAATAATTTTAAATAATTATCAACGGTGCCACCATGTAACGGTGTCTTGGCCTGTCTTTGGGAAGTTAGTAAAGCCAGTAGATGATGGATTTTAACATTTGCTATGGTTTAAGGTATTTAACTAAGAGCCAGTGTGGCGTAATGGTTAGAGTGTTGGGCTATGACCTGGGAGACCAGGGTTGGAGATGATCTGAAAACAAAAAAGGACCCATACAGGAAGTAGAAGATAGGTCAGACCAAAAAGGAAGAGTACAGACAGGTAGCAAGGAATTGCAGGAATGGTGTCAGGAAGGCTAAAGCTGAGAATGAGCTAAGGTTAGTGAGAGATGCCAAAAGCAACAAAAAAGCTTTCTTCAGGTACATCCACAGTAAAAGACAGAGAAAATATATAGTGGTACAGCTACTCAATGAGGATGGCAAAATGATAACAGATGACAAATGAACTGGCCCGATGAACTGCATCCTAGTATTGAAGGAAGTGGCTGAAGAACTCTCGGAACCACTGTCTATTATCTTTGTGAAATTGTGAAGGATGGGTGAAGTGCCCGATGACAGGAGGACAACTAATGTTGTCCCTATCTTCAAAAAAGGCAAAAAGGAGGAATATGGGAACTACAGACCAGTCAGATTGACATCAATCCCTAGGAAAATTCTGGAGCAGATTATAAAGTGGTCAATATGTGGAAATGGATTATAAAGCAGTCAATCTGTAAGCACCTTGAAAACAATGCAGTGATTACTAGAAGCCAACAATCAAGAACAAATCCTGCCAGCCTAATCTTATCTCATTTTTTGATCGGGTAACCTAGCTGGTAGACTGTGGGAATTCTGTGGACATAATATATCTCGACTTCAGCAAAGCTTTTGACAAAGTGCCCCATGATATTCTGATTAGCAAACCAGCTAAATGTGGGCTGGATGGAACAACGATCAGGTGGATCCACAGTTGGCTACAGAATCATACTCAAAAAGTGCTTATTAATGGTTCCTTCACTGAGGGGAGGTAACAAGCGGGATACCACAGGGCTCGGTCCTGGGCCCACTGCTCTTCAACATTTTTATTAATGACTTGGATGAGGTGCAGGAACTGCTTATCAAATTTGCCAGTGATACAAAATTGGGAGGGACAGCTAATACCTTGGAAGACAGAAACAAAATTCAAACTGATCTTGATAGGCTGGAGCATTGGGCTGAAAACAACAGAATGAAATTTAACAGGGATACGTGCAAAGTTCTACACCTAGGAAAAAGAAACCAAATGCACAGTTATAAGATGTAGGATACTTGGCTCAGCAATACTACATGCAAGAAGGATCTTGGAATTGTTGTTGATCACAAGGTGAATATGAGCCAACAGTGTGAGGTGGCTTCAAATGCTTTTTTAGGCTTCATTAACAGAAATTGTTTCCCAATTGCATGAAGTATTGGTTCCCCTCTAGGCATTGGTTAGGCCTCATCTTGAGTACTGCATCCAGTTCTGGACACCACACTTTAGGAAAGATGCAGACAAACTGGAATGGGTTCTGAGGAGGGCAACAAAGATGATTAGGGGACAGGAAACAAAGCCCTATGAAGAGAGACTGAAAGAACTGGGCATGTTTAGACTTGAGAAGAGAAGACTGAGGGGAGATATGATAGCACTCTTCAAGTACTTGAAAGGTTGTCACATAGAGGAGGGCCAGGATCTCTTCTCAATCGTCCCAGAGTGCAGGACATGGAATAATGGGCTCAAGTTGCAGGAAGCCAGATTTCAACTGGACATCAGGAAAAACTTCCCAACTAGTAGACTGGTACGACAGTGGAACCAATGACCTTGGGAGGTGGTGGGCTCTCCAGCACTGGAGACCTTCAAGAGACCTTCAAGAGGCTACCTGCTGGGTTTGCTTTAATTTGGATTCCTGCATTAAGCAGGGGGTGGACTCAATGGCCTTATAGGCCCCTTCCAACTCTACAATTCTGTGATTCTGTGGTTTGAATCTCCACTCAACCATGACTTTGGGCCAGTCATTGCCTCTCAGCCTAACCTACCTCACAGGGTCATTGTGAGGATAACATGAGGAGGGGAAAACTATATACACCGCCTTGAGTTCCTTGGAGAAAAAAGATGGTATATAAATGGAATAAATGGAATAAATAAAATAACTGAATAGCAATGGTATTTTATATTTGTTTGTTACCATAAACCCTTGGGTTATGAATTCAAAAATTTTCCATAATACAATTCCTTTGGATCAGAAAAAAGTAGTTATGAAACAGCCTTCAGAGATTAGCCTTTGAACACATTTTAATAGGCAGAACACTAGCCATCAGATCCTTGGATATACCCGAGGAAGTGTAGCAGAACGCCCTGCTCCTACAAGACACACACAGAGGTCAACCAATGCCCTGAGATGAGATGTACTTCTTTGTACTCTGGGAAAGAGGAACCCAAAGCCCAATGTCTTCAAAGCAACGTAGGAGGCATGTGTATATATGCGTGTGTGAGATAGAAACCACGAGTTATGATCATCAGAAGCAGTCAGAGATGTGGGTTTTGCCACATTTGTTACAATTTGCAACCCTATTATTGTCTCTCTCACCAGGGGATTGCTTCTAAAACTCCTACCCATTCGAGAAGACTCCCTCGGGGGATTCTTTTTCAAGAGAGCGTGACTCCCCAACTGTTTAGAGTCCACCCCTTTTGGAAGCAGTTACAAGCAGAGTAAAGAGGCAACGGCAGTTGCCTTGGAAGAGATGCTTGGAGAGTTTGGTTTTTTTCAATGAAGTATTTCTGTAAATAAAAGCTGGAAGGAAAAATGCCATGGGGCTGGAAATCTGCAGCTGGGTTTTGGAGGGGGAGGGATTCTAGGTGGAATGGTGATTATTAGTTTTGGGGGGAGGGAGAAGAAGAAGAAGAAGAAGAAGAAGAAGAAGAAATTAACATGCATTTACTGTGGATCCAGCTGGAAGGGAAGGGCATTGGAGAAAATTGTTTTCTATTATTATTATTAAATATATTTATTAAATCACAACTTGTAACAGGAAACTGCAGCTGTGGGAGGGAATGAAGAGAATGGTTTTTTCTTGAGGCCATATGCAAGCATTTGCTTTCACCCAGCATAGGATGCCAGACCTTTCTGATTCAACATCAAAGTGGACAAAAGGTCTACTTCAAATCCATAGTAACCTTTTATTAGCATTCTTAAACTTCCTGCATGCTTGCTCTAGCAGCCTTAAGTAGAAAAACCTGGAATAATAGGCCTGAAAGAGAACTCAGAACACTTAGACCTGGCTCAAGGCAGGAACACCCCCTCCTCAAAAAAATCCCCCATCTCAACCCATGTATGCCAGACCATAACGAACCTAAAGCAGAAAACAGGGATAAATGTGGCGCACATAACAAAGAGGACCACGGCTGAATCGGACCAAACATCCATCAGTTCCACCATCCTTCTTCCCACAGATGCATGTGGGAAGCCTACAAGTAGGACTTATATAAGAACGTAGAAAGCTGCCTTATACAAAGGCAGACCATTAATCCATCAAGCTCAGTACTGTCTACATTGACTGGCAGTGTCTCTTCAGAGGACATTCCCAGAGGACATTGTATTTTTATACTATTTTATGTTCACCGCCCAGAGAGCTATCGCTAGTCGGGCGGTATATAAATTTAATAAATAATAAAAATAATAATAATAATTCCGGAGGACATACCCAGCCCTACCTGGAGATGCCGGGGACTGAACTGGGGCCATTCTGCATGCTACGCATGTGCTCTCCCCACTGAACTACAGCTTTCAGGATATCTCCAAAGCCACCTCTCCCCCTAGATGCCACCCCAGTCAGTTAATTCTGTGGCTGGAGATCTGTTGATAGTGCCACACTTTGAGCATTGAGCAGGGGGTTGGACTCAATGGCCTTATAGGCCCCTTCCAACTCTACTATTCTATGATTCTATGACTTCCTTGTGGTAAAGCATGCTGTGACTCAAGCATGTGCTTCTAGCGCTGTGGCACAGCTCTCTGGAATTTCTTCCTTTAGCAGTGAAGCAAGCCCCAGCCCTGTGAGGTTTTCAAGGATTGTTGAAAACAGTCCAAATCTCCCAAGCATTCCTAAATTATTTATTTTGTTTGATTTTATTTAGACCATTTCAGTACTGCTTCATATATAAAAAATCACTAAGTGGTTTACAGAAAACTAAAAAAAGACAACTGAAACAACAAATGTTGCAAAATAAACAATGTTACATATATATATATATGTATGTTACATTAATACAAATTAATAATAAACAGTGGAGGCTGGTGGTTCCAACACTGGTGGGACAGTGAATCTACTCTGAGTTTTAGTATGAACTTTGAAGGAGTTGTCCAAGGTCAGCACCTTGGCCAGCTCCTTGAAATTTCAGACTAAAATCCAGAGTGGATTCACTGCCCCACTGACATTGGAGCCAGTCTCCACGGTTAACAAATATGAACTGATATCAATTCCTTTTTCTTCTGACACACCTCCCCTCTCTGCCTCCTGGCAGGCACCCAGGCGGACTCAGCGCATTCACCCTGGCTCTCATCCAGGGTCCAAACACAGCTGCCCTTCCCTCCCAAATTTCACAGCAAAGAGAGATCCTGGAAACTGCTGACATCATCCTAGTCTCTCACTCTAGAGGGGTGTTTTTTATGAGCAGGCACCAAGGTAGATGGTGCTGCCAGATGCTGCCCACAGCTGTGGTCCCATGCAGGAGTCAATCAAATGCACTGCACACACCCAGTTCCAGGCTACAGCAGGTTTCTTGAATTTCCCAAGGGGTCCCAAGCATGGCAAATAGGGCACCCCTGAACTTACAGTTCTTTCTCTGGCCTCTGCACACCTCTCCTCCTCCAGCTGCTATTAGCCTATTTTCTCATTGCAGTTTTTAATTCTTGCTGGTGTTTATGTGTTCAAGTTTTGTTTTTGTTTTTTAATCAGTTTTATATTTTACTAGCAGCCACGTACCCAGCATTGCTTGGGAATTAGAAGAAACCAAAACATCAGTGCAGTTTTGAAATCTGTGGTTAAAATCAGAGCAGTTTTGAAAGGTTTGGTCCACCATCTTGATTCAAAATAGTGCCCAATTCTATCTAAACACAGACGGAAACTTTCTCCTTGATCTCAGCAACCAGCATGCAAAATTTGGTTGCAGTATCGTAAAGAAGTGTTCAAATGTAGGTTGGAGATCACTCGTGACCGAGTAAGATTGTCTTCCAAGATAATTTGGTTGGAAGACGCCTGTGCGTGAATTTGTTTTATGTGGGGAGATCGGTGCACGACAATCAACACACAATCTTGACAGAGAAAGGTGTTGATCCAATGGCATGGGTACCCCGACGACTGGACGTCTTTTATCTGCTGCAGCCTTCATCCACCTTCACAGACATTGTAACATACACATTGTTATCCTCTGCCTGTTCTGCCATCGAGGACATTCTTGGATCGTTCTTTGTCTGGTTCCTCTCCCTCGACCTTACCACCATGGGTGACCCTGCTGGGAGTACATGTCTCCCGACGGCATCGTTCACAGGGCTCATTGGAACAAGCAAGCCCACTCACCACTACAAGGTGACGATCCTAACTGGCCTTGGGCCCTTTAAACAGAGGAGTTAGCCTATATAAAGAAGGGCATGGCCTACAATGTTCTGGGATAGGACGCACCATAGCCATTTGAATGTGCAGCCAGATGAGTGATGCTAGCTCATGAACACAGGAACATAAGAGACTTGCTGGATCTAGGGCTGTCTAGTCCAGCATCCTATTTCCTGCAGTGGGCAACAGGACATCTGTGAGAAGTCCACAAGCAGTAGCCCTCTCGTACTGCTGCTTCCAAATGACTCGTATTCAGAAGCATGCTATCTTGGAGGTGGCATGTAGCCATTGATAGCCTTATCCTCTATGAATGTGTTTAATCCCCCTTTTAAAGCCATCCAAGTTGGTCCCATCACCTCATCTTGTGGTACCAGTTTCAACAGTTTAACTAGGCACGGTGTGAAGAAATACTTCTTTTTGTGTGCCCTGAATCTCTCATCATTGGATAACCTCAGATTGTAGTATTGGGAGTGGTGGTATTAGAATGCAGGGTCATTCAATGAAGCTGAGTCCAGAGACTACTCTCGAGGTAGCAGCGATGATGTCAACTATGCCTTTCTGTTTTGGAGTGTGTGACATTGGTGTGGGTGAAATCACTGCATCCCCATCAAGAGTCTCTTTAAACAAAGAACTTGGCCCCAGCACAAGAATAAATGTTTTAATCAGGTTCTAATCCTTTTGTGTGAAGCAGTGCATATCTTCAAGTCTCCCCAAGAATATATCAAAATATAGCAGAGGACCATCCCCCTTAATTTTCTGGCTCTGGGGATCTGTTTGGACAATATTCCCCATGAAACAGACACAACTCATGTAGACTTGAGATCAGAAACAGTCCAGAAGCTTGCATGCTTCTTTCAGATCCCTCCCCTCCTACGTTTCCCTCATAACTACCAAAATGTGAATTGTCCTAATGCATTGAAACCACAATAGTCCCATTTACATAGAGGGCCAGTGCTACCGAGAGGCAAACTGCTGAAATTGCTTCAGGCAATGGAGGAAGAAGGCAGTAGATTAGCAACCTGCAAGCCCCTACTCACTTGCCTCATCTGCTGCTGCCTTTGCCAGCCATTTGCCATCCCCACCCCACAAGGCCTTGGTAGGACTCTCCAACTCCCCTTCTCCCTGCCCCTTTCTGAGGAAGAGAGCCTTGAGTAACTTTAAACTTTTTAATAAATGTAAAACAGAATTTCTGGCTACAGGCCCTCTCCCTGCCACCTCACTCAGAATGCCTTGCTCTGATTAAGGACCCTCTTCCTCAGAGTGAGGCAGAGAGGAGGCAAAGGCAGAGAGTCTGCCAGCACTTTCCATTGCTAGCACAGTGAATCAAAAAGTAAGCAGGATGAGGAGGCAGAAAGCGAGGGGTGCAGGGGGCAGAGAGAGAAGGGGCAGCTTCAGGCAATGCAATATTTTGCACTTGCCTTTGTATACAGGAGCAGTTTGCCCAGTGGAGCAGAGCCACAGCAATAGCCTTCCAGCAGCAGCGTCACTGCAAAGGGTATGGCCGCGGCGAGTTTAGGGCTATGCAGGCACACCACTGGAAGTGCTGGATTGGCTACACCAGTGCATTCGCACAGCTCTGATCTCACTATCTCAACCCTCCCAGTAAGTGGTAGTGACCTGTTCCCAGAAGGCTATTGCTGCGGTTCCATCCCAGCAGGTGAGCCACTCCTGTTGGTCTATGCAATCATGTATGGCAGGATTGTACCTGCTGGCCACACACACCAATTTGAATATGTTCTTCAAAAGCTCTGGAGAGAGCCTAGATCAGGGGTGGGCAACCTACACCTTAATTTCATGTGGATGGGGATGACGAGGGGGAGACAAGGAGGGAAAGGGGTGGGGAAATGGGGGAAAGCTAAATTGGATGGAGTAGGAATGGAAAGATCTTTCTGTTTTTGTTCTCTCCATTTCCCGTTTTTTCAATCTGAAATTCAGTTTTTCAATCTGAAATTCAGTTCTCCACATTTCCACAGCAATCTGCAAACTTTTTTTAAAATCCTCATGCAAATTCTTCTGCATTTCAGTGCGAGTTTCTCTTAATAAACAAATTCTAACTCATGTACACATATTTGCTAGCGATTTATCTTAACATAATGCATTTTTTTATGTCGTTGTCATTAATATATGCATTTTTATGCACCCTTTCCCCTAATATATGCATTTTTGAAAACATTGGTTGGTTGGAGAAGTGCATCGCAAAATTTGGATAGGTGCAGATTTTGAAGGATGCTGTGTTTTGGTTCCTGTGTTGCTTTGGAAAGTGCACGTTTGATAGATTTAGCTTTAAACGCTAACTGAATCAAATATATCCTGCAACTCTAGGATGAAGTGATGGAAGCTGGAAATGAGTACAGACTTTTGCTAGTGGGCAGTTCAGGCCTAAGAGAAGAGTAGTCTGTCCCATCCTCCAATGATCCACATGGTGGGGAAGAAAAGAGAGGAAGACGGGACTGGCACAAAGAGAGACAGAAAAGGGGTTGGCCCTGCCTGCTTTTGATTCTGGTGCTGCCCACAGCTGGCTTTGGCCAACCCGCTACTGACCCCCAGGAAATTATCCCTGGGTGGGGGCGATGCAGCCTTTGACAGAGAAAAGGTTCCCCACCCCTGGTCTGATGCACATAAGTTGTATATGTTTGAACATAACATTTTGCAGGAACAAAGAGGGGGGGAAAGCACTGAGTGGTGATCCAAAAAAGAAGAGGTGGGATCTGGTGTTATGTTGTGGTATGGTTTATTTCTATGCTGCCTTTTGGCCAAAAAGGCCCACAAGGCGGCTCACAAAAAATAAACACAAATACAAAATACATATCAGAAAAGAACAATACAGTTTACAAAAATGTAAATAACAGAACATTAACATTGTTTAAAAAGCAACAGCAACATCTTTCAATAACAATACAATAACAATTCCTAATGTGAGATGGATTGATTCCATAAAGGAAGCCACAGACCTCAGCTTACAAAATCTGAACAGGGTGGTTCATGACAGATGCTCTTGGAGGTTGCTGATTCATAGGGTCGCCATCGACTTGAAGGCACAAGACAGCAAAACTACTAGTTCTTACATCAGTGCATTGATATCCAAGCATGGTGCCACTGGGGTGTCCTGCTGGTACTGCACCTGCCAGTCCTGGTGTAGGAAAGGAAACAGGAGCAACCCCAGCTTTTTGCCAACATAGATGATGTCCACAGCAAAATAGTACTTCAGCTTGGTCACGGGGATGAAGCGATTGATGTTCCGGCCCACAATCTCCTTGCCCTGGCTGGCCAGGCTGCTCCTGTAGGCCACTGCAAAGGTGGAGACGATGGGCTCAGAAAGGAAGAAGGCGGAGGTCCACTCAGCGGCGGTGGGTCTGCCCACAGGGAAGGCCCCGATGCTGGAGCTCATGTCGTCACAGCTGGTCTGGACAATGAGAGGCCCAGTGGGGAGAGCAGCAACGCAAAAGATGTGGAAGATGTGATGGCGGAGGCAGGCGGGTGGCGCTTGGGGTCTTTGGGGCTTTCAAAAGTAAGGGTGGCACAGCTGCCCCTCTGCTGGTAGCTCTGCACAGGTCCGCCGCCCAAGCGGTGATGGTTCTCGACATAAAGCACCAGCAGCACATCCGCTGCCTTCTGGCTCCCTTGCAGGAACCCACTCAAGCTGCCATGATTTTAGCCACCATGTACTGGCTAGCATTCTTCAGAATAGATTAATATTCCACCATATGGTGCTGTGTATATGATTTATTTGAATGCTTTATGCATTCCAGAGAATATATATCTCCTTCTTCATTTGTTATTAATGTTATTTAACGTCATGGGATTATGGGTGCAACCACTTATAATCAAAGTAAAAGTGTTTTTTTTTAAGTTCAGTTTTAACATTGAATGTAGTCTGTAAAATGTTACATTTAAATTATTGTTGTTGTTGTTGTTGTTATTATTTGATTTATATCCTGCCCTTCCTCCCAGCAGGGGCCCAGGACAAGAGATATTTTGTCTATTTGAATGTTTGTGTTTTTAGCTCCTGGGAAAGGAAATTTATTCCCCCAAATGCATAGAGTACTCAAATAAATCAAATACACAGCACCAGAGCCCATCTCTTCTCTTTTGAACATAACATTTGCCCAGCTGGAGACCATACCAAAGACGTCTACAACATGTACACACATAGACTCTGTTCTGCAGTTCCAATCAATCTGTGGAGGGTGGGGATAAAGCCAGTGGATAAACTCTGCTGAGAGATTCAGCAGGTGCCTTCTGTTTAAATTTTTAAGCACCTGTGCAAATCTTTCTGTTCCCTCAGGCTTATGCGGGCAATTAAGAAGATTTTTTTCACAACAGTTGACCTTTGTTTTTATTGTATTTTTGTATTGTATTTTTAATGTTTTTATTCTATGGTTGTCTTTTAATGTAAACCGCTTTGGTATTTTTAACGAAATAGCGGTATACAAATATTTTTTATAAATAAATAAAATAAATAAAGATAGATCCCTCTTTCCCTAATCCAAGCATTCATATCCATGTAGATGTTAAATGAACAGGTTTTTCTCTAGGTAGGTGCTGTGTATGGATAATATGGGTCTCCTGGATCAAGTGTTATCATGAGCACACACAGTGAATGACAACTTTGAAAAGGAGTATGTACAGACTGCCTTCAAGTTGATCCTGACTTATGGTGACCCTATGAACAGGGTTTTCATGAGGCTGAGAGGTAGTGACTGGCCCAAGGTCACCCAGTGAGCGTCATGGCTGTGTGGGGATTCGAACCCTGGTCTCCCAGGTCATAGTCCAACACCTTAACCACTACATCACACTGGCTCTCGAAAAGGAGACAAAGAGAGAAATCATAGGTCTCAAGACTAGCGGAGATAATTGGAAATATCTGATCAGATCTTAGGGTGTGTAAATTTCCCTGAAAAATCCTGCTCATCTTACCAAGTTACTTATTTATTTACTTACTTACTCAGTCAGCTTCCTGTCCTCAGGAGGAGCCTCAGAGTTCACCCTAGGTGAAATCTTTGTGATGAACTCCAACCAGATCTTGTTTGTGGAAAGTGACTTAAATATTTATTCTGATGTCCATTCCACTCAACAGTCAGGTCTGCTTTAGAGCCTGATTATTCAGCTATTATGCATTCAAAACAAAGAGCAACTTCAAAGAGACTTGTGCATACACACACACACACACAAAGAGCAGAAAAAAGGAATGCGTATTGATTTGGTTTGCATTTAAAGCTGAATTTATCAAATCCACACTTTCTGGAAAAATAGGAGAACCGAAACATAGTCATCCTTCAAAATTAGCACTTCTTTGAATTGTGTGATGCAGTTCTCCAACCAGTGTTTATAAAAATGCATATATTTGGGGGAAATGTGTATAAAATGAATATATTACTGAGAATAACATACAAAAATGCACTCTTGGGAGAAATTGCTTGCAAAAATTTGTACCTTAGTCAAAACTTCATACAAAAAAGTTATGTAGCAAAAGTAAGTGTCTTTATGTTTAATGGGGCTTACTTTCAGGTAAGTGGGTACATGATTGCAGTCTAGGCTTTAGTTTAGGGTTGACATTGGGGGAAAGCATGGTTCTTGTGCCTTTTAACAACTGTGTGGCAGGCAGAAATTTAACATGTTAAGTTTTTTCTAGTATGGAAATACTATTATGGGGAAAGCTTCACCAGTTTTGTCTGTCAGACTTTTTATTATGTGTGTGGTCACTGATTTGTTTTTGGGTGCTCTAGTCCACCTGCAAAATAGGACAAAATGTGCATATAACACAAAGCACATGCAAATTTTATGCAAATCTGTGCCCCCTTTGTGAGTGGTCTGAGGGCCCAACCCACATACAGTGTTCTGGGCCCAGAAAAATCTGTGTGTCCCGTCCAGTGCTGGGTAAAGTCTATCCTGTTTAATCAGACTTGGAATAGTTAATTGTTGGTGTTTTTGATTGATTTTTCCAAGGTATTTACTGTGCAGTCTAAACACACCAACAGTATGAGTCTTCCATTTGATTGTGGGTTGGTGGGGGAATCCCAAGTAAATTCATGCCAATTCATGAGGATCCATTTTTTATTCACTTGACTCAACCTTTACCCTATACCTTTTCCATGCAGTGGGTTCCCCTAGTTTGCCATGACCAGCCATGCCCCACAAAAACAGCAGCCATTTGTCATGATGTCCATGACACTCAGAATTCAAAATGTGCCCAGAGGCACGAAAAGGTTGGGAAGCCTTGATGTATTGTATCGTGTGTCTGGTTTGGCATATCATTTTGGTTCACTGCTTGGTGAATTGCTTAAGTCCTGCTTTCTGTCTTGTATGTTTTGTTTCTGGGTGCCATTCACCACGAAAGCTGGAATCTATACATTTAAAATGACAGAATGAATGAAATGTATTGAAATTGATGGTTTTCTGCAGCATAAAGCAAGATTTTGATTTCACCCACCCCTCAATATTAATGATGTCATGCGTCAGGCAGGAACAAGGGGGAGCCTTGAAGTACACTCCTGATTGTTCCTCCGTAAGTGGGGCTTACATTTGGCACCAAATGCAAACACACTGCACTTGGTTCCATTTGGGAGCTTCTGAACGGAGCCCCTGAGTATAGTCAATCCCTGCCAAAAGTGGAGTTGCAGTTAAATTCATTGCTGACTGCAGACCCCACTTGGGGCAGGGATCTTTGCATCTGTGGCATGAATTCAATCTGCAGCTGCAAAGATTCTTCCTTAAAAGCCCTGGCTTAAATTAAAGCTGAGGCTGTAAAGAAAGAAAGAAAGAAAGAAAGAAAGAAAGAAAGAAAGAAAGAAAGAAAGAAAGAAAGAAAGAAAGAAAGAAAGAAAGAAAGAAAGAAAGAAAGAAAGAAAGAAAGAAAGAAAGAATCGGGAATGCATTTAGAATTTTGCCCATTATTATGTAGGAAACCTCCTGTTACATGTTTTACATGTTCCATTTTTACACTTTTGCAACAAAGCACAGTATCTTGGAACCCATACACACCAAATTTCTGTCTGCTGGGGAAGTATTCTAACAATCGCGATACCCTCTGAGTAGAGTTACCAGGTCTCTGGTTTTCGGCTGGAGTCACTGGTTTTGGGGGGACCCCTCCGGCTCTCCGGCTAGCACCCCTTAATCTCCGGACTCTGAGCTTCAATTTTTAAAAAAAGTAAGTTTCTAAGTGGTCTGGTTCCCGAGATATACACCAAAACGTCAGCCGCCGCCCCCACGACTGTTTAATCTATTTAACTGATACGACGCTGAAGTTGGTTCCTAGTTCCCAGTTCCCAGTTCCTTATTTGCTTGAAACTTCAAAACAATAAAAAAGAAGAGTTGACAACTACAGCAACTTCAAACCAAACTTAACATGTCTCTGAACCCCAAAATATATGTTGGGATACCCTGTATGATATATCACTGTGATCGGGGGACTATCCCCGTCAAGAATAACAATACATATATGCAATCAAGATCATCAGGCTTCAGTTATTTTCATAAATACATAATGATGTCATAAAATCATAAAAAATAAGTAACTGGGGGTGCCCACCCCAAACTCTGCTCTGGGACAGGACAAATCATATACCCCAGGAAAGGGGAGGGTGTCCTCTATGAGATGCCACTGCGTCCCTCCTGGCCCAGAGCTTCTGCTGGGTGCAGGGCACGGAGGAGGGCATCTAAGCAAAATCAAAGCAGACCAAAACATACAGGAAAAAATAAGTAACTGGGGGTGCCCACCCCAAAATCTGCTCTGGCCAGGACAAATCATATACCCCATGAAAGGGGAGGGTGTCCTCTATGAGATGCCAGTGCATCCCATCCAGCCCAGAGCTTCTGCTGGGCTCCGGGCACACACGGGTGCATCAATGCAATATCAAAATGGACAAAAACACATAGAAAAAAATAAGTAACTGGGGGTACCCACCCCAAAATCTGCTCTGGAACAGCACAAATCATATACCCCAGGAAAGGAGAGAGTGTCCTCTACGAGATGCCACTGTGTCCCTCCTGGCCCAGAGCTTCTGCTGGGAACAGGGCAGAGAAGAGGGCATCTATACAAAATCAAAGCAGAAAAAGACATACAGGAAAAACAAGTAATTGGGGGTGCCCACCCCAAAATCTGCTCTGGGCCAGGACAAATCATACACCCCATGAAAGGGGAGGGTGTCCTCTATGAGATGCCACTGCGTCCCGCCTGGCCCAGAGCTTCTGCTGGGCGCAGGGGAAGGATGAGGGCATCCATGCAGACAGAAAGGGTAGAGAATCTTCTTACTCTTACTCATTTCTCAGACCTCTTTCTGAAGTGAAGGGTCAAAACTGTAAAGCAGTTTGGAGCAGCCACATTAAAATATAAGGGCAGGGGATTCCAGGCAGGGGGTTGCCAACCCTGCTTGGATATGGATGTCTTTGCAGAGGATCCCTAGTCAAGCTTTACCAACAGAACAATCCAAACTATATCTACTCAGAAGTAAGTCCTGTTGAGTTCTATGGGGGCTTAGTCCCTTAGTATGTGTGTTTAGAATTGCAGCCTTCAGGGGCATCCATCTTTACTCCCGAATGCTCCCATCTAACATCTCCAAAACACTAGGCTCCTTTCTTCCTACAGTGACCTTCTGGTGACTGGCCTGGCCTGAAGGCACTTAAACCCTTCTTGCCGAAAGCAAGTAGGCTAGATTAAATGTTCCCTACCCAGGCTCCATCTTTTAGCTAAGATGTCTAGCTTAATTTCCAGTCAGATATTTTTTCTAATTGAATGCTCCAAGCAACTGTGATTGATGCTTAATGTATCATGCTTAATGACATCACTTGGGCCCGCCCTGTGACATCACTCAGGCCCACCCCGTGACAGCACTCGGGCCTGCCCCGTGACATCACTTGGGCCCGCCCCTAAAATCTCAGGTTTTGGGATGCTTCTGACCTGGCAACCCTACCTCTGAGTCAGTAAATGAGGCTCAAATGTCTTTATAATATATGATATACCAGGTTCATCTGACAGTAGTTGTTTTCTATAGAAATGATACCTCTGCATTTTATTGCTGACTTTCTGCCCTTCCTATTGTGCAGCCAAAATACTGATTGCTGAAAGGTGAGCAACATAAATATTACCCAACAAAAGAGAAAAAATCAAAACCAGAAACTTGTAAGTCTGCATTTTATACTCAAAAGGGCTTTCCTTGTCCTGAATTAGGGAGTTCCACCTCACACATGGCTTCCACGACTAGCACCATATTCCTGGTCAACGGGAAACCACTCAGATGCTTTTCTGGAGAACAACACGGTGCCAGAGCTTCTGGAAGGCTAAAATCAAACCAGACACACAGAACTGCTGGTCTGAACTGGCACTGCTCTTCCAGCTGCAGAACACATGGGGCACCAGTTGTCTTTTTAACATCAGCAAGGCCAGGAAGGGATTCATTAAAGGGAAGAAAAAGCCACAATTCTGCTTGTAACATCCTTGCATCCCTGTCCAGTTTTATATAGAAAGCATTAGATCAGTGTAGGAATAAAGGATCATGGGTTGCTGGTGAAAGGGTTGTTTCATGCAGATGAAATGCATCCTACACAGCAGTTGTCTTTCACATCATCAGTGCAGTGCTGATCTCATTGCTACCGAACTGTGGCTATAGGCCTCAGACTGGCAATTGTCTGGAAAACGTAGATAGAAGCAGTGCAGTTTCTATATAAAGCTTTCTGGGACTATTTGAATAATTCTGCAAGGAGTTACACAAAGGGGAGAGAGAGATGCCACACACATTCTCCTTCCATTGAATAGTTTAAACCACAAGGAAAACACTACACACACACGCTATGGCTGTAAGTAGCACCCAGTTCTCATAGCGCTGCAGTGAAACAGCACGTAACATCAAATCACAATGGGGTCAAAAGATTTTGTGAAAGCACCCCAAGTCGCAAGGTTGTGAGTCAGAAGGCAGCATTTATTTGTGATTTTATTCCTTGAATTAGGTTGCCTTGAGCTTTCTTATGAGAAGGGCAAGGGTGAGGAAAGAGAGTGAGAGAGAGAATGCATTGGGTTACTCTTGAATGCTACATAATACGCACCAAAAGGGTGGGCAAGAATTCTTTTTATTTTATAATACCATTTGTTTTCATGTTTAAAGATCACATTTCTTTTGCAATCTGTTCACTACATCCATTGCATGGTTCATTCATTAAGCCTGCATTCATTTCACTACTCATGCTGATACTCAGGGAGGGGATTTCAGAAAGGCCTCTTCTCCTTCAGGGACAGGATATTTGTCACCACTGGGAATCAGGGGTTGAATTACAAGCCTCATGATTCCCAGCAAAGAATGCTGTCAACATTAGGAGGACCGCTGGATCACTGTCTTTATATACGGTAGCGGATGACATTGTAGGGCATTGCTGCTCATATGACCTCATGTTGGTTGTGTTGCTGCTGCTTACTGGGAGGTAGAGGGGGAGAGGTGGCATGGTGAGGCGGCTGCTGTCACTACTCTCCAAGTACTCTGACACTTTGCAACTTTTTTGTTTTACAAAACCCCTGACCAGCAACAGATGGCATGTGGCTTCATGGTGCCCTCCCCACACTGACTTTGCTGCCACTTACTAGGATGATCCAGGAGTATGGCAAAGGAGTGGCGAGGTTGGGAGTGCTGTGTTGTCTCCACTGATGCATGCACAATGCCCTGCCTCGTCCTCACTTCTGCCCTGACCTGTGCTTGCACTGTCCCAATAAGTGGCAGAGAGGGAGGTTCTGCACCACCACACCAACCACTCCTGCGGCTGCCTCTGATGAAAACCTTCATCTAAATGTGCATGGCTTAATCAATTATAGCTTGATCAAGTGTAGTCTTGTTTGCAGGGGCATCATTTAGGGAAGGCAGTCCATGTGCCACCTTCCCACTTCCTTTCAGATCACATATGATTGTCTCTTAGGGTGGCCATGTATCCTGCTTTACGGAGGACTGTCCTCTATTTGAAGGACTGTCAGAAGTCAGTCCTCTATTTAAAGGCATCCCCTGTTTGAACAGATGTCCTGTCCAAGTCTGATTAAAAATTAAAGAATCCTTAGAGAACAGTAGCCTTGAAGCTGCCCATTCACAGTGAACACCTGAACAGTGGAATGAGCTGGCACACAGGTCACCTGGTCATAGTCTTCCCTGCTATGGTGAGGTGTAGCTATACATATGAATTAGCATATTTATTTATTTATTATTTGATTTATATCCCACCCTTCCTCCCGTCAGGAGCCCAAGGTGGCAAACAAGCACTAAAAACACTTTAAAACATCATAAAAACGAACTTTAAAACACATTAAAACAAAACATCTTTAAAAATGTTTCTTTAAAAAAGCTTTCAAAACATCTTCTAAGATTAAAAACATTTTAAGAACATATTAAAAAGCAATTCCAACACAGATGCAGACTGGGATAGCTCTCAACTTAAAAGGCTTGTTGAAAGTGGAAGGTCTGCAATAGGCACCAAAAAGATAACAGAGATGGTGCCTGTCTAATATTTCATAGAATCATAGAATAGTAGAGTTGGAAGGGGCCTATACGGCCATCCAGTCCATTTAAGGGTAGGGAATTCCACAGGGTAGGTGCTGCCACACGAAAGGTCCACTTCCTATGTTGTGCAGAATGGACCTTCTGATAAGATGGTATCTGCAGGAGGCCCTCACCTGCAGAGTGTAGTGATCTGCTGGGTATATAAGGGATAAGACAGTCTTTCAGGTATCCTGGTCCCAAGCTATATAGGTATCCTGTATATGTAAATGCTATATAGATCTGTATCCTCTTTTGTCCCCTTTTTGGGGAATACATTTCCTCTCAGGTTCTGCACAATGCGTGATTATTACCATAAACATTTAAATGGGCTTGTGTAGGCAAGGTATGTATGCCAATGGCACAAATCCTTTTATTTCAAAAAAGCAAGTTAAATGATTCTGAAGTATAAAAAAGTAACTCCCAAAACTTATTTTTTATGTTTTTTTTAAAAAAAAACTGCCATGGTGTAATGTATTAGTATTCTTTTATTTCTATTCAATAAAACAAAATTTTATTGTCTTTCTGTACAAGACCAGAGAAATTATTCAACATCACGCAAAATACTTAAAAAAAAAAATTAAAACTACATCTCTAAAAATAATTAAATAAATAAAAATAAATATGTTGATGTGTTTGTTTTGATTTGACTACTGTCATATAACTTTATGTATTACTTGTGATGTGAAAAACAATAAATACACTTATTAAAATAAAAAATAAATCTTAAAAAGCAAGACGTTGAGTGGAAACTTGGAATAGAGGAAGCAGCTAATTCCCTCCCTCCCCCTTTTCAGTCTCACTGGCACTCGATCATAGATCCATTCCATCTTGTTTTGTGCAGATTTTTAAAAGAATGCATGAAAAGCTTGTGTTTAAATGATATGCATATTGTACACACTTTTTACATAAAATTGCATTCATCTGTAAAATTCACATTTTATATGCTCCCCTTATGCAAATTATGTATTGCTGTGGGCACTTTTTGCACACTGAAATTGCATCACAAAATCTGGATAAGTCCAGTTCTGTTCTAACCCACAAGGAAGTTTGAGAGTGTCGCATCAGGTCAGTCCATTGTAAAAAGTGGACCAAGCAAATTCCTCCACCACCCCTGGTTTAAATCGTGCTGAAAATCTCCCCTTGCACACACATACTCACACTACACACGCTGCTGTTGAAATCTGAAATGGCAGCATTGCTTTCTTGTTCTTCACATTTTGTTCTAGATCAGAAAGGGAGAACCTGTGGTCCCCCGGACTCCAACTGCCATCAGCCCCAGCAGGCATGGCCAATAGTCAGGGATGATGGTAGTCCAGCAACATCTGGAGGTCCCCAGGCTCCCCAGGCCTGTTCTAGAAGGACTGAGAGCATTTGAAAAGAAAGCAAAACGTTATTTGAAATTTAACTGCATGAACATCTCACAGAAGGTGAGGTTCAAAACAGGGGTAAATAACCCTGAATTCAAACTGAGAGTCATTTCCCCACCAAGGATTGTTGTTCTGTTTTGCTGTTCCATTTTGATGGTAAGGCCTGTTGTTCTGTTTTGATGGTAAATTCCATAGCAAAAGATCCAGTTCCCAATAAATTGTCTTGTAAGTTATAATAACCATATTTATTTGGTCACCCATCCTTTTAAATCTAAAACTCCAATTGAGACTAAAGTTCATTTTCAATTTGTTACAGCTGCTGTGGCGAGGACCACCTTTGAAAAAAAATATTATAATTTCAAGTGGAATCTTCTGGTTAAAAAGCCATTTCCTTACAAGGGAAGTTCTGGAAGATAGGAAAGGTGAGGGGGGGAAAGCCCAGAATTTTACAAGCGGTCCTAAAAAGCGTTTTGGAAGCACTGTATTAATTCAAACAATTGCAAAAACATTTTTACTGAGTCAAGAAGCATTGTCCTTGCAATGAATTTTTTAACTTAACGTTTGACAGACAGCTGTTCTGCTTTAGTGAACACATTACCCTTAACAAAACACACACGAGGTAAAATGTATCACTAGGATTTGCTCTGGGAACTGTAGAAAGGAAAGCTGTTGGCCAGTTTTGCTTTGTTGCTCTTTTTCTGGAAGCCACTTCAGGAAAAAACAAAGTTTTCCTACAAACACACACCCTAAATATAGCTCAGCACAAGCTCTCAGAACAGCACTAGGCTAATTCAGCTATTTCTCTGTAAATATTTGTTACAAATGGAGTCCCTAGATCCTTCATGACCGGATCCTGATCTCTACTGTTTTATTTGTTATTGGCACACATCCCGCAAAAGCCTTGGATGAAAAGTGTTCAGCCTACGACTGAATAGTAAACTGTTGTATGTCATTTATTTGTGACTCAACAACTGGGGGTTTCCTACTGGTCACCACAGTCATGTGAAGTAGCCTCTGCTTCTTGACTGGCTGAAGAATTTCCAGCACACTAAATAAATACAGTATTTGTGCCAAAAAGGGGGGGAGGTCTTCTTCTTTTTGCAAGACATCTGGGATTTCTGTACACCTGAAGGCCTCCTTCCATATGTTCACACATAACTAATAATATTATCCTACAACAGCAGTACAGTGAAATCAGCTAGTTTACTAGTGCATATATTTATGAATAAATTTTTCAGTTCTTGCAGGGTTGCTTTGTTTCCTAGGAGAGTCATCTGCCTGCCATGTCTGCTTAATGTCCCATACCAAATCCTCATCTCGGTTACACATTTCCCCCCCCCCCAAGACATACGTTTTCCCTCTTTTTGCAAGATCTCTTTATTCAATATGATTTTCTTCCTCTCCATGAACTCTTTCCCCCTCAGCGGAATACATTGGTAGATCTCTTTATTCTCAAAAAAAAAAAAAAAAAATTATGGGAGGTGAAGAATTTCTCAAACATACTGCATCCTTCTCAGGTGTGGCTTCTCTTCTCAAAGTGGTCATACCAATTTCCTAGAGAACCTTTAGCAAAAACCGAGTCTTTTCTGGTTTAAGAGATCTAGAGACAGGACAATGGAGCCATTATTGCCTGTGGTGCATGCACTATTGTCTCTATGGCTGCTTTCACACATGGGGCTGATTGCGCTAGTTTAATGGTTTATATTTTTATAAACCTGATTTCTAAAATCCCTTCCACACTGCAGTACCTGTTGCATTAAGGAAGAGCAGCTTTTTCAGCTTATATACTGGCATTTTGCACAACTGCCTTTCACATGGCTTGTTTTCTTCCCTCACCCATTATACACTTGTGCACTGTTCCCCACTGTGTAGGAGGTCTAAGATCTTGTCCCATCACCATGCAAACCCTCTCCCTTTAGGATCTGATTATTTTAAAATTATTTTAGTTGTATCGACACAGGGGTAGGTGTGAGAAATGCTGCTGCTATCTATGCCAATGCCAGAATACCAGTACAATTTTCATCTGGCAAAAAAAAGCCATGCGACTAAAGGGAAAGCCCTGCATGCTGGGATGCCTGTTATGTGAGTGGCTGCAGCTAGCGAAAAACTCCCATGATTTTCTGGGTTTTCAGCCATGCTAACAGGTTATTTCTGGTATCATTTATCACAGAAATTTGCACTAAACTTGCACTACATTCCACTAGAATTCCAGAGCTAGCTTGTACATTGTGTGAAAGACCACCTATAATGCGCAAATTACCAGGTAAGAAATCATCAGTATAACAGAATAAAGTGCAGTGTGAAAGCAGCCTATGTCTCTGTTCGAACAGGTATTGCACGTTTTAAGACACTATGGACAATGCAAAGGAGTGTTTACCCCAGGAATTATGAACCTTTTTCAAACCAAGGGCCACATTCTCTTCTGAGCAACTTTCCATGGGCCACATGCCAGTGGTGGGTGGGGTCAGAAGCAAAAGTGGGTGGAGCACCATATATTAATTTACTCACACGGGTCTCCCTATCCGCCATCCAGACAAGCAAGAGGCATTATCAGAATTCAAGGGCACATTCCAGCCAGGTTAAATCACTTGAGCAGAATGCAAAGCAGGGTCAGGGAGGGGCATGGCGGGGAGGGAGTGTGGCCTGGCCAGAGTCCCAAAGGCATGTGAGAGAGGCCTGGAGGGCCACATTATGCCCAGGATCCTGAGGTTCCTCACTGTGGAAAAAACAGTGGGTTGTATTCAAGTAAGTCCTGCTCAGAGTAGACCCATTGGAATTAATGAGCCCCTCTAACTGCAGGCCATAGTCCTGATCTCCCAATGCATGACTGTTATTTAGAGGGAGGTAAAACCAGATACATTAAATGCATTCATACAATTAACATTGCTTCTAGTTTGCTCCTTAAGTATCCCTTCATGGCTGATTTGAATGGAAATCCAAAATATGAAAAGTAATATGTTTTTGGGAACTGTTGCAAAACTTATCACCCTCTATCTGTGCAATCCAAGCTGGAAGGCTGTTGTGTGTGTCTGTCCCGTCCTCCCACCCACCCCCACCTCCATTGTGGGATTGCATTCTAAATCTGGAGTGCCATTTTAAAGGGAAGATCATTATCATACCACTCCTTCCATTGTTTGACTGCATTACTGGTTTGAATTACAAGATCATCCAATCAAGGATTATTTTATCCTAGTGGGTTTTTGTACGTGGCTTAGCCAAGCAGGACTCTGATCTTTACTACAGGCTGGGGGTTATTATAGCAGAGATAATAAAATACCTTATGGTATTTTCCCCCTTTCAAGTTAATGTATTAAGAATGCATTAAATCAAAGGAGTCTCCATATGACAAGATGAAATCATTGGGGAGAAAGAGCCAATAAGAACACCAACAGTAAGCAAGAAAGTTTCATGATAAACAACTAAGGCTTTATAAAGCATAATAGCATGGCAAACAGTACTTACTACCCATCTAAAACTGCAGTTCCTTCTGGTTTACATAGTTAAATTTTGCTGAGGTCCCATGGTTGAGGATTTGGGATTCTCTGGGTTGCTAATGATTTAAAATTATGTGGTTACATATTTGGTGTTCAAGAAGGCCTATTATAGCTGTGCCCTCAGTACACTGTGGTCAATTATTCAGTGTTGTACAATTTTATTTGCCTGCTGGTATGAAACCCCATCTAGCGATTCCACTGGAGATGTGACAAGCTCTGTTTTAATGGTATCCTCCAGCTCAGGAAAAATTTGTACACAAAGGACCCAAAGGACCTTTCAAAATGGAAATATTCTGGTTTGGATTTAAATTCTCCACCCACAGAGCTTTCTTAGAACTCTTAAGTTTTAGTGAATAAATAATAACAGCAAAGACAATAAGTGATTGATAAACATAAAAGATCTCGGATTACATCTCATCAAAAATGTGCATCACATTTTTTCTTGTTTTCCCCTAAACATGTTCATTTTTCCATAGTTATCTTCTGTTTTCCTGCAATTAATCATTTTTTGGCTATTCCACTGCTTATGCATCCTCATTAACCTGTTTCAATATGCATCTTACTTTGAGCCAGTTCAGCCATGGCGTTCTATATACTGAGGATAGGGCCTGAAGTATTTCTCGTGTGTTAAAATATCTGCCCACAAGAAAATTAAAAAGGCAGGTTCTTTATGCATTGCAGCTGATTTGGAAGAGACAGAATCTGGTACTTCCCATGACATTTTGAGAATGTCAGAAGCAGGATGCACCACCCATTGGAACAACCTAGAGAGCCAGTGTGGTGCAGTGGTTAGAGGAGATGTTGCACTCTGTCTCCCATCATCTCAAGCTAATATGGCCAATGGTCAGGAACCAGTCCAAGTCCAGTTTAAAGATAACGCACCCTAAGAGCAGAAGGGGCCTTGAAGTTGCCCATCTACAGTTAGCACCTGGACAGCAGACTGAGCTGGTAACACAGGTCACCTGATCACAGAATTCCCCACTGTGATGAGATGTATTTACATTTCTTTTTAAATTACAGTATTTATTTCTAAATTCTACATATAAATCATATATGCAAGTTTTATGCAAACATCCTCCCCTTTTGGGAGGCATTACATTTCCTCTTTTCTTGGCCACCCTACAGAGAGGGGATATGAAACCACATTTCCTACCCTTTGTCACTATTTCTCACTTGCAAGGAGGCTTCTAATGCCTAAACTACCACCTAAACTACACACCACAGAGGCAAATTTAGAAGCAATTATTATAATTTAAATAGAAATCCATATAATCCTAGTGGAGAATAATCGGTGGTATTAAATGCTAGTCCTACTCAGAGTAAACCCATTTATGTTAATGGTCATGACCAACTTAGGTTCATTAATTTCAGTGGGTGTACTATGAGTAGGACTTAACTGAATTCACTAATAGGCAAAAAACCTTGCAGTTTAAGAATGTACCTATAGCCCACAGATATTTCTATCAAACTTTAAAAAGCAGGGAAATTGGGTAGCTATAGTGAATGCACCAGGGGAGCAGGAGACCTGAACTCCTCTCTGAGATATTGGACTGCCCTACAAATTGGTCAAAATGCAAACACCATTTGGGTTGGTCTTTCACAATCCACTTTCTTTGTAGCTTGGAAGAATTTGGTAACCCTCACCATATGCTCAGAGGCACATGTTACCCAATTCTTCCAAGCTACACAGCAAGTGGATTGGACTGCGAAAGACCAACCCAAATTGTGTTTGCATTTTGACAAATTTGTAGGGCAGTACAATATTTCAGAGAGGAGGTCAGGTCTCCTGCTCCCCTGGTGCATTCATTATAGCTGCCCAATTTCCCTACTTTTTAAAGTTTGATAGAAATATCTGTGGGCTATAGGTACGTGCTTAAAATGTAAGTTTTTTTGCCTATTAGTGAATTTCCCTGCTTTTTAATCCGGGAGGTAAGAAATGGGATTCTGTCCAAGTTTGCTGAGAATGGATTGATCATTTGCATGCTTATTGAGTTCAATGGGATTTACTCCTCTGCAATCATGCTTAGGATAGGTAAAACTGGCCACAGAGGATGGGGAGGGGAGGAGGAGGGAGGGGAGAAAACATAGAGGGGAGGACTGGAATGCGAGCAGGCAGGAGGGAGAGGGGAGGAAAAGGACAGGTTTGATCATTTGCATGTTTATTGAGTTCAGTGGGATTTACTCCCATGCAATCATGCTTAGGATAGGAAAAACTGACCATGGGAGAGGAGGAGTGGGAGTGGGAAGGGGAAGGAGTGTATTGGAGGGGGGCAAAGGAAGGGGGAGGGGAGGGCAGGTTTGATCATTTGCTTGCTTATAGAGTTCAATCATATTTACTTCCATGCAGTCATGCTTAAGACAGGTAAAACTGACCATGGGGAGGAGGAAGGGGAGGGGGAGGAGAGGGAAGGGGAAGGAGGGGATTGGAAGGGGATGGGGATGGGGAGGGAGGGGCAAAGGAAGGGGGAGGGAAGGGCCAAGAGGGAGGGGATAGGAGGGAGGAGAAGAGAGGGTGCGTTTGATCATTTGCATACTTTTTGAGTTCAATGGGATTTATTTCTGTGCGATCATGTTTGAAAATGAAAATGGACTGCCTTCAAGTCGATCCCGACTTATGTTGACCCTATGAATAGGGTTTTCATGGTAAATGGTTTTCAGAGGTGGTTTTACAATTGCTTTCCTCTGAGGCTGAGAGGCAGTGACTGGCCCAAGGCCACCCAGTGAGCTTCATGGCTGTGTGGGGATTTGAAACCCTGGTTTCCCAGGTTGTAGTCCAAAACTGACCCGGGGGAGGGGCAGGGAGGGGAGGGGGAGGAGATTGGGTGGGTGGGCACTGGGCAGAAGGGAAGCTCCTTTCCTTTCCAAAAGGAAAACATTGTGAACAGTATAATTGATTTTAGCATTTCTCCCACCTTTTTATTATACAGCAGGCACATGTAGCCTCCCACCCAAATTTAAACCAAAGTTGTCCCTGGCCACATCCACACCAGGCCTTTATTTCACTTTGGAGAGTCATGGCTTCTCTCAAAGAATCCTGGGAAATGTAGTTAGTGAATGATGCTGAGAGTTGCTAGGAGATGCCCTGTTCCCCTCACAGACCTTCAATCAGAGTGGCCGACTGTTAAATCATTCTCTCAGGGGAATAGGAGTCTCCTCTCAGCACCCTTCACAAACTACACTTCCCAGGATGCTCTGGGGGAAGCCATGACTGTCTCAAGTGAAATCAAAGTCTGGTGTGGGTGTGGCCCCCTGATTAGGCAAGCCCAGCAGCTGTGAGTCTGGCTTTTAGAACTCTGACAGTTGGTTCTTATTGAGCATGCCCGCGTTATCAAAGGCTTCCAGCCAAAAGTTATTAAATTAATTAAAAATCAGCCAGACATTTTTTTAACTTTTAAACTGCAGAAGATGAAGGTCAAAGTATGGGGCAAGGTCAGTATTAGGATTACAGGTACTCTGTGAACATGGCTGATTTTAAATGAATTTCAACAGATTATGAGAACTCTGAGAGAAAAAAGTCCGCAAGGGCTCTGGGGTTTTTTTTCTCTCTTTTTAGACTTTGAACTCTCAATTCTCTCTGACTGTTTTGTGTATCACCATGAAAATTGAGAGTGTTGTTAAGCAAGCGTTTCTGAGTTCAGGACTCTAAGTTTTGTAAGGTTTTGTTTTGAAATGAGCTTATGGGAAGCATCAGAATGGCATGGGGCTATTTTCAATTAACATGAAGGAATGTGAAAAATCCACGCTGGCTGTGGTATACAGCCACTCTCATGGCTGTATAATACAACCTACTGTGACCAGGTGACCTGTGTGCTTGCTCAGTCTGCTGTCCAGGTGCTGATTTCAAGACCTCTGCTCTGCCCACAAGCAGGACCCGAGTGCAAGAACACTCTCCCCTCCTGAGGCTTCCGGCAACTGGTTTTCAGAAGCATGCTGCCTCTGACTAGGGTGGCAGAGCACAGCCATCATGGCTAGTAGCCATTGATAGCCCTGTCCTCCATGAATTTGTCTAATCTTCTTTTAAAGCCATCCAAGCTGGTGGCCATTACTGCATCTTGTGGGAGCAAATTCCATAGTTTAACTATGCGCTGAGTAAAGAATTACTTCCATTTGTCTGTCCTGAATCTTCCAACATTCAGCTTTTTTGAATGTCCACAAGTTCTAGTATTATAAGAGAGGGAGAAAAACTTTTCTCTATCCACTTAATGCCATGCATAATTTTATACACTTCTATCATGTCTCCTCTGACCCGCCTTTTCTCTAAACTAAAAAGCCCCAAATGCTGCAACCTTTCCTCGTAAGGGAGTCGCTCCATCCCCTTGATCATTCTGGTTGCCCTCTTCTGAACCTTTTCCAACTCTATAATATCCTTTTTGAGATGAGGCGACCAGAACTGTACACAGTATTCCAAATGCGGCTGCACCATAGATTTATACAACAGCATTATGATATCGGCTGTTTTATTTTCAATACCTTTCCTAATTATCCCTAGCATGGAATTTGCCTTTTTCACAGCTGCTGCACACTGGGTCGACATTTTCATCGTGCTGTCCACTACAACCCCGAGGTCTCTCTCCTGGTCGGTCACCGCCAGTTCAGACCCCATGAGCGTATATGTGAAATTAAGATTTTTTGCTCCAATATTTATTTAAGAAGCATTTTGAAGGCAGACTGATTAATCATCCTAAGCCAAGGCACATTGAACACTATTCCTAGATTCATTTTTAATGTGGACAGTGGAATCATTTCAGTTGTACTCCATTAATCTACAATGGGATCACTTTTTGTAACTTTCTAATAGCTACAAGTAGCAAAACAAAGCCATTTATTCCATTTGTTTTGTGCATTTGGGCTCTAACATTTTCCAAAGTCATTATCTCACTATAAACAGAGGCAACTATCTTACAACTGTGATTCTGGCCCACATGCATTGGCTGCCTGTATGTTTCTGAGCTCAATTCAAGGTGCTGGTTTTGACCTATAAAGCCTTACATGGCTTGGGACCACAATACCTGATGGAACGCCTCTCCCGATATGAACCCACCTGTACACTACGTTCAAGATCAAAGGCCCTCCTCTGGGTGCCTACTCCAAGGGAAGCTTGGAGGGTGGCAACAAGGGAGAGGGCCTTTTCAGTGGTGGCCCCCAAATTATGGAATGATTTTCCTGATGAGGTGTGCCTGGCACCAACACTGTTATCTTTTCGGTGCCAGGTCAAGACTTCCCTCTTCTCCCAGGCATTTTAGCTTGTGTTTTAAATTGTTTTTATATTGTTTTAAATTTTAAAATTGTGTTTTAAATTGTTTTTAAAATATGTGTTTTAAATTGTATATTTGTTTTAATGTTTTTGATTGCTGTAAACTGCCCAGAGAGCTTCGGCTATGGGGAAGTATACAAGTGCAATAAATAAATAAATAAATTGTATCAAAGAAATAAAGCAGTGGTTCCCAGCCTCGGGACTGTGATCCCCAGGTGGCCCGTGAACTAATCTGGAGGGAGCTGCAAACAGTAAAGAAGTGAATTATTTATTAATTTTTTTTTAAAAAAAAGTCTTCTCTCCCTGGATGCTCCCCACTGCAAAGCAGATGACACCTCTCTCTTGCTCCATTTTTCAGGCACGCCGAGGGCAGGCATCTACCTATAACACATATGGCAGATGCCCAAGGAGGCTGAGGGTGGAGCTACCAGGAAGAAGAAGAGATTACTATCCCGACTGCCGACTCCTCGCACTTCTGCTGCTGATGATGCCCTTACTCAGAATGAGAGGAGAGGGCTTTTTGTGAAGCAAAAAGAAGCAAGGCTGCAAGGAAAAGCTGCTTTCCCCCTTCCTTCCTGGCAGCCAGATTGCCTGCTTTTCTTGACTCCTGCTTCGTTGCCACCTCCTTTCAAAAATTATTCCTATTTGCAAAGCTGCCCAGATCTCGTCTTCGGCCCAGATGGAGCCAAGGAGCAGTGAGGAAACTCAGGACTTGCTCACCCCCCATTTCTGAGGCTAGGTGTGTGTGCCAGTGTCCCTCATTTCTTCCACCTACATTCTGCACCCTCAATCTCTTTCTCCAAGATGCTGCAGCAGTTGAGGGTTTTCCCCCTCCCACGTGCCCAAATGCATGCAGGCCTGCAGATGCTTGCAGGAGGGGCAGGTGTGTTTGGGTGTGTGCATGCGCTGATCTGCCTTCTGCTCCACTCTCATTCCTCAAGTGCATGCTAACCAAGTCATCAGTTCTGATGATCATCCCAAGGCCTAAAAGCACTAAACACCCCCTCCTCAATCTATCCACCCTTTTGCCTTCACAATCTAACATCCCCATCACTACCACATTGCTGCTTCTTGATGATGATTTTTAAAAAGCTCAGCAGGTTGGCTGAGGCTGGTGTCCACATACCGCAGCTGAAATATATTTATTTATTTATTTATTATTGCATTTATATCCCACCTTTCCTCCAAGTTGCTCAAGGTGGTGTACATGTCCCCCCCCCTTTCCATTTTATCCTTATACCAATTCTGTGAGATAGGTCAAGCTGAGAGACTGTGTCTGGCCCAAGGTCACCCAGTGGACTTCATGGCCGGGTGGGGATTTGAACCTGGATCTTAGTCCAACACTGTAATCCATTGGTGTTGAGAGACAGGACTGTTCATCTTCAGACAGTGGGGGCAGGGATACCAATTAGATTGGAACTTTGCTTTAAGAAAAGAAAGCAACTGCAAGGAGCTTTTTATGGAAAGGGATGTTTGGAGATGTGAGTTTTGCCATGCACCATTTTTTCAATTAACAGAGACTAAAATTACAATTAGAGTGGGGGGGGGTCACAAAACTTTTTGAGCTTACAAAGGGGATCCTGTACTCATACAGGTTGAGAACCACTGAAATAAAGTGCCATAAGGGCAAAGGAAAACAAAGGAAAAATACAAAGCCTTGTTCTTTCAACACATAAGTTCTTGTGTTCCTCAAAATAATATTTTATTAATATCTAAACAAATCAGGTAGAACTACTAATCTATATTAAAATATTAAAATGTGTGCTAATTGTTCTGCATATATGAAACCATTCTTCTTAGAGGCAGCAGACTTCTAGCTTTGAAACCATGAATGTCATCAAAGTAAATTATTGGCAGAAGAGTGCTTTCTGTAGAATCACAGTCAAAATCATTTTCATTTTTAAAAGGTTAATGACTGACGATACTTGTAGAGTTAAACATATTGGCCACAATTACCAGGAATGTCAGCCATATAGGGACGGCCCCCAGGAATTATTTAGGGTAACATACTACCCCAAAACCCATTCACTCCCCACCCCAGTTTTCCATCAAAGTATACAGTATTATGGCCTGGCCTACATACCATGGATTAAATTGTTGCTAATTTATGGCTTTTGCCACCTCTCTGTTCTTTCAAACTAGTTTTTTCTGGAGATGCAATTATAGAACGTACTTCTCATTATTCTATAGGTGACAATGAGTTTCCTGTGCTCCACCACAGGATCTCCCCCTTGACATGAGCAACTCTGGGAACATCCTTTGCTTCCAAGTCCTTAGAAGGATAGCTTCCTGGAAATAAGTCCTACTGATGTTAATAGAACTTATTTTCCAGTTAAGTGGTCTATGTGCAGCTCATGATAACAAGATGTAATAAAACTGATGTATTGTCTAACTACTTTTCCCACACTGCTATAAGTTGCCTCAGACCAGTGATAAGGGATAGTTTATACACTTAGCATAAAACAAATGATGGTGTTCTTTCTGGACTTTATGGCTTCAGGCTGCAGATTAATGTTTAAATGCCTGCCCCGCACATAGAAAAACAGGAAATCAAGGGGAAGGTGAAACAACATTTTCTACTGACATGCTAGGTTTTGTTGTACAAGGATGGTCTGTGGAGAAGCCTTTGAGCTTTGCCTTTGTGTCTTCTCTCTGTGAAATGCCTTGCCAAGTGAGGCTCATCAGTCCCCATGACTATACAGTAGTTCAGGTGCTGGTGACTTCAAGACTAGATTACTGAAATGAATTCTATGTTGAGCTTCCCTTGCACTTGACCCAGAAACTGTAATTAGTGCCCGATTATTGATGGGAGTGAGACCCTGTCAGCATATAACACCCCCGATCAGAGATCTACACTGGTTGTGAATTTGTTACCAGGACAAGTTCAAAGTGTCGCTACTGGTATATAAAGCCTTATCTGATATGTGCCCACTTGAACACTTTGTTCTGCAGAACAGGAAATTACGGGCACCACATAATACTTGTTCTGCACTTGCAAGAAGTAATTCTTTTAGTGTGGCTGCACCTATTCTTTGGAAACCGCTGCCTATTAACATTAGGCAGGCACCTTTGTTGTTTTCCTTTCGGTGCCTGCTTAAAACTTTTTTGTTTAGGCAAGATTATCATAGATGTTGATGTATTTTTAAAAATGTAGTTAGTTGCTGTTTTAATTGTTTTAGAAATATTTTAATTACTTGTTCTATTGATAATTTAAAATGTTCTTTGTAAACTGCTTAGAGGGGTTTTTTTACATTCAAGCAGTATATCCATTTTGTTCAATCAAATAAGTAAAAATATATTGCCTCTAGCAGCTGGTAAAGAGCTGGCTTTTTAGAAAATGCTTTTGGTTAGAATCAGAATCATAGAATCATAGAGTTGGAAGGGACCTTGTAGGCCATCGAGTCCAACCCCCTGCTTACAGCAGGAAATCCACAGCTAGAGCATCTCCCGCAGATAGCTGTCCAGCCTCTGCTTGAAGACATCCAGCGAAGGGGATCCCACCACCTCCCTAGGCAGTTGGTTCCATTGCCGAACTGCCCTTACTGTCAAGAAGTTCCTTCTAATGTCCAATCTGAATCTACGCTCCTGCAACTTAAAACCATTAGACCTAGTCCTACCCTCTGGGGCAGCAGAGAACAAATCTGTACCCTCCTCTATGTGACAGCCCTTCAGGTACTTAAAGAGTGCAATCATGTCACCCCTCAGCCTTCTCTTCACCAGACTGAACATGCCAAGTTCCTTCGACCTTTCCTCATAAGACTTGTTCTCCATACCGGCTATCATCCTTGTCGCCCTCTTCTGAACCCACTCTAACTTGTCTATATCTTTATCTAATTCGGCTGGGTCACTTCTGTTACTTTTGTGCTGTGCTGGAATTTGTTTAACATGTTGGTTACTATTAATTTGTTAATTTGAACATATTCTGCACTTTTTAAAAGGGATTTTATCTTTTGCTAGCTGCCTTAAGTCTCCCTGATGAAATAGGCAGAATAGTTTTTAAAATTATTACTATTCCTATTATTATGTAATGAATAAATAGAACAATACCCCACCTGAAGCCTGTAGTGGTACAGACCAACAGCTTTGCCACTCACTTTTGCTGGATGTATAAACTGACCCTACTTTATATCAACAATGGGGAGATCCATTACCGGCTTGCTAAGATCTTTATTCACTGAGTGAAGTCCCAGCTCCAAAACAGCATTTCCTTTGTCAGACCTACTTATTCAATAGTGAGGAGCTGAATGTCTTCATCATAGCATAAGGCATCAAACTTAATAATTTTATATGCTAGAGTTTACTTACGTGTCATTATTTTAAACCTAATGACCCTGGATGTTATGCATTAAATATTGACTTTCTCATCATTGTTTTAAACCTAAAGACCCAGAGTTCCTGCATAAGGACCTTCGTAAGCAATTGTACACAGCAATGGAGCTGTGGGTTGATAAAAATATGAGCAAGTGCAAGCAAGGAATCCCAACTTTAATAAAACGTTTCTTCGGTACCATGGTTTTCACTGCTCTCCCAAGTGGAAGTCCTTTAAGTTTATGATCATATTTTAATCAAGTACAGATACGTATCCCCTGCCGCCGCCCCCCCCCATGATTCAGCTACTTAACTTACACATTCAAATTCTCCTGATAGTGAGTTTCTCTTAGGCTGTTTTACTCTCACTGTCCCAAAAGCTTACCCATAATAGACTAAGGAGTGTAAATAGTGAGTTTCCTTTTTCCCTCAGTTTAGCAATTTCCCCTCAATCTTGCTGTATGGTTTTATTTTCATGTTTTCAGCATTTTAAACTTCATTTCAAAATAAAATTTCACACTGTATCAAAAATGCTTATTGATTATTCCTTGGAGGCAAAACTTTTGTCTCCATTCTCATTTTTAGTAGCAAACAAGTTTTCCACGACTGTTGCAGAACTTCAACAGATTGCTCATAGCATATCAAGTAGTTCTGGGTCTTATTGACCAATTGTGTTCAACGGCACTCCAGCCATTGTGTACAGTGCATATAAGTGATTGTGTCCTTCATGCCCAGGAGACTTAACCATCTACATTACATAGACAAGTCAGGGATGTATAATGGGCATCAAATATATCAGAGCTTTAGGGAGTGGTGGAGGAGGAAGTGAGGGTAAGGGTAGAAGGAGACATTAGAGAGGGCTTTGCTCAGAAGTAATTCTTGATGGAGAACTTCAAGGAAAAGAGATATTGTGGGTAGACCTTGAATGTTTTGGTAGCAAGGGTAGGATTTTCAGGTAGCAAGGCTGGAAAATATTTCTGTCTGGCCCTGGAGATTCACTGAAAATGAAAGGAGACAATACTGGGCGGACAGACTGACACATGCTGGACCAACGGACTGACTCAGTATAATGCAGCTTCCTATATTCCTAAGTCATTTGCTGAACATAAAGGAGATCTAGCCAACCACATGGGGCAGCATGGGGCAAGGAATGGATATGGAAATGGAAGAAGAAAGCAAAGGGAGGGGGATAGCCAATGGCTTTGTGATGGGATAAGCAAGTCCCCCCTTTATTATACTAGATTTTTTTAAAAGCTTTCTAGGACACCATGAAGGGGGATCCCCATCAATATATCACATATGATTAGAGAAATTCAATATGTGAGTGAACAGTCAACGTCTTCTGCGTTACCTGTTTTGCTACCTGGCCCATCCCTGCAAACCAAGTCATCACAAATAAATGGTGCCAATGTCATTTACTGATCTAGGGTGTGTTCTGGGCTGAATTCTGGCATTGTTTTCTGCCATTCTTAATGGGTAAAAGCAAAGCCAGAATATTCACCGACTCCCCCATTAGCTATCATTACAATCCGCCATGGCAGCGTTGTCTGTCTCCACTTAGTGTCCATCTGAAATCCAAGGCTTGTGAAAGTTTTCTTCCTTGAAGTGTCACTGTGTCATTTACGATGTCGATGGGGCTGAGTGTTGAATGACAGTCTTTCATGCCCTCCCATTGAAGTACACATCTGCTATTATATCTTTGCTGAAATTCAAGGGGGTGTCCCTTTGTTTCAGTGTTCATAATTAACTGAATGGGGGAAAGGTTCAAAAGTCAAACAACAAACCTATGTATTGCCCTTTCCCCAAATATTACACATTTTCCTCCTTGAGAAGTATGTGCTTCATTATAAATGGTTGCGCACATCCTCTTATTATGAAGGTACTTTAGAAATGTTGGGAGATCCAATCGCTTGGTCACCAAATGGAGTGACTTAGCAGACACCATTTATTTATTTATTTATATTTATTTATTTATTAAATTTATATACCGCCCGACTAGCAATAGCTCTCTGGGCGGTGAACACAAAAACCATCTCCCTTTTGAAAGACGTCGGTTAAGGATAAAGAGAAACTGCACCCAGTGGCCCTTTCCTTGTTGATTGGAACTTAGTAATTCAGTTGTTACACAGTCTGTCTTCTTGTGGCTCATAGCAAGCTGCTGTATCTTAGCAGCCTAAGGCTGTCTGAGTGCACAATCAGGAGAGATTTGTCCCCTGTCCCCTCTCCCCACTTAGGAAAAACAATGCATAACTTTCTATGTGCTTCACGGTTTGTGGAATGCAGAGCACCTAAGTCATTCAAGAACACACACCCCATGCTTAAATAAAGATGCAATGTCTCCAAACATCTCTTCAGCAGCCGAGGAAAGAAAACATTAATGTCCAGCAACCCGGATGGGTGACCATCCCCCAGTGACCAGCCAGTTACTCTTCTCTGTCCTTACCAGACCAGGTGTGAGCAAAGAAAAGGCCAGCATTCCTTGCGAGCATCTAAATGTCAAAGCAGAGGTGTTGCAGTTCTCCTTACTGGTTAAAACTGGATCAGGTCTCCTCACTTCTTAAAACTTAAAAATAACTTTGGGGGGGTTGCATGCACAAACTGCACCAGGGCAGTTATACTTGGGGAGGTAGAACTAAAAACAGCTATAGTGGAGGGAAAGGATGAAAGGCTCCCTCACCCAGATCCATTGTGCCACGCCAGTTTTCCACAGCTGCTTTTAAGATTTAAATGTTTTGGGGAGATCTGGTCACAAATCTCTGGAGTCACATCTGTTTTGGCACTAAAATCCAACTAATTTGATGGGGGAGGCACTGTGGGGATGGAATGGAGGGTAGTGGAGCAGTTCCGGGCTTCACATCCCCACAAATTGATTTGACACAGGTCCTGTTTCTACAGCCACTCACGTCTTCCTTGGTGTGTGTATGTGTGTGTGTGGTGTGGTAGTGGTGGTCCTGGGACTGAGAGAGCAGGATTTGATTCCTGGGCTCTCCTGTTACTGACCTGTAATGTGAAATTTAGCATTGCCACGCTGATCCTGTACTAGGCTAAGTACTTGGAAATCAGCCCCATTAATTTCATTTAAGTGTGTTTAGTGCAACTCTCCAAAGTGGCTGCACTACTGCTACACAACAAACAGCAAAATGATGCAAAAGGATCATTCTGCCTATTATAATAGTAACATTGCTGCTGTTGGCTACTGCTCTGTAAAATGCATCCCAGTTCTTCCATGGAGCTCAAGGCAGCAAACACGATTCTCCTTGCCATGCATTTTATCTCCCCATTAATCCTGTGAAGTGTGTACTACGTTTGTGCCAGGGGCTGTATAGACTAGACTCGGGTGTGTGGGTGTGTTTGTGGGTGTTTTACCATTCATGTCTTTTTGTTGTTGTTGTTATTGTTGGGTTGTCTCCGATGCTTGTTCCACCCAGAGTAGGTCCATTGAGATCAATGGGCACAAGTGCCTTGGATCCATTGATGTCAATGGGTTTGCTCTGAGCAGGAGTGGCAGCAGATACAGCCACCCATTGTCAGTTTGGGATTCCAGAACAAGAGAGCCTCCATATTCAGGGGCAGTCTATCTCTGAATGCTTGAGGACACCTAACGGGGATGAACAGAACCCTAATCCTTGGAAGCCAGTCCTGATGTTTCCAAAAGGAAGGTTGGCTTTTTGAAGAATCTGCACACATCTGCCGAGGAGTTTGGTCAGCAAGCGGAAGGGCAGAACCAGGATGAGGAAGGAAGGGCTTTATTCCTTATTTATTAGTTTCACTAGAAAGGAAGGAAGGAAAGAAGGAAGGAAAGAAGGAAGACCTCTTACCTCGCCTTGCCGGTGATAATGCTTCAGCCCTTTGCCCGCCTGGCCCAAGACTTTGCCCTTCTTGCTGCTCCCGAGAGCCAGTCCTTGGTGGAAGGTGGTCGACCTGTTGGTCGTCGCCTGCGTCGGCGTCTCGCCCATCAGGGTGGACTTGATGGAGTTGACCTTAGTGCCGTCTAGCTGCGAGCTCTCGACTACTAGGACCGCGGCTAGGAAGAGGAGAGGGCGGGAAGAGGAGGAGAACGTGTTCCAGCTCCGCATGATCATCTCCCCTCGCCCCAGAAAGGAAGGCTTCTTCGTTTCCGGGGATGGGATATATTAGCTGAGCTAATCTTCTAGGTAGGCAGGTAGCCCCTTCTGCTTCTTCTAGTTCCTGCTTGGTTTTCCTCCACGCTCGGGAAGCGCAGGGATGCGCCTCAAAGGCCCCAGAGGGTCATTTTGGAAGGCGACTTCGCTCCGTGGGGGATCTTGGCAGGAGAGGCAGCCCCGGGAGAAAAAGGACTGGCGGGCCAGCTGGTCCGTGCGGGCGGCGGCGGCAGCGGCGGCCCCCGGGGAGCTTCTCCACCCGCGGAGCGGTGCTGGCGCTTCCGAAAAGAGGGAGCGAGGCCGGCGGTCCCGGGTCGCCCCCCCCTACTCCGCCTGGAGCTGCTTCCGCGGGAGCAGCCTGCGGGGCAAACTCAAACCAGACGCGCTCCCAGCAAAGGCTGGCCTGGCGAACTTCAAGCGCTTGATCGCTCGCCCGCTCGGTCTCCCTCCTTCGCTTCTCTTCTGTCTGGAAAGAGACAGGATCGCCGCCCCCTTCAGTTAGCTGGTCCCGGACATCCCGATGGGAGGCGAGCGAGAGACCGGTTGGACGGAAGACCAACCAGCGCCCAGCCAGGCAGACGCTGAAGCAGCCGCCTCGTCCCTCCGTCGGCCGTCGGGCCGTTCCCCTTCAGTAGCCTCGCTCTCCCCGGCTCTCCTTCTGCCCCTTTCGCTTTTATAGCTTTCCCCGGCGGAGTTCGCTTTTTCCTCCGCCCCCCAAAGCCGCGGAGCGACAGGGAGGGAAGCTGACTCATCCCCTCCTCGCCCACTCCCCACCTCTCCTCCCAGTCCCACCCGGCGCCTTCCTCCTTCCCCACACCTCCTGCTCCTCCCTCGATCCCTTGGAGGAGAGAAGGGGAATAACAAAAAATATCAGCCCTGGAAGGGCGTGTCCCTGCACATGTACAGAGTGCCATCCCGCATTCACAGACCTTCTTTGACGTCTGAAGGGTTCGCCCAGCTCTCCCAAGCCCTTTTATTTTCATATGAAGAGGCCAGGTGGCTTCCAGAAAGGTTGAGGGCCTCTCTTTTTAGAAATGAAGTCCGGTCAAGATTGCTAAATTTAAGGGAGGCACAGAACGCTTTCCCACTCTGCGCCCAGAGCTCTGTGCAAGACCAAAAAGCTATCAACCTTTGACACCAAATTTAGTTCAATTGAAAATAATGTATCATAACTGCTCTCGCTCGCTCGCTCGCTAGTTCTGTCACACACACGCACAGGGCCGCTGAAGTTCGCTCCGGAATAGGAACCACAGATCAGTTGTGGGTGGGTAATTCTTCTAAGTTACTCTGAAACAGAGGTGTAGTCGTCCAGGTCTCAGAGGGTCTTAGACCCTTTCCCTTTTTTGGGAGCAGGGTCCAGCAGGGTCCCTCTGTCTTCCTCATCCTATGGCACAATCAGCATGAAAGGGGAGTGTGTTAGCCACTGAGAAGAGTCTTCTAACATTCTTCCTTGTTCTTTCCTGCTGGTTGGAGCCAATCAGAGTGAAAGGAGGTGAGTGAGCCATTGAAAAGACTCTTCTCAGCAGCTAACACTCTCCCCTTTCCTCTTATTGGCTCCTAGGGATATCTGTTGTTGTGGGAGAAAGCATTAACAAGGATGTTATTCTCAACCCAGCAGCAAAAAAAGGGGGGGGCCGTCGTGGCTGTGACTAACATGAAGGGACCCTGCACTTCTGAATGTACCACTATACTACTGCTCTGAAATTAGAAACAATAAAGCGTCTTGTAGCACCTGAAAACTAATAGAAGCCAGTCCAGACCTCCATGAAACGCAAGTGATGAAGTTTGCGCCATTTCTCTGCAACCCTCAAAACTTAAATAGGTGAAGCGCCGGGACGGTTTACAGGAGGAGCACTTGGCGGTTACGCAATTCTTGCTAGCATTTCCCCTGATACTGCATTTGGTATATTTCTATATCCGCTGAGGCTCACCCTTCATGTGCCTGGCGAAGGGTGCTCTGGCCCACGGTCAAATCTGTTGGTCTCTGTGGAGCCACCCGACTCGTGTTGCTGCTGCTGCAACAGAGCGACCGGGCTGGAACTGGTCACTGACGTCAGCGGAGAGTCTGGATTTATATTGTAGAGTGCAGCCAAATTGAGCCCCAGGTACCTGAACGGAATCCATCATCAGTTATTTTAAATCCTCTATATTCCCCTTCCTTGGCTGAGCTGAAGTTCCACCATACGCCCCAATTCTACTGGCTTGAAAGGCTCAAACTGAGGAGCATTTGTGTGAAACGGTGATCTCAAGGTCCTTAGCAGGACCTGGTTTTCAATATATCTGGGGGCGAACCCCCTCCCTCGACCCAGCTGTCCCTACCAAGCGGGAAGACAGGGCCATCTGCATGTGCTCAGAGAAACTCTCTTATTTCTCGGAACAACCAGGGAATGAATCTACGAGCTGACCTCGTGGCTACAGCATCGCTCTAATTTTTGAACTTCAAAACTATTAATAATAATAAATCCTAGTCTCTTTTATTATTTTATTGTTACATTTATATCCTGCCTTTCTTTCACCATGGCGGTCTCTCATCCAGTCACTGACCAGACGCAGACCTGTTTAGCTTCAGTAAGAGACTGGCCTCACGTGTCTTCAGACCATAGCCTTTGCCTCTCATTTTGTGAAACCTCTTGCCTGCTCAAGGTTTTCTGGAGAAAGCTTGCCACATTTGCGTGACATTTTTGGCTAGTCCCCAATAATGGTGTTGCTCGACCTGTTGGACCCAAGGACTGCAAACGACTAGACCTCTTGGTTCAAAGTCACCTTGCTCTGTAAAAAGTTGCCCGGAGCTGAAGCTAAAAAACTGCGATCCTCTCCCCTAGGTAAACTCCAGAGTAGTCCCGATAAATATGATGGGTTTCGCAGTGTAAGTGGGTTACGGTAAGAGGACCACCCTTGGGCCGACCCAATGCATGGTGTTATTGTAGGTTGTTTCCTCTCCCCGGTATTTTTTATGTTTTATCGTTGTCCTTGCGCTAAGGGGGGGGATAAAGTGCGGAGGAAGCCAGCACTGAAATGCCTTGCATGCTTTCTACCCCAGGGGAGAGCAGACTTCAGGCTCCCGTCTCCATTTTTTACTAGAACCCTGAGATTCCACCCACAGGAGCCAGGTGCAAAAGACATACACTTGAAATCAAAGAATTCTGAGCCCAGAAATTTGAATACCAGAAATGAACTGAGCGCAAATCCTTCTGCACAGAAATGCGCTCCTGCTTAGTGACTGCCCCTCCAGCTTTCTTCATTTCAGCAGCTTTATGCCAAGGGTACGTGCCCATTCTGCGGTTGCCATTGTTGAACAGTTGTTGGGCTCAGAAATCCTCGCCGATCTACTTCAAATCACACAGAGATCTAGTAGATGCCAGTCTGCCTGTTTCCAGCCAGTTCCTCCTTTGCGTGGGTGAGGAAGGAGGGGTGCGGAGACCGCTTTTGAACGTGTGTGTCAATTTCTTGACATTTTTTTTATCAATGTCTTGACTTGTTTTTTCTCGTCAATTTCTTTCCTGCCGGTGTAAAGAGGCGAACAGCGCAACCCTATAGGTGTCTTAGAAGCGAGCGGGTATAGGAGTTAGCCCCGCTGGATTCAATAGGGTTTACTTCTTATTCCACTGCGCTGTAAATAAGCCACCGTCTCTGCAGGACTTCGGAGCCGCCTGGTTGAGGATGTTAATGGCACAAGCATCTTTCCTCGAGTCCCTTTCGTCGGGCCCGGATTTTCTCCTCGTTGCAAAGAAGATAAACCATTTCCCTCCATTGCTCGGCCATAGTGGGTGAGCGTCAGCCTTGCCAAAGGAAGCCGGGGATGGAAAAGGCCAGAGGACCCACCTAGTCCCCTAGGACTCTAGCCTAGCCCCCCCCCAAACCAAGCTTGGTGGCGGGCTGGTGGGGCACACCACCTGCAGTAGCCACCGTGCATAGGGGGACCTCCTTTGACTGCGTGCCCACATCCAGGGGGGTTGATTGGAAGGACGGGCACGAACCGAAACGGAGGGAAGAAAAGACCAGGGCAGGTGCGAGGTGGCCCCCGCGTACTAGAGGACTGCGGTTTTCAGAGGGCTCCGTGTCCCTGAAAATGAGCCCCCCCCCTTCCGTGGATTGTGCTCCTTGGCGAGCGGAAGAAATCGCCTTCGATCCCGGCGGGAAGCAGCAGCGAGTTGGAATCCAGCATTCCTACTCTGGGATAATGATCTGAGCAGGATTTGTTTCTGAGGAAACATGCCTGGGATCGGGTTACAAACCCTTGTCGAGATGAGGAGGGGGAGGGCCCCGGCGCAACCCAAGAGACGCCTCTGCTGAAGAGAGCTTCCTTGAGTTCAACGGGGCATACTTCCAGGAAAGTGGGTATAGAACCGCAGCCCGAAAGCATTATTTTGAAAAGAATCCCACTGAATTTCCAGGGACTTAAGGTCATACGTTTAGGACTCCAGGCGTCAATCACCATTTTTGGAGGAGGGCTGTGATGTTTGCACGCCTCAACCCCTGGAGGAAATCCCATGCTCTTCAGCAGAGTTGTTGATCTACACGTGTCCGCCAAAGCAGGCTGAAATATCTGTATGATACTGATTTTATTTCCAAGAATAATGAGAAGTCCTTATGCACAGGCTAAAGAGCCCCCCTTAATTGTCTATTTCTTTGTTTGTTCATATGAGCCAAAGAGAAACAGGACAGGCTCCCCCCCCCAAGAGATTTACAATCTGGGAATCTCTGTCTCTCAAATCTAGGTTCTCTTGAAGACAAAGGGGAAATGTTTCCTCCTCTTGAAGAAAGGCTGCTAATTTGACAGGTTCTCTTTCCAGCAGAGGCAAGAAGGAGGGAAGTTGGGGAGGCCAAGAATGGAGCACTGACGTAGAAACAAAGGACACCCCAACCTTCAGTGGTGGCTGGTGCCCAACAGGACTGATGGAGTGGCAAGCAGGGAGGCTGATGCTAGGTACAGCCAGAGCCCACATCAGTCTGAGCTGGCTAATTCTAGTTTTGTCCCCAGCCTTCTCCCTGCAGAATTCTATAATGACAAACTGAGACTAAGGCTGCAGGCAATACTTCAAAAGCAGCAAGAATGTTTTTTTCTGGCTGTGTTTTGAAGCGACTCTGCCCTCCACTGGACACATCACCCTTTCCCACTGCTGACTTCAGGCCTTTCTGGACCACCCACAGCAGAGTGCCAGGCCAATCACTGTCTCTGCCTGAGTATACAACAAGGCATTTCCATTGGCCACACCTGGAGCTGCAACGGGTTGATCTACCAATCAGTTGTGAAATCTGTCTGAAGCTGAATTTTTTTTAAAAAAAAACATGCCCTTGAGCTGATCTGACCAAGTTTTAGAGTAAAAAGGGGGTGGAGTTTGACTAGCGTTGTGTGCCCCCATTTTCAGAAATCAGAGGTGGAGATGCACTGGAACCAGCACAACAATGTGTCTCTACCCTAAGAAGGAGGAAATTGAAAGGCATTGCCCCCCTGACTGGCCGTAAAATAAGAAGGCAGACAAATGGGGGTTGGCTGAGGGCAGACTGAGGTTGGTGGGGCAGTGAACCATTCGCCCTAATGGACCAGTCTCCACTGCCTGTCTTTGAGGGGGGTTGGAAGTAAGTTCCGTTGAAGTCTCTGAGATTTACTTCCAAGCAGAGGTATAGTCATCTGGGGTCTCAGGAACCCCTTACTTTTTTGGGAGCAGGGTCCCATTAGGGTCCCTATGTCTCCAACATCCTATGAGCCAATCAGCATGAAAGGGGAGGGTGTTAGCCACTGAGAAGTGTCTTCTAACATGCTTCCTTATCCTTTCCAGCTGGTTGCAGCCAGTCAGAGTGACAGGAGGTGAGTGAGCCACTGAGAAGACTCTTCTCAGTAGCTTACACTCTCTTTCATGCTTATTGGCTCTTAGAGATGTCTGTTGTTGTGGGAGAAGGCATTAACAAGGATCTCATTCTCAACCCCACAGCCAAAAAAGGAGGGGCATGGCTGTGACTAACATGAAGGTACCCTGAGCTTCTGAATTGGCCACTATGCTACTGCTTCCAAATCCTCCTGCTGCAATTGAGTGGGAAAATTCTGAGCAGAAAACATTCACACTGAAGGTTAGGGAAACGTGATCTAGAACAGCCTCCCCCAACCTGGCACCCTCTAAATGTTTTGGACTACAACTTCAATTAGCCCCAACCGGCAGAGCTGGGGAGTATTTTTTAAAGGTGTGATTCCCCCTCCTGCAGTCTGAAGTGATACAAACCCATTGTTGCCCTGTGTGTAGTTGTGTTGCTTAATTTCGTTTAAAAGCAGCACCACAGCAGCAGAGAGTGACAGCAGATGTTGAAATGCGAGTGTGCCAGCGTGTGCGTGTGTTTGCCTAAGAAAGCAGGCTTTTACCCTGCATCAGCATCACTGAGACTTGAGACTTAGTAAAATAAGAAAAGCTACTTTATTTATAGAAATACATAGTAGATAGTAAAGGCAAACCTAGTTCTAACTAACTAGCTAAGTTGGAGGCATAACTCCCAAGTGTAGGAGTCAGCCCCATGCTCGGAGAGAGAGCAGAGACAAAGGGAGTCTCCTCTCTCCTGGTCAGCCGGAGGACAAAGGAATGGAAAGGGCAGGAGGAGGAGGGGCAGGTAAGCTTCCCTAAAGGCATCACAGTCTAGAGACAGAAGGAAGTCAGTCAGAGCATCACAGGTAAAAGGTAAACAAAGCCTATCCATCTGGAGGACCCTAGCTCTATCTTCCCTCTGGAGCTTAAACAAAAGAACAAAACAGGAGCTGCTCTTGCCCCACTTCCAACATCCATTTCCCCTTCCAACTCTACTACCCACATTCCCATGTTATTCTGCTACTTGTGTAAACCAGGACGTAGAATTATGCCCCCCCACACAAAGTTTCACTAAAGCATTGCTATGAAAACGTGTACTATGTTTTTTAAAAAAAGGTTTTATGGAATTGGAAGCAGTATCAATCCTTTCAGCCACTGGCTTTCAAATTGTGTTCCAGGAAATGATGGATTCCTCAGAAGCTGATCAATGGCTGCTTAATGTGAAGGTCAATATTGACAGACAAGCTTTCCCTACAGAAGGTGGGGGAACCCTTTGGCCCTCCAGATGTTGCAGAACTACAACTGTCATCATCCCAGGCCATTGGGCATGCATGCTTGCTGGGGCTGATCAAGTCATGGATATCTAAGAATGGACACCTGTGCATTTTCAGTGCACAATCCAATAATAATAAGGGCAGGAAGAAAAGACATGTTTTAGTAGCAAAGCACATAAGAACATAAAAACATAAGAAGAGCCTGCTGGATCAGGCCAGTGGCCCATCTAGTCCAGCATCCTGTTCTCACAGTGGCCAACCAGGTGCCTGGGGGAAGCCTGCAAGCAGGACCCGAGTGCAAGAACACTCTCCCCTCCTGAGGCTTCCGGCAACTGGTTTTCAGAAGCATGCTGCCTCTGACTAGGGTGGCACAGCACAGCCATCACGGCTAGTAGCCATTGATAGCCCTGTCCTCCATGAATTTGTCTAATCTTCTTTTAAAGCCATCCAAGCTGGTGGCCATTACTGCATCTTGTGGGAGCAAATTCCATAGTTTAACTATGCGCTGAGTAAAGAAGTACTTCCTTTTGTCTGTCCTGAATCTTCCAACATTCAGCTTCCTTGAATGTCCACGAGTTCTAGTATTATGAGAGAGGGAGAAGAACTTTTCTCTATCCACTTTCTCAATGCCATGCATAATTTTATACACTTCTATCATGTCTCCTCTGACCCGCCTTTTCTCTAAACTAAAAAGCCCCAAATGCTGCAACCTTTCCTCATAAGGGAGTCGCTCCATCCCCTTGATCATTCTGGTTGCCCTCTTCTGAATCTTTTCCAACTCTATAATATCCTTTCTGAGATGAGGCGACCAGAACTGTACACAGTATTCCAAATGCGGTCGCACCATAGATTTATACAACGGCATTATGATATCGGCTGTTTTATTTTCAATACCTTTCCTAATTATTGCTAGCATGGAATTTGCCTTTTTCACAGCTGCAGCACACTGGGTCGACATTTTCATCGTGCTGTCCACCACAACCCCGAGGTCTCTCTCCTGGTCGGTCACCGCCAGTTCAGACCCCATGAGCGTATATGTGAAATTAAGATTTTTTGCTCCACATGTTTGCATGCGGAAGGTCAACAGGTCCGATTTCTGGCATCTCCCGAAAGGGCTAGGAAAAGCTCCACTCTGAAACTCTGGAGAACCTCTGCTATAGGAGCGGGGAATCTCCAGGCCTCAGACCAATCTTGGCCCACCAAGGGGTCCAATTTAGCTTATGAGGCCATTTTACCCAAACCACATACACCTGCCGATCAGCCAATGTCAATGGTGACATCAGTTCATGGGCAGGAGGACACCTTTTAATCTTGCTTGGCTCTGCGCCCTGTTCCCATGAGGGAACAGGACTGTGCAGACAAGGCAACAGGATTTAATCCTTGCACATCAGCTGATGAGTGGGTGTTAAATCCTTCTTAGTTTAAGTAGCCAGCCTCCTACATCAGGGGTTTAAAGGGGGAATGAGGGGAGACTTGCAAAGTCCTTAGCAAGTCACTCCACATTGCCCTTTTAAAACTTGACAATGGGGACTTAAAGGGGGAGTGCAGGGAGACTTGCAACCCCCCTTTAAACCTCTGAGACTGGAGGTTTAAAGGGGGAGTGAGGGGAGACTTGCAAAGTCACACAAGGGATTTTAACAGATGGGTGCCTCCCTGCCAAATTTGGCCTGTGAGGCCGATCCTGATAAGGATCTGGCCCATGAAGCCAAAAGGTTCCCCACTCTGTTCTGCTAGATTGTGTCCAATAGTTTAAGTTAGCACAAAGCAGCTTCCTGTGTTCCTATGTTCCCAGTAGTGTTTTTGATTCATTACTTTGTCCATGTGGAAACTGATGTGCAGCTCTGCTCTACCAAACGACATGTGCTCCCTTCATATGGTTTCCAAGCACAGAAGGCAGAGCATAGATGTGCTCTTGTCTTCTGTGTCAGGCAGCATTCCCTTGAGAGGGGGCGTGTTTCAAGTGCATGATTTCCCTTCTGAACAGAGGATCATGGTACTACAAGATCTATTCTGCATTATACTGTAAGTGCACTTTATTTGCCCAAAGAAGAAAGGCACATGGAGATTCAGGAATTAAGTCCATTGGATGTTGCTTTCACATTTCTTCCATTGCCAGTACTCCACAAGGGTCTTGCAGGGTGTGATCTCTTGCGTCATCAGTAATGGAATCATAGCATTCAACCTTATGAGCTTGTGCTCATGTATCAGTACATCACATTGGATCATACATTGCAGCTACTGATGCTGAGGAGGTTCAGAATTAACTGGGTCATAATAGGAAAGATCCCTGCTCAGGTTACATGTGTGGGGGGTTTTTTTTACTGCAAGTTGAGATACTTCTCCCTGAAATTATACTGATCACAATGAAAAACAGGGCTGTTTTTGAGATAATGTGTTGCTACTTTGGCATTCATTGGAGCATGAGACCATTTTTGGTGCATACTCAAAAGATAAATACTTTACTTTAGCTTACTAGTCTCAATGGAACTATCCTGTTTAGTGTAATTGACTGGAGCCGAATGTAATTTGCAGAAGAACAGAAATGCTTTGGCTCTGAGACTGGGAAAGTCAAGTACTGTACACCTGAAGTGCAGGGCATGAATCACATAAATGTGACTTTACAAAAACAAATGCATGAGGACACGGAAAAACAAAAGGCAGCTGTTTGGGTGGGTGGAGGCATCCTTTCTTCCAGAACAACAAAGCAACCAACCAGTCTAAAAAAAAAAAAGCTAAACAAACTAATCAGTGTGAGGATTAAGAACATAAACAGGCTGATCTAGTTAAACTAAAGACCCATCTAGTCCAGCATCCTGTTCTCACAGTGGCCAATCAGATACCTATGGGAAGCTTGCAAGCAGAACATGAGTGCAACAGCATTCTCCTCTCCTGCGGTTTTCAGCAACTGGCAGTCTTTAGAGCCTGATAGGTGCTACCCAAGCCAACATCTAATCTGAGAAATAGGAAAAATGTAGAAGAAACACCCTGGCAACTTTTACAGCCCAACCTTTATGATTTTTGTCCATTTGCATATTGTCTGGACTGTTCCAAACCAGAGTTTGGAGTCACCGTTGCGCTTGGATCTCTCTGATTTGGATATACAGTACTTTGTAGTCTTCTAGACAGGAGTGTATTGTGCAATCCATGCTGCTCATGCACACACTTTTTTTTTTCAGAATTCACTCATCATAGTGCCTGTCCATACTTTTTTTTTTTACTTTTTAATGTGCATTTCCCCTTACTGTGGGGAATTCAATACAGAAAAACAATTCATTATATATCAGTAGTCGCTGCTGGTGTGGAAGCTCATTAATGCATTTGTATGGGGTTTTTGGAGGGGGTTGTCATTTGTGTGGTGACATTTCAGTAGACGATCCCTACCACCACATGCCTACTTCCATTTCCCCCTCACCTGAGCACAACCTCTACATTTTGTTTCAATCAGCTCCAGTATCAAAACCAGGAAGCCTGTTTCCACTCATTCCCACATGCCCAGTTCAGAGCAGATATTCGCTCAGGATCTCTGCACAATAAATGTGGGGGATTACCTGGGAGACTGTAATTGTAATATATACTTAGGACTTACTAACAACAGATGTCTTGCACATGGTATCTTTATCACTTGCACAAGACCTTATTATTTTTTTAAAAAATAACACCAAATTGAAAAGGGGGAAAAAGCACGTCTCCAATTTTCCTATTGTGATGTATGATAATTGGTGGGATAAGGCTGGTAACATTTGGTCTTGTGCAACTCCTGGGATTTTCTTTTTAAGGTGCATGCACAGAAATTTGTGTGCACATGCCCAGAATGGAAAAAAGTAGGGGAGGGCAAGGGAGGAGTGACTGAGTGGGAGAACAGAAAAATACAGCACAGTTACATCCCATCAGACTCCACACACTAGTGTGGGAGGCATGCAGTGGAATAGCAATGGATAAGTGATAAAAATGGGATTATGTCACATAGACAGCACAGAAAAAATTGGATCTGAATGGCCTGTTTATGATATAAAATCCCTGTCTGGAAGCACCCTTCTTCTTCAGCTCTACACTATATTTATTCCAAGAGCAAACCAAAATTTTGGTAAGGATATTTTCTTAGGATCTGTTGGGGCCAGGGTAGTGTTTGCATTTTACTCAATGTAGGGATTTCTTTGTGTACAAGGAAAATTATCATATGTTGCATGGTTGCTTCCTCTCACTTTACAGTGTGCTTTTAATCAGTTGGGAGATTACATAGGAAGCAGCCTCATAGTGAGTCCAACTGTTAGTTCATCTCAATCAGTATTGCCTACACTGACTGGCAGTGGCTCTCCGGGAATTCAAGCAGGGGTCTCTCCCAGCACTAGCTGGAGATGCCGGGAACCTGGGACCTTCTGCATGCAAAGCAGATGCTCTGCCACTGAGCTACAGCCCTTCCCTGTGCCTATGGATTCCCACTATGATTTTAGGCTGTCACAGGAAGAGGGCAGCAAGCCTTGTGGCTTGGAGTTTAGGGATTACATTGAGGAGTTATGGTCTTAAATGGATTTTTACCAATCATCCCGCTTGCACACGAATCCTGCAGTGTAGACCGGTGTTGCTATTATCACTTATTGATGTGGGTGGGACGCTTTGTCTTTGTTATCTAAAACAATTTTAGAAAGTAAAACCTTTTAAAAATTAAAATACTATAAAACACAGTAAAACAAGCAGAGAATGAGTATCTTTCTTCAGATCATATGGCAATGCAAGTCACAACTGGTGACTCAGTCACAATTTGAAACCCCAGAGGTTTGCACATCGCTAATTACAGCAGAAAGAAGGGCTGTAGCTCAGTGGTCAGAGCACCTGGTTTGCATGCAGAAGGTTCCCGGTTCAATCCCCAGCATCTCCAGGTCAGGCTGGGAGAGACTCCTGTCTGAAAGCTTGGAAAGCTGCTGCCGGTCAGTGTAGACTGACTGGTATAAGGCAGCTTCCTATGTTCCTAATAGAATTACTCAAAGTTCTGCGGCTTCACAGTTCAGGACAGAGCTGGTTGACAGATGTATTTATTTACAGCAAGGGAAGTATCAGCGGAACGTTTGCTTAGTTAGTAGTAAACAGTATACTTGGCCTAGGAAGATCTAGAAACATTTTTGTAACAACTTGGCTTGGACACAGGCACATCAATTCAATTGTTTCAGGCTTTTGTGAGATCTTAAACTGGAATGTGTATTCTAAACCAAAATGTTAATGATAGCTTCAAGAACAATATACATTCTATGTAGAGATTTTGAATTGTGTGTGTGTGGGGGGGGGAGATCCTGGGAGAAATCACAAAAACCTTTTAGCATCACAGAATCACAGGGGACCTACAAAAGTTATATATATATAAGCCGAAACATTTTGGTATTACAATAAAAACCTCTGTTTTGTTAATCACTATTACGTGCATATATTTTTAGGTAATTAACGGAATCCTTATAGGGATCCAGAGCAAGCTTGGGTGAAGTTCTGTTTGTTGCTTTCAAATCTATCTATCTATCTATCTATCTATCTATCTATCTATCTATCTGAGAAATTTGTGAGGGTGGCCATCCCCTTCTTTTGACATCACAGTGTTAGACAAACTGTTCCTGGCTGGCATCATTTTAAGACTTTTAGCACCCATACACTGTCAAGAAGATAGGAATTGCAGTCTTGGTTTCATGCTAATTTTCAAGCCCAACTCAAGCATAAGAGGTGATGCTAGGAATCTTTGGATACCCAAGAGACCTCATCTCTCTTTGCCCAGGAGCTTTCTGTGGACTCCCTGCTCCTTCTCCTTTCCCCTTCTATATTACTTTGTCCTGCTGAAGAGGTGTTCTCATCTCCACCACAGAACCCCAGCCTCACAGAGCAAGGAAAGGTATTAAATTCTCTCTCAAGCCCATCAGCTGGAAAACCCCTCCTTCCCTTATCTGCAATTTCCATTCCATCAGGACTCTCTTTCTTCCCCTTGCTATGCTCATTTTCTTCTGACTTGTTTGTTTTGTCTGCAGATCTCAAATCCCCCTTTCCGAACCATCCATAGCCATCCATTGCAAAAACAGAACTTTTACTCAGGAAATCCTCCAAAGTCTTCCTCCTGCTTTCTTCTGATTTTCTTTTGTGGGGGGGGAAGGGGGAAGGGAAGTAAATCAGGGGAAGAGCCATAGTTCAATAGAAGAACATCTGATTTGCATGCAGAGGGTCCCAGATTCAATCCCCAGCATCTCCAGGTAGGACTGGGAGAATTCCTTGCCTGAAACCCTGGAGAGCCTCTGCCAGTTAGTGTAGGCAATACTGAGCTAGATGGACCAATGGTCTGACTCGGTATAAGGCAGCTTCCTATGTTCCTAAAAATTTTTTCCAAAGCCCCAATAACTTCCCTTATTCATCTGACAACTTCTTTTTTTCCCCTAAAACAAGCAGCTCATTTTCTTATGTGTTCCCAGGAATGCTTCTAAGAAGAACATTTGTATTGATTTTAAACTCTTCTAAACTCAGTCTAGTATTTGTGTCCTCTTTGTTTATTGATTTTGTTTAAATGTGCTAAGTCCCTTTTGAAACCACCATCTGATTCTCTTTCTGAAATAATAAATTTACTTTTGTTTTATCTCTGTTGTCTGTGTTAATTCTTGGGGTGCCAAATTTAGGAGTGCATCCAGGTCTCAATTTCCAAAGTTCCCCCAAAGAGGTGTCTAGATTGCATGTGAGAACTGCAGGCTTGAATGCAAATGGCACACTTCATAATGGTTTGTTTTCTCCATTTTTCTGTTCTTGAATAGAAGGAAGTGAAATGACTTCCCTACTGGACAAATAGTGGCCATGGACACCGGCTAAGAACTGAGCATGTAGGACCTGGGTTGGATGTTAAGTAAAGGTGAAAGCTGGCTGTCAGCAGTGACGTGCACCCCATATCTATGCATAATATCATCTAGTAGTCTCATACATGCTGAGTGGGAGGGAGTGGGGTTGGAATGGAGCCCCTGAAAACAAAAAGCAAGGCTGAACCACTTACCATCAACTACTAGAGACGGACAAGAATTTCAATTCAGTTTGCATTTCAGGCTGAACCCATAAAATCTGCACTTTCCAAAATAACATGAGAACTGAAACACAGCCATCCTTCAAAATTTGCACTTATTCAAATTTTGTGATGCAGTTTGCCAGTGTTTACAAATATGCATATGTTAGGGGAAATTGTGCACAAAAATGAATATATGAGTAAAAATAACATGCAAAAATGCATTAGGAGAAAGTGCTGGCAAAAATGTGTACATTAGTCAAAACTGCCTACAAAAATGTGTTTATTAGGAGAAATTTGCACTAGAATGCTGGAGAATTTTCATGAGGATTCTGGTTTTTTTTAAAAAAATCACAAATTGCTACAGAAATGTGGAGAACTCAATTTAAGATTGGAAACATGAGAAACTGGGAGAACCAAAAGACAGATCTTTCCATCCCTGCCATCAACAGGAACCTTCTTATCAGAACTAAGCAAAGCCACTGAAAAGATGCTTTGCAAATATCTGCCAGAAGAGGTTGCCCATAAATCAGTGCTAGAAATCGGCTATCCCATTTGATGTAAAGGATTTGGACTTAAAGCAGGGCTGGAGAACTCTTTTAAGCTTAAGGGCCACAACCATCTGGAGGCCGTATATGCCAGTGTTGCTGGGGCCTAAGGCAAGAAAGAAGGCTAATTAACAAATATGAAATTTTCTTTTATACAGTAGGCTAGTTTCCACACACTTGTAGACTGCTCTGTATCCTCTACCCAGCCAAGCAAGAACCATTATGTGTTCAAGGACACAAATAAAAACATTCAAGGAGGGCGCAAAGCATGACTGGTAAGGAGTGTAACCTATGGAGAGGAGTGGCTGGGAAGGGGTGTGACCTGGGGAGAATCCCAAAGGCAAGACAGAGAGATGTGGAGGGCCGCATTTGGCCCTGGCCCTGAGGTTTTCAATCCCTGGCTTAAAGATTGTGGGTTCCTTTTCTGTCACTGCTTCTGCTCTTTAAAGACAAACACTGTTGCCTCCGAGAAGCTGGAGAAGTGGGATCCCAATAACGATATTTAATCACCTGCCCTGATGCCCTCCATGCATCTTCCTGCATTGCACAGGGGATTGGACTTGATGGCCTTATAGGCCCCTTCCAGCTCTACTATTCTATGATTCCATAGGCACCTACATCCTCCTGCCTCGGGATCCAAATGATGCAGTGGATTAAGTAGCTTAGCTTGAGTCCTTGAGCCTTAAAATTCCTTTTCCTCTCAAAAGGATTTCCTGCCCTGGAGGGTGAATTCTCTGAATAATGCTGGACCATCTGTAAGAAATGTCTTTTCAAAGTATTGCTTTCTAAGTATTCCTGAAGGCAGGGATGGCATTCTAAATTTCCAGGACAGTATGACAGATTAGATCAGAACTAACACTGACAATATTGCCTGCTACACAGAAAGAGCTGAACATTTTACCAGCAAATCCTAGCCAGATGCAAGCTAGCCTGAGAAGTAGAGAAGATGGGAGAAAGGAAAGCTCTCAGAGCTGAGCACTGGAAATTGGTGTGGTGGTCACACATGGCAAACAAAGGCCAGGGTCATATAGTGGAGTGAGAGAGTTGGACTGAGACCTGCAAGATCTTGGTTTTAAATCCGTGTGCAACCATCTCATTCTCCTGCATGTGGCCCAGGTTAGACTGAAGTGGTTGGATTCTGGACTGTGCTACTTGTTATTTATTAAATGTATATCCCACCCTTCCTTCCAGTAGGAGCTCAGGGCGGCAAACAAAAACACTAAAAACACTCTAAAACATCCTAAAACCAGAATTTAAAATATATGAAAACAAAACATCTTTAAAAACATCTTTTTAAAAAGCTTAAAAAATATCTTAGAAAGCAATTCCAACACAGACGCAGGCTGGGATAAGGTCTCTACTTAAAGGGCTTGTTGAAAAAAGGTCTTCAGTAGGTGCCAAAAAGATAACAGAGATGGCGCTTGTCTAATATTTAAAGGACATGAATTCCAAAGGATAGGTGCCACAATGCTAAAGGTCTGCTTCCTGTGTTGTGCAGAACACACTTCCTGATAAGATGGTATCTACAGGAGGCCCTAACCTGCAGAGAACAGTTATCAACTGGGTATATAAGGAGTAAGACAATCTTTCAGGTATCCTGGTCCCAAGCTGTATAGCGCATTGTACACTTCAGGCTAGAGATGGGGAATACCATTTCTGAATTCTCTTCCAAGCAAACAACTTTCCATGTAGAAAACAAGCATGACAGGAAGAAGAATCCAACATAGTCTTCTTCTCGACATACTAGATCTCTGCCCATAAAGAGTTGTGCTTATTTTTTTGCTTGTTTTTACATGGGGGAACATTCAAAAATGATATGCCTCATTTGCAGTCTGACATGGAGTGCTCGACTACAGGGATGAGAAACCTTCAGCCTAAGGGTCACATGTCCTTGTAGGGAACGTTCCACGGGCCACATGTTAGTGGTGGGTGGGGCCACAGATATGACGTATCCTTTTACAATAGGCTTCATTTCAGCCTCACAAAAGTCAGAGACTTCTGTACATACAGCACAACACTATCATCTCTTGATCTTCTCTCCAGGCAACCAAAAGGCAATATTCACAGTTCCAGGACTCATTTCAGCTAGGGATGGGCAAATATGTCAATTTTGGTTTGTCTCAGTTTCTCATTTTTCTTATCTTAAATGCAGTTGTTTACATTTCCATATCAGTTTGCTAGTTATTTATTACATTTTTGTATGCAATTTTGTTCAATATATATATAGGCAAAGCAATTTCCCCTAACATATGGTCTTTTTATGTTACTTTCATGAATATATGCACTGATATGCACACATTGGCTGGAGAACTGCCCTGCAAAATTCATAGAAGTATGAATTCCAAAGGATGACTGTGTTTCATTTTGTGTATTGTTTCAAAAAGAATGAATTAATTCAGTTAGCTGTATCAAATTTCTCCCCCATCCCTAATTCTAGCCAGGCAAAAACTTTGAGGAGGAAGTGGAGCAGGGCTGATGAAGAGTATGGCCTGGACAGAGGGTATGTGCTCCAGAGAGAGCCTTGAGGGCCAGACAGAATGGCCTAGAGGGCCACATTTGGCCCCCAGGCCTAAGGTTGCCCACCCCTGTCCAATGTAGCACCTCAGGACTTTACCACCTCACTCGTCTTCATTGACGGTTGTGACGCCACATCACATTTCCCCCCCACCTTAAAACAACGGCAGAGTATTATTCCTGTTCCAGGATTTATACGTCGCGTTAACAAATAAAAGTCTCTATGGGGAAAATGTCTTTCTTTGTTCCTCCGTCTGGTCACATCACTGCAGTCCCAGCCACTTGCCTGAAAAGTCCATCGGCCAGTACATTGTCCTTGCCTTTGATGAACTGGAAGTCCACTTGATAGTCCTGTAGGGCCCAGGACCACCTCTGCAGCATAGTGTTATGGTTTTTCATAGTCTGCAACCATAACAAGGCCCGATGATCCGTTGTTACCATGAATCTTCGTCCCCACACGTATGAGTGCAACTTATTCAGTCCCCACACGACCGCTAGGCACTCCTTTTGGACCGACGAATAGTTTTTCTCCCTCGGCGTCAGCTTGCGACTCAGATACGCCACTGGATGTCTGGTGCCTTCTCTCTCCTGCAGCAAGATGACTCCCAGCACGAGGTCCGACGCATCTGTAGCCACGATGAATGGTTGCTCATAGTCTGGTGCTATTAATATGGGCCCTTGGCACAAGGCTTGCTTCAGCAGATCAAAAGCCTTCTGACCTTCATCCGTCCATACCACACGCTCAGAACACTTTTTCTTTATCAATTCATGCAAGGGGATAGGCCACGATTGCACTGCCTCTACCTTGCTCCATAAGGGGGTTACTTTCCCACTCCCCACCTTATGTCCTACACAGATTACTTCACTCACAACTTTCCCATTCACACGGTATGGCATAGATCTGATTGGGGCATGATCTCCAGTATTAATGGAATGTTTGGCTATACTGGTTCGGCCAGGTTTATTGCTGAAGAGATTCCCATAGTTTTTCAAAACTCTCAGAATCTCTTCCTTTACTTCCTCCTCCACCTCCTCTGACCATTCCACTTGATCTACCCCTCCTTTGTCTTTGCTTTCCTGTACCAAATCTGGAAGTTCAGGCCCATTTCCCTCAGGGAATAAGGTAACTTGCAACACCGGTGCATCCCTGGTATGGTAAGGCTTCAACATATTTACATGAACTACTTTGTTTTTGTTTAATTGGTCTGTGGTGATTACATACATCACTGTGTCAAGCCTTTCTCTGATGGTATATGGTCCTTCCCAGTTAGCCTGTAATTTGTCATGTTTCCTGGGTATGAACGCCATAACCCTATCTCCCACATCATACACACGTTCCCTGGCTGTTCTGTCATACCAGTAACTTTGCTTCTGCTGTGCTTGACTCAAATTCTTTTTCACCACCTCCATCATTGATGTTAATTTATTGCGGAATTCCAATACAAAATCTACTACAGATGTTTTGTACTCTCCCAGGGTTCCTTCCCATGAATTTTTTAATAGTTCCAAAGGTCCCCTCACTTTTCTAGTGAACATTAGTTCAAAGGGTGAGAAGCCTGTTGACTCTTGAGGGACTTCTCTGTATGCAAATAAGAAGCATCCCAAACGTTCATCCCAGTCTTGTGGGTGATCTTGAACATAGCTTCTGATCATGCCCTTCAAAACGCCATTGAATCTCTCTGTTAGCCCATTAGTGGCGGGATGGTAAGTAGTGGTCTTTAGATGTTTTAGACCACAACATTTCCACATACATTGCATCACTTCTCCCATGAATACACTGCCTTGATCCGTCAGCACTTCATGAGGGAAACCCAGCCTCATAAAGATTTTTAATAAAGCCTCTGCCACTACAGGGGCTTCTACAGATCTTAGTGCTTCTGCGTCTGGGTACCTGGTGGCAAAATCCACCACCACCACTAGATATTTCTTGCCATGCCTTGTGGGTCTGGAAAAAGGGCCCACCAAATCTATTCCCACTCTATAAAAGGGTTGTCCAATTATAGGAAGGGGCTTTAAGGGTGCCTTAGTCCTTACTCCACTCTTTCCCACCTTTTGGCATATACCACAAGATAGACAATGTTGTTTTACATCTTTGGAGATGTTTGGCCAATAATAGTGTGCAGCCAATCTCCTCTTGGTCTTTTTTATTCCCAGATGTCCTGCACATGGGACATCGTGGGCTACCTCTAGCAATCTGGTTCTGTATTTGCTAGGTACTATCAATTGCTTCACTGGTTCACATTCATCCTTTCTCTCAGCAGGCATCCACAGTCTATATAAAATCCCATTCTCACACACAACTTGATTCCTCAGTTTGTCAGTGAAAGGAATCTGTTGGGTCAGGGCTTGCTCCTTTATTTGATTCAAACTGGTATCCTTATTCAGTTCTTCTCTGAAATGCTCTGTCTCTTCCCCAGAGACCAGCTGATACAGTTTGTCTCCTTCAGCAGGCCTGCTAGTGGTTGTCATGGCAACCTGAGGCTCGCTAACAGTTTCCACCCTGTTTGCTTCAGCCCCCCTTAACATGGCTTCTTTTTCTCTGCCAAGTTGCTGTCTGGTCACCACATATATTTTCCCTTAGGCTCCCATAACATCTCTTCCCAGTATTACTGGTTCTTGTTGCTGGGCATTAATGCCTACTTTATATCTGCCCTCTCGGCCTCTCCACGCCATTTTCACCAGGGCCACAGGCAAGCTTTCTGGTTGACCTCTCATTCCTTGGATAGTCACAGTTTCCTGAGGTAATATTTCCTCAGATTTTATTAAATCTGGGCTCAGTAACGTCTGAGCGGCACCAGTGTCAAGCAATGCCCAATAATTTGCCCCTTGTACACTCACTTCCTCTCTCAGACTTGAATCAAGGTCTGTTACTTCTGTCCAGTTTATCTGGCAGAACTGAACCTTTTTCGCTGTTTCTAAAGCCTTGGGCTCTGTTTTCACTGCCCTTGTCTGAGCAGGATTACTAATGGGGTTGGCAACCTCACATTGAAAACGTAGGTGCCCCGGTCTACCACATTTGTAGCATAATTTCTCCTCACTTTTAGGGTACACAGATCCACTCTGGGGTGTCCTGTGCCCTTCAGATTTTACTGGAGGACTCACTCTCTGTGGTACCACATCCCTTCTGCCAGCATTATATGGTCTGGGTTTAAAATCTCTTGATGTTTTCCCCACCCAGCCAGTTCTGTTGGAGGCAAAGTGATCTGCCATCTCTGCGGCCTCCTGCACCGATGTAGGGGAACGGTCTTTGACCAGGAGCCTTATTTCTGGTGGTAACTGATGGTATAATTGATCCAATATCATGAGGTTTTTCACCTCCTCCACAGACTGAGCTTTTGCACTTGTCAGCCATTTCCCAAATATGTCCATCAGTTTTGCCCCCAGCTCCACGAAAGACCTCCCTGTCTGTATCTGGCAGTTTCTGAAAAGCTTTCTAAAATAATCAGGTCCCAGTCTGAATCTTTTGTAGACTGCCTCTTTAAACTCAGCATAGGTGACGGGCCTGTCTGAGGGGAAATATTGGTATACCTCAGCCAATTCCCCTTTGATCAGGTTTGATAAATACTGCATGTATTTATCTTCAGGTAGCCCCCACAACTGAGCTGCCTTTTCAAAGGTTGTGAGATAAATTTGAGGATCTTGACCAGGCTCATAGACAGCAAAGTCCTTTGGAGTAATTTTTATTTTTGCTCCATCTCTGTCTTTCCTTGTTTCATCAGAATGAAACTTCTCTCTTTCAAATTTTAACTTTTCTGTCTGTAATTCCGCATCCACTCTCATTCTCTCAAATTCCAACTCCCTCTGTTTTTCCTTCTCTGCACCTTCCATCCTCAATCTCTCAGTTTCCATCTTCAACTTCTCAATTTCCAGAAGGATCTCTTCCCTGACAGTTTGTTTTTGCTGGGCAGTTGCAAATCCTATAAGTGCTACCCTCAATTCATCTACCCCTTTACCCTCGTGAGGTAAATTGAATGTTATGCACTTCTCCACCAGCTCCTCTCTCTTCATTTTTATGTATTCAGCCATGGTGTTTGAGTTCACTCACTCTTTGCCAGTCACTCTCACAAGTAATCTTGTTTTGTTATTTCTGTTTGCCACACCACTGGTAGGGATTCTCTAGTATTCGTATCTCACTGCTACAGCCAACACCTGTGACGTAGTCTCCTTTGTCACCACGTGTCTTTGGGACTCTCTTTGGTTCGTATCTGGATTCTCTGTTGTTCGTATCCCACCGCTACTGCCACCACCTGTGAGGCCTCCTTCCCTGGCTCTCCCTGTCAGGTTCCTACCTGCTCGTGGTTACTGCCTGTCTCTAGGCACCACCAGGGATTCCACCAGTCCGGACTGTCCTTTATATGGTTTCTCTCCCCACTCTAGCACAGATCTCAACAGATCCCCCTGCTAGGCAGCACCACCAGTCATGTCCTATAACCAGTAGTCCCAGAGACTCGGCCTGAGTCTCCCTCAATTAGGTTACCTCTGTGACTGCGTGCTTAAGCTGTCCCAATCCCTTTGATTTACTCAGACTGCTTGTGGTGTTATTCTACCCTTCCCCGCTGCCACCATTTGTTATCCTTCAGCCTTGGTATTTTACCTCACCCTCCCTTCTGGTCTGTGGAACCCCAGCCAAGGATCAGGCCTTTGGTAAACCAAATAAGTATTTTATTATATAACACAGAGAACAAGATTAACAAGATTTCTTCATAAGGCACATAAGCATATGGTTTTATCTAATACTAATCTGAACTCCACCCCCCTCACATCCACCAACTCTCCACACAATCTCCTCTCAAAACCCACCAAAACAACCCTCTCAAGTCCACCAACGTCCACCTCACATCCACACCACATCCACCCAGATTTACCTGACATCCTTTCATTTATACTGTCAGCCATTTTAAACATTCAGCCAATCATCCAGCATTCTACTGCCCATTCACTCCCCCTCCTCTTTCACTCCACTTACCATGTATCTTCTAAACAACCAACACTTACCATATATACATTAATATAGGAACATCACAACGGTATCCAACTAAGTCGTACTCAGAATAGATCCATTGAAATCAATGGAGTTACTTAAGTCCATTGATTTCAATGGGCCTACTCTGAGTATGACTACTGTTGGCTATCAGCCCATGTGTAGATTCAGTCTAGTTTCAGCTGCCTTATACCATTAGTAACTCATATCCTTTAAATGCAACCATACCTGATTTACACAGGCATGAGGTCATTTTTGAGATCCTGTATATTTCCTCAATTTAAACAAACAACATTACCTTCTCTTAACGTGAAATCTGTTTTTAATTCTCTGTGAAGTTTTGCAGACAATGACTGAATGAAAGATGTTATACAAAAATAAAGGTGTATTGTTCGGTAATGCTGAAGCTTTTTACAATTTTCCTTTCCAGCTGCAATGAATTTCTGCCATCCCATTCAGCAACTCTTATATAAGCCATATATAGTAAGAGTTTGTCCCTTTAAGTATTTCCCCCAAAGGGCTTCCTTGGCAGTTTATTTAATTACCAATTGAAAAATATATTAGGGGTCATAAAGACACTCCCTAGTTGTCCATAATAACAATTGACCAAGCAAAGTGTGTGAAGAGAGAATGAAGTCCTGGTTACTTTTATGAAAAAGGAAGGGTACTTTTACATGACTAGCAAAGCTGAAAGAAAATCTGGTGGGGAGGCGGGGATCAGCACCCATCATCTGTGATCTGCTAACCAGTACTGTGCCTCTATGCCTTTGGAGTCAAGACAAGTCTACCATAAGGTCTGACACTGCTTAACTTTACAGGGATGCTGAGATGCAGAGGTACTAGCAGCCCTAGAACAGGCTTCATTTGGTTTGATCCTTCCAAAAGGTAGCAATGCAAAAATGATAATCAGCTACTTTTGTATCTGTTGCTCCTCAACCCCTCCATTTTCCCTGCTGCACTGATTATAGCAGCTTCTCTATAAAGGACATGTCAGATATGCTGCAGTGTGTCACCATGTGAAATGACTTCCTTAATTAACAGTGCTCTGAGTCAACCAATTAGTATTCAATATTTATGCAACATTTCAAATGAAGGCCATGTTACTCATATTGCAGTCTATGAATCTGCTATGAAGATGGTTCATTTCTTGGCTCTTCCTGATGTGTGTTACTCAGTAATGGGCATGGATATTGATGAGTCATCAGAAACTTCCATTTCCACATCTTCTACAAAAAGGGGACATTAGGACAATTTAGGCAGCACTGGACTCTCACCATCGTTCCTGGTCAGAAGCCAAGAATTAATGACAAATATGCGATAGAATACAATCAATTACACTCGTCCCACACATAAAAGCAATTATGTGCATGAAAGATGTTTTGCCTAATAAAACAGTAACACTACTTCAAACATTTAAAGACAAGACTTCATAATGTTATTCTACTAACACGAGTTATACATGGACTGAGTATGGATCACAGTTGTCAATGCAATCCATGAGCAATGTAAACTGATGTATTTGCACTGTTCAGTCTACAAACCAGCTAAACAACTCAGTTCTAAATATTAACTTGGAAGCATTTGTTTTGATAGAATTCACTTAGGATCATGGTGTTTTCAAGGACTGACATTTTTTGGGCTGAGGGCTGTAACAGGAAGCTGCCTTATACTGAGTCAGACCATTGGTCCATCTACCTCAATATTGTCTACAGTGACTGGCAGCGACTCTCCAGGATTTCAGACAGGATTCTCTCTTAGCCCTATCTGGAGATGCCGAGGATTGAACTTGAGCCCTTCTGCATGCAAGGCAGATGCTCTACCACTGAGCTATGGCCCTTCACCATATCCTCAAGGGAAAGTGGTCAAGGGCCACATACGGGTGCTGGACGTGGCAAAAGCCAAAAGTGAGTGAAGCATCTCTCTCTTTCTCCTTCATTCATCCATAATCCATTCATTATCTTGCCTTCTCTGTCTTTCTTTCAGTTTCATTCCTTCCTTCGCTCTCATCCATTCATCCATATCCATTCACACAAACACAGAGACATATACACAAACTCCCCAGTTCATTATCACCATCAAAGAAAAAGAAAACAATAAAAAGGGACATACCTTGCTCCTTTTTCTGCCACCCCCTTTCCTCCCCCCTCTCTCTTTCACACACACACACACACCACACACACACACACACACACACACAGAGAGAGAGAGAGAGAGAGAGAGAGAGAGAGAGAGAGAGAGAGATTAATCCATTTCCAATCCACACTTTTTTTTTGTTCGCATCCTTATGATGTGGGGGTGGATTTCCTTCTGTGATGGCTGGGGGGGGGGGAAGAGTAGGCTTCTCTTTTCCCTAGCCCAGCAGGGAAAGAAAGTGAGCAAGAACCCAGCAATCTGTTTATTCACTGGCACCTCACTTTTCCTTCCATGCTGGGTGGCATTTGATCAAAGTGTAGCTTGGGAGATGCTGAGGGCTCAGTGCAGCTCACATGGTACTCCAACGTTAATCCTATTGAAGGGAATGGACTGAACTGGCTGACATTCAAGTAACTGAAAGGCTTGTGGATTTTGGTCACTGCACACTTACCTGACATAGTGGGATTCAATGCCAACATAGCATCATGTCATTAGCCCCCTCTGACTTCAGTGCAACTAGTAGGCTCTGATGCAAGTATGTTGTCTTTGGGAGTAGCTCCTCTTCAGTTGCTACCCATCCTCCCTTTTTTTCCCAGGGTAGATGGATGGCATTAGTAGGGCCTTTGCACATAACATGCAATTCACATTAAAGGTTTGGGGTGATGGGGAAAGACTGGTGAGCCCAAGGAATTCTTCAGAGCCCAACACATGTAAAACCAACATGTTGTGCCTATGTGTGACCCAGAGCTGGATCATGACCCAGCCAAGGGAGAAGATGGGCATGGTCTCCTAACATCATTGAGCCAATAGCCTGAGTAATGAACATTAGGTCTCCTGCCCAGAGCTTTAGGCAGTGAGTTGCGTCCTGAGAGGACAATATTAATGCAATATCTCACTTCCATTCTCCCTTAACACTTTCTTTGCCTTTTCTGCATTTCTGAGTGCTTTTTCTAATACATATTTCCATGTTTTATTGCTTATTGTTCTTCATAGTCTTCTCAAAGAATAAAATGAATGAGACGTCAGGGAAGGCTGTCTGAATTGCCTGTTTGGGGAAATGGCCCATATGAGTGGGGAGAAAGGGACCAATTTACGTCAGTTTAGAATGATGTGGTTTATGAGCACACTGAAGTGTTACTAGAAGTTTTAGAGGAAATTATATATGTATATATATTAAAGACAAACAAGCCTGGAAGTCCAAATGAGGAAAACAGAAGAGAGCATAAACTCTGGCAAGTTAAATGAAAAAAAGCTATAATAAAGCTGGTCAAGAGGGATTTTTTCATGTAACCAGCTAAAAAAAGACATACAAATGAACAATAAGAATTTTTTGTAAAAAGCGAGTTGGAAGTGGGACACTTGCCAGAGAGTAAATGAGACTAGTAGACCACTCAGATGTTGAAGAAAAGTAAATAAGTTGTTTGTGTTGTTTATATGCAGGATATTTATATCATATTATTTACTCATATTTACAGAAACTGATCATTTCAGTGTGTGTGCTAATTGCTCTGCTAATTAGACTTGTCGCTGAAATGAAAAATAAACAGAAATAGTTAAATATTATGCATGGCATCCAAGGCTGTGCCGGCGATAACCTTGTGCTTGCACAAGCTGCCTTCACAAGATTTTCTCCAATTCTCTTTCCCCACTGCACCTCCCACCCTCCCTACATCCCAGTTCATTCTTTGGGTCCCCTGACCCTCAGGAGACACAGGGGCTGCAGAGTGAAGGAGGGATGGGAATTCTGAGCATCATTGTGCTAGCATAGCACTGGATATCACCCAATTTCCACTCATTACAAATTTTGATTCTAGCAAGCATAGTGGGATTGTGATTTTCAATGATCCATTGCACCACAAGTCTGGACCGAAGCTCAGCTCAGGAAAGCTGATGTTGTTGGAGCTGTCCAAGTCTGGCTTGGAAACTCATGTTTCACCTAAATGTCTTAAGTCCAGTCTTGCACACAGGACATATACCATTCATTTATATCTAATCTCCATGGATATTTGAAGAGGAATATAGCAATTAAAAGCATAAATATATATTACTGAAAACAATTCAAATCAATTTAAAGATATGTGCTCAGGAAACAAGTATTTCCATAGTAACAAGTGTCCCAAATATGAACAACTTCATGAAAAAGGAGTCCAACATTTACCATGATTTTGTGTAGCAGTCTGTGTCGTGATAGCTGGCCATAGTCGACTTCAATTTTGTACCATTTCCTGGTATTTCTTGGTCCTTCCACCAATACCATATAACCCTCTGGGATTTCTTGTCCTTACAGTATCTTCTCCCTTTCCTCATACCCCACTACTAGCCAAACAGCTGCTATCTGGTCTCCTGTTTGCATCATTGCCCTGCGTCTCAATGACTGCTCTGCCAAAATCTTTCCCCCGGTTCTGCCTCATTCTGAGGACTCTATAGAATTTCTGTGGCTGTGGGACTTGGGGCTTTCCTCATTATTGTGAGGTGGCCAATGGTGGGGTGTGTTTTTCTTTCCAGTAAACACTTCTTCAGTTTCCCTGGCTGCTTGCACTTCCTGATCTGAAAAGCCCCATGGGAGGAGTTAGCTCAAGATGTCTTCCCTGAGCTTTTATTGAAACGCAGGCATGTGGGAAGGCTGTAGAATGTATACCACTGAGGAGATTATTTGTCAAATGAAAGAAAGAATGCTCACAAACAGCCCGTGGCTGCCTCAAAAGTAAGGTAAACATTTCAAAACCCTGCAATCAGTACTGCAGTGGCACATTCAGAAGTGCAGGGTCCCTTCAGGATAGTCACACCATGCCTCCTTACAGTCATGGCCCCTTTTCCACTTTCCCTTGTCTGCCTTGCTCTCCATGTCATCTCAGAGTCCACACTCCACTATAACAGACATCCCTGGGAACAACATGAAAAGGGATGCTGTGTGTTAGCTACTGAGAAGAGACACCTCCTTTCACTCTGGCTAGCACCAATCTGCACAAAAGGACAGGGACTCTTCTCAGTGGCTAACATGCCCCCCTTTCATGCTGACTGGCTCATACATAGGGATCTAGCTGGGACCCTGCTCCCAAAAAAGTAAGGGGACTACAACCTCCCATGACCCCAGACAACTATATCCCTGCCTACAACCCGTCCACAAGAAGCTCACTGGAATTTTCTCTCTCCTTTGATAATTTTCAAATGTATTTTCCTGCCTTACAGTTGATAAAATAATGGTTTAAAATTGTAGGAGAAATTTTTGGCACAGTGATAGACTCAACAGTATAAGGTGGAGGTATGACCAGATGGTCACTCACCCATGTTTCATACACCAGGCCACTAGAATCTTCTTCCACAGTCACTTGTCTGGTGCCCAGCTCTCCCCTGCCCTCTTAGAGGAGCAAATAATCAGACATACCTTCAACCCCTGCTATCCCGGTAGTTGAAGCATAAATACCAAGTTTGCACTTGGCAGAGAATGTTCACTTCATTCTCTGCAACATTATATTGATATGCTACACTTCTGTCACCTTCTACCATAGGCAACCTCAAACCGTTGTGGATTTTGGGAAATAAAACAGCAAAGACAGCCAAGGAGCTGCAGAGCAACATCCCTGAAATATACCTGACATGGTTTCCATAGTGCTACATAACCAGTTAAATCAGCCTTCCCCAACCTGGTACCCTCCAGATGTTTTGGACTACAACTCCCATAATTCCTGACCATTTTCTAGGATGGTTGGGACTGATGGGACCTAGAGTTCAAAACATCTGGAAGGCGCCAAGTTGGTGAAGGCTAAGTTGAACTCTTACATCTCTAAAAAGTCAGACCCACAAAGAGAATAAGAAAGAGTTTTCCTTTTGATGTCAACCTTTTTAGGAAGAAGAAATAACCCAACGAAATCCCATGGCATCCAACCTGGCCAAGTGGGATTTTGTCCACAAAATCTTATGCCTCAATGAATTTGTTAGTCTTTAAGGTGCCAAAGGACTTGATTGTTTTTGCTACAATAGATGAACATAGCTATGATTCTGTAAATCATTTTAAGGCTGTTTTCATAGAAGTCAAATTTGCTATAGCAAACAAAGCCATTCAGTAATGCAGACGTGGGGGAGGGAAGCATGTAAGTAAGATGTTATACCTTCATATACGTCAACATTAAAAAATGTGAATGAGGAAATATGCTCTTTTTCCCCCCATCCCACCAATTTTCCTCAGCACTATTGCCTTTCGTTCCTAAACCGTGCAAAGCAGATGTTTATGAGCTCTAAGGTCCCACCAACATTACAGTATTATGAAAACACAAATTCTAGAAAGGAGAATTGTCATACCAGTAGTCTCTAACTCAAAGCAGAAAATTTGGTAAATTTTCATATGTCCTCCTTGGGAGATGCTGGTTGGTTATGATCTTTAATTATGATAGCTTCCCCTCAAACCGCAGGAAAGTCCTCTTCTGATGTTCAGGAGAAACTAAATATTCAGCAACAGGTCTGAGATCAGTGAACAAAGAGAGGAGCTTCTCAGCAAATGTCGCAAATGGAAGAAACATCTGAATCATTCTGAAAAACATTCTTTTCAACAGTGGGTACAATTTTGGTTTATAAAGGGAATGTATTGCAGAACAAGACAAGAGGCACCAGGTTGGGATGACTTTTTGATGTCTGGAAAGTGGGTGGTACTACTACTACTACTACTACTACTACTACTAATAATAATAATAATAATAATAATAATAAATCATCCTGTGAGATGCAGGTTTGCAAGGCTCTTTCCTGCAGGATTGCTCTGTGGGCTCAACAGCCAACAAGTCAAGGGAGCAAACCTGTGTGATGCTGGACAGTGCCTTGCAAACTAGCACCTGCAGCAATTCTGTGAAGTGGCAGCCATGCTATGGCAGGAAAGGGATCTGCAGCGACCTCTTCTTCCTGCCTGATGCCCCACCTCCTGACAGCTCTGGGTCAATCTGGGTCATCCAATCTGACCCATAGCTATCTGTGGCTGTCAGGACCTTACTCGGCTGAGTCCCAAATATGTCCACATGGCTTGGGCCAAATGGCTCGGCAATTTGGCTCAGGCCTCGGCTGAATATGGAGCACAGGTCTATTTTAAATGTGTGTCAAGGTGATTTACAAACAATATAAATAACTGAAAATAGATTTACAAACAATATAAAATGCACATCTAAAACAAAGACCTTTTCATCCAGCTGGAAAAGCTTCTTGGGGAAAAAAAAAGTCTTTTTCCAGGAGATATATATATAGAAAACAGCAATTGTCTTCATCTTTCTACGTTGACATTTGAAAGAAAATCCTCTGTTAATCCAATCTGCTGTGCTCTTAATTCCATTTCAGAATTTCAAAAATCTAAATTTACTTTCAAAGATTTAATTAGCTAGTTCCTCTATACTGCATGCATATATCAACTCAAAAAGTCTGGGAAACAAAAATGAAGAGTGCATGGGTTTTGGCTTCAAGATTAGCCATGCTTTAGTAATCTAGTGTGCCAAACTGTTTCTTATTAATGGATCATGCAAGCACTCCCCATCACCCCCCATCCCACAAGTCTGCCACTTTCCCAACATATCAATAGCAAATGTTCTGTGAAATGCAACTTTTTTCTGATGGAGCCCACCCTGACTTTTCTTGAGTGATCTTAAGCTGCCATCAGTCGTTAATATCAGATGGAGTGGAGGCTTTCTGCTGTTGTTAAACAATTCTCATTCTTTAAAAGAAGAAACACCCACCAAACTTAAAATATACCATTTATTTTGTAGTTGGATTTGTTGGGAAAGAAAACAGAATGATACTGTGAGAAGCCTGGGGACAAGCCCCTCATTATTGCAGCTCTTTGCCATGGAAGGTTGTTGCCTTCACTGGAAACACAGATGTTGTCTTTTTTCAGTACAAGCACATTGTGTCTGAATCCAAGCCTCCCCACAGAAATGTTTGGAGGTAGTGTGTAGAAGTAGCATGTAGTGGGTTATTTGCAAAAATTATTTGCAAAAGGCTATGAGGCAGAGTTAATTTAGGGATTTGTGGTTTTTTAAAGTGTGTATAAGTGGTTACCCTGAAAACAACTTGGAAAATTCAGATGGTGGTCAGATTACAGACAAATACTGGCTGCTCAGAACATATTTCATCAGTACTGAAAAACCTTCAACAGCTTCCATTTCATTTCCGAGTACAATCCAGGAGGCTAGTTTTGACTTCTAAAGCCCTGTGGCTTGGGGCCAAGGGATATGAAGGACTGCCTATTCGCACAATAACTGTCCACCCTTTAAGATGTGTGTCAGACACCTTGTTCTAGGTGCTGCAGCCTTCCAAGGTAAAGTGGGGGATGACTAGAAATAGGGCCTTTCCAGTGGTGACGCCCCAGTTGTGAAGTACTCTCCCTAGGGGACGTTCAGCTAGTGGTGAATGTCTAGAGTGAAGAGAATTTCATTCTCCTGAGGTTTTGGTGGAGGACTGATTTTATTCTTTCTGTTTCTCTTCTTTCATTCTTGCTTTTGTTGCTGCTTTGCTGTTTCGTGATTAAAAAAAAAACATTTTACCGCTTTAATGTAATGTTAATGGCTCGATTTTAAATGTTTATCATTAGCTGCCTGAAAAACCTTTGCTGAAAGGATGACATAGAAATCTTTGAAGTAGATAGACAGGCAGACAGGCAGAAACAGATGAATGGCTGTGTGATAAAATGTTGCCTTCTTTTTAGTATTAAAGAATAATAGCAGTAGTCTTGATGAGGTCATGCTTATAGATAAAGTGAATTAGGTTGCAATCCTACAGTCTCTGGGAGTTTATCCCAGGGGTTATAGGATCCATTGGCTGTCCCTCTCTGAGGATGAAGAGAGATGTTGGTCTTTGGAGAGAGAGATCTAATGCTGGCTGGATGCCTCCTCTGTGATCCTGCAAAAGATTCATACCCAGGTCTCTGATGTCGGAGAGTGTAGATTATTAGCGGAGGCACTTGAATAATGCAGACAGAGTCCAGAAATAAAATCCTGGTAAAACTTTACTGAACAAACTCAATATGCAAACTCAATATGCCTTGTTGAGAGCAGAGTTACATTCAATTAACAACATCCAGAAGAAAACAGCCTATCAGAGCACATACAACCTCACTAAAGATCATGCTACCTTCTCTGGTTGCTATGCAACACCTCCACCTTCCCCTTCTTAGCTAGCTGACTTAGTAACAACAGAATTAACCTTTAAGTTACACACTGAATGATCTCTGCTATTGTACTTCCAATAAAGAGGAGGGTATTACAGAGGCATTTGAGGGCTTGCCAGGAGAAACTAGATTCACAGCACTACCATTCTCCTAATACACCTTTGGAACTGGGGCCAAATACACCAGGCCCAGTGTAGTTATTTTCCTCCTACTGAAATCAATGGGAGGGAAACATTCTCCAAAAAGAAAAAAAAGAGAAAGAAAAGGCACAGGAAATGAAAAAGGAGACAGACAGACAGACAGATGACAGACTTGCTTCCCTGGCAATGCAAGGTCAGCAGGGCATAGGGAAAGGTAGTTTGTCTGCCTTTGGTTCTCCCTCCCATGCCCTTTTGAACTGCTCTGGCCATTGATTTATTTGTTCCCCAAGGAAACCCCAGGAACCCTGATTAGGTATCAGGACATAACCTATTAGCATTAATTCTCTGAGTGTCCCTCCTTATGCAGCCAAAACAGCTCCACCCATAAACAACATGGAAGCCCTAAAAGATCAAAACACACACAAAAGAAGCCCAGTGCATATGAAGCCATGGGTGGAGTACACGCCAGACACCATCATGCCTGCATATTGGGGCAAATGTAAGATGAGATCTGCTGTAGGAAGAATTTTGCACTTGTTACAATGGCATATCATTATGGAGAAGAGTATAGCTAATGGAGGCGTAAAGTGTTAATGAATAATAATTCAAAACACAGCAAAAAGTTAGCAATATATTTGTACATTTATTCATTGAAACATAATGCGGTGTACTACAGAAAGTAAGAGTAAACTGTGGGAGAAAAAGGGCCTGGTTTACTTCAGCAGTCCAGTCACGTCCCCCAAAAGGAAAAGTGTAAGACCTGAAATCAAATGAAACGTTAGGGAAAAATACAAGCATAAATTTTCAAAATTCATGTAATATTAATCATTGTAACTTATTGTAGATTTCAGAAATTGGAGAGCAGAGCTACATGGTTAATTATTATAAATGGTCAATTATTATAACAGAACCTCTCATGTGTGCACACAGTTTTAATTTCACCTTCAGAAAGTGTCAGGCTACAAAAGTCCCACTGTGGGACTTTAAAAAGGCACTATATCTACTAGGAGAGCAGTGTGGTGAGTGGTTAGAGTGTTGGGCTACAACCTGGGAGACCAGGGTTCGAATCCCTACACAGCCATGAAGCTCACTGGGTGACTTTGGGGCCTCAGAGGAAGGCAATGGTAAACCACCTCCGAATATCACTTACCATGAAAACCCTTATTCATAGGATCACCATAAGTCAGGATCAACTCGACAGCAGTCCATTTCATTTTTCAAGACAGTGATTCCCAACCTGGGGCCCGCAAATAATCCAGAGGGGGCCACAAACAGTAAAGAAATGAATAGTTTATTAATTTTTTAAAAAGTCTTCATTCCCTGGACACTGGCTGTTCCCTGCTGCCACTGCAGACACCTCCCTTTGATCCAAATGAGAGGGGAGGACTTTTGCTGAAGCAGCAGAGCGTCTTTCTGGTGCGCCAAGGGCAGGCATCTACCTATAAAACAACTGGCAGGTGCCAAAGGAGGCTGAGGGTGGAGCTACCACGAAGAAGAGGGGATTACTATCGCTGACTCCCACCTACTCGCACTGATGCCGCTGCTGATGCCCTTACTCAGAACGAGAGGAGAGGGCTTTTCATGAAGCAAAAAGAAGCTAGGCCACAAGAAAAGGCTGTTTTCCCCCTTTCTTCTGGCAGCCAGCCTGCTTGCCTTTTTTGGCTCCTGCTTCGCTGCCACCCCCTTTCAAAAATTATTCTTATTTGTGAGGCTGCATAGATCTTGCCTTTGGCCCCAACGGAGCCAAGGAGCAGTGAGGAAGGTCAGGACTTGCTCGCCCCCCATTTCTGAGGCTAAGCGTGTGTGCCAGCATCCCCCCTTTCTTCCACCTATACTCTGCCCCCCCCAATCTCTCTCTCCAAGACGCTGCAGCAGTTGAGGGCTTCCCCCTTCCCATGTGCCCAAATGCATGCATGCCTGCAGATGCTTGCAGAAGGGGCAGGTGTGTTTGGATGTGTTTGGGTGCTGATCTGCCTTCTGCTCCGCTCTCATTCCCAAGTGCACGCTAATCAAGTCATCAGTTCTGATGATCATCCCAAGGCCTAAAAGCACTAATCTCCCTCTTCAATCTATACACCCTTTTGTCTTCACAATCTAGCATTCCCACATTGCTGCTTCTTTATTATTATTATTATTATTATTATTATTATTATTATTATTATTATTATTTAAAAGCTTAGCGGGTTGACTGAGGCTGGGGTCCACATACTAAAATGTATTTACCTTTAATTATTGCATTTTTATCCCACCTTTCCTCCAAGTTGCTCAAGTGATGCACATGTTCCCCCCTCTTTCCATTTTATCCTTACACCAACCCTGTGAGATAGTCAGGCTGAGAGACTGCATCTGGCCCAAGGTCACCCAGTGGGCTTCATGGCTGGGTAGGGATTTGAACCTGGATCTTAGTCCAACACTCTAACCCACTGGTGTTGGGAGACAGGACTGTACATCTTCAGACTGTGTGTGTCCAATTTGACTGGAACTTTTCATTAAGAAAGCAACTGCAAGGAGCTTTTAATGGAAAGGGATATTTGGAGATGTGATTTTGCCACGCAACATTTTTTCAGTTAACCGAGACTAAAATTACAATTAGTTGGGGGGGTCACGAAATTTTTTGAGCTTACAAAGGGGGTCTCATACTCATAAAGTCTGAGAACTACTGGTCTAAGGTATTGGTTTAAATGAATTTGCATTTTAGTGGGCTAAATATTCAGTCTTAATATTCTTGTGTGTGTGTGTGTGTCACATATTGCTTTTACAATGCAATGAAGATGAATAGAAAATGTGCAAATTTTACCCATTTCCTTTCTTTTACTCAGATGACTGGTAATACATCAGCCAGGAATTAGCTGCTGACATATAACTGAAAAAGAAATTAGGAATGTCTGCCTGCTGTGAAAAATACAAACCGCTTTCCTGAAAAATAATAGTTGAAATGTTTGTGACAAGTGAGGGAAAATAGATTCCAAGATATAGTATCCAAGTGACTGTCAAATACCATGGTTAATCAGACTGGCAACTTTAAAGTAAAAGAGTACAATCAAAAAAAGATTTGCTTAGGAGAGGCTAATGGGTTTTTTATAGAAATAATCTGAATTTGCCATATGGCTGCATATACACTATATCTTTAAAGGACATTCAAAGCACATTTCCTCTCCCTAAAGAATCCTAGGAATTGTAGTTTACCCCTCATAGAGGTACAGTTCCCAGTTCTCTTAACAAACTACAGTTCCCAGGAATTTTTTGGTGGAGGAATGTGTTTTGAACGTGCTTTAAAGGTATGGTGTGTATGTACTGAATCAGTGGAGGCTAGTCCATTAGGGCCAATGGGGCACTTTTGACACTCCAAGCCCACCTGCTGTCTTATTTTCAACCAGTCCAGAGGGTGGCCCTGGCTGTCTGCTTCCTCCTTAGTCTCTGTGTTGCCTTTGTAGAACTCTGCAGGGAGGAAGAGGGGGACAAAAATAGAACGAATTGGTTCCACCAATCATTGGCTCTGGCTCTACCTACTGCTGGCCTCCCTGCCTCCTACTCTGCCAGTCCCAATGGGCATCATCCACCAAGGCACACTTGATGGCCCCATTCCCTTCACTGCGTCCCCATCCGCTCAGCTCTACTGTCATCCATACAGTAAACCTGAAGGTCTGATGCAGGGAGATGGGCTACATGCACAGGCCCGTGATTTAGAGCCCTGTTCACGTGGCCACCCTCCCATGATTGTAATAGTGTGAGGTGTGAACTCTGAAGTAGAGCTAATGAGATGGTGATAATTGGCTAAGCAGCAGTGTCTCTTTTGTGTCATTTTATTATTAACATTATTTGTTAGTGTGCCTGCTATAGTGTGCATACCATCAGTGTGTGATGTGCTTTCATAAACAGTTTTGCAGCTCTTTTGTCAGTCATAATTATGGCCCTTTTCACACATGGCAATGAAGATGTGGTGAGGTGAAATGAGATTGTTCCTACTCCCCCTGGTTCCAGACTCAGCAGATAGTGTGAATGGAGAACAGGTGTCCCTTCAAATTTTGTTGGCCTCTCATTCCCATTAGCCTGCGCTGGTGCTGTGCTGAAATTTTATCCTCCATTTTTTCCAATCGTTCTCCACCAAGGAATGAGAAAAGGTATTGCATTCAAAAATGATCAAAGGGGAGAGAATATTTTCATGGAATTCTCTTTTTTTCCCTTGCACTTACCTTATTTTTGAGATGGCTGAGGGCTGTTCGTGAGTGCTCTGTCTTTCATGCTACAAACCTGCACTCTGCAGCCTTCCTGGGTGCCCACATTTCCATCAAAGCCCTAGGGAAGACAACATGACATAACTCCTCCCATGGGGCTTTCTTTTCAGGTCAGGAAGTGCAGGCAGCCAGGGAGGCTGGAGAAATGCTTACTGGAAGAAAACACACACAGAGAGACAGACACACACACACACACACGTACAACCATTTGTGGCCGCCTTGTAATACTAAGGTAAGCTCAAAATCCTGCACCCAGTTAATATTTAAAGACATTCTCAAGTGTCCTGGGTATGAGGCAGAAAAATGGAAGCCTCTTTCGCAGGGGGAAAAAACTTGAAAACTGGAAGGATAGATTTCGGCACAGCAATAGCCACAGCTAGTTCGGCCCATGATCAGGGATGATGGGAGCTGTAGTCCAATAACATTTGAAGGCTCAAAGGCTCCCCAGTCCTGGGATAGTGCCTACATTTATGCAACTGTACACGCTTAATTCTTTCTCCTGAAATCAGGAAGTTCCTGACTACAGGGGGCAAAATCTGTATACAAACAGTTGTATATATGTAGGCTGTACAAACACGAACAGGCTGGAACATTTTGGAAATTGGGGACAGCGTTTCCAATCCTATGCTGCTATCTACACACACACATTCAACATAAGGACCAAGCTAGGTGTCACTATTTATATCATATATAGAAAACAAAGTTGTTCTTTATTATTATTGTATTTATATCCCACCTTTCCTCCAAGGAGCTCAAGGTGGCGTACATGGTTCTCCTCCCTCTCCTCATTTTATCCTCATAACAACTCTGCGAGGTAAGTTAGCCCAAAAGACAGTGACTGGCCCAAAGTGACCCAGCAAGCTTCATGGATGAGTAGGGATTTCAACCCTGGTTTCTCAGGTTCTAATCCAACACTCTAACCACTATACTACACAACAAAATTTCCTAAAATATACCTATCAACAACATATGTTTAGACTGCTAGCAAAAGGTTTTAGCCAGAGCCTACATTCCAAACACCCCTTATAAACATTAGGAAGAAGAAGCAATCTACTAGTTTAGATCTTGTTCATGCCACTCATCCATTGCTGCTGGCTGCCTTACAAATGCATTGCAGCTCAGAACGCCATATTCCATGCATACATAATTAACATGGACTTTCAGACAAATGAGCTAAAGTCTACCTGCTTGACAGTGGCCATCCATCACTGATGGAAGCACATTATCTCCCATTTTCAGTCCATCTCATAAATATCGAGGTACTGTTGAACGATTTTGAACATCTGAGCAGAGCAACTGCTCAGTCGTTCCTTGAGTTTAAACAGGAAACTGCCCTGATTGTATAGACAAGGGAAGAGGGGGTCCAATTTTAATGGCAGAAAAGATAAGAAGGTGAAGTGGTGCTATCAGGTAGTCAGTGTAAAAAAACTCCAAAATGGAATGTGGAGAGAGGGCAGAGCTAGTCTGGGCATGGTTCCGCTGCATCCGTTGCCTTTTTTCTGCGCCATCTTTGAGCTAGCACAGAAAGAATTAGGGGGGGAACACTTAAGAACATAACATAAGAACATAAGAAGAGCCTGCTGGATCAGGCCAGTGGCCCATCTAGTCCAGCATACTGTTCTCACAGTGGCCAACCAGGTGCCTGGGGGAAGCCCGCAAGCAGGATCCGAGTGCAAGAACACTCTCCCCTCCTGAGGCTTCCAGCAACTGGTTTTCAGAAGCATGCTGCCTCTGACTAGGGTGGCACAGCACAGCCATCACGGCTAGTAGCCATTGATAGCCCTGTCCTCCATGAATTTGTCTAATCTTCTTTTAAAGCCATCCAAGCTGGTGGCCATTACTGCATCTTGTGGGAGCAAATTCCATAGTTTAACTATGCGCTGAGTAAAGAAGTACTTCCTTTTGTCTGTCCTGAATCTTCCAACATTCAGCTTCTTTGAATGTCCACGAGTTCTAGTATTATGAGAGAGGGAGAAGAACTTTTCTCTATCCACTTTCTCAATGCCATGCATAATTTTATACACTTCTATCATGTCTCCTCTGACCCGCCTTTTCTCTAAACTAAAAAGCCCCAAATGCTGCAACCTTTCCTCGTAAGGGAGTCGCTCCATCCCCTTGATCATTCTGGTTGCCCTCTTCTGAACCTTTTCCAACTCTATAATATCCTTTTTGAGATGAGGCGACCAGAACTGTACACAGTATTCCAAATGCGGCCGCACCATAGATTTATACAACGGCATTATGATATCGGCTGTTTTATTTTCAATACCTTTCCTAATTATCGCTAGCATGGAATTTGCCTTTTTCACAGCTGCCGCACACTGGGTCGACATTTTCATCGTGCTGTCCACTACAACCCCGAGGTCTCTCTCCTGGTCGGTCACCGCCAGTTCAGACCCCATGAGCGTATATGTGAAATTAAGATTTTTTGCTCCAATATGCATAATTTTACACTTGTTTATATTGAATTGCATTTGCCATTTTTCCGCCCATTCACTCAGTTTGGAGAGGTCTTTTTGGAGCTCTTCGCAATCCCTTTTTGTTTTAACAACCCTGAACAATTTAGTGTCGTCAGCAAACTTGGCCACTTCACTGCTCACTCCTAATTCTAGGTCATTAATGAACAAGTTGAAAAGTACAGGTCCCAATACCGATCCTTGAGGGACTCCACTTTCTACAGCCCTCCATTGGGAGAACTGTCCATTGATTCCTACTCTCTGCTTTCTGCTTCTTAACCAATTCCTTATCCACAAGAGGACCTCTCCTCTTATTCCATGACTGCTAAGCTTCCTCAGAAGCCTTTGGTGAGGTACCTTGTCAAACGCTTTTTGAAAGTCTAAGTACACTATGTCCACTGGATCACCTCTATCTATATGCTTGTTGACACTCTCAAAGAATTCTAATAGGTTACTGAGACAGGACTTTCCCTTGCAGAAGCCATGCTGGCTCTGCTTCAGCAAGGCTTGTTCTTCTATGTGCTTAGTTAATCTAGATTTAATCATACTTTCTACCAGTTTTCCAGGGACAGAAGTTAAGCTAACTGGCCTGTACTTTCCGGGATCCTCTCTGGATCCCTTTTTGAAGATTGGCGTTACATTTGCCACTTTCCAGTCCTCAGGCACGGAGGAGGACCCGAGGGACAAGTTACATATTTTAGTTAGCAGATCAGCAATTTCACCTTTGAGTTCTTTGAGAACTCTTGGGTGGATGCCATCCGGGCCCGGTGATTTGTCAGTTTTTATATTGTCCATTAAGCTTAGAACATCCTCTCTCGTTACCACTATTTGTCTCAGTTCCTCAGAATCCCTTCCTGTAAATGTTAGTTCAGGTTCAGGGATCTGCCCTATATCTTCCACTGTGAAGACAGATGCAAAGAATTCATTTAGCTTCTCTGCAATCTCCTTATCGTTCTTTAGTACACCTTTGACTCCCTTATCATCCAAGAGTCCAATCGTCTCCCTAGATGGTCTCCTGCTTTGAATGTATTTATAGAATTTTTTGTTGTTGGTTTTTATGTTCTTAGCAATGTGCTCCTCAAATTCTTTTTTAGCATCCCTTATTGTCTTCTTGCATTTCTTTTGCCAGAGTTTGTGTTCTTTTTTATTTTCTTCATTCGGACAAGACTTCCATTTTCTGAAGGAAGACTTTTTGCCTCTAAGAGCTTCCTTGACTTTGCTCGTTAACCATGCTGGCATCTTCTTGGCCCTGGCGGTACCTTTTCTGATCTGCGGTATGCACTCCAGTTGAGCTTCTAATATAGTGTTTTTAAACAACTTCCAAGCATTTTCGAGTGATGTGACCCTCTGGACTTTGTTTTTCAGCTTTCTTTTTACCAATCCCCTCATTTTTGTGAAGTTTCCTCTTTTGAAGTCAAATGTGACCGTGTTGGATTTTCTTGGCAATTGGCCAGTTACATGTATGTTTAATTTAATAGCACTGTGGTCACTGCTCCCAATCGGTTCAACAACACTTACATCTCGCACCAGGTCCTGGTCCCCACTGAGGATTAAGTCCAGGGTTGCTGTCCCTCTGGTCGGTTCCATGACCAACTGGTCTAGGGAATAGTCATTTAGAATATCTAGAAACTTTGCTTCTTTGTCATGACTGGAACACATATGCAGCCAGTCTATGTCCGGGTAGTTGAAGTCACCCATTACTACCACATTTCCTAGTTTGGATGTTTCCTCAATTTCATATCTCATCTCACTTCTCCACCTTCTGCCCTGGCTGGCGCAAGTGGCAAGGCTTCAGATGTAGTGGTGACTCTGCCACTCCATTAAGCCCCGCTCCTCCCACTGGCCGGTAGGAATGTTCTCTAAAATCATCTAACTGCACCATTATGAAAGGTGAGACAAAAGGAACAATGGGACTATGAAAGATTACCGTGCACACACCCTTTTTGGGGTGATTGGGGCAGTTCTGTGATTAAACATAGGGAACTGACATCCTCAGGTCTGCAGCATCATTTGTATGACATAGACAGCACCTACCCTGTGGAATTCCCTCCCTTTGAATATTAGGCAGGCACCATCTCTACTATCTTTTCAGCACCTTTTGAAGACTTTCCTCTTTCAACAAGCCTTTTAGGCTGAGACCTATCCCAGTCTACGTCTGTGTTAGAATTGCTTAATATGTTTTTTAATAATGTTTTTAACCCTTTTTAAAAGTTGTTTTCTAATGTTTTTAACGCTGTTTTTAAATGTTTTTAACAGTTTTGTTTTAATGTATTTTAAGTTCTGTTCTTATGATGTTTTAAAGTGTTTTTAGCGCTTTGTTTGCCGCCCTGGGCTCCTGCTGGGAGGAAGGGCAGGATACAAATTAAATAATAAATAAATAAATAAATTTGTTTTCTGCAAAAAAAAATTGTTTCTGGCTAGGGATGGGTGAGAATTTTCAATTCAGTTCACATTTCAAGATGAATCTATTGAATTCACACTTTCTAAAACAACATGAACACCAAAACAGAGCCATCCTTCAAAAGTCACACCTATTTTAATTTTGCAATGCAGTTTGCCAGCCAAACAGTGTTTACAAAAAATGCATATGTTAGGGGAAAGTGTGCATAAAAATAAATATATGAGTGAAAATAACATACAAAATTGCATTAAATGATGAGCAATTGCTTGCAAAAATGTGTACGTTAGTCAAAACTGCCTACAAAAATGTGTCTATTAGGAGAAATTTGTGCTAAAATGCTGGGGGATTTTCATGAGAATTTTTTTAAATTGCAAATTGCTGCAGAAGTGTGGAGAACTGAATTTAAGATTGGAAAAATGAGAAACTGTGAGAACTGAAACTGACAGATCCTATCATTCCTATATCTGGCCCATTGTTGCATAACATGTGCCATTTTCAAGAGGTGTGGGGAGATGACAATAATCTGCCTGTACTAGGCTGGATCCTTATCTCCTCCATCTCCTGGAGGCCAAGTTTGACAGCTGGGCAGCATTGCCCACCTGTCAATCACCTAATGTCACAGTAGCATCAGGTGACTTGTGTTTGCCCACATGGTTTTAAACCAAATTGTCAGAAAAAGGAACAGCTGGCAAAACAAAGTGCTGTACATGGAGCTTTGCAAACTCCTTTGATTAGTTGAACATTGGGTCTTATGAGCTCCGTTCATAGTGCTCCATAATACCTGATGATCATAGAGCTATAAAAGCTGCCAGAACTCAGACAGGCAATTTAAAAATAGTCTTCATACTTAAACAATGATACTCCATATCAAATGCTATATAGCAATTCAGTCGTCTGCTGTCGAAAATATGCCTGTCACTTGAGATCCATTTTGACCCCAAACTACAAAATCACCATTCAGGCCCCTCCACAAGACAGTTGGTTCCACCGTTCTGCTGGTCCAGATCAGTTCTAATTCTTTTCTGCTGTTGCTGTCGGCCACTGTGGTTTTCACTCAATTTTAGACACATTGAATTTATTCTGCTCTGGCTTCAATGTGTAACAATAACATGTGACTGAATCTCTGTACCTTCCCCCTAAAATAAACAAACTGTAGATGACTAGTCCAATATGATAATAATCAGCATGGCGTGTGTCTGGGTTTTGAACATTTGTTTCCCATGTGCATTTCCTTTAAATGTCAAATATCACATTTCTAGAATAAAATGTTATTTCCCAGACCTGGGATTCCCATGGTACTGTGGGCTAATTTCTCATCAAGGAAGACACCAAAAGGTATTGTTTCAGTAAGCAGCAACATTTAAACATATCTCCTTTTAATGCTCAGCAATCACTCATGTGTTGAGACTGATAACTCATTTGTTGCTTTCACCTATTCCTCCATTCCATGGGATCACTCATTTCAGGTAGGATATTGTCTAGAACAGAGATGTTCAAGTCATGGCCCAAGAATTACATCTAGCCTATGTGCTGGATGCTCTATGGTTCTATGGAAGAGCATGCACCTTACTTGCAGACAGTCCTTTTGCTAGCACATCCAGTTATCTCAGATAACTGGGCTTTGAAATACAACTCTATCTGCTGCCAGTAAGAGTAGCCAATATGGAGCTAGGTCAGGGTTAGGGGGACTTGTGGCCCTCCAGATGGTGTTGGATTCCCATGAACCCAAGCCAATGGATTCAATGTTCAAGGATGTTGGGAGCTGTAATCCAACAACATCTGGAGGCAGTAGCAGCTGGTGTTCCACATCAGTGTGGAATCTGCTCCGGTTTTAGTCTGAACTTTCAAGGAGCTGTTCCAGTGAAGGTGGCTTGAGCTCCTTGAAAGTTCAGTCTAAAACCCAGAGTGGATTCCACAACCCCACTGACATAGAGCCACCAGCTGTTACTGTCTGGAGGGAGACAGCTTCCCCAACTCTAGGCTAGATGGACCAATGGTCTGACTCAGTATATGGCTGCTTCATCTGCTCACTCCATATGTTCATTCAGAAGGCCCTGCTACCAGTCTGATCAGGACAATTCCGGCTGGGATATGAGGCTGCTTCAGAGATCTTGTACAATAACAGCTAAGAAGGTTGCTGTCTGAATGACAATAACTCTATTACCTTACACTTGAAAATGTTCCTGCTACATTTCAAGTCAGATGGCCCCCTTTTCAAGGAAAGCCTCTAAAAATTAAGAACACTTCTACGATTCTATCTTATTCACTGCACATCCGTGCGGGTGACATCTCTTTTCCCTATAGGAAGGGCTCCTGCAAGGGCAATCATGTTGAGCATGAGACCCTTCAGGGACGAAGGAAGAGAGAGAGAGAGAGATGGAGGGAATTCTTTTTCTGCTTCCCTCCTATAAGTATATGGGAACTGATATCTAAATATACTAAATCCCTTATGTCATATAACTCATTTGTACATGGGCTCTAAGCCACAGGCCATTTTAAAGGGAAATGGCTCTCTTAATGGTTCAACACTCTCCATTTCTCCCATGTTTTGTCCTGCTTGTCTCCATAGTAAATGCAATCAGAGAGATATTCATCGGTGTGGGGAGAGGCAACGATCCATTACATAGAAGATTAAGTCCTCTCCTCCCCATTGACCACTGCCTCTGTGGATCATGGCCAAGGGATAAAGCCACAGGAATCTCTGTTTGTTTGTTTACCAGAAGCCAGATTAATTGTACTTATATACATACAGCCTCCCTTTATGGGCCAATATCCACACACGTGTGAAATTAAGAGCCATAAATATGTCAGCAGTGTGGGGCTCCCAGCCCCTCTTTTTAAGTAGAATGTCTCTAGAAACATCCAGAAGTTTCCCATTCTTCCTTCTTCCTTACCGGAGAAACCATGATAGTGTAGCCTTCATGTCGAAATCCATTACAGTCATTTGCTTTGCTGACTGTGTGATTTTGGCACTATCTCCTTATGCTTGTAAGAACATCTTTTTGTAATTTCCTTACTTACGCTTGCTTGAAGATTTGCTCTGAATAACATTGGCAGAGTCATTGTCTTAGACTTGAAGAACTCCCATCTTCCCCCTTTGGCCCTACTTCCGACTACTTAGAAATTGGACTCATGGACAGCAGGAAGAAGGAGAAGCAGGAGCGATTTGTTCACCTAGTAGCGTAGGACAGCTGACGGCCTGCTCCTGCAAACCCTGAAAGACTGGTGCATGGGATCTGGTGGAAGAGTCCTTATTTATTAATTTATTAATTATTTTATTTATATCCTGCCCTTCCTTCCAGCAGGAAGAGGACAAAGGGGACAAAGGGGACAAAGGGGACAACGGGGACAATGTTGCATAAGGGGACAACAGATCCAAAAATACATCCCCAAACTAGTACAGTAGGACCCTGCTTTTCGGCGTTCCACTAATACAGCAGCTTTCAATTAGAGTAAAGCCTCACTCATACAGTGCTTGTTCTGCTTTTATGGTGTTTTTCGGGCATTGAGCGCCGTTTTATTGATGGAGTTCCGCTTTTTGGTGGGTTTCGCTTTTAGGCGGGGGTCTGGAACGTAACCCGCCGTATGAGTGGGGCCCTACTGTATCTGATCCAGTTCATACTGGCATTGCTGAGTCAGTGCTTCCTCACCCTCACCCTCTGGAACTCTCTCCCTTTCCATCTCAGACATGCTCCCTCCCTGTCCAGCTATCGCCGAGCCTTGAAGACCTGGCTGTTCAGGCAGGCCTACAAGATTGGGACAGATTAACTTATGTTACAATTGAATTAATGAATGGTTTTTTAGCTTAAAATTTGATTATGTTGATCTATATGTATTGTTTTTATTCTTGTTGTTCGTCGCCTAGAGTGTCCCTAACCCGGACAGATAGGTGGCTGAAAAATAAAATTTATTATTATTTATTATTATTTATTATTATCCTCCTCGATTATCATGTGAAACAATTCTTGGACTAGTCCAGATTCCACACCCTGCTTCCCTTTTGTGTGTTATACAGAGAAAGGTGGTGGGATAGCTTGACTGCTTCCTAAACACCTGTCTGTATTGGAGATGACAAAGGATGGGCACACAACATTCCCGCCCCCCTCCACCAGGAAGATACTGTCATGCACAATATGGGTGTTCCTTATAGACAGCCAATCATGTGGATAGCCACCTTCACTGGAACAGAGTAGTACTTGAATTATGAGACAGAGGTGTCACACCCCCTTACCTTTTAGACTTCCTCCATAAACTCCTTTTTTTAGAAAGCTACATGGGTGTATATTTAGCTAACATTGGAGGGCAGGAGAGAGTAGGGATATGCTAGAATTCCGTCCAATTTGGATTTAGTACCAAATTTTCCATTAACTCACCTATTCTCTATTGTTGAAGATCAGATTTTTATGTAGTGATTTTCTACTGCAATTTAGAAAATGGATTTTAAATCTTCCTCTAAAGTATTAAGAACAACAATTTCATTGTTCTGTCCTGTCATTTATTGATATTTCCTTTCAAAATATTGATATTTCATTTTAAAATATTGATATTTCCTTTCAAAATATTAATATTAATGTTTTTTGCAAGGGAACAAAAACAGATTGGTAAAAGCAGCAACTAGCAGACAAGGAAGAAACTCGAATCAATGCCAGCCTGTTAGGTTGACAGAATGCTTTCAAACTGACACTGGCCAATAGATCCCATCCATAGGTTTCTAGATTTCATTACGGACTCTCTTACCTCTTGGCTCACAAATCAAGCACTGGACCAGACCAGCAATACTAAGAGCCTAGCTAAATGAGACACTTGGGCAGTTGTAGTTTTGCCCGGATGCATTCTTTTCTTTTTAACAAAAGAATAGGAAACTGTGGCGACTGCAATCTGCAGTGGAAAACCAGCTGAAACTCACTGACACCCCCCCCCAAAGCTATTGTCTCTCTATAGGAACAGCTTGGGATTCTTAGCAAAAGATGGGGTTGAACGGAAAGGATTAAAAGAAGCGCCTCCTGCCTCCACACCAATCTTCCACTAAAGATTGCAGTTTTTACAAATGTGTTTAGCAAAGAAAAAAGAGAAAGAGAAAATAGTAGTGGGTGGTAGTGGTGTGAGACTACATGCAACTGAGCATCACATGTAGTTTGACCCTGACATGTCTGGGTTTCTTCAGAGTGAACTTCATGTGATTGTCTTCCTCAGTAAAAGGACTGTTTGGAAAAAGTCCTCTGTTTTTCTTAAAAGCTTTAACCGCACTCCGCCACACATGTTCAAGTTCTGAAAAGAGAGCACAAACTCCTGATGCTTGTGCAATGGATACATTTCTTCAGCTTTGATCTCTATGCGTGTAGATTTTCTGGAGTTGTTTTCAAAAGCGCTTGTCCTTTGTCTCTCCTTATTCATTTGTCAAACATAATTTCAGCTCAGGGAGCAAGCAATGCCTCCTGGGCAACTATATTTGGGCAATGCTCTTTTCCCCCCCTTTCTTTTTCTTTCTTTCTTTCTTTCTTTCTTTCTTTCTTTCTTTCTTTCTTTCTTTCTTTCTTTCTTTCTTTCTTTCTTTCTTTCTTTCTTTCAAAAAGCCTGCTTGGAATGCTAGTTGTTATGAGTTTGGTAGTAAGTGAGACTGTTCTCCATTGTCCCACATATGGGACACCAAATAGCCACTCTGCAATAGGAGACATTCTGTCTAGCTCTTTGAGCAGTTTAGATCTTTTAAAAAATTGCTTCAAAAACATATTGTAAATAATATTTCAGACCTCAGAGTGTCTAGCTACACTGAACAACAGAAATTGGGCTAAAACAGGGCCTTTTCTGGTGCCTCGATTATGGAATTCCTTTCCTAGCCCCAACTGTATTAGGGATGGAAAGATCTGTCCAATTCAGTTCTCTCAATTTCTCCTTTTTCCAGTTTTAAATTCACTTCTACAGCAATTTGCATTTTAAAAAACACCTAATTCTTAACATTTTAGTGCGAATTATCCTAGTAAACACATTTTTGTATGTAGTTCTGACTAATGTACACATTTTTGCAAGCAATTTCTTCTAATATAATGCATTTTTGAATGTTATTTTTGTAATATATGCATTGTTATGCATATTTTCCCCTAATACATGCATTTTTGTTAACATTGGCTGGTAAGAGAACTGCATCACAAAATTAGGATAAAGATGAATTTGAAGGATGGCTGGGTTTTGTGTCATATTGTTTCAGAAAGTGTTTGATAAATTCAGCATTAAACGCAAACCAAATGGAATCTCTCCCCCATTGCTAATCTGCAGTATATATTTAAAGCTGTAATATAGGATTTTAAAGAGACATGGCTTCCCCCCCAGAATCTTGAGAACTGTAATGTGTTAAGGATGCTGAATGTTGTTAGGAGACTCCCTATTCCCCTCACAGAGCTACAATTCCCAGGGTTCCCTGGGAACAGGGATTAATTGTGTTCATTTTATCTTGTCAAGTTGCTTTGAGACTTTTTATTCCATGAAGTGACTGATAAATGTAAATCATCACCACCACCAGCACTCTGTAGCTCTGTGGTAGAAATAGGGGTCTCCTATCAGCTATCAGCACCCTTAACAAGCCTTTTTTTAATTAAAAAATTAAAACAACGAATTCTTCAGTCACAGCGATGCATGATTTGTGGTGGCCCAGGGACTCATTTTAAGATGCAAACCCCTAAAATTGATAAGTTTTTGCAGTTCAAAATAAGCCCCTGGGCCACCACAAACCACACACTGCTTTTAAATTATTTTTCTTATTTTTAAAAAAATAACAAAATCCAAACCAACAACAGCAACAGTAAACTGACATAAAAAGCAGCAGAAGTATCACACAAAGCCCTCCCAGAGCAGCCATTTTGTCTGCCACAGCCTCAGCCTCCACAAGCCCCTCAGTGAGATCTCAGTACTATTTTCTAATAATGCTTTTGTGGGTTGGGAACAGATTGTTATCTTTGAAGTCTCACAAAGGATGGCATTTTAATTGCCACCACACCGACCCACAATGTAGTATGCATGTTTCTCATTTGCCTGCTGTCTTAAATCAGGCTCCTATTGATAACTGAAACATAAGGGACAAGTTGTAAAAGGAGGCTGCAGTGTAATTTTAGGTTGTCAGTTTTCTTCAGTCAACAGTCCTCAGGTCAGTTCCACTTTGAAGAAAATGAATACTTCATGATGGGTCACCCCAAAGTGATTAGGTGAGAAATTCTGTTTTTTCTTTTCTTGGGCAGGAAGCAGGAGTTTCTGAAACAAACCTTCCTGGATTTGATGGGGAAAGAATTAGACAAACTGAAGAAAGTTGAGAGCTTTCGAAAGAGCTGAAAACTGCTCCCATCTCACAGTGTTAGGGATGGAGGAGAATTTTGTCCGATCCACATTTTAAGTGAACCAACCTAATTTGCACTTCCAGACTAATGCATGGAGCAGGACCATCACTCAGTGGTAGAGCACCTGCTTTGCATGCAGAAGATCTCAGGTGCAATCCTTGGCATCTCCAGGTAAGGCTGGGACAGAGAGTATGTTGACAATACTGAGCTACATGGACCAATGGCCTAACCTGGTATAAGGCAACTTCCTAAGGGCTAAAATATGATTATCTGTACAGATATTTTCAAACACCTCCCCCTCCAAATATTAATACACAAATGGAATGGAACAGATTTACAAATGAGCACATTTGAAATTGACACAGACTAGAAATAAGACTGATCCATCTATCCCTGAACAGTCTGTTTACACACACATTTCTTTTGTCCCATAGTTATCTCCGATCAGATAGGGTTTTTGAATTACCTGTTTATCACAAACAAAAGCAGATGAACGTACCTACTATGAGCAGCAGCTCCTGCCATGAACCATTCTCTGCATCCAGCCTAATGCCTTTATTGAGCATTTGTTCTGATTGGTTTACAGGGCAGTTACACAATCAGCAGCAGCCGGCGGCTCCATTGCTCTCCTGGCTTCTGGGCAGCACAGGTCAGTCCTGCTGACCAACAGGGGGAGGGGGGAGGCATAGGGAGCTGACAGTGGGGCAGTATAAAGGATCATCTGATTGGCTGTGCCATGTGCCATTATCACCCTAAGATCCCCACCCCTCGTTTCCTCCCTCCCTCTCTCGCTTGGTCTGCGGCAGCCAAGTGCCGTGTTGGGAAGCAAGGGGATCAATGGATCCTCAGCTGTACTACCCCATCAGCTGCTGCTATATACAGCAACAAGCATTCATCCTGCTTTCATCCTGATTTTCCTCGTGTGGTGCTTATACAACCTCCTGTTAGTCAAGGGTTGGGAAAGCTCAGGTCCAGGGGGCAAATGCAGCTTTTGACCCCCCCTTTTTCTGGCCCTTGGGACTTTTCTCAGACCACCCCCCTCTTCAGCCACCCTACCTAGGCCCTCCTTTGCATCCTCCTTGAGTGTTTTTGCCTGGCTGGAATTTACCCTTGAACTCCGATAATGCCTCTTGCTATCCTGGCTGGATGATAGAGAGGGTGTGTGCGTGCATGTAAAGGTAAAAGTCGCATTTGTTGCATCCATGCACTTTTGCCTCTGGCCCCAACCGCCCCTGACATGCAGCCCTCGGAAGGTTACCCAGAAGGAAACACAGCCCTCAGGCCAAAAACGGTCCCCCTCCCCTGCGCCAGTCACTCGTTCATTCCACATGTTTTGATGCATTGGCTCATCAGTTTCCAAACTGCGAAGAAGTCCAATTTTGTTCAAAGTGGATTTGTTGCACTAGGGTGACTTTGATCCACTTTAATTGTACACCATCTGATGTTCTGGTATGCGCTTGAATCCCTTCCACAAAATAGTGACAGCCTGGAGGCATCCACAGTAGAGTTCTTGCCTCACTTCCTGCCTGGTGGGTCCTCTAAGCCTTCTGTGACACTTGGGCATTGTCAGTCCAGAGGGAAGGAATTAAAAGCAGGAACATTTTAGAAGGTCTTCCAGGAGATTACAAAGAGAGAGAACAGGAAAAAGCTAAAACCAGAGTCCATAGGAACCCTGAACTGGAAAATCTTTGTGGGTAATGGAGTGCAGGAGAAAGAGGAACCATAAGTGCCTCCACTTCCTGTTCCATGTCATCCAAACATAGAACTGTGTCTCTTCTTTCAGGGAAGAAGATCCAAGCTCAGGCAGAATAGGGAGATGCAAAAGTACTATTCTGTACAATACGCACAGTCTGGAAACATTGAGTTTCCTATTGCCTTTTTGTCCCATAACAGGTAAAGCCACTTTTTGAGTAATTTGCCCACCATCATGCGGAACGAGATGTCCAACTCAGGCATATGATTAGGTGTGTCATGAGGTGATATCAAAGTGATACCAATTATACAGAGTGGTGCAGCTAGCGTTGAACCTTAGGGCTGGAGTCCAGAGTCCCACAGTGCAGGGGATCCCCAAATGACCACCCAGAGAGCAGCAGAGGATGGGGTCAATGGCAAACAGGCCTGGCGACAGCATTTGGGACAGAACAGGCAGTCAGTGCCCACAAGGACTAACACTGGTCACCTCAGCATCCTTTTGAGGAACATCCATGGCTCAGTGGAAGAGCACATGCTTTGCTGGCAAAAGGTTCCAGGTTCCATCCCTGGCATCTTCAGGAAGCCTGGGAACATCCTGTGTCTCAACTCTACTGAGCCATTGCTATTCAGTGTAAACTACTGAGTTAGATAGACCAATGGCCTCACTCAGTGTAAGGCAACTTGCTATGTTCTCGTGATCTTTTTACCTATTTTAAAGATATTTTATAGGCAAGGGTGGCCAGCCAGGCAAGTATATGGCTACAGATTCTCATTTTATTCTCATTACTTTATCCTTTTCAATAACAAAACGGTCCTTATTCTCAAGTCAATGTGTATTCTCAAGTCAAGGGTGGCATTCTGAAACAAATCAGGACAGCAGAAACACCCTCCATTTTATCCCTGTATGGCATTATGGCTTATGGGACCTGAACATGCTCAGTCTCTTTCTTTCTTTCTTTCTTTCTTTCTTTCTTTCTTTCTTTCTTTCTTTCTTTCTTTCTTTCTTTCTTTCTTTCTTTCTTTCTTTCTTTCTTTCTTTCTTTCTTTCTTTCTTTCTTTCTTTCTTTCTTGTATTACCTGTGCAAAGGGTATGATCAAAGCAGCAATGCCTTCCTGAACCTGCAGAAAGTCAAATTCTGGTCTAAATGAGAAAGATGGCCATTTTAATAATGGTAATAATAATATTGACCCCTCCCTCTCCCCTGCTGCAATCATTTTAATTTAATGGGAAAGATTTAACCTGCTTGCACATTCCACATTCCAAGCTGCCTCTCATGTTTCTCAGAGTGGCAAAAGCTTTAGTGGCTCCTGTCAAAACCCTCCCCTTTGAACTGACCTTTTGCATAGTGTCAGCGCAGGTGGTAAAATGTGCATAATGTCAGTGCAGGCGGTAAAACAAAAGATCACCCCCTCCTTAATGTGGGAAGATCAGATAATGAATGAAAGTAACTTCTCTGATAGTACATTTAATTTGATGCACTTGGGCCACAAGTTCAGCTTTATCGTTTAACTGAAGGTAGTTCCTACTGCCTCCTCCAACAGAAACAGGAATCTTACCATAAGGATTTATAACTAACTTGAAGTACAGTAATTGGATAAACTGAGTATGGAACACATTTCTTCAGGAGCTGACAATGGCCAAGGATTTTTACCATCCATTAAAATTTAACTACTCCAAATAAAAGTTAAAAATATCCACAGTCCCAAATCTCTAACACATGATTTGCAAGTGAAGAAGAAAAAGCATGTATTTGCTTATTTTCTGCAATACCTTTGAAGCTCCTAAGACATCATGGTGATAAGTGTGGGCAAACTGCTAAGACAAAACCATAGATCTTTCTGTGTTATCATGCCAAAACAGAAGACCAAATCACCAAATGATAAGGCTTTCCGCCGTGGGTTTCCTTGGCTGTCTTTATTGCTAAAAGCATGGTGAGATTCCTCTGTGACTTGACCCATGCTCACCGAATCCATAGGATCCTGGTCAGTATCACATCCATGGCCTCCTCTTGCAAACATGCTTCATTTGAAAGTTTGAACAGAGCCTATACACATCCAGTTCTACATACAAATTAGTACTGAACACACAATCAAAACTCTGCCTGCTGCAAGATTCCTAACTGTGTAGACTCTACACTGTAGAGCAGGGGTGGGAAAAGTTTTTCAGCCTGAGGGCCACATTCCCTTCTGGGCAACCTTATGGGGGCCACATGCCAGTGGTGGGTGGGGCCAGCAATGAATAGAAAAGGAAACAAAAGTCATTATGAGAGTTCAAGGACAAATTCCAGCCTAGCAAAGACACTAAAGGAGGCTCCTAAACAGGGCCAGTAGAAGTGTGGCTGGAAAGAGGTGTGTGGACTGGGGAGAGCTCCAAGGGCCAGATAGAATGGCTTGAAAGGCCACATTCAGCCCCCAGATCTGAGGTTTCCTGCCTGTTGTAGAGAGAACCTATGTATGCACAATGTACCTATCTGTAGGTCCTATGAATGTCCACAAGTTGGAAGACGGGGCAGCATATGCAATCCCTATCCTGCCACTTTCCAGATATCCACTGAACTAAAAAGAGCCATTTGTGGGACCAATCAGGATTTCCCCTTGTATGCCCTTAGGTACATCAGGACTAGATTCCATTCCCTTGTAAATCCCTCACATGTTCTTTGAACACGTGAGGATGTTTGTCTTAACTGCCCTATTGGATCCAAGAACACCAGGCCTCACCTAATTAGATTACCTTCAGCCAGAAAGGGGGATGATCCCAGTCAATGAAATGACCAAAAGTCAAAAGCAGCAGGTACAAGACAGGTTTGTTGACAAGCTGGTTTCCCAATGGGACTCAAGCATAAATGTTAGATTAGTGAAAGCTCAGCCTACCCTATATTAGTGCCTCGTATATGAAATTTTGGGGGTTATAGCCAAATAAATTCTACTCAGAGTAGACCCATTGAAAATATTGAACCTAAGTTAGTCATGTTTGTTAACTTCAGTGGGTCTGCTCTGAGTAGAGATGGGGGGAAATTTGGTTCCATTTGCATTTAAAGCTGAATCTATCAAATTTGCACTTTCTGAAACAATACAAGAATTGAAACACAGCCATCCTTCAAAATTTGCACCTAATTGAATTTTGCAATGCAGTTCAACCAATGTTTACAAAAATACATATATTAGGGAAAAGTGTGCGTAAAAATGAATATATTAGTGGAAATATATAGACTGATGACTCCAGAGGGGCTTATTCGTGAGCTTGGGGACGCACTGATCGGCAGTGCCGAGTCCTCTGTGGTGTCACTTGTGGATGGCTGGAACGTAGAGATTATGAAAGCTCTGGATCGCTTAGCTCCTAGACGCCCGCTTCCACTAAATCGTACCCGGTCCTCTCCTTGGTTTAATGCACCTCTGCAGAGTCTTCGCCAGTCGGCAAGGCAACTAGAACGTTCTTGGCGGAAGTCGCACGACCCCCTATTGCGTTTACAACTGAAGGAAGTTTTGCTGATCTATCGTAAGGAGCTAAGAGCTGCTAAAAGGGCCTTTTTACGGACTCAATTATGGCGGCTAAAGACTGCTCCAGAAAATTGTTCCAAGTGGTTCGAAGCTTAGCGGCACCCGTAGGAACTGGTCCAGTGACATCGATAAAGGCCAGTTGTAATGACCTGGTGAAGCATTTTGCGGACAAAGTCAGCAAGATAAAAGACTCCATCCCCACTTGTATACCATCGGCCGCGGATCCTGAACCACTTTTACATTCGGATGCGGCCGTTATTTGGGACCATTTTCAACCTCTATCTCTTGTAGATATCCACAGTGTTCTTGGTTCTCTTAACCCTTCTTCCTGCCTATCAGATCCTTGTCCATCTTGGCTGGTGATGGATGCCAAGCTCGAACTGGGGGACAGGATTAAGGACATAGTTAATGCCTCCTTGGAAGAGGATTTGTTGCCAACTGTACTTAAAGATGCTGTGGTAACTCCTATCTTAAAAAAAACCGGCCCTGGACCCTCTGGTCTTGAATAACTACCGACCAATCTCAAATCTTCCTTTTCTGGGGAAGGCGATTGACCGTGCGGTGGCTATTCAATTACAATCACATCTGGATGAAGGTAGATACTTAGACATCCTTCAGTCAGGGTTTAGACCAAAACATGGGGTTGAATCGGCCCTGGTCGCACTGGTTGATGATCTGAGAAGAGCCTTAGATAGAGGAGAATATACCTTCCTCGCTCTTCTCGATCTGTCAGCAGCCTTTGATACGGTCGATCACAACATTCTTCTAGATCGTTTAATGACCATGGGCATTCAAAGAGATGTCCTGCGTTGGTTCCGCTCTTATCTCAGCAGGAGAACCCAAAGAGTAGCATTGGGGGATGAGATCTCGGAACCGTGGCCGCTAGATTGTGGCGTGCCACAAGGCTCGATTCTTGCCCCAATGCTTTTTAACATTTACATCAAACCGTTGGGTGACTTTATTCGTAGTATGGGTCTGCAATTTCATCAGTATGCAGATGATACCCAAATCTACTTGTCTTTTAAATCTTCCCCACAGGCTGCTGCAACACAACTGATTAAAGGGCTGGAACTAATAGGGGAATGGATGTTTAAAAACAAACTGCGGCTAAATTCTGATAAAACTGAGATCCCCTTGGTAGGTGATCAGTCCAAACTAGGAATAACTCAAGTGACTTTCAACCAAGTTTCTGTTCCCTTGAGTGATCAGGTTCGTAGTTTGGGTGTCATCTTGGACTCCCAACTGACGATGGAGGCTCAGATAGCGGCAGTTTGTCGGACTGCACTCTATCACCTGTCCCTCATTCGCAAAATCTGCCACTATCTCCCAAAGCATCTTTTACCAACTGTAGTCAGTGCCTTGGTTCTTTCCCATCTGGACTACTGTAATGCTCTATATGCTGGTCTCCCTTTGGGAACTTTGCATAAGCTTCAACTTGTCTAGAATGCGGCGGCACGACTCATTAAGGGCTGCCATAGGAGAGAACACATCACCCCAATTCTTCGGGAACTTCATTGGCTCCCGATAGTGTTGCGGGTGAAGTTTAAAATACTAGCTTTAACTTATAAGTCCTTTTTTTATGCTGGTCCAATCTATTTGAAGAACAAACTCTGTCTTCTTGAAGCAGATGGGCGTACGAGGTCCTCAGCCGCTAGACTTTTTGTGGTTCCATCTATCAGAGCAGCCAGATTAAGTGGTACTAGATCTAAAGCCTTCTCCATTGCAGCTCCCACACTATGTAACCCTTTACCAGTTGATACTCGCTTAGCCCCTTCACTTTTGTGTTTTTGGAGGCAGTTGAAGACATGGCTTTTTGTACAGTCAGATGAATGAACATGCCACAGTTAGCTGGCAAAGGGGGTGGTCTGATTTTTGGGGTCTTATGTGAACAGTATTTTTATTATGTACCTGTTGATTTATATTTTGATATGTTGTTTTGTATTTTTATTCCTTTGTATGTCGCCTAGAGTGACAGGTTGTCCTGCCAGATAGGCGTCGAATAAATTTTAGATAATAATAAGAATAATAAATAGCATACAAAAATTCATTATATTAAGACAAACCACTTGCAAAAATGTGTATATTAGCCAAAAGTGCATATAAAATGTGTTTATATGTGTGTTTAGGAGAAATTCAAGCTAAAATACTGAAGAATTTTCACAAGGAGTTTCTATATAAATAAAAATGTAAGCCCTGAATCCGTTGTGCTGCAGTTTGCAGTCCAACAGACAGGCGGTGCAGCAAACTATTTTGAGTATTGGAGGAGTGAGGAGGCTGTGGGAGGGGCTCAGGCAAGCCACAGAGGAACATTCTTGACAGGCTGGTCTAAAAGAGGAGGAGGAAACTGGGAGGCTTATCCAGCTCTAAAGGGAAGGGGAGAAAGCAGAGGGGGACCCTTATCCAGCTCTAAATGGAAGTGGGGGGAGGCTTAGACAGGTCTAAACCCCCCACTCATTAGACCAGCAGTGGGGATCCTTTTCTGCTCCCACCCTGTAAGGCAACTTTGACAGGTGTCAATCATGTGTCATTACCATTTCATCATGTGATTGACACCGGGGTTGCCCCACCCACCCATTAAAGTTGGTCCACAGAGTGGGAGCAAAAAAGTTTCAACACCCTGGTTTAATGAGCTCATTTGGGGGGTTGGCGAGGTCTAAGGGCACAGGGATCGGTCAAGGATTGGTGAGGGGTTGGGGTTGTAGGCAGGTTTGGTGAGCAACACCCAGGAATCAAATACAGCCCTCTGGTCTCTCTGTCTGGCCCTCAGAACTCTCTCCAGGCCACACCCCTCATTGGTCCTGGTTTGCACCCCAAGTATTTTTGCCTGGCTGCAATGTATTCTTGGACTCTGATAATGCTGGTCTGGATGGAGAGAGAAGTATGTAAGTGTGTATATACAGTAGCCTACTGAACAAAGGTCAAATTTACATTAGTTGCTCTACCCACTTTTGTCTCTGGCCCCACCCACCCCTAGCATGTGGCCCTCAGATGGTTGCCCAGAAGCGGATGTGACTCTCAGGCTGAAAAAGATCCCCACATCTGGCTTAGGAAAACCTTGTTCCTCAGCGAGGATCTGTTGGAACAGGAAGCCTTCTTATAATTCTTCCTGCCCAAGAGGATCCAATGGTCAGTCAATCCAGGGTCTGATGGTACTTCAGACAAAAGCTGACACCTGCAGTTCAGTGATACACCACATGGGGCAGGTGCCCAACTTATTCTAGCACCAGTGGGACCTTTCCTGCTGGCCACAGAAAATACAACTGGAAGATGGTATACACGTACATCTGTCTCTTTAACAAACAATATGTGTGGTATTTTGCTTTCTGTATATTTTTTTTTCTGGGCTGTATTCAACTAAGTTCTGCCCAGAGTAGGCCCATTGAAATTAATAAACCTGTTAGTTAAGTCTATTAACTTCAATGGATCTGCTCTGAGTAGGACTATTACTAATTTATCTACTTATGTAATTTATAACCAGCCCTTCCTCCCAGTAGCAGTCTAGGGCAGCAAACAAAAACACGAAAAACACTCTAAAATATAATAAAAACAGACTTTACAATATATTAAAACAAAACATCTTTAAAAACATCTTAAAAAGCAATTCCAACACAGATGCAGACTGGAATAAAGTCTTTATTTAAAAGGCTTATTGAAAGAGGAAGGTCTTCAGTCGGTACCGAAAAGATAACAAAGATGGTGCCTGTCTAGTGCTCTTTCAGAGGGAGTATGACCCCATATAAAGCAGGCAACTGACCAATTATCCAAACTTGAGAACCACCAACCTACAGTGTCCCCATCTTGCTAGGACTCAGACTCAGTTTACTGGCTGTCATCCAGCCCACCACCGAGTCCACAGCTTGCACGGCCTAATTCAGATGTTACAGAGAAATAGAACTGGGTATTGTCAGTGTACTGCTGACACCTCACCCCAAATCTCCTGATGACCACTCCCAAGGCCTTCATATAGATGTTAAACAGCATGGGGGACAAGATGGTCCCTGTGGCGCCCCACAGCACAACTGCCAGGGGGGCAAAAGACAATCACCCAATGCTACTCTCTGAAACAACCCTGGAGGTAGGATCGCAACCACTGTAAAACAGTGTCTCCGATACCCATCTCACCAAGTCGGCCCAGAAGGATACCATGTTCGATAGTATCAAAAACCACTGAGAGATCAAGTAAAAATAACAGGGTCACAATCCCCCTGTCCTTCTCCTGATAAAGGTCATCCATCAGGGTGACCAAGGCTGATTAAGTCCCATAATCAGGCCTGAACCCAGATTAGAATGGGTCAAGATAATCTGTTTCATCCAAGAGTACTTGCAATTGCTGTGCCACCACCCTCTCAATCACCTTCCCTAAAAGGGAGTATTTGTGACCAGGCAGTAGTTCTCACAAACCAATGGGTCCAGGCTTTTACAGGAGCAGTCACATCAAGGCCTGGAACCACTCAGCTGGAACCACTCCCTCCCACAATGACACGTTGACCACACCCTGGGTCCACTCAAGCCACCTCCCTTGGCAAGCTTTAATAAGCCAAGAAGCACAAGGATCAAGAGGACACGTTGCTGGCTGCATTGTCGCAAGCACCTTGTTCATGTCATCGGGTCACATCAACTGAAACCTATCCCAAGAAGCTGCAGTAGACGTTGCAGTGAACACCTCAGTGGGGACTACAATAGATATGGATGGGGCATCAAGATTGCAACAGAAGTGAACAACTTTACCCACAAAGTGCCTTGCAAACAATTTACAGTGGGCCTCCGAAGGGTCTAAAACTCCATTTCCTGGAGTTGATATCAACAAACCCCTGATAGTAGGGCTCCTACTTGGAGAAAAGGTGGGATATATATATAATAATTTATTATTATTATTAACAACAACTAACTAATTAAAAACTAAGTTGAGGGTGTGCCCTGCCTTATACACCTGGCCAGTGACAACTTGAGGCAGCCCCATGGTCCTCATGGAGGCCATGAAGTCCTGAGCCAGAATATTAGAGGTAGACTCAGCATGGACATTGACATCACCCAGGACTGTCGTTCTCAGCTGCTCCAATACCACACCAGGTGTGGGCCCTCACAGCCAAGACAGAGTAGCTTCCTGTTGACAGAGATGGAAGTTCTGTAGACCACAGCAAACCCTCCCCCCCCATCCCTGCAGTCTGTGCTGGTGTTGCACCAAGTATCCAGGTGGGCAAAGCTGGGTCAGATCAATTCCTCCCAGCTCACCCACCCAGGTCTCAGTAATGCACACCAAATTGGTACCGTCATCCATGATCAAATCATGAATGAGTGTGGTTTTATTGTGTACCAGTGGACACAGCAAATGAGCAACAAGGTACCCATCCATGGGAAGAATTTGAGCGAGGAACAAAGTGTAGATAGCCTTGCTGTCATCTTCTGTGGTAGCTCACCACCTTCCCATGGCTATACCTTCCTCTAGCCATGATCACTGAAATTGGGGTGGCATCACCCATGCCCTTACTAAGACTCCTCCTAAACACCTGATATGGACACAAAAAGAGCCCACCAACAAAACCTACCTGAACCATTTATCCCAATAGGCCTCTGAGAGAATTGGGAACAGTCAGACCCACTCATAATCTTTCACACAGGGTTCATCTACTCACCCCCATTCCACACCCAGGGAGAGCCAGACTTCTGCCAGTTGCAGACTCTCACTCTGAAGGCATCTGGCTACTGTCTCCTATCATTCAGTTCACTGCACAGGCTCTCACCCTGTGCAGGAAGTACACATGTGTCTTACACCCTCCCCACTACCAATCTCCTCTAGATTGGTTTAAAACAAAAATAGAAGGGGGTAACACCCTCATCATCAGGGCTCCTTAAGGGGCTCCACAAAGGACAACACCCTGTGGTTGTCCTGCCTTTGGTGAGCAGTTGGGCTTTTATGTCCCCTGACTCATCCAGGAGCTGATACAAGAGGCTGCAAGATTGACTGTAACCTCTCTCTGGATTCAGAGTCAGGCAGGGGTCCCAGTCCTTGCAGCACTTACCAGGGACCTCAGCTATCTCAAGAGACAGCAACCCAGAGGAGCAAGCAAGCACCCAGATGCTCAAGTGCTCACTCCCAGGGAAGGTCTTCTCCAGTCCCCAGTGCTGCAGCAGTTCCCAAGGACCCAAAGGGCAACCTTGCTTTTATGCCCCCTGACCCAGCCAGGAGCTGATGCAAGAGGCTGCGAGATTGACTGCAGTCTTTCTCTGGATTCAGGATTAGGCAGGGAGTCCCAGTCCCAGTAGGGTTAACACTGAATCAGGGTGGTTTATAACAGATGCTATTGGAGGTCACTGATTCATAGGATCGCCATAAGTCGTAATCGACTTGAAGGCACATACTACCCAGTATATATATATTTTTAAATGTTGTAAGCTACCTCAGGATTTGTAATAGTGAGTTGCATAGAAATGTTTTTAAATAAAATCTATTTCTGCTGTTCCCACTGCTAATCCTCCTTTTCCTCCCAGTTGATGATTACAAACAAATGTACTCTTTAATGGTAAAGTCACTACAGGGAGAATTTATCACATGAAGCACATGTACTAAAAAATGCTTCTTTTTAATATGAGTGGCATTAAAAAAATAATGAGATATAATATCTTACCCTGTGAAGGTGCATTCAAATGAAAAATGTTCCATGGTTTAAAACTGACATGTTAAAATTAGCTTGTGGTGACTTTGGGCTGGTTTACATGTGATGTTTACCATATAGAAGTTGCTTTAAATCGCTTCATGTGGCCACATAGTAAGCCACACTTGCTTGCTTTATTATATTTAGTTAGATAAGATATCTTAATCATTATATAGAATCAGAACCCATCAGTGAGAATGAGCCTCACATATGAGGATATTCAGTCACCCAAGTGCCTATCCAGCAATTGGTTTAGGTACATGGAAAGGACATTGCATGGGTGGAAGAGATTTTCCACGTTGATTAGCTGTAGAGGATTCCATTGTACAAGGGGAATTTTGGGGTCCATAGGTCCACCCTCCACAGGCTAAAGGCAGCACCAAATGCCGTTGCACAGAGATAGTCTGATAAAGCTGTGTACACACCATACATTTAAAGGATGCGGCTTCCCCCAAAGAACCCTGGGAACTGTAGTTTGTTAAGGGTGTTGGGAATTGTAGCTCTGTGCAGGGGAGAACTACAGATCCCAAAATTCTTTGGGGGGAAGTCATGTGCTTTAAATGTGCTTTAAATGTATGGTGTGTATGCAGCCTAATACACACATAGATGTGTGTTCAAATCAGTGGGACAGGGTGCATAAGCAATCCATCCAGTGTGATATCCAGTGTAAATGAAGGCATACATTCCTATCCACCTTTCAGTGTCAATGACAATGACAATGAATAGTCTATTAGGCTACTTCAGCCACTGTATGCAAATGTTCCTAGATCAGGCCTCAAGATTAATAAATAAAATAAAAATCATTTAATTTATATCTCACAATTCCTCCAAAAGGATCCTAGGGTGGCAGAAATAATCAATGTAGTTGTTTGATTATGCACATTATTTAATATAAATAATAGTTCTACCAAGCTGCCCTATTTCTCAGCAATCCAAAGAGAAACTCAAAACAACATCCCAACAATTATCATACGTCTTCCAGCACTTCAAATTTGATTTGGTATTTCATTCTGGCTCCTAATAAAACCTTTCTGCAAATGCACCTTGTGGTTTAGCATTGTACATGTTGACTGTTCCTTTTAGTACTTTGGTTTTTTTTAAAAAATATAGATATTTCTGTAAATCTGGTCCCAAAGAGCAAAACATTTGTAGAGCTGTTTTTAATTATAACGTTCAACGCAATCATTTAAAGCCAACGCTTCTAATTTATGACAGTGCTTGTTAATTTGCAACACTGGAGTTGTAGTGTTTAAGTAAACATTGCACTTCGGGATGACAGATAGCTAAACACTCAAATAAAACTTCAGAAAACAACACTGCTTCTAGAGCTTTCAAAGAGCTTCCAGAGCTTCAAAACCAAACCATTTTCAGATGGTCAGTTATGTGCCCTTCCACTGATAACACGAGAGGAAACACTTTATAATTGTCATATACAGTAGAAGATTCTTTTAGACCTCTAAATGCTAGAACCAAAACATCCTGAGAATTAGAGAGGACTGAAAATAAATTCAAATTGTCTGTTTCAGATCTTAGGTTTGTGACATACAGAACCCTGCAGAGGAGATGCATCATCAGCTTTGCAATCCATTTCTTGCAAATTTGTAGGTCTATCACAATTTTGAATCTGTGAAAAATGTTACCGTGAAAGAAAGAGCCTCAAAGTTGTGTTTAATTTAGTAAATGAGGAGGGGGAAGGTTTTCCAGTGTTAAGTGCCTGGTTGTTATCCCCAAGAAATTACTCAAAATCTCAACTTTTTTTTCAGCCGAAACCAAATGCTGATTCTCTTGGATTATATGATTAGGGAAATTTTGCATAATATTCCATGTTCTTGTGAATTCTAAAGATATTATGAATCCCTTTTTCTTTTCAAACAAGCCATCTACAGAAAAGAGGAGGCACCAGAGGTCTGTGTAGTGAAATGTGTCTTTAAGTTAGATGCATAGCAAAGAAAGAATTAAATTTCTCTAGAAGGTATTACACACCCTAGGGGGAGCCAGACTGATTTAGTTACTGGAGTTAGTTAGTCAGTGTTGTGTGTGCTGGGTGAGGCCTGGCGCAGAACAAGCTCAGATGTTCAACTGTTTAAGAATTATTAAATAAAGAAGCTCTTATTTTATCCTTGGTCTCATCCTGATCAATATAACAGTCTGAATGGTTGGAACACAGGAGGGCACTTTATTCTAGATCAAACTTTTTGTGCATTTAAGGGTGCCCTCCAAACTGGTGTTTTATTGCGGGTGTATTCTGCAACATGTTCTTGACACAGTAATATTGAATTGGTGGTGGATTTATTCTGCTTTATTAGATGTTCTGCTATGCTTCCCCACTGTCACATTACTGCTGTCTTATTGCACAGGAAAAGTGGCACAAAAATAAGCTCCAGAATATTTGTGCTATAAAAAGTTATGGAATTTCAGCAGGAAGTTACAGTATATGCACTGATGGAAATGAAGTAGTATAACCACCCCAAAACTTTTGCAGGCACAAACAGTATGGAAAGCAGGACTACATGTGACCATCCTAATAGCATCAAGAGCACAAGTCATCATGAATGCACAGTAAAAAGGACATCTGGAGGGACTCCTCCATAGTATTGTCCTCTCTGACTGGCCACAACTCCCACCAGGGCTCACTTGCCATGAATCAGTTGTGTTACCATCTTGGTTCTCACTGGCCTGATCAGACACAACAAGCTCTGTCTCTGAGCTTGCATTTCATATGAGAAGTTTCTTGTATGGAATAGGCAAAGGCCTCTGGATTATACTGTTCTCTCTTCTACACCTCTCCCAACTAATCATGCAGTTTCAGACAGCTTTCAGAAGCCACTGAAGAATCTAGCAAGAAAGATAAATAGAATACAGATGGGTTTGTCAGTTTCAGAGTATAATTGGTTAATAGCTGGGGTCATAGCCAAATGAACATAACGTAAGAACATATGAAGAGCCTGCTGGATCAGGCCAGTGGCCCATCTAGTCCAGCATCCTGTTCTCACAGTGGCCATCCAGGTGCCTGGGGGAAGCCCGCAAGCAGAACCCGAGTGCAAGAACACTCTCCCCTCCTGAGGCTTCCGGCAACTGGTTTTCAGAAGCATGCTGCCTCTGACTAGGGTTGCAGAGCACAGCCATCACGGCTAGTAGCCATTGATAGCCCTGTCCTCCATGAATTTGTCTAATCTTCTTTTAAAGCCATCCAAGCTGGTGGCCATTACTGCATCTTGTGGGAGCAAATTCCATAGTTTAACTATGCGCTGAGTAAAGAAGTACTTCCTTTTGTCTGTCCTGAATCTTCCAACATTCAGCTTCTGGCTTGTGGCAGGGGAGGTGGTGGCTGCCTGCACTTCAGGGATATCATGGACCCCCTCTGTGGATGTCCAGCTCTTTTCTGGTGGAGATATAAGGAAAAGTGTGCAGGATGTATTCTATCACTCTGCTCGCTATGAAGTGATACAATTAAACAACTTTAAAAACCTATCAGGCTACCTGTATTTTACCTTCTGGCTATTTTGTAGTAACTCATCCCCTGAGGCCCTCACCCTTTCTGGCTCTGGGCTTGCCAATGCCATTATCAGGCTGCAATGGCACCCAGAATCAAATGACATCCGGGTATACCTAGAGGTGACAGGCAACCACCCATTCCATAATTAAAGAAGATACTGAAAATGGAGTGTTGTGCCTGAGGCATCAAAATCAAGAATGATTTCAAGAAGGAGTCAGACAATTACAGATTTAAATCTGTCAGACAGTCAGCCATACTGAAGCTGGCTTCATCAGTTCTGATTAGCCAGGAGCTCAATTTCTCCTATCTAGCTTTATCCAGCCATTAAAAGCTTAGATCTAATTCATGATCGCTCACTTATATGTATCCAAAACCACTCTCCCTTGTCAGTGAATATCCCCAACTGGAGCTGATCCACAACACAAGGACAAGGCTTGGGTCTCTCATGCCTTGAGTTTAGAGTCAGTTAACAAACCAAAGAGCTGCCAAGTCATGTCTCAAATGCATAGCTATGCACAAGTATTAACAGCAGATCTCAGGATTATGCATTTCGTTCCATGACTGATAAAAAAAGGCATACAAATTTCAGTGAGATACAATTACTACTGGTTAACACAGAAAGTGACAACAGCTATCCCTGATCATTGTTCATTTTGGAGTCTAATGAAAAATATCTTATTGACGTCAGTGGCTGTTTGCCTCAGGAAGAACTCTGAAAAGGAGTTTAAAATCTGGTTTATTATAACTGGGAAAGGTGCCACTAACATTCACAAAGGAATGGGGACTTGCTCCAGCAAATAAAACACAGCCTCTGGTGCTCTGAATCTGTTTTGTTTTATTCATGCTTTGAAACTATGATTCCCCCTGCTACAGAGATGCACTGCAGCAAATTCCCAGATCTGTGTTGCCTTGATTTAACAAGGAGCATATGTATATATTGTGGTGGCATTGTGACTACCACTAAGAACTGGGATAGGAATCTTGTAGTCCAATACATTCTGGGCAGGAACTACCTTTAAAACACTTATGTGATTTTGTTGTTGTTACTCAGATCATTTGGAGAGAAAACCACTGTATTGCAGCAGCAACAGTAGTAGTAGCAGAAGAAGAAGATGAAGATGGAGATGGAGGAGGAGGAAGAGGAGGAGGAGGAGGAGGAGGAAGAGGAGGAGGAGGAGGAGGAGGAGGAGAAGAAGAAGAAGAAGAAGAAGAAATAGGCTCCTAGACAAGGGTAAAATTTTACTTGCTAAATCCTCTGCATGAAGGCTCTTGTAATGCTTCTTCTAAAGCCCAACAATTACACATTGTAAATTTTTCTGCATATTGTTTTCTGTGGCCAGTGCGGAAAGGACATTTAGTGTGTTCCAAGCTGTCAAGAGCTATTAGAGTACAACAATGGAACAGACAGATAATCAAAGTAACTTTAATATGCTTTTGAATAATATTAGTTTCATAATATTGTGATGTAAAGCAGAGAGAAGAGAGGAAGAAAAGGCTAGGAGTGCTTTTTACTAACTTTGTTTGGTAAGACAGCTACAGCCATTTCTGGATTGGGATAACCTGACCACTGTCAAGTAAAGTCCAGACTGGATTACTACAATGTGCAATATTATCTTTATTATTAATATTTATTACATTTGTATACCGCCCCATAGCCGAAGCTCTCTGGGCAGTTTACAACAATATGTGTGGCTGCCCTTGAGACAGACCTGGGAGCTGCACATAGTGCAAAATGTGGTAGCTCAACTGCTCCCTGGGATAGAATAGCACCATCATATTATGCTGGTGCTGAAAGAATTGCTCTGGATGCCAATTACCTACCAGGCTAGGTTCAAGATGCTGGTATTGGCCTACACAGCCCTATATAGCTTGGGGCCAGGATACTTAAAAGATCACCTCAGCATCTACATACCCAGTTGATCAATGTATCATGCAGATACCATCCTATCAGGGGGTCCATTCCACATGATTTTGGAATCGGGACTTTAGTGTGGTGGCACCTACCCTTTGGAACTCCCTCCCAATGCATATCAAAGAGATACCTTCTCTCAGGGCCGGCATGAATCCTAACTGCACCCTTGGGCACCATCCTGCCCCAAGCCTGCAGCGCCTGCCTGCACACCACACCTACCTATCCCATCGCTGCATATGAATGCCATGTGCACTGCATGCAAATGCCTACCATCAATCAAGATGGTAGCAGGGGCATCAGCCCCTTAGGGAAGCTTGGCTGATGGCAGGTATGCATGTGCAGCCACACAGCATTCGCCGCAACAGGAGAGGTAGTTGGGGCGTGTGGACAGGCAGGCATTACAGGCCTGCGTGGTCTGTATGGGGGAGTGCCTGGGAACTCCCTTTCTGCGATCTGGAGCAGGGTCAGGAGCTGACACTACTGCAGATCGCAGAATGGGAGTACTACCTTCCCACCCTAAGGAGGGGCCCTTTAGGGCCCCCTCTGGGCTCCAGGGGCCATCGGCCAGGAACCAACCTGGCCACTCTCTGGAGCCAGCCCTGCCTTATCTATTGTCTTTCTGGTGCCTGTTAAAGATGTTCCTCTTTCAATAAACCATCTAAAATATTTATCTTACTCAGTATCTGTCTTGGAATTGAATTGATTTGATGTTTGTGCTGTTGTTTTAAACTGTTTTTAATATTTATAACTGCGTGTGTATGTGTGTGTGTGTGCACAATTATTTTAATGGTTTTTATACGTTAATGTTATGTTAATTTTTATTTATACCCTGCCTTTCGGCCCTCAAGGTGGCTTACAGAAAAAGTAAACACAAATATAAAAATACATCAACAAAGCAATATATCAATAAAGCAATACATTGTACAAAAAATTAAATTAAAAAAGTTTCTAATTTCTGTCTAAAATACTAAAGCTGAATAACTTGTAGTGCAGCTCTACTTTTGCATGACAATAGGCTTAGGATGAATTCCTAAACACACTTTATATGGAGCAAGCCCAATTAAACCCAGTGGAACTTTCTTCCAAGAAAGTATGCATAAAATTGCACTGTGAATATCACAAAGTAATTTGTAAGGGCTAGGTAGTTTCATGTATTCTACAATTCCTGAATTTCCTTAGAAAAATGGCTGAAGACCCATCACATCTCATTTTCATTGATCTGTTTTATAGGACAAAACATATTTAAAAAGGGAAGAATCACATAGATCCTCTTTATTTATTAAATTAAGGTATAAATGTATAGAATCAATACAGCCAGGTTTTTTTCCCTAGGAAAATTGACAAAAAACACATTCATATAATTATTGAACATCATTGGTACAAACACTTAAAATACCTCTTGCCATTTTGTTTGATATGTTGCATCTCCAAAAACTATCATGCCGTCTGGTGAGAGCAGCAGCTTTTTGTTTTTTGTTTTAAAAAGTGATGAGCCATCATCACATCTGTAGTTTAAAATGATTGCTCATGACCAGACCAAAAACAGCAAGATATTATATTTGGGTCATATTAAAACCTTTTGTATCATTAGCTTTTGTAACACAATATAGATTTCAAAAAACACATTCCTTCAAACAGTAAAGATGGGTGAATAATAGATACTAGTGCAAAAAATATATATAGGTAACTATATAGGTAACATCCCTTTGGAATGCCTCATGGGAAGTGATTAGTAAATGAAAGAATAAGAATGATAATCCTTTGATGTAAGGGAAAGAGGAAATGGGGAGGGAAATGGGGTAATTGCCAGTCTATTCCCAAAGTCAAAACTGGGATGGGGAACCTGTGGCTGTCCAGATGTTGAACTACAGTCTCCATCTTCTCTGACCTTGTCATGCTAGTTGGGGCTGATGGGAGTTTGAGTCCAGCAACATCTGGACTGACATAGGTTCCCCATCCCTAGTCTAAACTCTTCTTCAGATTGGCTGCTCTGAGGGAGTTGTCAGATACTGGAGTAAACAAACTCCCTTTCCTGTCACTGGGCTAAGGCTGGGAGTAGTGGTGGCTGGTGCTTCAGCACCTTGGATAACTCCTTGAAAGTTCAGACCAAACCCCAGGGCAGATCGCACTGCCTCCCTGACATGGAGCCACCAGCTGACACCAGCTGGGTGCCTTTCTTCTTGAGCTTCCCTCAGACTTGCTGTCCAGGGACTTCCTTTCAAGTTCTTTCATTCCTATCTCTCAGGAAAGCTACTTTCCCTTTTACCAGCTTCTTTCCCTATTATAACAGTTGTTCTCCTCAATTAGCATTTCACTTCTCTTCTTCTTTTCCCTTCTACTGTAGGAACCTTGGGTTTGTTCAAGGTCTTCTACTTCCAATGTCAGAAAACAGCATGAACAATACCTAGAAAAGTCTTCCCCTGCCTGCAGTGGAGGCTGGTGGCTCCATGTCAGTGGGGCAGTGGAATGTTCTGAGGTTTTGTCTGAACCTTCAAGGAGCTGTCTGAGGTGCTGAAACCTATTGCCACAATATGCTCAGCACCTTGGATAGGTCCTTGAAAGTTCAGACTAAAACCCAGAGTGCATTCCACTGCCCCACTGACAAGGAGCCACCAGTTGCCACTGCCTGCCTGGAGCCCTGCATATGTTGATGGACACCAAATCACATCAACTCCAGCATGGCCAGTGGTGAGGCATGATGGGGAGTTGCAGTCCAACATTTAGAAGGCACCAAGTTGGGAAAGGCATTAAAAGATGTAAGTCAGTGCCAATTGCCTAAAACTAGCACTAACTAAAGGGCTCCCCTGCCCCCCCCAAAAAACTAGATTGCTAAAACAAAGGATGCTGGTAAGAAAACCAGGAGTTTATTTTTGTCCTGTGCTGAGCATATGCTGAGGGATGCCCTATCCTTGATTCTCAGCATCTGTGTGTCTCCCCTGACTCACACACTATTTTGCACCTGGCTCTGGTTGGTGGACCTCACAGTTTCTATTATAAAACGAAAGCACAACCTGCAAGTCTAAAGCCTGCCAATCCCAGATGTAAGCGGTACCCAGAGTTATACTTTTCAATCACATCATCTATTTAATCTCCTTCTCTGGTATTCCAGTTTGAATTAGAGTGCAAGATGATCCAGGGATGAAGACCAGGGATGGATATAGGTTGAAGGGGCACCCAGCAAATATGGCCTCTGTGGGACCTCATGACCTCAGTGGGCCCCTCCTCCTCTTCCCATCTACTCACTCACCTAATCCACTACTGAGAGGGGGATAGGCTGAAATTTCCTGCCGTACCATGTCCACTTGCTCACCACCTTGAATAAACAAGGGAACATAAGAATGGTACAACAGAGAGCAGCAGCCTGCTATCTCCCTCCCTCTCTCACTTGCAGTGAGAGAGCAGGTATGGAGAAGAAGCCATGACCTACAGATTCATCTGCCCTCTCCATCCTTAGCTGTCAATCCTGCCCCTCCACCATGCCTCAGATATAGTCTGTCTGTTCTTTCATTCTTTCCAAAAGAGTTGCATGAATGTTCATGGGTCTTATCTATCTATCTGTCTATTATAACAAATAAAAGGGTGGGTTTTTTAAAGTGCAAGATTGCTCTTGGGGCGCGGAAATGTTCTTTGGTGATATCACAGAGCCCAGCCAATTGGCACCACACACAGCTTACTACCATTTCAGACATTTGGTTGGAGTGCAATGAGACACTTTCAGACTGGACCCCACTGCAAAATTGACCAAGTCACTTCAGTTTAGCCTCATCTGCAGCTTTAACAATAATGTTTTAATAAGGATTTAGTAAATAATAATAATCTACAAAAAAAATTCTTGAAAAGGAAAATGAACCAAATTTATGTAATACATGCACTAGCTATAAATAGCTAGGGTTGTATCCCGTGTTAGTTATATAGTCATACCTCAGTTAAGAAAGTAGATGCGTTCCTGGACATTACTTCTTTAACAGAAACTTTGGTAGGAATAACATGGAGAGAATAGGGATAGGTTCCTACACACGCTCAAAGATAGTGAGAGCAGCTTCAACAGGGGCTTTAAAGGGTGCCTATCTGGCACCCTCCCCTCCCCCTCTGAATCATATTGGATCCTTCCCTCCCCAGCTCTGGGACAAAGCAGGAGATCTCTTTAATGCAAAGCCAAGGCACAGGCTTGTCAGTTTTGCCCTAGCAAAGCAAAGGCACGGGCTTATCAGTTTATTGATAGCAAAGCAAAGACACAGACTGGTCAGTTTTACCTTAAAGCAAAGGGACAGCCTTAGAAGTTTATCCATAGCAAAGTCAGTTTCACCTTTAAAAAACCTTCCTTAAAAGGAGCTTCCTTCCTGGAGGATTGGTTAACTGAGGTATTACTGTACTCAGAGTAGACTCAATGAAATTAATGAACCTGTTAGTCATATTTATTACCTTTATGGGACTACTCTGAGTAGGACTAACATTGGATACAACCCATTGAAATTAATGGACATTAATCCATTAATTTCAATGAATTTACTCTAAGTAGACATTTATTGGATACAAGCCTTAATACCCATTAAGAAAATAAGTGTCTCTGCTATTGCATTTCACTTGCAATTGCTCTGAATATAACAGCAAATATTTAAGTAGTAGACAATATTTCAGTAGACAGTTTCAAACAATTCATTTGAATGACCATATTCATCCCCCCTCCCCTTTTCTAGTTCCCAGGAAGAAACTAAAGCTATATGGCTGATTTTATTTTTTTCCCCACTCTCCACCTCCTCCCGCCCACCCATTGTCCCAAGGTCATTCAGAAGACATTCACATTGGCCTGTGGTTAGGAACAAATGATTTAATATTGGGCTACAATACTCTGGCAGAAGTGGTAGGAATTGCAGAATGAAAGTGTGGTACAAATTAAATTCCATCCCTGCCTCCTGGAGGGAGCAAAGATTCCATCAACCTGGAGTCTGCTCCCATTTATACTCTCCCCACTGAGTTCAGAAAATCCCATTAGAAGCCACATTCCACATTCCACAAAGATATCAAAGTGATATTAATACATTCTTTACATGACTGGGGGGGGGGGAGAAAGTCGAGAAAGGAGCAGTCCTATTGCCTTTCAAAAAGGAGACATGAGATAAAACCAGATAAAAAGTTATCTAAAAATATGGAGTGGTTCTAGAACATCTTGCCTGCTTGGTTTTCCCTGGTTCTTTCAACAACAAAAATCAAGCCCCACTGAGGACATAGCTGAGGAAGAGCATTACTTGCCCTGCCATTGTACCATGCTAGCCCCTTCCCAACACTGCCTATGCCCTTGGGAGCATGTCTGCAGTGGATCAGCCTGCCATCATGCATAAGCTCTTCCCATAAGTTGGAACCCTGAACACTCCCAAACACATGGACAGTATTGGGGAGGGTCCAGCATTAGGTGTGGGGATGGGCCAGAGCTTGGAAAAGTTACTTTTTTGAACTACAACTCCCATCAGCCCCAGCCAGCATGGCCACTGGATTGGGCTGATGGGCGTTGTAGTTCAAAAAAGTAACTTTTCCAAGCTCTGGGATGGGCACAGGATGAACATGCACGGCCCCACTCTCCAGCCTCATGTGACTATCATGGGATGTCTTGAACACCCAAATAGGGCTATATTCTGTTTGTAGAATAACTATAAAAAGAAGCCTTATATCAGGCACATAATTACTTCTAAAGGCAGAGTTAGAATTTCTGAAAATCTCCATATCAAGCTTATCCACATGGATATTTTTTTCTAATTCCTATCTTGCTCCTTAATCTCAACGAGAAGTGAATCCCCTGCCCCATTCCACTAAAGATATGAACAAACAATTATTGAATATTATATGCATTATTATGCACATTATTAAGTTTGTACTCATCAGGTTTCTAGCACTCAATATGGGCATATGGGCACTTGATACAAAAGTAACCAGCAGGTGAACAGGTACATATAATAATGCATATAACTGTATGCATAATACATGCAGGCATATGAATTAATATACTTATAAAATTATGCTGTAGATATACAGTACAGCATGGGGCTGTATGCACGATGTGTATAACCCAACAATGCACAAGCAGCTCAGAGTCACATGGGTGCCATCTGCTTGATTTGGGGAGATAAGTGCATAAGACATTCCACTGACCAAATGTTATATTATCAGGTTCTTTAAAGAGTTATTTAGAATGGATCATAGATGTTTGGTGAATTTGCTTGTTTCTGATTCTACTAACAAAATACGTAAGGGGGAAATTGTTCTCAACAGTCCTTATGAACTGTTCTTATGAAGCAGCTGACTTATTTCAAATGCTTATGAAATGACATTTCTATCAAGCAATGGCAATAAATAATTCTGTTCTGGAGTAGTAATAAACCAGAGGAAAAATATTGGCCTAGTTTTAAACGTTAAAATATTGCCCTAGTTTTAAACATTAATTATGTGGGTGTTACACCAGGGCCTTTTTGTTTTGTGTAACATCAGTTTTGTATTATTTTATCTTTCTTTGTTAAAAATCCAATAAATATATAAATTGAAAACATAACCCTAGCTAGATAGAGCCAATATCATCTGAGTTATATCTCCAGAGGCAGCACAATATTTAAATGACATGACCACATGACAAGATAGGTCACATAGGTCCCAACCGCAAAATTGGCACCTTGGGTGTGGATTCAGTGGGGGGAAACCAATACCATTGCTCCCCCACTCATGTGGCTTGGTTATTTAAATATTATCCCAGCTGTGTGGGAGTCACTCATAGAAAAGCAGCTCCCATGTGGCTAGGGTAGTGCTTAAAGGGCCCCATGGTTACTCACAATTAAGTGATGAGAAATGTATAATAGTTCTTCCTCTATTCATTAGTTTTCATCAAGTGACTTAAAACAACTCAAACCAAATGTTGGCATGATTCATAGGCTAAGTAATTCAAGGGACTTTCAAAGACCTCCTTCCCATAAGGTTCTTTTTTAGTTAATTAAGATAGATACAACATGGCATTTAAGGATGGAAAGTGATTGCATTTGTATATACATATATAGTTTGTGTTGTCTGTGGACAGACAGACAGACAGAGATACTAGATAATGGCTTGTCAACTTGAAGGGCAGGGTAGAAGTCATATCCTTCCTCGTCATATCCCATCCCATTCACTTTTGAGCTCCTCATTCCCCGTCTAGTTTTCCCTGCACTGAATACAAAGTCTTTGAGCCCAGTGGAGCTTCACTCCCTCTGCTTCCCATCTGCTCTTTCTTTAGTGCTCTGAGGCCAAGGAAGAGTGTTGTAAAAGGGAAGGTGTGGATAAATAGCTTGCTCCTTCCAGTTCATCATATCTATCACACTGAAGCATGATGTAGGACCACACAAATGAAAGAATGCACTTTCATGTAGGTTAGGTAATAAATAATGTTGCACCAAATATGAAAAATATAGTCAACGCTGATTTTCACGTGAGTGGAGAGGATACCAGATTGATTTCTAAATATGAGTGCATGGTAAGGATGGGGGAGAAACTCGATTTAGTTCACATTTAAAACCAAATCTATCAAATTTGTACTTTCCAAAACAATATGAGAAGTGAAACAGACATCCTTAAAAAAAATTGCACTTATCCAAATATTGCGATGAAGTTCTCCAAACAACCGATGTTCACAAAAATAGGGGGAAATGTGCATAAAAATGAATATATTCATGAAAATAACACACAAAAATGCATTATATTAGGAGAAATTGCTTGCAAAAATGTGTACATTAATCAATGTATACACTGCATACAAAATGGATTTATTAGGAGAAATTCACACTGGAATGCTTATGAATTTCCATGATTTTTTTTTTTTTTTAAACGCAAATTGCTGCAGAAGTAAGAACTGAATTTAAGACTGGAAAAATGAGGAACTGAAAGGATTGAAACTGACAGATCCTTCCATTCCTAGCATATGCACCCACACTGTTGCTCAGTGGCAGAGCACATGCTTTGCATGCAAAAGGTCCTAGGTTCAATCCTGAGCATCTCCAGATAGGACTGGGAAAGACCCTCTGCCTGAAACCCTTGAAAGCCACTCCCAGCCCATAGAGCTAGACAGAACAATGGGTTTAGTATAAGCACCTTCTTCAATACACACATACACTGATATTTTCGAACATATCCACCAGCTAATCCCTGATCGTATTGAACACTTGGCATTCACTGGATTGTTAATCTTCATGAAATGTATCCAGGATTGTTATTGACATTAATCAAATTTTAAACATTCACTGTAAGATAGATAGCTGGAGTTGTAATCATGCTTCTAGGAAGGTTCCAAATCAGATAAGGCCAATTCATACAAATTTGAAACTTGGACTCCAAAGCGAAATTAATCATGATTTTAATTTATTGAAACATATTGCATTTGGCAGGTCAGTTTCATATTGAATTGCATTTTTACATCCATTGGATAAGCTGATGCTTTCCCCCTTGCATTTATTTCTTGTTTACTGGATGAAATAAAATGAGGATATTACTGGATAGCGGATACCTTTTCACTTGCTTTTAGTTCATTTGAATATGGATGTTTATTATTTATTTATTTATTTATTTAATAAATTTATATCCTACCCTTCCTCCCAGAAAGCATGCAGGGCGGCAATCAAAAATACTAGAAACACATCTTAAAAACAGGCTTTAAAATATTTAAAAACAAAACATCTTTAAAAACAAATTAAAACAAAACATCTTTTAAAAAATATTTTTTTAAAAGCTTTAAAAATATCTTAAAAAGCAATTCTAACACAGATGCAGACTGGGATAAGGTCTCTACTTAAAAGGCTTGTTGAAAGAGAAAGATCAGTAGGTGGTAAAAAGATAACAGACATAGTGCATGTCTAATATGTAAGGGGAAGGATCTAGAAGAGTTAGGTGAACATCATCTGTTTTGACTATGGCAAAAGCACTGATATTGCAATTCTCAGAAAGGAAACAGGTCACAGACTTGCAGCTATGGCTGGTTAATGTATATGGCAGACACACTTAGTGCAGGTGGGGAAAATCTTCATGTATAGAGGGGCTTCCATCAAATTCCTTAATGATATGAACAATTATATAGGAGGAATTATATGAATGAAATATATTTTGCACATATACATACATATTTTTATTTATTTATTTATTATTTAATTTGTATCCCACCCTTCCTCCCTTCCTCCCAGCAGGCGCCCTAAAAGGTGCTAAAAACACTTTAAAACATCATAAAAACAGATCTTAAAATACATTAAAACAAAACAGTGTTAAAAACATTTTAAAAAACAACTTTAAAACAGGGTTAAAACATTATTAAAAACATATACTTATGTACTGTACAGAAAAATATATATAGCAAGGAAAACTTTTATTAGATGGTTTGTATTTATTACTATTAATGTATTACGAGAAAATAAAAGAGGAAGGGGAATAGCTCAGTAGCAGAGTATCTGTTTTGCATGCAGAAGGTCCCAGGTTCAATCCCTGGCATCTCAGCCTCACAGGCTGTTGTGAGGATAAATCCTGTGTAGGCAATCAATATGACCAAAATGCTTTGTCATTTACAAAGAGGTGTATTTTAAAAAGTAAAATGAAATTGATCGTTAGAATTATTTACAAGTGAAAACAAAAACATAATTAATGAAATAAAAAAAGTTTGAAAACAAAAACGTAAAAAAACACGCATTTTTCTAATGCCATTTGTCAGCCTTTCAAAAGTGTGTGGGCTTTTCTTTGCTTTTTTACAAGTTTGTCTCAAAGCAGTTAAAAAATTAAATCACACATACCATCAGCCTGATACAAGCTGTAGGCTTTCATGCCTAGGACATCTGCTTTAAGTGCTGTGTTGTTGTTTTTCTAGTCTTGCCTATTTATGTTACTGACACAAGCATTATGTTGGTGAAGCAACACGCAGCGCATATAGGAGCGCTGTGATTTTGCTACTTTTAGAGCGGCAAAGTGAGTACAGCTGGGAGAGCGTCAGCTGGGTTCTATTCTGCCTTTTACTTCAAAAACAAAATTTGTCAGTTAAGTGCAGGACTCAGGAGGGTACGTGTTCAGAAAAAAAAAACCCATCCTAGACACAAATATTTGTGCAACTTCACACCTCAGTTGGCATCCTTCTTTACAAGGGCTGCAGCTGCAAAGTTGGCTCTGACAAACCATTTTCAGCTGACATTAATTCTGTAGGAGTCTATAGCAATGCAACAACACAAAGTTTGCAGAATGGCATGTAAACTCCTGGCATGTTTTTATATATATACAACAATCTGCAACACACTTATTAGGGAGTAAGCATCGTTGAACATCATGATGTTCTCAGCAAACATGCCTAGGGTTGCACTGTTAATTGTGGCCGCGGGTTGAAATAATACACAGGCACAGCAAGCTGGGTTGAACAAAGGGCCACTTTATTAAACTTCAAACAAACCCCTTAAACTAAATCTGTGGAGGTGAAACATAGGTGTGGGAACTGTCTATAAGCAAGCAGTTGCAATAAAGTGATCGGGTGACCAGCCCCTGCTGGGGCAAAGGCAAGCCATTCTGCTTACCCCTTAGGCCCACCGCATCCTGTAGGTGAGCAGGGTTTTTTTCCCACATTACCACCCCCAGGGCCCTACAACTCTGGGCAGATGAGGTAAGTTGACCCAAAAGCAGCCCTTATCCTGCCCCCAGGCCCTAAAGCCGTGACTTGCAGCCACCAATCACCTCCAAAGATGCCGAAGGGGGCCACCTAGCTGTCCTTACCTACTTCCCTTCCCGCACCTTGCTGCCACAGAAGGGGGACAAATCTCTATTTAGTCCACCTTTCCCCCACTGTTGAGAACCATCTCTCATGGACATCTCTGCCGATCAGCTAGTAAAGCAATAGCACTCTGATTAGTGCTCTTTCCGCTACTCGGTGATCTAGCCTTAGCTTCCTTAGGCCTCGCCGATGGCCCTGCTGGTGACACGGGCTGAAACTGGTCCTGTCTGCCAGCATGGGCCCGTTGCTCCTCCCACACATCCAGGCAGGCTAAAATAGCCACCCATGGTGGCGCCTCCTCCTCATCCGATGACATAGCCACTGGGGGTGGCTACTTCGGAGGGGGCCTAGAGGTCTTACCCTTGATCTTCATCCCCCCCATATAACCTAATGTAATGCAATAAAATAATAGCCTAGGCCTAACTAAACCCTAGCTAAATAAGCCCTGATGCCCGCCCCCATGCAGCATGCCACGCATGCACTCCATGTGTGATGCACACCTGATGCCCTCCTCTAAAATGATGGCCAGGGCTTCAACTACACCTCGCCTGCCCAGGTTGCGCTCGGCCGAGCAGAGTGGGACAATTCAAAAGAGGTATAACAAATACAGAGTTGGATATTTGTTTTACATAGTGATTTTCTTCCACTTGAATTTTGGGTTTGTATACATGAATAGTCATTCATTTTTGCGACACATACTGTTGTATGATTCACTAGAAAAGACAATAATGCTGGGAAAAACAGAAGGGAGTAGAAAAAGAGGAAGGCCAAAGAAGAGATAGATTGATTTTATAAAGGAAGCCACAGACCTGAACTTACAAGATCTGAACAGGGTGGTTCACAACAGATGCTATTGGAGGCCGCTGATTCACCGGGTCACCATAAGTCGTGATCAACCTGAAGACACATAACAACAACAAACAACAAAAATTGTTGTATAATCACCTCAATCCATCAGTCCATAATTGCCTTGGCTTTCACATTCATTTCAGTGAAGGGAGATGATCTGTGCACACATTTCTCTGACCATTTCAAAACTGACTTTGAATAACATAACAAATTATATCCAGCACCCAGTGACGCACACTAATTCTGTAATCATCTCCATGTGAAAGCTGTGCATGAACAAATGTTTGCCTATTGGTTCAAGTTTCGCCAGGGCGGCCACTTATGCATTGCCAAAAAAGAGGCATCTCCAAAAAAGAGGGCACAGATTGGCATAAAATTTACATATGCTAATTGATTTGTGTAAACGCAAAATTTGAAAAATCTATAATTTAAACAGAAATACAGTACATTTCACCAAAGAGGGAAAGTCTGTAACCAGATGATCTCTGTGCCTGCTCAGTCTGCTGTGTAGGTACTAATTGTTGATGGGCAAATTGTTGATGGGAACTTCAAGGCCTCTCCTGCTCTCCCTTTGTATAGTTCTTTACCTTTAAGCCAAGCTTGGACTGAGCAGCATGTCAAACAGAGGATGTTGTCAAATAGAGGACAGTCCTCTGTAAAGTAGAACATGTGGCCACTCTGCACTAATAACTGGTTTTTTAGCACATACACATATACACCAAAAGAGCTAATTCACTATCAAAGGACACTGCCATGTTTACTGGGTTAACTCAACACAGCATGGAGCCTCCTCAAGCTGGAAGGCATCCATTCAGTCTTCAGTTTCAAAGCCATGTAACAAAAGGCTGCAGAGTTGTGCTAACTTTTAAAGCCCTACACGGCATGGGACCGCAATACCTGGTGGAACGCCTCTCCCAATATGAACCTACCCATACACTACGCTCAACATCTAAGGCCCTCCTCCGAGTACCATCCCATCGAGAGGCTCGGAGGGTGATGACTAGAACCAGGGCCTTTTCAGTAGTGGCCCCCGAACTGTGGAACAGTCTTCCTGATGAGGTGCGCCTGGCGCCGACGCTACTATCTTTTCGGCGCCAGGTGAAAACCTTTTTATACTCCCAGGCATTTTAAAGTGTATTTTAAACAGCATTTCCGTATTTTGGATGTTGTTTGGTTCGTTATTGTTTGTTTGTTTTGTTTTTTGATTTATTGTATTTATTGTATTTATATATTGTGCTTGTTTTTATCTTTTTGTACACCGCCCAGAGAGCCTTCGGGCTTAGGGCGGTATATAAATTAAACTAAATAAATAAATAAATAAATAACTTTTGAACTACCAGTGCTGGTTGTGACTTCAGAGCTGAGATCCAAAGCAGCTGCACTGCCTGAAACAGATTCAAGTGTTATCCAAAATGGAGTACACAACCCTGTGCAAAAATGCCTTTGAATGAAGCATTCAGAATTCTTTCTACACTATATCTAAGGTAGGACTGATTCACATGACCACTTTTAGTTCTCTATAAGGAGAAGAGTCCATAAATCCACAGCCCCGTAACTGGGTCCAGCTTACATCAGGATCCCGTCTCATTACACACTCAGCAAACCATCTGTTAACATTTCCTGTATAGTTCAGATGAATAAGGCAATCACCATCCTCGAGACACCACATCTGAAGTTGCTATGTTCAATTCAAAATTGTGTGGAACAGGCTTGACTTGCCAAGAAAGGAACCATTTGAGCATAGGTCGCATTCACTAGTCTCCATGCAATTGCAACCATCATCTTGTCGAGGAAAGAGTTTTTTAGAACTTGTCTTCAGTGCATTCTGATGCAAAATCAGTTACCTTTGATCTTGATTGCAAAGTATTTAAAATTCCAGCAGCCACTGCATTAATATAACACCTTCATTAGAATCCCTATCTCTTGGTGTAAGAGTTGTTTTTTCACATAGCGCTGTCAGTTCACTTGCATTTGTAGGCAGTAAATACTGACACCCAGTGGGATGTTAGCTAAATGACTGCTGTTTATTTTTATTAAGCTTCTGCTTCAGGGAATAGACTAGGGACCTATATCGTAAGCAGTATCGTATCACTTTAGTCATGGCTTCCCCCCAAAAATCCTGGGAGCTGTAGTTTGTTAAGGGTGGTGAGAGTTGTTAGGAGACCTCTATTCCCTTCACAGAGCTACAGTCCTCGGAGTTCCCTGGAAAGAGGGATTGACTATTATACCACTCTTGAGAATTGTAGCTCTGTGAAGGGAATAGAAGTGTATTTCCCTAGAGATAATTGTTTCTCATCATGCATACAGGTGACCAAGGGAGAACACTATTTCTGGTGCTTCACACAGAAAGGAACAGGGACATGGATTCTGTTTGGGTAGCTGATGTCTTTATGGATTACTCTAGAAAATGAATCCTTCTGATGCATATTGATATGAGTGATAAGACTTAATATGGCAAGAAAAAACAGAAGTCCTTGGCTGGTAAGTGACCATGTGAATGTGCCCAGAAACCATTGCCCATTTAAAGCTGGCAGCTAAAATTCAAGTTCATTGTCAGCTGCCTACATGAGCGGCTTTTTATTTATGTCCATTGGCTTAAGGATGCTTATGATATATTTATGTGTCTGTGCCAGGAAACCTGATTCAGTTCTGCTTCCTCAAATTTTTGGGATGGTAGACTTGGACTCTCTGGTGTCTAAAGATAGGAAGGATGGTCAGGTTTTTTCCTAGTGGATCCTTCACATTTGAATAGTGCTACCTTGGTTAATTCCAAATTAATCCTATATATTAAGTCCAACATATCTGCTTCAATTCCTCCTAGCAGCATATTTTTTATGTTTACTCATAACTAAGCCCCACTGTGTTCAGTTGGGTGTACGCCTAGGAAAGGTATGCACAGGATTGTAGCTTGAATCAATGGGCAATGCCTTGTTAACCTAAAAATATAGCAACGTTATGCTTATAGGTCAAGAAATGGATTGAGAAGTTCTGCCATAATGATTAATGCAAACTTCTCTTTCAGGTTATTAGTTGTATTTGGTGGCAGACCTATATGATGCTGAACTTAGTAGGTATTAAGAGATAAATGTTGCGGTCCTATGTACACTTACTTGAGAATAAGCCCCACGGAACAAAGTGTGATTTCTGAATAAATATGCCAAGGACTATCCTGTTATGTTAGAAGCCTATGCACACATATTTAATAGTCTGCCTCCTTACAATATATGCAGCATAAAAGTAAATGTGCATTGGATTTGACTATAACATACTAAGGGTTAATGCCACTATCCCTCCTCCATTTGTTCCAAGCAAAGTTCTGCGCATTGTATGTATGTATGTATGCATTTAACAAAAATTATGTGCCACTTAAATGTAAATAAAACCTTTTACTATCCTATATAGAATCAAATCCAGCCCTCTACATTGTTGCAATCTGTACAATATCTGACACAGAAAATAGCCTGTTTTAAATGGGTATCTTTTAAAACGTTGTGCCAGTAACTGGTTCCAAATGGATATTATTCTGAACTACACACATACAGTTTCACATTTAGATGTTACAGTATATGCCTCCATACATTTTGCTCTCAATGGGTCAAAGTGTTCATAAATTAAAAATAAGACTACCTAAACCAGCAAGATTTCAGATGTGTGTTTTCAAAATAAAAATAGGTCCAGAACGCTGGGACATAGGGACAGAAGAAGCTGCCTTGCACCAAGTCAAACCATTGGTCCATCTATCTCAGTACTGTCGACACTGACTGTCAGCGGCTCTCTCAGGTGCAGGCAGGGTTCTTTCCCAGCCCTACCTAGAGATGCTGGGGACTGAACCTGGGATCTTCTGCATGCAAAACATGCACTCTTACCACTGAGCTGCAGCCCCTTCTAAAGGCAAAGCATGTGCTATAACTACCATGCTATAGCCCCTCTCTACTGGTAGATGTGAAGTTTCAGCTGGGGAAAAGTTTCAGGGGGAAAGTGATGAGCAGGGCTAAGTTAAGAAGCTTATTTTCTCCCCTCCCTTTCCTGATATAAATCATCCCTCCTCAGGGCATTTTACAAGAGAAAGGGGATCAATAGGGCTTCATTATGTGTGGCTACAGAGTAATGTGTAGTTGTGACCCCTACATGAACAGCAGCTTTGTCTTCTATTCTAAGGCCTTCCTTCTCTTTCTGTGAACATAAGAACGTAAGAAGAGCCTGATGGATCAGGACAATGGCCCATCTAGCCCAGCATTCTGTTCTCACAACGCCACCCAGTTGGCCATGGGAAGCCAGCAAGCAGGACCTGAGTGCAAAAAGCACTCTCCCTTCTTGCTGTTTCCAGCAACTGGTATTTGGAAACCTACTGCCTCTGACTATGGAGTGAGTGTGGAGCAGTGTAGACTGAGACTTTGTCTATCTAGTCCATACCGATTACTTGGACAGGAAGTTGCCCTCCCATTGTCTGTTCCTTTTTAACTGGACACATCAGGAATAGAGCCTGGGACCTTCTGCATGCAAGACTCACACTCTACCATGAGAGATGGACTTTCCAGCAATCAAGGTCCTCTCCACAAATGTTAGAGTGACCAGAGCCCCATCTAAGACATAATCTGTCAAGGTTAACTATACAATATTTATTTATTTTGACAATTTATGTATTGCTTAATTGTGGTTGTTTTTAAGCAGCGTGCAGGAGATTCGATACAATGAACCTAAAAATGAGTTAAAACAATAAAACCAGTATTTAATTTAAAAGCCCGCTGGAATTTTACAAAAGCCTTCAGAAGTTCAGCAGGGAGGGGGCCTGTCTGACCTGAACTGGAAGAGAGTTCCATAAAATTGGGTCACAATACTGAACACCCTGTCCTGGTCGATATGAGCCATGCATCTAAGCAGTGGGGAACCACTAACAGTGACTCCACTGAAGACCTCAGTGAGCAAGGAGGGATATAAGGGATCAGTATCCTGGGACCAAGTTGTTAAAGGTCTTGTAAATTAAGAACCTTGAACCTGGCTCAATAGCATATGGGCAGATAGTGCAAGTTTTTAGCACTGGAGTTATGTACTGGTGATAATCTGTTCCCATCAACATCAAATGCTGCAGTCTAGCCACAGCATTTTGCACTAGCTGAAGCCTCTGAACCAGGCACAAGGGTAGTCCCACATAGATATTCCATGACATCTCAGCATAACACAGATGGTAAGAAACAACTTTATGGTAGCATGAAACAGCGAACCTACAAACAGCTTGCTGTACACCACCACATCTCTAGCCAGTATTTTCCAATACCACAAAAGACACATTGCAAAACATGTTTACTTTCTAAATTGAGAATCAGACACCCACAAGTATGTTTTTTTTTAAAAAAGTGAAACCAACATTTGTACTCGCAATATTGTTGCTGAGCAGATTCAAGTAACTTGGAAATGGTGGGATAGGGTGGCAGTCTGTGTGGAAAAAGACAAGAAATCAGCAGTCCAACATATAACTGAATTGCTTTGGCTTAAACCAAATGAATTTACTTTCTTACACATTTTGCATTTTCTGAGTTTTGCTGGTAATCTAATTATTGTCATTCCCTGAGCTTTTCCATGTTCCATAACATCACAAGCTTTATGAAATTCAAATTGCTTGAATTTGCATTTCAAATGATTCTACATTTAGCTTTGCACAGACAAATGTTCTCAGGCAGTTGGAATTAATTATGTCAGTTTTAAGTTAACTGTTTTTAATGATGCCTGCTTAATAGTGCAATCCTATGCCCATCTGCTTATCAGTAAGACCCATGGAGTTCAGTAGGCTTTACTTCTAGGTAACTTTGTATAGGGTTGTGTGATATTTCACTTTTCATGGTTTGTTATAATCAGTTAAACATGTAAGGTTTAGAAGGAGTCTATATTAGAGTAAATGTGGTATCAAGACAGAGAGGGGAGGGGAGTCAGTGAGTTACAGTGTTAAGGAATGCTGTGTGCCGATTGGTGGAGTGAATGGGGGAGGGCAAATATATCTAGATGAAGGTTGGGGAGGGGTGGTTAGACGGGTGGGGCAGGCAGGCTTGTATTTTTATTCTCTGTGGAGATGTTGCAAAGAGTAAGATAAATGAAACCAGTAACCATCTTGTTAACACACACTTCTGGAACCTGAATGTAGAGTAAATTTGTTTATATTTCTTACATCTGTTAAATAAATAAAATCCATTTTTTTAACACACTCCTGATTCTTGGCCTAGTTACCAAATAGAACAAGTTTAACTGTGACTAGTGACAAAGCTACACAGTAGACTGACGTAAGGCAAATAAGGGCAGAAATGTTTTTTAGTGGTGGCAACGAGATTTCCAGTAGAGAGAAGCAGTTACTGGTAGCAGTAGAACAGCCCATACCTGAGATCTTTAGAGACTATAAAGTATCCAGAGGGGTTGAGGCTTTCTGTTGCCAGGTCCATTTCTAAGCAGAGGTGGGGAGGAGAAAGCAAGGACCTTAGCAACAGATTTGCTTAACTCAGTGTGTAGAATTGGGATCTCTACTTGCACCAGATAGAGCATGGAAGTCAGTATTCTGGTAGTGTTCAGGATAAGAAAATCTACAGGGAAAAAACCACTTTCTTCCTGAAATGTGGGTTTTGGCAGGGAGAGATATGACAGATTGCATCCAAAAATTAACTAATAGCAGGACCTATGGACATTCCCACTCTTTCCAAAGACATCTTAGGTTCAAACTCATTCAATACATTTCACTCATATCTTCCCAGCTTATGCCCTAGCACAATAGAGATATGATGGATGCTTCTTACAGTTCAATTCTCATACAACAGATCACTTAGTGAGCCCATCTCCCTCACAGTTGCATATTGCTGAAAGTGTTATGGAGATGGGCCATAGCTCAGTGGTAGAGCACATGCTTTGCATACAAAAAATTCCAGGTTCAATCCCCAGCAACTCTAGCTAGGGATGGGAAAGACTCCTGTGTCTGAAACTTTGGAGAGCCAATGTAGCATAGACAACACTGAGCTAAATGGATCAATGGCTTGGCTTAGGGTAAGACAGCTTCCAATGTTCTTCACTGCCTCTTATATTCACTCTTCTGCAATATCCTTTTGTCTACTGATTTACCAGCAAACAACATGATAGCTCTTCTGGTTAGGTATATTTTTAAAAAGATTTAATTGTCCTAAAATATGCTATCAACTGTTTATAATGTGCCTCATCAGCCACAGTATGTGAAATACTGCATGTTCATGCACATGGATTTACTAGGGCTATGCACAGACCCTCCGATCTGCCTCATGGCTCCAATGTGGGTGGGGTGGAGGACATGTGGCCTATCCATCCTGGATCTACCCAAAGACTACCACCTCAGCTTGGAGACACTCCTGAATATGTTTGGAGGCAGGGCTAATGTTTCATTAGGGTAAAAAATCCTAATTAAGCATATAATCAAGGGGGGAGTGGGGAAGGAGATGTTGCATCTCCCCCCCCCCAGTAAGAACAGGTTCAATTCTGTGCAGAATTGCTCCCTCTGCTCATCCCGTGTGATGCTGGATTGCAAAAGGGCTTTTCTGCAGAAAGCCCCTTTGCAAAACACCCCTGCACCTCACAGGATCTTTCCCTGGGCTCAACAGCTGAAGAGCCAAAGGAGTGATCCTGTGTAGCACTGGCCCTGGGGAAGGAGACGTAATGTTTCTTTCCCTTGCCCTCTCCCAGTTGTATGTTTAATTAAGTGTTTTATACCTGCAGGAAATCCCTTTGCAAAACACCACCCTGCCTGAGCCCAGCTGATAAGCAGAGGAAGAGATCCTGCACAATGCTGGTTTGCAAGAGGTTTTCCTGCAGGAAAGCTCATTGTAAAATACCACCCAGCACCCACCAGGATCCCTCCCTTGGCTCAACAGCTGATGAGTGGAGGGAGCTGTTGGAAGTGGAGCAAAAACACTTCTGGTTGGCTTCTTTTCTTTGCATTCCAGAAGGAATACAGAGGGTCTTCCAGCTGGCTAGGCTTGCCTACCTTTACCTGGGCTCTTCTCCACCTAACTTCCTTCCATTGTAAACTGACATGCTCAGAGAAGCTGACCTGCCCCTCCTTCCTTTGTCTTCTTCTTCGATTGAGGAGAGAGGAGATATCTCTGTCTTTGTATTCTCTCCTGAGCCATGAGGGCAATAAGCAAGTCTGGGCATTGTGCCACCAACTTAGTTAGTTAGAACTAGGTATGCCTTTCGTATCTATTATGTATTTCTATAAAGTAGCTTTTTCTTATTTTACTAAGTCTCAGTGATTTAAATGCAGAGTAAAAGCCTGCTTCTTAGGTAAATACACATACTGGCACACACACAGCTCAGACGCTGAGTTACTTTGCATATCCAGAACAGGAGCAATCCTGAGTGATGCTGGTTTGTAAGGGGTTTTCCTGCAGAAAGCCTTCTGCAAAGCACTCTCTAGATGGGGCATCAGGCAGGAAGAAGAGACAGCCATGGCTCTGCTTCCTGCCTGAGCACCACCTCACAGGATTGCTCCCTCCGTTCATCAACTCTTCAGCCAAGGGAGCGATCCTGGGGAGTGTGGGTTGGTGCTTTGCAAATGGCTTTCCTGCAGGAAAACCACTTACAAACCAGCATCCCCCAGGATAGGTCCCTTGTCTCATCAGCCAATGAGTTGAGAGCGCAATCCTGTGCAAAACTGACTCTGCTTTCTGTTGAGGGGGGAGGTGATGCAACATCTCCTACCCCCGCCACCCTCTAGTTGCATGTTTAATTAGAGGGGGGGTTGCCTGCAGGAAAGCTCTTTGCAAAACACCCCCTGTGGCCCCCAGGATCACTCCCTTGGCTCAAAGCTGATGAGCAGAGGGAGCAATCCTGTGGAGTGGTGCTCAGGCAGGAAGGAGAGCCATGGCTGCCTCTTCTTCCTGCCTGATGCCCTGCCTGGAGATGCGAAGCCCCAGGAAAAAAAACAGAAAATTTCAGGGGGGAAAGGGTTTTTTTATTTCTTCCATTCCCTCCCCCAAAAGGGGAAAAACTATTATTTTCCTGGTTTTTTTCAGGGCCTTCACATCTCTAGCCCCATTCTCTAACAGCCCTGTGTCACTCTGGGCCCTCCAATCTCATCCATCACGATCTATACCTGTCTGAAACCAACTCAGCTGAGGCCCCAAAAGGTCCAAAAGGGCCTAATTTGGCTCAGGACTTTCCTGAATTCAGTGCACAGCACTAGGATTTACCCATGAGCACTAGAGTGAAGATACATTCACCCAGCCAAAGATATACTTGCTAGAGTCCCTCTAAGCAGGAATGCTAGCAACTCACATTAATGGGATTTTTAACAAGGCACCCCCCAAAGGCAAAATAAAAAGAATCAAAATGTGAACATTGATTAATGAGGGACAGGCACCTAGGGTCTGCGCTGAATACATAGGAACAGTTGGAGTGCATGCACTATAATAGGAACACATATGAACTAGGCAATAAGGGTTTGAACAGCAACTATTTCCATCTTTCTTGTATCTGGGTGGGAAAATGCCATTTGGCAGTGCAAGCACAAACCATAGCTGTAACAACAAACTGTGGTTTGCCTGGAAATGAAGAAGTAACTAATTCAGCAGAGCATGTGGGGGAAGAAAGAATATGACATTCATTGTATAGATCCTCCAATTGTTCCCATTGTGCCAACACAAAATACTCCCAACAGTGTTGAAACAGTGTGGTGAAAATGGGTTTATCTGCATCCCAAGTCTGTGCACGCACACACACACTCTGTATGGAATCATCTCCTTAGAACATCGGACATATCCAAGGGCTTATCCAAATGGAGCGGGATAATCCACGGTTTCCATATTTGGTTTGTCATCTGATAGTCCTCACTTTGCCTTTTAGTTAGCTCTTTCCCAATTAAAAAAAACACTTTTTTGCACCCGCACCCACAGCAGTAAGACCCCTACATTCTTTTTGCGTTTTCCAAGCTCTGCCTCTAAAACCTCCCCCTATCAACCAATTGGTCAGCAAAAAATTACGTATGCTCATCTCCCCCTTTGCAACGAAGCACAATATGGCTGTAAAGGAGTTCTCGCCTGGGAAGGAAAGGCTGCTGGTCGGTTTCACGCCTGCCTTGTTTGTATTTGCGATATTATGCTTAAATGAATGTATGCTTTTCTGCCTTTATTGATATTTAAGGAGATACACACGCTGGCAATTGCACTTATTTCTCCAAAAAAGCAAGAAATGTGTCACACACACCCCTCCTTCTCCCTTTCCTTCCCACAAAGCATGAAATTGACAAAGCTTTCTGGAGCAGGCGTGAAACCGACCAGCAGCCCTTTTCTTGTTTGTATTTGCGATATACACTTAAACAAATGTATGCTTTTCTGATTTGAAGCAAAAACCCCAGCAAGTAGAATGAAATTGACAAAGCTTTCTGGAGGCAGGCTGAAACTGACCACCACCCCCTTTCTCACTTGCTGTGCATTGCAGATCTCACCCAGAGCGGCTGCCCAGTTTGCAGGCTGGCAAAAAATAAAATGCATCTGTGCAGTAGTTGCAGACCCCCCCCCAACACCCCACCATTGCGATGATTGGTTCAATTTTCCCCGGGCTTATTCTCACACATGCGCAAAAGTGCAGATACGTGATTGGCTGGAATGAGGAGAAGGGGCAAGGGGAACTGCCCAGGAACCGCCCATCAGCTGTAAAGTCTGCAGTATTGCATCCTAACTCCTGAAGGCACAGCGGATGATTCCCGATTTTAAACAGCAAATCGCATTTTTGCTGGTATTGCAAGAAGCGGATTTAACCCGCAAAAATGCGTAACAGCGCGAGACATCATTTGGACGACCAAAAAATAATGAACACACATAGCGGGCGTGTCACACATTTTGCAGTTGTCTGGATGAGCCCCAACATAAACAGAGGTTTTCCGGCAAAAAGTGCCAAGGTTCTCTGTACAAAATAATATGGAACCTTTGGAATTTTCCACATTTATCCAAATGTTTATCAAGTTGTGTTTGTTTATCTCATATACAGTGTCTTATCCCTTCAAATCATTGCACCCCCCCCTTGACTCCAGCAAGTTTCAAAGAACAATTCTGGTTCTCAGGCAGCCCCAAACAGCTTGAATTCAGCAATTACAGTCCTTTGCATGGGTTCCAAGAAGTCTGAAAAGAGAAACGAATATCTGAAAGTGAAGAAAGCCTTCTGAAACTTTTTAAATTATTATTATTTGAAGGAGCTTTGAACTTCCATTAAATAGTGGTCTGGTTAATGTTTGTGCATAAGGATTGGGGGTGGCTGGTGGAGGAGGTTTGATTGGTTAACATGACCTGGCTCCTATACCTCAGCAATATAGTCATATATCCTAGGGCTCCAGTGGAGATAATTAGGAATCCAAAACGCTGGCTGATAGAAAGAAATGATGCAAATGAAGACAAGATTGTCTTCCTTGAGGCACCAGGGATCTTTCAGTATTAAAGCACAGTAATTCTAGAGTGTCAAGAGCAGCCTACTACTGTAAATTTTAAAAGTCTCCCAGAAAGATTTTTCAGCGTCACGACCTGACACTTCTTTGGAACTGAGTACCACTATTGGCAAAAGTGTTCTTGCTTTAGACTCTGCATAGGAAAAGTGATATTGTTTCTATGTTAAACGTGCTGTTGGAAACACAAGCAACCTACAGCGGCGTAACCTGCCACTTCCATTCGATAACAATAGACCAGGCATTGATTTCTCCTCTTATCAGAGGCCCCTGGTCCATAAGGATTACTGGCGCCTACTGATTTTTCTCCAGGGATATAATGATAAACATCTGTTCTATTACTTAACAGCAAATCAATAAATTAAATCAAAGTTTTTGTTCTTTCTTCTCACCATTAAAGGCGTATTTTGCCATCATCTCACCCCCCACTTTCTGTTCCTTTTAATAACTTACATTTGGCTTGCAAGTCTCCCTGTCCCTCCCTCAAGAGGCACCATTTCAGTGGGGAGACGGACTCTAAGGCTGTGTAGACATTCCCATTTACTCTGCATCCAGTGCACTCCCACCACTGGTTTGGGAAGCGGTATACAAACAACACTAGCCACAATCTATATCTATCCCATGAAATATTGAGTTTTGATGCATTTCCCTCCAAACCAGCTTTGCTCTGAATTGAGAGAAAAAAGAACAACCCAGCTGCATTTTAAAGTGGTAATGTGTACACAGTCTCAAATAACTGCTCATGGATATAGTCAAGATTTAATTGCAAAAACAGTGAGCATTTTATTTAAAAACCTTTCATTGTAGATATCTTTTTATACCACAAAAGCAAGGGTCACCCATGAACACATTTGGAATGTTGAAAGAATGCTTCTGGGAGCTTATCTGTCCCCTCCCATAGGTCTCTTCCACACCTGGTTAGATGGAAAGAGAGAAAGCACACGCCCATATAGATTCTTTGCTTTTCCAAGGATTGTAGGTAAAAGTTAGACCAGTAGAATTAAAACAGATCCTCTTGATTTTGCATTCTTTTTACGCAGGATCCCCCCCAAAACCGCCATCAATAACCACCATCAATGAATTAAAGCTTGCAGTGGTAGCCTGGATCTAGTGCTTGCCAGCATCACCAAAACATTCATCCAAGACATAGATCCTTGTGGGTCTTCATGTTTTCACATAAAATGACAACAAAACCACCAACAATTCCCAAAACACATCTGCAAAAATAGAGGTGACCTATGATTTGATGGGGATGCCTTGTAAAAATTATTCAAGGGGATGCCTTGTAAAAATTATGAAGATCAGATCCATACCTTGAATCCAGCTTTTTGCATCATGGCAATGCTGGAAAGGCTTGGAGCCATGATTTTTACGATTCAAACACTGGAGACAGATATGATCTGTAATTTGATGGTGGTTGAGGGTGAACCCATGAAACAAATAATGCAATTTCAAGGGGATACATTTTACTAGATCCAACTCTGTGCGTGTTTGTGCATGCACACATGCTCTCTGTCTGTTTCTGTCTCTCTCTCTGGCATTCCATTGTCTCTCCATTTATCTCTCTGCACTCTGCACTGTACCCCTCCCCCCATCCATTTCATTTTCCCCCTCCCAGTCTTCTAGCTGAATCCCCTTTTCCTCCTACTCTTTCAGTTACTCTACTTTCTGTTCAGCTTCTCAGGTGCCAATCTGAGCCTTGAAAAGCACATAGAGTTGAATATGGAAGTGGGAAAGAGCATCACTTTTCAAACTCCCTTCTTCAGCTCTATGTACTTGGGGGGCGGAGATAACCACCCTGATCACCTCATGACAAAGGGGGCAATGAGCAAGACTCAGAAGCTTTGTGGGCACTAGGGGAGGTCCTCAACCCTAGAGCTATAGCAATTAGGGTTGGGGTCCACTTGCTGGTCCTGATCCACTCATATTTCATCAAACTGGAATGCAGTTCTATCCTGTCTTTATTTCCGACAACTTCTGCCTTCTTCCAGGTCAATTTAAGTGTGCAAGAAAAAGGTGGAAGGACATTTAAAGAGTTAACACTACAGAGATTAACAGGGAAGCCTAGTGAGTCTCACCCATAGACAGGGTGGAGATGGCTGGGGGGGGAGTGGCACTTAGACATAACAAAAAACTGAAAACACTGAATAAAATGAGTGCTTGGCATTTTCCCATGGAGCACAGAACACAGTTCAGGTTATGGTAAGCAACATCTATGTTCAGGGGAGTGCAGCATCTTGTGAAAAAACAACAACAGAGCTTACACATGACCAAACTTTCACATTTCAAATTTGCTGCTATGGCAATAATTTGTCTCTACAATGTTTGTATGGATTTTTTTATCCATTAAATGCTTCATAAAACAATGGTTCTTGCAGAGTGAAGTGCACCTCTCTAAGGAGGTCTCTTACTTTCTGTGGTTTACTCCTTTCATGCTGGACTCTCATACAACCCTGATGTTCCCATTTCCTTGCCTGCATTCTATTATGTCTATCATACCAAGATCGCAATCACCACTTCCTTGTCCATTCCCCTGGTACATGTGCAGGGAGGAAAAGGCATGGGGCACTTAATCTAGGGGAGGATTTTCAAATGCATATCAAGTAACCACACCCACCTTTGTGGATGGCAGGAAGTAGAATCAATCTAGATTGAAAGCAGCATGTTGATGACTGCATGAACAATTCCAGACTGAGAAAAAAAATACAATTATCCACTACAAGCTCAATCTATCAAAGGCATGCTTTTATTATGTTCTGCATCTTTTCTGTAAAAAAGCATGCCATATTTCTTTGTGAGCTATTACATTTATACTGGAAAAACAGGAAGTAGCAATATGACAAACAAACTGAGCCTAAACACACACACAACCTGTATCCTTAGACAAACCTAAATGTTAACATCAAACAGGGCAGGCTCTAAAGGGCGACAAGGTTGGGCCCTGGTGAGGGCCCCATGGTCCAGAGGGACCCCTGAAGGGCCTCTCTTTAGGGTGGGGGAGTAGCTCTCCCCTTCCGTGATCCACGGCAGAATCGCTACTGCAGATAGTACTGCCTGCCCTTTCCCTTGCTCCCCCTACCTTTCCTGTGTTTTGTGGCTGCGCGTGCAGTACTGCCCTTAACCAAGATGGCGACTGAGGTTTCCCTAAGAGGCTGAAGCATCTGTCGCCGTCTTGGTTGATGGCAGCCCTGCATGTTCGTAGCACGCATGCGTGCCATCAAGCAAAATGGCGGTGGAGGCTTCAGCCCCTTAGGGAAACCTCGGCCACCATCTTGGTTAAGGGCAGCGCTGCACGCACAGCTGCAAAACACAGGACAGAAAGATAGGTGGAGCGAGGGAATGGGGGGCGGTGCAATCCACAGCAGTGTGTGCCAGGGCCCGGGGCAGGCTGGAGCTCAAGGGCCCCGGCATGCCTGGAGCCAGCCCTGACATCAAACATTTATATTCATTGATAGTTATGTGTCACGTCATGGAAAATAGAAATATAGATGGAAAACATCTGCGTCCGTAGTAATTATTGATGAACATAACCTTATAAAATTGCTTAATTACACCTCTGTTGTAATATTATTATTTACCCTGGCCAAGCCATCTTGCCCTGTTATTTTTAGGGATTTGGAATTTAGCTCCAGACAAACACATTTGGGACAAAAGAATAAGAAGCTATGGGAGCACAAGCTGCAAGTCATGTTAAAAACAAGCACTTTAACCCAGCAATTTCCTAGCAGTATAGCAGAAGACCAAAAACAAGTTGTAACGCCATGGTATGCATGCAGCCACTTAGCAAGCCATTTATCTGTGTTGTCCTCCCAAAAGGCTCTCACTGGTCCAAAATGTTGCGGTTTTGGGCAAAGGACCTGAGACGGTGGTGGCCAAGCAGCTTCATGCATGTCTGGAGGAAACTAATTGAAACCCTGGCTTCAACATTTCAGCAATGTTGATTGTCCTCGCTGATGACATTTATCAGAAGGGGGCAAGGGGAGGCAACCCTGTTGGTTCTCCTTGATCTTTCTGCAGCTTTTGATACTATTGACTATGGTATACTCCTGGGCTGTCTCTGCAGATTAGGAATTGGGGTCATCATATTATAGTAGTTCTGCTCTTATGTGCAGGACCAATACCAGAGAGTAGCATTGGGAGAGTAGCATCTGGGGTCATGATCCAACTCGGGGGGGGGAGTACTGAAATTGGGCTGTAACTCAAGAGGGGATAAACCACCAAATCACCCTGATTCGTGTAATCATTCAGCCTCCACACAGAGCCAATGCACACCCCTATTGCACATGTTTCCTTGAACACCATCACAGAATAAAGATAGTTTCTACTTCTGTCCCAGCCCCTCCATTAACTGTGTATGTTAAAAAAAAAAATCTAGATCAGCCGGTAAAACAACAGAAAGTAAACAGCAGCAATAAAACCAGTAATAAAAATAATGACAAAACAATACCAAAATGAAAACCATCAAAAGGACATCAAAGATCTTAGACGGAGGAGGGCTGCTTATAAATAAACCTTCCATGCATACACAGTACAGTAAATGGGGAGGAGAGGAATGGGATTATCCCTGCTAGCCTCCTGTTCTCCAAGTGTCTGTGCATTCAGCAAGGTGCAAAAGTCAGCAAGAAGAGCCTATGTGTACCTCTATGAGCTCTTCACTCCAAATGTACAGCATTCCCAGTCGGGTGCAGAGGCTACATGTACACAGTTAGAACTTAATGAGAGCCCTGCTGGGCCATGACCAAGGGCCCATCTAGTCCAGCACTCTGTTCTCACAATGGCCAACCAGCTGCCCTTTGGGAAGCCTGCAAGCAGAACATAATAGCTATAGCACTTTCACCACCTGCAATTCCCAGCAACTGGCATTCAGTGCACTTCTGCCACTGACTGTAGAGGTAGAATGTTGATCTGACCCAGCTTTGCCCACCTGGATACTCGGTGCAACACCAGCACAGGCTGCAGGGCTGGTGGAGAGGAGTCGCTGTGGTCTACAGAACTTCCATCTCTGTCACCAGGAAACCACTCTGTGTTGGAGCTGGCTGTGAGGGCCTGCATCTGGTGTCGGGTCAAGGAGACAGTAAACTAGGGTTGCTGCTGGTGTACCGTCCACCCTGCTGCCTGGCAGCTTCTCTGATTGAGCTGGCTGAGGCCTTCTTGGCTGTGGTATTGGAGGAGCCCAGAACGATAGTCCTGGGTGATTTCAATGTCCATGCTGAGGGTGCCTCTAGTGTTCTGACTCTGGACTTCATGGCCTCCATGACGACCATGAGGCTGTCTCAAGTTGTCACCGGTCCAACGCATAGGGCAGGGCACACCTTCAACTTGGTTTTTGCTCCAGATGGAGGAAGGGGTGGCCTGGAGATGGGGGGGTGGATGTCACCCCATTGTCATGGTCAGACCACTTCCTGGTGAAGCTTAGACTTATGGCTCCGATCCTTCCCTGCAGGGATGGTGGACAGATTAAGATGGTCCGTCCCTGGAGACTAATGGAATCCACAGGATTTCTGAATGCCCCAGGGGAATTCCCAATAAATAGAGCAGGTGACCCTGTTGAAGCCCTTCTGACACTGTGGAACAGGGAGGCACATCTGGCTCTTGACACGGTTGCCCCCAAGCGTTCTCTCCAGCAGTCATCAGGAGATTTGGGGTGAGGTAGCAGTATGCTGACGATACCCAGCTCTATTTCTTTGTAATCTGAATCAGGAGAGGCTGTGCAAGCCGTGGACCACTGCCTGGACTCGGTAGTGGGCTGGATGAGGGCCAATAAACTGAGTCTGAATCCTAGCAAGATAGAGGCGCTGTGGGTTGGTGGTTCCTGAGTTCAGAAAATTGGTCAGTTATCTGCTTTGGATGGGGTTGTACTCCCTCTAAAAGAGCAGGTCCGTAGTCTGGGGATGCTCCTGGATCCACCTTTGTCATTAGAGGCCCAGGTGGCCTCAGTGGCTAGGAGTGCCTTTTACCAGCTTTGACTGGTAAGACAGCTGTGGCTGTTTCTGGACCAGGATAGCCTGACCACTGTTGTCCACGCACTGGTAACCTCCAGGCTGGATTACTGTAATGCGCTCTATGTGGGACTGCCTTTGAGGTTGGTCAGGAAGTTGCAGCTGGTGCAAAATGCAGCAGCGAGACCGCTCACTGGGGCAGGTATCGCCAACATGTCACCCCGCTGCTGAAAGAATTGCACTGGCTGCCCATTTACTACCAGGCCAAGTTCAAGGTTCTAGTTTTGGTGTACAAAGCCCTATGTAGCTTGGGACTAGGATACCTGAAAGACCGTCTTTTCCCTTATATACCCAGTCAATCACTGCGCTCTGCAGGTGAGGGCCTCCTGCAGATACCATCTTATCAGGAGGTCCGTTCTGCATAATATAGGAAACAGACCTTTAGCATGGCAGGACCTACCCTGTGGAATTCCCTCCCCTTAAATATTAGGCAGGTACCATATCCGTTATCTTTTTGGAGCCTATTGAAGACCTTCCTCTTTTAACAAGCCTTTTAAGTTGAGACCTTATCCCAGTCTGCGTCTGTGTTGGAATTGCTTTTTAATATTTTTTTAAACCTTTTTTTAAAAACAATGTTTTTAACCTTTAATTTTTTTAAGATGTCTTGAAAGCTTTTTTTAATGTTTTTAAAGATGTTTTGTTTTAATGTTTTTGAAAGTCTGTTTTTATGATGTTTTAAAATGTTTTTAGTGCTTTTGTTTGCCGCCCTGGGCTCCTGCTGGAGGAAGGGTGGGATATACATCAAGTAAATAAATAAATAAACAAACAAACAAACAAATAAATAACAGAATAAAGTTGTCATGGCTAGCAGCCATTGATAGCCTTGTCATCCATTAATTTGTTCATGTGTAAGCTCTCCTTCCCAATCATCTGATGAATATACTATTTATTATTATTTATTTATTAGATTTCTATTCCACCCTTTCTCCCAGTAGGAGCCCATATGTGAAAAGAGAGGGTACATGAAAGCGAAGGCAAGCTCACATAGGTGGGGGCTCTCCTTAAAATATTCCAGTCTCAGGCTGTGCAGGGCTTTAAAGAACAAAACCAGCACTTGAATTGCTAACTGGAAACTCAGGCAATAGTGGCCACATCACATGTCATATAAATGCCCAATTGCCCAACCTAGATGCAAATTTTAAACTGTCTTCAAGGACAGTCCCCCAAAAGACCTTGATGCAACAAAAGCATGGAGGGCAGAGCAAGATCCTGATTTTTCAGGTAAACGCACAGCTGAATATCCGGTGTAACTGGCAAAAATTGATACAAAGCATTCTTGACCATGGCTGCCATTTCTCATTAAAGCAGCAAAAAATGGTTACAGGAGTACCCCAGATATCTGTGCTTCATGTCATGCAGGATTGAGAAACGTCTTATTTATGTTTGATAAAGAAGCCCAGACTAGATCCAAGAACAGAGAGAAATCCAAACCAGCCCTTGCTTGCTGTGCAAGTGCCTGCAGAGGAGGGAACATTCTAAAAGTAAACTCTTCCCCATCCACCCCACAGTCCTGGTCCACTGTAAACCTTGGTTGCAGAACACAAACCTATAGAGACTATAGAAGGATCAGACCATAGTCACTTGCTGCATTGCACAGGAGGAACACTTTCCAACAACCGCAATGGGTAATTTGGTCTAAACCACCATGTGAAGTGAGAATAATAAAAACAGGAAAGCTGGGGCTTGCAGTGGAACTAATCTATTTTTAAAAGTAACAGCCTTATGAAACCATTAAAAGTAAAGCCACTTAACTATGTTCTCTATTTCATGCAAATATCTTCACTAAGGAATTATACACAGATGTCCCCTTTATATAACTATTTAAGATTCCTTTTAAAAAAGGAATAACTTGAATTTTATATCCTAATTCACTGCTGCAGTTCTGCATTTTTACATTTCATAGCATTATTTGCTGCTCTGTTGTGCCATGGTATGGTAGTGACCTTAAGACCCTCACGGTGGAGCTTAGGGAAAGAAAACATTGATTTTTTGAGCCTGTACAATCTGCACAGCAAATTCAGTAAAGCAGCCTCCCTAACCTGGTGCCCTCCCCATGTGGACTACAGCTCCCATCATCCCTGACCATTGTCTATGCTGGTTGGGGCCAATGGAAGTTGGAGTCCACCAACATCTGAAGGTCACCAGGTTGGGAAAGGCTGCAGCAGAGTTTAGAACCAGGCTTCAGGCACCAGCGCTGTCATGATACAGTGGCGGTGTTGTTGTTCACAAAGTTTGGAAAAGTTACTTTTTTTGAACTACAGCTCCCATCAGCCCAATCCAGTGGCCATGCTGGCTGGGGCTGATGGGAGTTGTAGTTCAAAAAAATAACTTTTCCAAGCTCTGGTTGTTCATCTATGTGTCATCCTTCATCCTAGAGAGAGGTGGAGAAACCAAGTTCTGCTAGAATGGAAGAACCTTAGAACAGATATACACATGCTAATGTAACCCATGGTGTTGCCATTGCTTATATTAGTAGTGGTATTGAACAGCAATCCACCATGCCTGCATTTACCAGCATCAAGTGCAGGAATTACCCTTTTTCCTCTTCTAGCTGTTAGAGCATGCTCAGTAGGCAGCGTTTCAAAGTAAGCTGACTGCTGTCAGAAGATTCCAGCAGTCCAGCCTGACCCAGGAAGGGAGAAGTTGCTGCAGAGTGGGTGAGAAGGCCTACAGACTTTGCTAACTTAGGGGGCAATCTAATGCATGTCTACTCAGAAGTCATCTCCATTGGGTACAATGGGACTTACTCCCTCATGCTGCAATCTAATACACACTTACCTGGAAGTAAGTCCCATTGAACCCAATGGAAATGACTTCTGAGTAGACATGTAGATTACAGCCTTACTGTCCTGCTTTTAACTATATTTGCAGGACTCAAGCAGAAAGGAAAGAAGATACTGTCTTCTTCACAGGACAACCTGGCCATCAAGTCCAAAAGACTGTGAGCCAGCTCAGTTTGACTGTTTCTCTTTGCTGTTCTGTGTATCATAAGGGTGTTGACAATATTTGACATTTATATAGAGAATGTATTTGTTGCTACAAAGCAATATCAATCAGATTGTTAAAAAGTGCTAAGGATTTATTAATATCACTTACATGCTCTGATTAGAGACAGAGAGACAAACAGATGGTGAATCTGTCAAGAGTGGATCTCCTGAAAGCACCTGCAAAATAAAGGTGTTGGATGTGCTTTTTGAAAATAAAAACAGAAGATTAAAAGTATGTCCATGTCCCTGTTTGTGAACTTCACTTCTGTTGACTCAAAACACGGGGATGACTAAGAAGAGTTTCATGTTGGGTGTGTTATTTGGGATGGGCAAATCTTTCAATTTTGGTTTCTCTCAGTTTTCCATTCTTAAGTTAATTTCTTCACAGTCCTCGTGAAAATTCATCAGCATTTTAGTGCCATCTTCTCCCATATACCTGTTTTTATGTAGTTTTGCCTATTATACAGATTTTTGCAAATCAGTTTCTCCTACTAGACTGCATTTTATGTTATTTTCACCAATATATGCATTTTGTGCATAATTTACCCTCGTATATGCATTTTTTGTACACATTGCTCAGCTGGAGAACTGCATTGCAGAATTCAGAAAAGTGTGAATTTTGAAAGATAGCTGTTTTGGTTCTCATATTTTGGAAAGTACAACTAGATAGGCTTGCCTCTAATGCAAACTGAATTTATACCTCAACCTGTGCGTGTGTGTAATATTTAAGTTTGATATTTGCGTTCCCCCTCCCTTCTTTATTATTGCAGTTCAGGATTAGGCTGGTGCAACCATGGATGGAAGTTGCACTATCATTATAGACTAGGGATGGGATCCATTGGTGCCACTTCGAAAGCATTCTGCCATCCTAACAGGCTGATATCGATTCAAGTTTGTTCTTTGTCTGCAAGCTGCTGATTTTACCGATCTGGGTTTCTTCCCCCTCGAAAAAAATATTGATATTAATATCAAAAGTTTTAAAGGAAAGATGAGTATATTTTAAAGGAAATGTCAATAAATTAGATAAAAACTATTGATATTAATATCAATATTTAGATGTGGATTTTTTTAAAAAATCTGTTTCCAAAAATATGTGTGGAAAATCGCTACATAAAAATCCTATCCGTAATGATAGCAAATAAGTGAATTAATGGAAAATTTGGCACCCGATCTGAATTGGGTGGAATTCTAGCCCATCCCTATTATAGATTTAACCCCCACACTCCTCCTACAGATCTAGGGATGATAGTGGGTTACACTAACAATGCAAAAATGCATTGCAAAAATGTGTATTTTAGACAAAATTGCATATAAATACCTGTATTAGGAAAAACTTGCACTAAGGGTGCAATCCAACTGCTGTTTATGCCAGGCTGAGGGGAGTTGGATATGGCAAACCCCTGGCTGAGTCTCAGCTCAGCCGTGCTACACTGGGCTACGCTGGCATAAGTCCACTGGAGAAGCCCAGCCTGGCTTAAGGAGAGCCGATGGAAGCCAGAGGCATTCAGGGGGATGTTGGGGAAGAGACTGAGGGGGGCTTAGGCTATATCCAGGTCCCATTTGGCTCCCTCCCACTGCCTTTCATCCCGGCAGCCAGTACAAAGGGAAAAGGGGTGGCTGAAGGAAACAGGTATTTTGTTTCCTTCTACCATGCCTGCCAGCACAGCCAACGTCCTGCCTTCCAAGGGGCCTCCGAGCCTTGCTCCTGCCGGCCTCCAACAAGATAGATTGCTTTGAAAAATACTGATGAATTTTCATGAGGATTTTTTTTAAAAAAAATCATCACAAACTAGTGTGGAAATATGGAGAACTGAGTTTAAGACTGGAAAAATGAGAAACTGAGAGAACCCAAAACTGACAATTTCGCCCGTCCCTACTTATAATACATTACTATGCAATTGGCTTCAGTGCTGTTGATGTGTTCTTTTTTTTAAAAAAGTAAACCCAGTTAATTTGTGCTGGAGGGAGACTATGACACCCTGTGAGCACATGATGCTGTTACATAGCCCTTCATTGGAGATGACTGTAGCCCATATACCTGAGGCCTCACACATGGAAAAAGTATGTGCTGGCAAAATGAGACACAGAAGCTTGCCAAATTTCAAAGCTGAATTCTTATCCATATGAGAAGCTCTAGTAGGACAGTTTCCAATGCTCTTCAAAACCACCTTGAAGAAGGGAATTGTAAATTTAGCTACTGACATTAGAAATAAAATTATGTCTATCATTTATGTGGAGGCTAGATTGACATTGTCGTTATTTCTGTACCTAAACATATCATTGATGTCTTGCTTGCATAGCTTTTTTATGCTACAGAATTCTGCAGGATGTTAGAGAGCAGGTAAAAAAGTGGAATTGGGGAAAGAATGGAAGCTGCCTCCTCTTTGTCACTCCTATGGACTAATAATAGCACTCTGGTTAGTTAGGAAAAAACAACGGCTGTCATAACATGGTATTTATAGTGATGGCACCCAGTCTCAAAATGGAGAATGCAGGGGTGTAGTAGGGGTGTAGTAGGGGTGCAGAGAATGCAGGGGTTCCAGATTTTTTTCACACAAAAAAATCAGAGCTGGAGTGATGATGTCACCTGCTGGAGCACCAGGATAATGTAGAAGTCCTTCTTGATCTGACAAGTGAATAAGATTATAATGAGGCTTTCAAGTTTGTTTGTGACAGACTAGCACAGATTGCATACCTCCTGATACTTCTTTTCTTTTCTTTGACATGGTTCCTATTTCATGTTACCAGTGTACATGGTAACACTTCTTTGCAAGATTGTTTGCACTTCTAATTAAAAACAAAAGATTGTATTTCAGCAGGCTGAAGATCTTTGGTTAAAGCTCAGCGTGTTTTTCAGGTTTAAGCTATGAAGTAAGCACTGGTAAATTCAATGGAGTTTACTCTTGGGATACTATACACAGGATTGCAGTTATGCTGGTCTTAATAAATTGAGAATTCTTATGCACTGCTACTTTTTGCTCGCTCTCTCATACATTTCCTCTCTGTATGTGTTTTTATGTATAATAATGGGTCAACACAGCTGCGTACATTATTGGACTTTCATTGTATGAGGGGTGGCTATATAGAAGTTGTCATCATGAGCTCTTACGCATAACATTTTACCACTAAATCACTGAGAGACTGCTCAGAAATGATTGTCAGCAGTTTGAGTCTCTGCACCATCACCACCACATCCGGATGAGATCAGAGCCCTCTATAGTTTGGGCCAGATTTGAAAGTACTGCAAGTCCAATCCCCGCTGCTCATTGCTCTGCTCATTTCCAGGTCTCCATTTCTCAGAATTACCCTTGGAAGAGTGGCAGAGGCAGGGACGCTTTAAGGTACTGTAGCCCTCAGGCTTAAGGGCTAGTTATTCCTGAAACCCTATATACACATGAGCATCAAGTAATTTTGGTAAACTTTGGGATATGAAGTCCCCTTTGTTTGTTCCTGTGATCATACACAGGGATATTAATTGATGCCAGGAGATATTAGGGACTACATTTCCCATTATTCAGTCCCAAATGTCCTCATGTGAGCATCCTCAAGACTAGCAGTGTCCAGAAGATTTTTCATACTTGCCAAAACTGTGGCAAATGCGTTAACATTTTCACCAAATGATAAACTATTTTCACTGTGTTTTTGAGGGTACAAAAATACACAATAATGTTTTGAATTATTTATTGATAGAATTAATGAGAAATCTGAAACATCTTTTCACTAAGTTGTGCAGGGAAATCAGGCATGAAATCAGGCTACATCTCAAATCCGCCTCCAAATGTTTGTCCAATGTCTGCTACCTATATTTTGATTTGACCATTTTTACTTCAGAAAAAGGGTTTCATAAAGCCACGTTGAACCAAAAATTGAAAACAGTGTTGGAATAACTGTATTTAGAACTTGAAAACTCATTTTTAATTTAAAATACAAGTCCACATTGTAACAATTGAATCATTTTTCAGATGCTGAGTGCTTTGAAGTACAATCACATTCATCCCAAAAAGGCGCCTCTCTAAAGAAACCTCACAAGCTCTTGAGATAGTTGAGAACTGTAGATGTCAAAGTGCAGCTTGCAGTGTATTGGATCCAGGGATGAATCGGTGACTGTTAAGGGTGGAGGATGGACACGTTTTTGAATTGGTACATGTACCCAAAAAAAATATTTTTGAAAAATAGGTGATAGAAATACGGCACCAATTTGCCACAGGCCAATAGCCATTTTACTACTTGTGTTGGACACTGGGGCTTTAGACTTTAGAACCTGATGTCTTCACTGCTGCAAGCTGTTCCTCGCCATTCATCTGAATAAGTTTGAGAAAGGTGAAAAATTTAGATGTTCAAAGTGGCTTACGGAAAACAAATAGTTTAGGTACAATAGTTTAGGTACCGCGCTGGGCTCCTGTTGGAAGGAAGGGCGGGATATAATTCAAATAATAAATAAATAATAGCACAATGGTCATAATACATAATAAAAATATAATATCACTACAATAACAATCAAACAATTAACAATTCATTTAAAATTTAGGACTTCCGGGAAGGGTGACTTAGCCTGTGCCTGCTTTTGAGATGGGCTCCTGCCTCAAAAGAAGCTTATTCAGATATATCAGTCAGTTTTTTTTTTTTTTTGACTGATTAAACTTCTCCCGGGTAGGGAGAAACGAAGAGATTAACCTCAAAGCCTATTTTTGTTGGGACGACCAGATCTCATTAATTTATGGGACGAGGTCCAGCCGACGAAGGTGGGACGGATTTTCAACAACAAGCTCTATCTGATAAAGCGAACGTTCATCTTATCTTCTAAGAGAGAACGCACTAACAGGCAAGCACCCTTCTTTCTATATTTTTCTTTTACTTGACTTAAATTGTTGCTGTTTAAAAGAGATTTGCCAGATTGATCGGTTTTTGACATCTCACTGGGGAGCCATAACTTCTCTCTGCTACTCACTAATTAATAGCTTATCTCTGTTTTTGTTGCAAAAAGCTGTCCTGGATTTGCATTCTAAAGATATACACAGAAGAGGGATTTCTATTCCAGATTTTTATTTTGAAGAATATTATATTGTCTGAGACTACTCTCTTTTTGGTCTATTTTATTTTGACGAATCTGTTTCCTGACGACCGCCATTAATTGTTTCGATCCTGGGAACTGCATTTTGTTTACTTAAGCATGGAGAGATAAGGCTGTCTGCTCTGTTTATACTGTGATGTCACCAAGTTTGGAGTATTAACCCAATTGTTGCTGAAATAAGAAGTGGTTTTCCTATATTTTTCTTTTAAAATGGCAATTAAGAAAGTGGCTGAGAATCTGGAAATAACTATGTTTCAGAAAATAATGGATGAGATTGAGATAACGAAACAAAACCTGCGACAGGGTTGTAAGGAGCTGAAAATTGAATTGAGTAAAATGAAGCAGGAGATTAAAGATATAGGGGTCCCTGTGAGAGAGGTGACCCTGGAAGGGGTCCCTGTGAGAGAGGAGACCCCGGAGATTGGAACAAACGTGGAACAGGAAAAAGATTTGGAGTCTATGGACTTTAGAAACAAAATCTATTGTTTGGAGACACAGGAGATTAAAGACATAGGGGTCCTTGTGAGAGAGGAGACCCTGGAGACTGGAACAGGGGTCCCTGTGAGAGAGGAGACCCTGGAGACTGGAACAGGGGTCCCTGTGAGAGAGGAGATCCCGGAGATTGGAACAAACGTGGAACAGGAACAAGATTTGGAGTCTATGGACTTTAGAAATAAAATCTATTGTTTGGAACTCAATGTTATCTCTGAAGAAATTAATGAAGATTCTAGAGATAAAGTTATCAATGGCATGGATAATCTTCTGGACTGGAATGATGTGATGGAGCCCAATATAGAGAAAATCTATGGAATTAATTGCAGCCATGTGACAATGGAAAAACTTTCAAGAGATGACCCAGTGTATTTTGAAAAAAAGAACAGAGATATGATTTTACAGCAGTATTTCAGCAACCTATTCAGAATGGATGGCAAGAAAATATTTGGGATAGAGGTAATTCCCATCAGACTCTTACTATATGACTATGGCTTTGACAGCAAGATTATTATGGAATACTGATAATGGAAGATTGGATACTGAAATTACTGGACTTAACAAGACTACTGAAGATGGAAGATGGAAAATGGAACTAATAGGGATAATAGAACAATGGCTACTGAAATTACTGAACCTAACAGATTCTGATGTGATGGATTAATTGAAATGTTTATTTTGACTATGGTTATGACAATAAGATTATCATAATTAGTAATGAGATGGATTAATCGATATGCTTATCTGGAAAAAAAAATTGATAGATATATTTCTTAAAGAATTGAAACCTCTCTTTGACTTTTTGTGGAAAGAATAAAGTAATGTTTATGAGATTTGATGATTAAGTAAGATAACTACTGGAGGAAAGTGATTTTATAATATGACTTAAGAGACAGGATTGTTATATATTATAGACTTATAACTGATTTGATCTTTGACAAATGGGAAGTCAATATTTTACTCTTTATTTTTTATTTTTGTTTTTTTTTTCTTTTTTTCTTTTTGTTTAACTATTTTTGATTTTGTTTTTTGTCTTTGAATGTTTTATGATTTCGTCTTGTATGTTTTATGAAAATCTGAATAAAAATTATTGAAAAAAAAAAAAAACAATTCATTTAAAATTTATCAAAGTAAATGAAGTGGGCATAAGTGGACACAGGTGGACCTTATGGTCATTGTACAAAATGTATATACTGCATAAAAATGCATATATTAGTGAAAATAACACTAAACTGCATTATATTTGGGGAAATTGCACTGCAAAAATGTGTATATTAGAAGAAATTCACACTAAATTGCTGATGAATTTTTATGAGGACTTTAAAAAGAATTTGCAAACTGATGTGGTAATGTGAAGAACTGAATTTAAGATTGGAAAAATGAGAAACTGAGAGAACCCAAAATTGACAGATTATACCGAATCAGACCATTGGTCCATCTAACCAATATTGTCAACACTCATAGGCAGCAACTTTCCAGGGTTTCAGAGAGAAGTCTCTCAAAATCCTACCTGACATGCCATTGATTGAACCCGGGACATTCTTCATGCAAAGCAAATGTACTACCACTTTTAAGATTAATCTTTCTATTATATTCATATGATACATTTTCTTCGTAGTCTTCTCTCCATAAAAGCAGGTGGTACCCGACATTAAACAGTTTGTGGTTCATGAATACTGACTGTGATGATCTCTTGGGTGGGCTGTCTGTCTGCTTCTGACATGGAAAAATCCCAAAGACCAGATACATGTGGGTCAACACTTGCCTGGACAGCAAGACAACGGAAATGAGTCATGCAGCAATTGAACTTATCCCCCCCCTTGCAAGCATCTGTTCTACACGTGTTAGACAGATTCTCTTTGTTTCTTGTCTAGCTACATTTGTGTGAACTCTACTTCCCCCAGAGAGCAGAAGGATAGAGGAAGAATCAGTATAAAGAATTGTAGGAGAAAAATAAAAGATTGCATCTTGTCAAAACATAGCTTACTCCATTCTTGAAATGTTGCCCTCATGAAGACAGTTGCAGCAGACAGTTAGATGACTGTAACCCTAATGCATGTTTATTACTCCTGGTTGTGTCTTTTAGTTGACAGAGTGATGGAGGAATATCAACACTTTCTATTGCAAGTTGTCCAACGGTGAAGCTTTTCAGCATTGTTTTTAGGACTCACCCTATTTTCTGAAATGTTGTTTAGGTTGTTTTAACTGTTTTTAATTATGTTTAAATTGTTGTAATCGGCTCGAGGACCCAGGGTGAATAATAATAATAATATAAAAGGGCTAAACAAACTTCAATTGAGGGATTCAGAAAAAATACATTTTCTTTGGTTCCATTCCCCAATATTTCACTTGAATGATGGAATAATGACCAACAGCTAACAGCAATATGAACCATAGGTTTTTTCTTTTTAAAATAATACTTATTTGAAATTTCCAAAATTTTACAACAGGGCCAAAATTATTTTACTAGACGACCTTCACAATGTCCAATGAAAGGTCTCCAATTTTTAACAAAAACACTCAAATCTCTTTTCCCCGTTTTTCACTATTGTATAACCTGAACATTTTCAATAGATGTCTCAAGCCATTCAGTAACTGTTGGAGTTTTTGCTTATTATGTGTTTTGGAAAGTGGTTGGCTTGTGTATTCTGCATTCGGACACCTTCTTAAGATATCGTAACCAATTACATGATGGTTCCTGAAATCAAGAAGTAGGTTTTCATTTATTTTTGGATAGAATTGGATGTCTTTTTGAATCAAGATGTTAGACTGAACCTTTCAGAACAGCACTGATTTTAACAAAATTTTGTGTGATAATTCCTGAGATCATAGAAATTTTTGTCTATATGGGTACAATTGGATGCCATTTTGAATCAAGATGGTAGACTGAACCTTGTTATAAAATGATTGCGGGGATACTTAAATACTGTAGTCGTAACCCAGAATTACATAACCTATACATTTTAAAGCAAGAGGAACACTTAAGATATTTCAATAACATAGAAATAACTTTGATTTGAAACAATGGATCACAATGCTCAAGAACAGCCTCCCCCCTACACACGCACACACACAACCCGATCGATGGCCAGTGGAGATTCCAAGTTCAGTTCTGATACCTTAATTGGTGCGCATTCCAGGTCCTCCAATCTGTCTGGATCAACTGATTTATCGGAATCGGTTTATTCCAGGATCTACCAAGACTTTCAACAGTAGACCACAGCAGTTCTGTCCATCCCTATATGTAGTTTCTGATCATGTGGAAACATCAACGATACCGTGGAAGTATTCAGAAAGACCCATTAGCTCCTGAAATTTATTGAGAGATCAGACTGATTCTTGCAATAACTTCTGTATTCAGTTTTTGTTACATCAGCACTGGTGGGGGTGGCCTCTTGTAAATAAATGTAATGCTGTCTGCAATGCTATTAACTTTCACAAGTATTCATCTCCTTCAGACCAAACTATATGGTTTAACTGATTTATCAGTCAGACGTTTCCATATTAACACTCTTTACCTACAGCATGGGAATTGTGACACCTCTACTTCACAAGATGTTTCACCAGTAAAAATATTAAAAGATTTGAGGACCGAGGTATTGCCATCATGGCAGCTGTGCAAATACTTTTGTTAGACCTCATACTTTTTAACAAAGACCACTAGGTCTGTACAATCCAATAGGATTGTACAGGTAACTGCTCAAGATCACAGTTCACCTGGACTAAATTGTGAAAAGAGAAACGAGGGCATTCTATTCCAGTATGAATAGCCTGTGTTACCCATTCTCCCTCCAACCCAAGCACCCCCTTTGTACACTCACACACAAAAGTATGTTCTGTTTGTGTTTCTTGCTGAGCACACATCCACATTTTGATATTGTGCACAATGGAAGTTCTCTTGGCTTTCTGGAATGCATTATAGGTTTGATACTCTCCTACCATATCAAAAAGCATGAAACGATAGTGGGGGTGGGTTCCAGCTGTCACCTTGAGTTTGTGATTCAATGCCGAATGTTAGGAAGGAATTGCATTTAGTGAATATCACTTTCAGAGTACACAGAGCAACACTTAATCATCCTTAGATCAACCCTCACGTGTCTGCCTGTGCCACTGAGTTGTCCCTTATGTAATGTTAGCATCAGTAACCCTGTCAAAAATATATTAAGCTTTATTGAGGTCAGAAACCGCACAAGTGAAAACTCTGACCATTTCTGATATCTTTACAGGGTGATGCAAATGTGTTTTGGTGGAAATAACTTATTGGCCAAGACTACACTAAATATCTAGCCTGCAGCAAAGCTAGCAAGATGCATTAGTGTGGAGAGAAGCCAGGTAGCAGAGCTTACAGACAGCATCAGTTCATAGTTGGGATATGAACTTGGTGCAGGCCATTAATCAGGGTGGTATGCTGGGATCTCTCAAACACAATTATATGATGTATGCAGAAATATAATATTTCCACTATAGTCATGTCAAGACTGGCTGAAACTTGAAATGCTGCCATTTCCTTCTGCTTTAGAGTAAATTGCAGCTTAGCTAAAGTTTATGCCAGAGTGTGTTAGCTTGAATATTTTTTTTAAAAAAGTAGATAATAGATTGGCAGAAATGCAGGTTTTGGCTGATCTGTTACAGCCACTGGAACAGCTTTTAAATTTACCTGCCAGATCAGTAGGGTACGCTTTGGAAGAAAAGATAAAAACAGTTGATGTTTAAACAAAGGAAAAAAGGTAGGAAGCATTTCTAGTTGGTAACCAGATTGCTCAAATGCCCAATCCTTTTGGGTGGGGTGCTGCACTAAGGCTGCACACCCATTGAGAGAGACATCTCTGGACATCACAGTTATTCTGACTATAGATTGTTATCTGGTAGAACCAAGGAAAAGAGCAGTGAGGGAAGACTTTGCACAGCATCCTATGCGACAGCATATGCAGGGGAAAATAGTTCTCAGCCTGATCACCGCCTTCCAAAGCAGCTACTTTACTCCCAACTTAAGGATGGAAAATGGAATATTGGTGGACAGCAAAAGAGGTTTAAAGATGTTCTCAAAGCTAATCTTAAAAAATGTAACATGAGCATCGAGAACTGGGAAACCTTGGGAGTGTCCTGGGAGTGTGTTGGGGCGGTACTAAGGGGAGGGGACTTCTGCTGCATCCTGAGCCTTTTCAGCTTGGTTCTGCAGCCCTCCGTCCTGGCAGGAATAGGGGTGGTGGAAGGAAACATGCATTTCATTTCCTTCTGCCACACCCTGCCAGTACAGCCAGCATCCTCCCCTCCCAGCAGCACCTGAACGGAGGTTGGATGTGGCGGCCTCTTCTGACGGCTCCACTGCCTACAAGTTGGACTGTGCCCTTACACACTTACTAGGGTGCTTCCAGATGACCTGTTTACTGAGCATTCATCCTGGCTTGTTTGCAGGAAGATCAGACAATGCTGGCTATTCAATGAGTATTGTTTCTGATTCATTTCCAGGGACGGTATATGCCACTGGGTCACAGCAAGTGTTATTCTACACTTTCCAGTCCACTTACCTCATCACATTGCTTATTGCAAAAAGAAAAAAAAAGTCCAGTCATTTGGAAAAATGGGTTTGTTGTGCAAGACCTCTCAATTTACTATAATTGCACAATCTGAATTTGCCAGTACGTGATTGCATCCCACCCAAAAACAGCAACGGTCAGAAAGTGCCCATAGTTTAATGCCTCAAATAAATTAATGAATAAATGAATAAAGCATCCCTGCCCCCCCCATACTGCTTTCCTCCAATGGATTTTCAACTGACATGCATTTGAAACCATAAACCGGGGGGGGGGGAGTAGGTTTAACAGTGCAATCCTATGAGTGTCTTCTCAGATGTAAATCCCACTGAGTTCAATGAGGCAACATCTGAGGAAAGTGTGAGAATTTCACATGGTCCACACTCTTAAGCAAACTGACCAAATTCACACCTCCATGGATCGGAACATAATTATCCTTTGGATTTCACACTGCTTTGAATTTTGCAATATAGTTCTTGACGAACATTCAACAAGGTGTAAAACAATGGTGTGTTTCATGATAAAATACATTGTAAAATGTGTGCATTGTGGTAAAATACACAGTTGAATAAAGGAACATGTAAAAATGTTAAGTACGTATTTAAATATGGATTGTCATACAATTGTTTGTTTAGAAAGTTGCAGATTAATACAGAAACATGATGGAATGGGAAGAGCATGCTTAAATGTGTGAATAAATGTGCATATCACCCAAACATAGAATCCAGTTTGAGTTTCTGAAGGAAGAATGAGATAGGAAGGGCTGTGGTTCAGGGGCAGAGCATATGCTATGCATGACAAAGGCCCCAGGATCACTCTCAGTATGTCCAGGTAGGCCTGGGAAAGATTCCTGTGTGAAACCTTGGACAGCCACTACTAGTCAGTGTGGATCAGGAATGAGACATTTCAGACCTGGGGCCAAATGTCACCCTCCAAGCCTGTCTATCTGGCCCTCAGAACCTCACTCTCTCCTCAGCCACACCCCTCTCCCCAGGCCATTCCTCTCACCATCCCTGCTTTGCACTCTGCTTGAGTGTTTTTGCCTGCTGACGTGTGTCCTTGAAGTCTGACAACACCTTTTGCTTGCCTGGAGGGAGGAGAGAGGGGTGTGTGTGTGAAACTGTGTTTATAAACTAGCCAACTGCATAAAGGTAAAATATGCATTTGCTTCTCCACCCACTTTTGCCTCTGGACTTCCCCACCCTGGCATGTGGCCCTTGGAAGGTTGTGCCCAAGGGAATGCAGCCCTTGGGGTGGAAAAGTTTCCTCACCCCGGTGAAGACAATACTCAGCTAGATGGACCAATAGCTTGGCTCTATATAAGACAACTTCATATGTCATTATAGCTTTGGACAAGGTAACCTGCTTCTCATGGGTACCACTCAGTAGACCTTGTGAATATGAATTGAGAGTAAAATGAATGTACACGAGGACAGCATAACAACAGCAGGCTCACCCCCCTCACAATTCTGCTCATTCATAAGACTATGTGCACACCACTGATTTCAGAGGGCTGGTTTTGACCTTTAAAGCCTGATATGGCTCAGGCTTGCAATACTTCAAGGACCACCTCTTCCCATATGAACCAGCCCACATCCTGAGATCCTCATTAGAGGTCCTTCTCTGTGTGCCCCACTCAAGGGAAGTACAGAGGGTGGCCACAAGAGAATGGGCCTTTTTGGTGGTAGCCCCCCCTAGATGGATTGCTGTCCCCACAGAGACACACCTGGTGCCATCTTTGGCAGTCTTTAGGCACCAAGCTAAGACCTTTCTATTCACCCAGCCCTTCGGTTAATTTTACCTCCTATGTTGTGGCTCATGTTTTGGTGGGGTGGGTAGTAGGAACTAATCCTTATTAACATATTGCTGGATGAGCATTTTATGGATTTTGCATTGTTATTGGTTTAAATTGTTTATGGTTTTAAATGGTTTTTTATGTACTGTATTTTATTTTGTCAAGTCACTTTGAGACTTTTATTGTATAAAGCAACTGATCAAATAAATAAATAATACACACGTTCTAATGAACAAAGATACTTCATTATAACATGCAGTGTTGAGTCACTGTAGGTACACATATATGCCTGGGGCTCTCTACACATGGTCTAATGAATGTGCATAATTTGGAAGAGGAGCTTGGTGCCATGATGCTTCTCTCCTCTTACTGAGCATGCTCATTTTACTTTGGGTTACTGTTTGAAGGGACTACTGCAGACATGGGGAACATTTGGCCCTCCAGAGATTGCTGAACCACAACTCCCATCAGCCCCAGCAAGCATGGCCAGGGCTATGGGCCAGGGATGATGCGAACTGTAGTTCAGCAATAAGGTTCCCCCACACCTGGACTCTTGAATAGTACCAACGAGAGGTAGGTTTCCTAAAGAAAAGGTATTTCACTTTTTTCCTCAGAGTCTCAAATAGGCATTGCTTCATACCGAGGTTTGGGAGACAATGCACATATATTCAAACAGACTCCACTAATTGGTGAAAAGTTGGCAATCAACCCTATGTTTGTTTGTTTGTTTGTTTGTTTGTTTGTTTGTTTACTTATCACCCATCCTTTTTCACAAGTGAACTGCTTACGATATTTACAACATTGCACAACACATAAAACAATATATACTATAAAATTGTCCCACCCCCAAAAGATAAAAATCAAATAACAGCAAGCATTGATCATGTAGGAACAGCACTGAAATAATAAAAAAAGAGAAATAGAGATTTGTCAATCAGTTAACAACCCTGTGTAGAATACTAAGGGAGCAATCCTAACTATGGGAAACCAGGGTAATCTATGCCAGTTTAAATTAAGCCAGCATAAAGTATGCCAGATCCAGATCCCATTCAGGAGTGAAGCTACTGCTGTCTGAGCTGGCCAAAGCTTTGCAGAAGGAAAGCAAGCCTTTAAAATAGAGATTGACTTACTATCTTTTTTCCTGGTGCACATTCCACCAAGTTGCCAGGTCATGTAACTGAGCTGAATGGAGCTAAGATATAGCAAAGTTTTCCCCCTGCCCAGTCCTGCCCCCACAACACCCCTTTTTGGGGACATATACCAGCCTTGGCTGAGATGACCAAGCTGGAATGAGGAACCTGCACCTGCATAACCCTGACTGAGCCAAAGATCTGTCAGATCCTAACTTGCTCATCCTGGAGGATCTTGGGTTTGGAATGCTTCCTAAGGCACTTGGTAGAACTTGTTAGGGACTTAGGGTGCTGCTCCATGACAGCTTATTGTGGATCCAGTGTTGCTCGTGCATGAATGTTTTGTGCAGTGTCCACCCCACCCCATTTCCCACCCCATTTAATCCAGATTTATTGTTTCTGCAGAAAATCCAATAATTTTAAAAAATGGAACTGGTAAATATGAATTAGGGTGGGGGGATATGGGATGGTATTTTGATGAGGAGAATGCTATGCAGATGCTGCAAAAAACTTGCATGCATGTGCAGTGAAGCAGTAGTCCTCGATATATTATCCGGTGGAAGCATCCTACATGTCTGCAACTGTCTTCATTAAAATGTGCCACATAAGGGTAAGTGTGTGTGTGCGTGCATGCGTGCGTGCGTGTGTGGATGCACATGAAATAAGAGACATAAACCATCAAACTGCAGCTGTAAAATCCAGGAAAAAAATTAACTAAATCCTCCTATTTTGCAATACAGGGAGAAGAAATCCTAAAGCAAAACTAAGTAAGCCCAGCTAGCTTTAGCTTTTGATGTTGCCAGATCAAGCATTCTTCCCACTCACCCCACCTCTGTTTTTTGGTTTGTCCAGAATCAAAAGGAACATCCTGATCATGTGTTTTGTAATTTTTTTTCTTGATTTCTGTACTAACATTAATGCAATAAAGAAGGCAGCATCTGAAACTTAAGCTCTTCATTTGCACATTTATGAAGAAATAAAAGTTCATGGGCAGAATGAAAAAGGGTAGGAGTTGGAGTGAAGCCATCAAAGCCATGCAAAACAAGCCTAGGACAGCCAAGACCTTGTCTTGAACTGATTTCAAAGTTGTCTGCTCGTTTGTTTGCTTATCTCTTTGAAGAGATTGTTTCCTCACTCTTTCCAGTGGCAGGGCCATCCTGGACGTAATGCTGACTGTGACTGTTTTAAAAAATGTAACATTTCAGTTACATCATAAGATTTGCAGAGTTGCTGAATTTCTGATGCAATTTTGAGAAATGTGCTCTTACATATCCTGTGTTTTCAATCTCATGGAAGAGACCCACAATGACGTACACATGGACATCAAATCCCAGGAATCTTCAAATGTATTATAGTTCAAAGCTTGACTTTTGTATAACACTTCAAAGCGAAACTCTTACACTTTTGAATGCTGTGATTACTGACTTTCACAGGACAAAGGTGTGCGGCCTTGATACATTTTTTTATTATCCCCTTTTTATCACTGTCTTCGATCCTTGCAACTGGCTTTAGGTTTCGTTGCATGAAAACTGAACAGCCAATGGCACATATTTGTGAAGAAGTTCTAATATATTAAACATTTACATTTCCTGTCAAAAGGCCATTGATATAGAATATTATTAGCAAGAGTATTATTGCTGTATATTTTCATTGACTTATATCCCTATTTTATTTTATTAATGCGTGTGTTTTTTATGTGGAGGCCAGCTATGGGTTCCCTTTGTGGTTGAAGTTTTATAAAATAAATAATAAAACTCATAATTGCTTGGATCCAGAGTTTGCTGCTTGTACAATGGGACTTCCCTGACCTCTTTTCCCCATCACAGATCTTGCCCATCCCGTAAGGCCTCCCCTGAGGAAGGGTCAGGGGACCTTTCATAAAGGCTTGGGTTGCATTCAGGGAACTGTAGTGGACAGAGAGATTGGCAAAAAGTGGGTGGAGGCACTGTTCGCAAGCAGAACCACCAAACTGTCTCTGTCTAATCTTGGAAGATTTGTCCCTCCTACTGCAGCCCTCAGGGCTACAGCCCACCCTGTTCAAATTGTCCAACCTTCTGCAGAGCCTTTTCAGGTCTGCAGGAGCTGCAGTGGACCTAGGGGGCAGGAAATCCCCACTGAATGAGCTATCTTCCCTTCACACAACTTTGGACCGAACCCAATCAGTCCCTTATTTATTTACAACAACTTTTTTTGTCTATCATATCACTCAAAGTCATGTACATGGCATTTCCAGTGGAGGTAGGAGACTATGTTAATTTCATTTTCTCTCTGTTTCTGATTTTTTTTGCACTTCAGTTCACCACATTTTCACATCAGTTAGTGATTTTTTAAAAAATCCTCATGAAAATTCATCATGTGCATTTTAGTGCAAATTTCGTCCAATATACACATTTTGGTATGCAATTTTGTCTAATATCCACATTTTTGCAAAGCAAAATGCAAAGCAATTCCCCCCAAAATAATGCATGTTCCTATGTTATTTTCCATAATATTTACATTTGCATTCACCGTTTACCCTAGTTCAGTAGAACTTCGCTATAATGCAGGGGTTGGGGGACAAAGGACAAGCCCAAGTTATAGGGCTTCCGCATTCACATTATAGCAAGGTTCTACTGTATGTGAATTTTTATATACATTACCTGGCTGGAGGACTGCATTGCAAAATTCAGTGCAAATTTCAAAGGATGCTGCGGTTTTGGTTTGCATTTTCTTTTCAAAAGTGCAAATGAGGTAAGTTTGCCTTTAAATCTGAATTGAATCAAATTTCTTACACAAACCTGCTGTCAAAGTCCTGACTTGCTAATGTTCAGCGAGATTGCTGAATCACTCACATGTACTAAGACCATGCCCTTAGCTCCGATACAAAGTGAGCAGGATTGGAGAAAGTGGCCAGAGCAATGCTTTGAAGTGAGGTAAGGTGTGGGAGGAAGGGTATAATTCCTCCACCCCACCCCAGAGCACCCCTCGCCAAGAACTCATCAGTACTGGTCTTGTTTAGCTAACAATATGTGATAGGATCAAAAGCATGAATGACATATTATTGTAGGTCTGCACTATACCAAGAAGACTCAAGCTATATTTGAACTGATACGTTCTTTTGTGTGTATAGCCAAACCACAAGATCAAAATGCTGTGATTCCACAGCCCAATAATGAATGATATGGGCTATTTACAGGATGATATTTTCCCCATGAAAGCCGCAAGACACTCCATTGGAAACCATCTGGTTACATTACAGTGCAATGATATTTCATGTTAATGAGGTCAATCAATCATTGCTTGGATCACTCTGTATGAAAGACTTGAATGATGCCTAAAAAACCTAATAAACAAAATACTGTTGCTTCATTATTTGGAGCAATTATACTAATTCCTGACTAGGAATGGAAGGGTCTATCAATTTCAGTTCTCTCAGTTTCTCTTTTATCCCAATCTTAAATTTTAATTCTCTGTATTTCTGCAGCAATTTGCATGTGGGTTTTTTTTAAAAAAAACAACAACTTCATGAAAATTCTTCAACATTTTAGTGCAAATTTATTCTGTTAAACACATTTTTGTAGGCAGTTTTGACCAATGTCCATACACATTTTTGCAAGCAATTTCTCCTAGTATATGCATTTTTGTAAACATTGCTTGGTTGGAGAACTGCATTGCAAAATTCAGATAAGAGCAAATTTCACAGGATGGCTGTGTTTCCGTTCTCATATTGTTACAGAAAGTGCGGATTTGATAAATTCAGCATGAAATGTTTAATCAGAACATGTTTAACCATCAGAACGTTTACTGATGAGGGGAGAGAGACTCTGTTTGTCATCAGCGGAGGGCTATTTCTGCCTGCCGTGCCCCACCCTCCAGCCCGGGAAGCCTTCAAACACAGCTTCTTTCAGAAGACTTTCTGGCCCTTTTGGTTGAGCTATAAGGGTCAGGGGGATAGAAGAGATTTCTATAATAACTTGGGGGCTAGTTTTTACATATTTTTGCTTTAGCTTTATTGTTGAGCTTTATGCTCACTTATACTCTGATGTTTTTTTTTTTTTAAATTTTGTAGTGATTATACTTTTTATTATGTATCGTTGTGTTACAGTATTTGGACTGTTTGTGTGAACCGCTTTGAGCACATATTTATTTGTGGGAAATGTGGTATATAAATAAATTGAATAATAATAATAATGTTATTATATATAATGAGTAACTTGTGTAACATGTATTGTAGCATTGTAACAATGTTTTTCCTAACATTCATATTGTTTCCTAGTTTTCTGTGGTCAGGGACAATTAATCCCTCTCCTTTTTTTCTTCTTCCACACACATATATATCCACAATCACTTTCCCACTGTGGCACCTCTAGAGCCACCTCTAGCCAAGGCTTTCCTCCCCCCAGTGTCAGGCTTCTTTTAAGATGTGCCGGGGTAGGAGTAGTCAGGGGCCTGCCATTGAGGTAATACTGGGCAGGGAACATAATAGCGGTGGGAGGCAGACTGGCCGTTACAGGGGAAGGGATTTAAGACATCTTCGTGCTTGCATCCCTTCTGGTCCGCCTTCCAACCCTTGGGACGCTGGTAGCTATGCTGGAAACTCTCTGGATCTTTCTGTCCTGCTGATCAATGCAAGGTCAGTGACTAATAAAACCACTTTAATTCAGGACTTAATCCTGGATGAATGCACTGACCTTGCTTATATTACCGAAACCTGGCTAAATGACCAATCATAGAATCATAGAATAGTAGAGTTGGAAGGGGCCTATAAGGCCATCAAGTCCAACCCCCTGCTCAATGCAGGAACCCAAATCAAAGCATTCCTGACAGATGGCTGTCCAGCTGCCTCTTGAATGCCTCCAGTGCCGGAGAGCCCACTACCTCTCTAGGTAATTGGTTCCATTCTTGTATGGCAGTTAGGAAGTTTTTCCTGATGTCCAGTCAAAATCTGGCTTCCTGCAACTTGAGCCCATTATTCCATGTCCTGCACTCTGGGACAATCGAGAAGAGATCCTGGCCCTCCTCTATGTGACAACCTTTCATGTACTTGAAGAGTGCTATCATATCTCCCCTCAGTCTTCTCTTCTCCAGGCTAAACATGCCCAGTTCTTTCAGTCTCTTCTCATAGGGCTTGGTTTCCAGTCCCCTGATCATCTTTGTTGCCCTCCTCTGAACCCGTTCCAGTTTGTCTGCATCCTTCTTGAAGTGCGGAGACCAGAACTGGATGCAATATTCAAGATGAGGCCTAACCAGTGCTGAATAGAGGGGAACTAGAACTTCACGCGATTTAGAAACTATACTTCTGTTAATGCAGCCTAATATATCATTTGCCTTTTTTTCAGCCACATCACACTGTTGGCTCATATTCAGCTTGTGATCAATGACAATTCCAAGATCCTTCTCACATGTCGTACTGCTGAGCCAAGTATCCCCCATCTTATAACTGTGCATTTGGTTTCTTTTTCCTAAGTGTAGAACTTTGGATTTATCCCTGTTGAATTTCATTCTGTTGTTTTCAGCCCAATGCTCTAGCCTATCAAGGTCCCTTTGAATTTTGTTTCTGTCTTCCACGGTATTAGCTATGCCCCCCAACTTTGTATCATCTGCAAATTTGATTAGCATGCTTTGTACCTCCTCATCCAAGTCGTTAATAAAAATGTTAAAGAGCACTGTGCCCATGACCCAGCCCTGTGGTACCGCACTCATTACTTCCGCCCAGTTTGAGAAGGAACCATTGATAAGCACTCTTTGAGTACGATTCTGGAGCCAACTGAGGATCCATCGGATAGTTGTTTCATCCAGTCCACATTTAGCTATTTTGCTAATCAGAATATCATGGGGCACTTTGTCAAAAGTTTTGCTGAAGTCGAGATATATTATGTCCACAGCATTCCCACAGTCTACAAGGGAGGTTACCCGATCAAAAAATGAGATGAGATTAGTTTGGCAGGATTTGTTCTTCATAATCCATGTTGGCTCCTAGTAATCACTGCGTTGCTTTCAAGGTGCTTACAGATTGACTGCTTTATAATCTGCTCCAGAATTTTTCCAGGGATTGATGTTACATTGACTGGTCTGTAGTTCCCCGGTTCCTCCTTCTTGCCCTTTTTGAAGATAGGGACAACATTAGCTCTCTTCCAGTCATCTGGCACTTCACCAGTCCTCCATGATTTCGCAAAGATAATAGAGAGCGGTTCTGAGAGTTCTTTAGCCAGTTCCTTCAATACCCTAGGATGCAGTTTATCGGGCCCTGGAGATTTGAACTCATTCAAAGTGATTAGGTATTCCTTGACCATTTGTCTATCAATCTCAAGCTCCAATCCTGCTCCTTCTACTTCATGTTTCCCGGGAGGTGGGAGTAGTTTCCAAGGCAGTTTTCAAGGTCTCTCCCAGCTCTGCCCACCAGGTTTTGTGGCACTCCAGCAGCCTAGATCCAGGGGACAGGGAGGTGGGGTCGCAATTGTCTGCAGGGAATCTATCTCCACTGTCATGTACCCTGTCCCTAACACCTCTAGCTTTGAGTGTGTGTGCCTGGCATAGGGTCAGGGAGACAGAGTGGGGATTCTGTTGGTGTATCATCTACCCTGCTGCCCAACAGTCTCCCTCTCTGAGCTGGTGGAGCTGGTCTCGGGGTTGGTGTTGCAATTCCCCAGGTTGATGGTCCTGGGTGACTTCAACATACATGCCAAGGTTAGACCCACAGGTCCAGCTCAGGACTTCATGGCTGCCATGACAACCATGGGGCTGTCTCTAATATTATCCGGACCAATGCATGTACCTGTCCAGGATTTAAGATCATCTGCCTCTGGTCTCCTCTGCGTGCCTGGAATAAAAGATATTAGACTGGCAGGCAAGCGGGAGATAGCTTTTTCAGCTGTGGCATCCAAGCTTTGGAATACCCTACCCCAAGAAGTCCCTCTGCTGCCTCCCTGTTGGTTTTCCATAGACTTCTGAAAACGATCTTGTTCCGGAGAGCTTTGGAAGGGACTGAAGGCAGAGCCTGACATTGATTTTATGCCTTCTATGTTAAATTTTTCCTTTGTAGTCCCTTTAGTACCACTCCCTATATATGTGTGTGTGTGTGTGTTATTTTATGTATTTTAATTGTATTTTATGTATTTTAATTTATTTTTATGTTTTTGTGATTTTACTGTTGACAATTTTATTATGTACATGTTTGATTTTATTTTTGTAAGCCGCCCTGAGTGCGGGATAGAAATATTTTAAATAAATAAAAATAAATAAATAAATACCCTCAATTGCAAGGTGTGTTGTGTGAGTGAATACTGCATGTATATGAGCAGGGGAGTGGTTCACGTTAGTGTTTCCATCCCAGTTGACTCTTTGCCTGGAGGGAGCTGCTAATTGGGTGGGAAAGACCCCAGGGCCAATCCTGTACTACATTTCTACATTATTGCTGTCACTGTTACCAATCTAAGAAGGAGAGTCAAGAGCTTCAAAAGTAGTCCCGGGTAGTGATGATGATAACAATAATTCCTCCAAATACTGAAGGGCAGGCTGCTGATTTGATGACACGCTGAGGATGGATCCCTCTCTACCAATCATGGGCAGTCCCCCATGACACATGGCTAACCCAGCCAAACATGGGAATTGCTAGGCAGTTTATTTATTTATTTATTTATTAAATTTATATCCCACCTTATGGCCAAAAGGCCCTCAAGGCGGCTTACAAAAACACGAATATAACACATCATAAAGCATAAATACAATAATGCAATTCTCAAAATTAAATAACAAATAACATTATTAAAAGAAAAGAAAAAACATTTAAATGTGTCACAATAAGAGAACCAAACACATTATGCAACACATTTCTATGTTTATAAAAATAATGACTGCACTACATGATCATCAACAGCCTCTGTTGCTAACTGTTATCTTTATGCATGTAGGCTGTGGTCCTACACACAAATACTTGGAGATATGGTCCAATGACATCTATGGCAAATAGGGCCAATTCACACAATTGAAAATCAGCCCCCCAGCTACAGTGAGTTTCACATGCATTTCTGTTAACCACATCATAATGCCCGAAGAGCTCCATCATGGAGCCAGATTGGTTTCCAGCCCACAATGATGTCACTTTTTCCATGTACCTCAGAACATGGCTTGAAAATCAGTCTGGCAACATGACTGAGCAGTCAGGCAGCCTGTTCATTGCACACCCAGTTATAATGATTACTGGATTTGCCATGCTGCCAAAGTCAATCCTCAGGCATGTGAATCGGCATGTTGGGTTGCAGTTTTGCAGAGATAAATGCAATCTGCTTCCTCTGAATTCACAGTAATGAGTCACATGTGGCAATTTGTATTGGACAACCCTGCTCTGGTTTTGATCCCCAACCAGCAAACTATGCAGACAGCGGGATCTGTGGAAACAAGAGCAGTAATGAATCTACTTTTGCTTTCTGCACATGCATATGATACAGAGAGATTATTCCACTACACACACCACCTGGAAAATGGCTATTTATAATGTGAGACACAAACCAGGCTCACCTTTTGCATTCAGGAAAAGGCAGAGATTCCCATGGATTGTCTGATGAAAGGGGCTGAATGCTGAAACTAAGGCCAGATGGAACACTGTCCTTATCCCTGTTCTGATCTCGGTGGAAAATGGTCTTTTGCCAAACAAATAAAAGCAAGCAAGAAAGACTAATTATACCGGCATTCATAGGACACTTTGCCAAAATTACACACCAGCCTTGACCTTATCTGGCATGGAAAATTTCAGAAGAAGTACCAGAGAAGTTTTATTTAAGCTTGGCACAAGTAGCAAAGTTCAGTGGAATGGCTGATAAGTCTAGCAAATGCAGGCTGCTGCTGAAAAATAAAATTTACAGGTTCTATGTAAAGCCATTAAATCCCAAGGAGACTTGTTAAGAGCTGGCACCATTTCACCTGGATGTGAGAACAGAACATTTTTAGAGGGAATTAGATTCTGTTGTCATAGAGCTCAAGTCTAAAGGTTAAAATCAATGGTGAGATACCACCAATAAATCATTCTTAATAATCATCCTGTTCAAGAGTTGGCTAGTAGACATTCTTTTTGAACAAATACTAGTCAGAATATTTCATGGCTTGAGTTGAGGACATTTTAACATTTCAAGGTTACTCCTAGACATGAAAAGGGCAGGGTGATTCCTATTTTTTTTAAAAAAATTCACAAACAATGCTAACTTGTAAGTACATCCCATTGAAATCTAAAAATTCACAAACAATGCTAACAATGCTTACTCATAAGTACATTCCATTGATATCTACTGGATTTGTAAGCATGTTGAGGCACAAAAATAAAGTATTAAAATTAAGCCATGTTCACCTTGGTGTTTTTGCATGATGTCATTGTACACTGGCTTTTTCCTGATGCTTAACCTCTAGGACATATGAATAGCCTTTCTGTGGATCTAGAAGGCTGCTGTTCCTCCTGGGCATCCTGTGCCATGTACTGCTATTTTTCAGGGTGCTGGAAGGAAGTGGCTACACAGCCATGATCTAAAGCTGACTACCTCACTGGTACTAAGGAACTTTTGCAACATGACTCATAACTCACAGCATAAGTCCATCTGCTTGTACCCAGGTATTATACCTCTCATCAAATATCAGCAAAAATAGTATGCAAACCCATATTATTATGAACTTGCAAAGCTGCTTTATATTAAGTCAAGCCATCGGCCCATTTAGTCCAGTTTGTTTACTTTATTTATTTAATTAATTTATTGTTTGATATATATCCCGTCCTTCCTCCCAGCAGGAGCCCAGGGTGGCAAACAAAAGCACTTAAAACATCATAAAAACAGACATTAAAATACATTAAAACAAAACAGCTTTAAAAACATTACTTTGATTGGTAGCAGTTCTCCCGGCCTAAGGCAGAGGTCTTTCCAGGTCTGCTCACTGAAATCCCTTTCAACTCAAAGATGGGGAATCTGTGGCCCTCCAGATGTTGTTGGACCATGACTCCCATTGGCCATGCTGCCTGGGGCTTATGGGAGCTGGAGTCCAGCAACATTTGGAGGGGCACAGGTTCTTCACCCCTGCTTTAACTGGACATTGAACCTGGGGCCATGCTCATGCAAAGTGTGTGCTCTGACAGAGAGCTATGGCCCTTCATAAAATTAATTATTTGCTTCTATGTGAATGTATCTTTTACCATCAGTCCATTAAGCCCAGCACTGCCCACTCTGGCCAGCAGTGGTTCTTTTCATCATTTTGAAAACAGCAATTGCCAGAAACTGGCCTCTCTGCAGGTAACACACTACTGAGCAATGTGCCCTCCTTGCAGCTGTTCCTCTGTGTTCTACTCTCTGCCACTATATCCTCACCAAGTTGAACTTCCGTCGACTTTAATGCTAATAAGAGGCTCGCTTAGAAACATTGCCTTATGCTGAGGCATCTGCCAATTGTTGCTGATTCCAGTATGAAATGCATAATAGCCTAATTGTGTCAGTGCAGTGTTTGGGTTCAGTTTACAATGCTGTGGCACAACCACAAATTATAGTAAAAGTATTAGTGCATCAAACAATTGATGCATCAACCACCCCATCGCATGGGTAGGTTCATATGAGAGTAGGTGATCCTTTAGGTATCCTGGTCCTAGATGGTTAGGGCTTTGAAGGTCAGCAGTAACACTTTGAATTGTTCCCCTAAACCAACTGCAACCCAGTAAGCACAGGTGTAATGTGTTCATTATGGTATATCCCAGTTAACATCCTCATAGATGAGTTCTGTAGTTTGTGAAAGGTTTTCAAATGCAGCCCCATGTAAAACACTTTGCAGGAATCTAGTACCAGGGCAAGGACAATCTTCCTTCTCTGGCAGTTTAGCAAGGTGATCATGTAATGTAATTTATTTCTTTATTCTGTTGTATAGCCTAGACCCTCAAAACTAAAAGTGGTAACAAAAGGAGGGAAACAGTACATAATAAAACTCACATTTTTTATATATTTATCTCTGCAGATTTCACAACCTTAAAGCACAGTTACAAATGACAGACATAGAATATATATTGAATAAAACAACATACTAAACAAACTCAGTACACATTTCCAGCAATAAAAAGGAGAAAGTCACAAATAGAAAGTGAGAAAGCTAGTTTTGCAGACTTAACTGGCTATCACTCCACTTTCAAATTTTATACCACAAATAACAGGTCTACCCAAAACAATCAAAATCCCCTACCATGTGCTGATTAAGTATTATTGTTATTCATTACCATTTTACTTTAAATCATTGAAAGTTCAGAGTGTGTGTCATTTTACTGGAATGATCCTGCATGGTTTCTGGAACTATATATAAACAAGATAAAATAGAAATAACAAAGGCATGATCCCTCCTTCCACATGCACAGCTCTGCATACATGGGAGGATGGATCGTGGCCTACTCAATCTAAAAAAAATGAATAGACTGGGGAAAAACGTTAGCCTTTCTCTGCTAAAATTCATATTTTCAAAGAAACAAAGAAAGATCATTCTAAACAATGCAGTTGGTAGCAGGTGCTGTTTAATGCACATAGATGGATTTTGACCAGCTGTTTGAATTTGCTCTCTGACCACCTTTTGGTGGAAAACTTGTAGCCAATAAAAACAAAAGCAGTAGACTCTTCATGGCTGAGTGTTTTATAGAAACCATGAAATATGGTTTATCTGGAATATCTTGACAAACCAAATCCTAGTTGGGTTACCTCAGTAAGGAATTGGTAATATTTCAGCCTGCAATGGAGAACTTATGTACTGTAGATGTTCACTAGGGATTGCTGGATACATTGTTTTGGAATCCAACCAATTCATACATTAGCCCAAACATAAACCAATCCTTTCCATATTTCAGAATCTATTTTCAAGTTGTTTTCTTCTGCAGTTTCCATTCCACTTCGTTTCTCACATTCTCAACATGGGGTTTTTTTAGCGGAGTTTTGGGGGGGAGAGAAGGGGAGAGGGGAATTGGATAGATTAAAGAGGGGCAAATTGTCGGTTTTGTTTTCTCTTTGTTCCTCACGCTTCAAATCTTCAATTCATTTCACCAAAGTTCTGCATCAATTTGTGATTTATTTTTATATAAGAGTCCTCATGAATGAAAGAGAGAAGGTCCCACTATCAGCAACACATGGACTATTATGGGTGGATCCATCAAGATAAAGATAGAATAAGTAATGTTACATTATGCAAACATCCAAACAAGTATGGAATTTATATTTACCTTAATGCAGGTAGCGAGAAGTCAAATGCTCAAGGGCACGGGAGGGATTGGGAGGAAGGGTGCACCAGTTTAATTCTCATTATATACATTGTATTCTTGAAAATAAATAAATACATTACAAAAAAGTCCTCATGAAAATTCATCAGCATTTAGTATGTATTTCTCCTAATAACATTTTTGCAAGCTATTTTCCCTAATAAAATGCACTTTGTATGTAATTTTCATTAATATATGAACTGTTCCTCTGATGGAAATATTGATAACTTTTGGTTTAATAAAAGTAATACTTTTTCACAGTATCAGTGTTCTGCAGGCTTGTATGATGGAATCTGAACACTTAGGTTGTCCTAGAACACGTCTTATTTATCCAGACCTCCCAAGCGTACAAATTCTATAAAAATGTTTTGCTTTGAACAATCACAAAGCATATTCTGGTTATTCAAATAATCCCTCTCTTTCTTTGGAGCTTGTCTTGCCTTATGGATAAATGTAACACATTCAAACAAAGGATCACTGTACTAATAATAATTTTAATGCACACTTTTCTCTAATATATGCACATTGGTACACATTGTTGGTTGGAGAACTGCACCACAAAATTCAAATTTTGAATGATTGTGCCTTTAGTTTACATTTTGCACTGCTGCAAATTAGATAGGTTCACATTAAAATACTAAGTGAACCAAATTTATTCCCCATCGTTAGGATAGAGTGCTCTGAAAGCCTTTCCCCCCCCCCAAAAAAAATCCTGAAAATCTAATGTGTACTTCCTATAGGCTCATGCAGCAGAAACCTGACTTGGATCAATTTGACACTGAGCTGATTCACAGCATGACAGGACAAAGCCAAATCAGATGGCAAAACAGCACCAATTTGGGGGTGTGCTAAGGATGTACATGCTGTGGGCCTTGTGCCATCTCCCAAAGCCCTCACCTGCTACTGTCTCAAAATTGCTAGTGCCAACAGCTTCAGAGAAACCCACCCACCTATATGGCAGTATATGATAGGGTTTTCTGATCATTGTGATGCTATTCAGTCATGGACACAGCTGCAACGCTGTGGGTGGGAGACTGTTGCTCTGAACAAGTGCTGTGGTGGCAGGCAGTGGCGTCTGGTCCATTAGGGCAAATGGTGCAGTGCCTCACCGAAACCAATCTGCCCTCAGCCAGCCCCCACTTGCTTGCTGTCTTACAAGCAATTAGCAGGAGGCTCTGCTGGTCTCCCTGTTTTCCTTCCTTCCAGTCCTAATGAACACCATTCCACCAGGCTGAGACATGGGTGATCATAGCTGAATCTGGACATGGAGAGTATGTCCTCCTGCTTAGGTTCCCTTAGGTCAGTGGCTTGAGCTGAGGGCTTGTGTTGGGGAAAAAACACAGGGTGAGCTAGATCCTAAAGCACACATAACAGAAGATCCACCGCTGATGGCTATGCTAGGGTCTCCTTTTCCATCTCTCGGGTGAGCATGGAAGCAACTTGAAGCCACCATTTAAGTTTCCCACAATGCTCTCTGGCAATGCTATGTCAGTTTCATTCTGAGGCATTGTAGCAAATTTCAGTGGCAGCTTCAAGCCAGCCTGATGTCCCTGGGAGTGCTGCTGTTGCTGACCTATGTCACCACCATGCCATTAGTGTGTGTGTAGGGTACCTATCAGAGTTCATAGGGGGTCAATGCTATGGAGAGGGACCACCTGAGGGCACTATGCTGAAGGCTCTCTCAAACCTGTGGACTAGGCAAGGGCAGAGTTTAGGTTCTTGGAGTTGGTACCAGACAAGGCCAATCCAAATGCATAATGCTGCCTACCAATTGCAGGGGCTGATGTTGTGCATTCCCTTCTGTCCCTGAGAAGAAAGGGGTTTGACGTAGCTCACTATAATATTATTCAGCTTCAGACCATATGAATCCCAGTCAAAATGCCTTGCATCACCGACACATGGCTGGCAAAGTGTACTACTGAAAGAGCAAATCACAGAGTCATGAAATTAGAGGTCATTTAGTCCAACTCCCTTCCCCATCAACCAGGATCTACAGAGCAGGAAGCAACTACAGCATCCCTGACAGTTGACCCTCCAGCATCTTCTTAAATGCTTCCATTGCTGATGACCTTCTCTATACGATTGCCAGAACTGCTGTCTATAAGGGAGTTAGCACCATAACAGTGCTTAGGATTATCACCAGTATTTGGAGATTCAACCAATGTCTCTTTTATTAACACTTTTTAACTTTAAGTTTTTCATCAGATAATTTACAACAATCATTTATAATGCAAATAAAAACAATATGTACAAAGTAGAAAAAATAAATAATTCAAAATGTTATAAAACAGTGAGGATTTCCACCAGTCCTCAAATGCCTGAGAGAATAAAGGTGTTTTTCCTTGTCTGTGGAAGAGGACTAGGAAAGAACACAAATTGGCTTCCTGGGGGAGAACATTCCATAACTTCTGAGCCACCACAGAAAAGGCCTTGGTCTAGGTTGATGATAACCTTCATTTAAGAGAGAGAATCCAAAGCAGGGCCCCACTAGTAGAGCTTACAGCCCTATGAACTCATACAGGAAAAGGCACTACTTCTCAAGCACCTAAAGGAGTGACTTCCCCAATCTTGGGCCCTATGATCAGCCCAGGATGCCCTTTTGGTAGTGCCACCTTTGGCTGCTGCCCAGTTGGCATTGACACATGACAGGGCCTTCTCAGTGGTGGTTCTGCATTTGTGGAATGCCCTCCCTGGTGACATGTGTCTGTCTTCCTCATTATTGACTTTCAGGAGAAATGTAAAGACATTCCTGTTTAGCCAGGTATTTGATGGCTGATATACTGGCCATAGCAACCTTAAAATTAGTAACTATGAGGGTATGTGATTGCTTTAAAATGTGTTTAGATATATTCCAGATGTGTTAAAATGTTTTTAGATGGTTTCTGTTTTTAAATGTTGTCAATATGTTTTTACTTTATTTTTAATTGTATAGTTTTTAACATTTTGATGTTTGCCACCCTGTGCTCCTTAGAGAAGAGGCATGGGATCCTAATGATGATGATTATGATGATGAATTAGAACCGAGACTGTATATTAACAAAGCCACCACCATAACTAATGATATATCACTGATGACAATTTACTACTGCATGTAAGATGGAATGACAAGCTCCTGGCCTTCACCAACCTCCAGATGTTTTGGCCTACAACTCTCAGCAGCCCCATCCAGCATGGCAAGTGGACAGGGATTATGGCAGAGTACTCCAAAATACCCAGAGGGCACCGAGTTGGGGAAAGCTGATTTATACCTTGGAACTGTATACACAACCAACAAAGATAAGGAAATACCATTAACACCTTCAATCATGTCTAGGAATCATAAGACACACAAGCTAAACTATGTATTCTGATATGAAATTGTTGACTTCAATGAGACTTCCGTGATATTAATACAAAGCGTATGATTCAGTGACCACAATCCCTTACTTCTAAAAACAAGAGGAGAAAACGGTTGGCTGATAGTCTTATGGGGGAAAGTGCTGACCAAAAATCCACTGAAGTTATTAAACATCTCTCTATTGAATTCAGTAATGGCATCAGTTATGTTCCAGTGAGGAAATGGTGTTGTTGACTTATATGGTGGAAATCTTCCAAAAAATATATTGATGCATCATGTATCTTAGGGACATAACACAATATGTATTACTTAAGAATGTGACTTACACACTGATAGGCTTTTCTTCATTAATGATTAAATATAATCTTTCTAATTCTATTGTTATATTGCTTCAACTGATTTTAATATTTTTAATATACTTAAGGGACCTTATGGTGAAGGGCAGGTAAGAAATCTAATAAATAATAATATACATGTAAAATGGGACATGTTTAAAATAATACATTGTTGATGTTAATATAGTCATCATTACTACTACTACTACTACTACAACAACTACAACTACTACTACTACCTGTGTCCATTTCACAGAAAGAAAGGTAATCACTTTGCCTCTCTCCAGGAAGTCTTTCACCAATAAGTGAAGGATTTTCTCTTTATAATTTGGTCTCCTCAAATCATGTACAAGTAGTCCAACCAACGTATCCACTCCAAATCTCCAAGTCACTCCCCTTCTTATCAGACACCCCTTGTATTTTACTTCAGATAATAATGATTAACAAATAATCACTCCTAAGAAGAAATAACAATGAGAACCAATTTCTCGGGCTTTGCTGAATTGAAATATATCCACAATTTCCTATTTTTAGGTCCTTTTTCTCCAGCTTTTTCCAGCTGCTTTCTTTCTCCTCCCTTGTCTTTCCAAAGCATCAGCATCAGCTTTCCTTGCTGCTTTGTTTTGGCTCTTGGTCCTTTGCCAAGATTCATCATTTCCTGCTTACACAGCGATCTAAACCAGACCTTCTAATCAGCTTCTCTGCCATGGATCCTTCTTCTCTGCACTTTTACCTACAGCTCACAAGCCCCAAGGGCTAGAAAACCACGGGTCTCTTTCCATTTTCCTCTTCTCATTCCTCCATCTCCTTTAACACGGTCACAGATGGATAAACATGGGAGAGATATATGTGTGATGCATGAGATGCAGCAATGTTTTCAAAAGCACCTAAGTGACTTATAAACTTGCTTACTTTAGGGAGTGTCCCACTGAAGTCAATGAAAATTGCTTGCAAGTACTTTGGTTTAGGATCACAGCCTGCAGATCCTCATTCTGTTTTTCAAAAATGGCCTAGATCACAATCCTGCTATGCATCACTGACACCAACTATGCAATACAAGTATCACTGAGTCAATTGATTCTGTCTTGTGAGGAACCATTCATATAAACCTTTCCCTTCACTTTAGCCAATGCAAAAATTTGAGAAAACAAGGGAAGTGACTCACTGGATATACTTTGTTTTCAAAGCAGGTTAATTCTCAGCTGCCCCTCCATTAACCCAGTCTGAATTGACATGTAATGATGTCCACTGGAGTTGGTTCATCATGAACCCAGATTGCTAGTCTGTGATATGATATATGCCTGATCATATGATCATCTTCAGAATGGAAAGCATGCCCATTGTCAGTTCCCCACAATTTGGAATGGGACAAACCAGAGGTGGAACTGAAGAGAAGGTAGCTTGGAGATGGAATGTGATTGAACTCAGACCTGGAACTAAGATATTCTGGTGCTGGAATAAGCTGTAGCTGCCTATGGGAGCCCAAGAGGAAGCTGTTAGAAGAAGGAAGAAGAAGGAAGTTTATATTCTCTCACTCAGATTCTGCCCCTTCTTCGTTATCTACTGGGTACCAATGAATACCTGCTCCTTCTCTGGCTTTTCTCTCATCTCAAGCAGATCCCTGATAGTGAAGCCCTCTAGTTGCTCAAATGAGCACTTGTCCACCGCACCACACTTCTTGCTGGGCCTAATACTGCCTCAGCCTCTTCCGAGTGCTGAAAGTGAAGACTGAAATGAGGGGTTTGGATGGAGGGTGTGGGGTCATCAGGAGGCCAAACAAGGTGTCCTCCCTGGGCTGCCTTACTGTGACAGTGATTCATCTGGAGGGCCAAATGTTCCTCATCCCTGCTCTAAGGCATGAAGTTCCCCTGAAATGAATAGTGTTCCTCTGAGGTAAATATTGCTGACTTAATGGTTTAATAAAAGCAATATTCTTCCATAGTGTCAGTGTTCCAGTGGATTTTATGACAGGGGACTTAACACTAAGCTTGTCCTAGAACATCACAGCCTTATTTATCCAGACCTCCCATATCCACATCTTCTATAAAAACTTGTTTTGAACAAGAACCATCACAAAGCATATTCTGGTTATTCAAAAATAATCCCTCTCTTTCATTGAAGGTGGGCTTGTCTCATGGAAAAGATTATCACGTTCCGATAAAGGATCAGTGTACTATTAATACTTTTTTGTTAACACAACACAAAGGAGATTCACAGATCCTCTGGCAAAACAACAAGCAAAGTTCCTTCACTAGCACATTCCTCTGTGCTTTGATCAGGGGGGTGGTAATCATACGTTCAGGGGGAAAAATAGCTAATGATAGTATATTAGCCCATCAATATGTAATCTTTATGCCCAACCTGATGACTAATGTGGATTAAAGTACATTGCACCAAAACAGAATTCACACCCTTCATCTTTTAGTACTTTATTATTGCAGCCACCAAACGTAAGTGTATTAAAAAAAGAGAATAATAGTAAGTTCCATGAAAGATTTGTTTCATTTTATTTTCAAGAGTGTGTAGGAGGCATGCCATCCAATTCTATTCATTTCAGGGGAACTTCATACCTATTCATAAGAAGTCCCATTGATTTCAAATGGGGCTTACTCCCAAGTAAAAATGCATGAGATTTCAGCCTTAAAATGCAACAAAGGGGGGAGATCCCCAACAAGAGAATTAAGGTAGAATAAAAATGTTCACACACACACTGAGAAGGCAAAAAATGTTTCCAAAGTTGTGTCAGATAAGAGATATTAAATATTTTAATGCTACCTATCTTGCTCAGTCAAACAATGTCAGCTGTGCCTAAGCATACAAAAAGCCATTATTGCTAGATGAAGCACTGTAGACTTGAATATCCATTGGTTTTCATAGCTAGTTTTTATGGCAAAATATTATCCATTACATTTTTATCCCACCCTTCCTCCAAGGAGTTGAATGCATAAGGTTTCCTCTGCTCATGTGATCCTTGCAGTGACCCTGGGAATTAGGCCAAGAGATGGTCGCAGACTCAGATCCTTCAGATCCGCTCTGGGTCCAATTGAAATTATCATCTCAGAACCTCCTGGAGCACATTGTTCAGAATGGAAAGGCCCCTGACAATAAAGAATTTAGCCATCCATTAAATAAATATCTCTTTGCAACAATTTTCACCAAAACATTTCCATAACACCCACAGTTATGATTATATTTTATATAAATGGATCCAAACTAACATGCACTTAGGTCCCATGAAATCAGTGTAAAAAGTTAGTCACCATGACTAACTTTGATTTCAATGGGAGTTGTGCAACCAGTGTCAGCTCTTTTCAGGTATTCTAATCCCTCAAGCAATTAGAATCACATGAGGGAGGGTAGGAACTAGCATGCCAACGCCTCCCCCTGTCGCTGTTCTTGTCATCCTCCAAAAGTTGGAAGATCAGCATTGTAAGTTGCATAGGGAGCCTGAGTAGAGAAATCTATTTCATAAATTATACCTCCAGATTTTTTTGAGGGGAAGGACAGCCAGCATATTAGTCCATAGTCTCCCTCATCACATAAGATTCAGATGCAGATTCATTTATTTGTATCTAGTGATTAAGCAGTCACCGCAAAGCAAGAATTTAATAAAAGGAGCTACTTGTCTGTATGAAAGTAATGCCACATAAATAAAATTGACATAGACCGAAATTAAAATATGTACAACTTAAACAATGTTAAAATTCTCAATCTCCTTGGAAAATCATAGCATGCCACTTTAAATATTTGACTGCTATTTGAACACATGCTTAAAATAAATAAAATATACACAGCCCTGAATAAAATGATATAAAAACCTGGATAAAAATTTGGAGTCTCCCTGGTAAGACACAGCATTCTCCTTTTAAAATGTTGTCCTGTCATAAGTTACTGCAGAAAGAAAACATGCATCTTGACAATTACATATCTATCTTATCTACACAGCAGATAGGTCTCTCAATACATCTCCCTAGAATTTGTGCTAAGAGCCAGTACATAATATTGATTGATTGATTGATTGCATTTGTATACTGCCCCATAGCCAAAGCTCTCTGGGTGGTTTACAACAATCAGGTATGCGATCTTCAGCTAGGGATAGGGGGGGAAATTCGATTCAGTTCACATTTAAAGCCACATTTGTCAAATTAGCTTTTTCCAAAATAATATGAGAACACATCCGCTCTTTGAAATTCGCAGTTATCTGAATTTTGCTATGCAGTTCTCCTACCAAACAATGTTTGCAAAAATGTATACATTAGGGGGTGTGATAAAAATGAATGTATTCATGAAAATAACAAACAAAATGCATTATGTTGGGAGAAATTGCTTGCAAAAATGTGTACGTTAGCCACAACTGCATGCAAAAATGTGTTTAAGAGAAATGTGCATTAAAATGCTGAAGAATTTTCATTTTTAAAAAATGCAATTGCTGCTGAAATGTGAAGAACCGAATTTAAGATTGGAAAAATGAGAAATGGAGAGATTCAAAACTGGCAGATCCTTCCATCCCTATCTTAAACCCAATTTAAATCACAAGGACAGGTATGCTCAGAATATAGTGTCTTGCTCTACCTTCCTTCAAAACAGTTGAAGGCATCAGATTTAACTGGGCTTCAGTAAAGGCCATCCTATCCCTCATCACAAGAGGAATTAAAATGTCTGAATAGGGTTTTAATTTGGATCCAACTATAATCTATAGTTATATGATAAGATTAAGACTGTAATCCTTACTTTCTGGGAATAAACTACACTGAACTCAATGGGCAATCCTACATGTGTTTACTTACTTGGGAGCAAGCTCCATTGAAGTCAATGAGACTTCTGATTAGACATGCATCGGATTATGCTGTACATGTATTGCACTGCAATTAATTGTTGCATAATATTAGAGGAAAGGCAGAAGATAAATTGCTTTGGGAAATGTCTCAAACTATCAAGCTAACAAACTTGGATGGAGCAAGCTGAGTGATTTTGTTTAAAAGAGGACTCCTAATGAACTTCTCATCAGAACAAACTACATATGAGAATTTAAAAAAATTGTGTTACTCACACATTGACACAATAACTTTATTGAGCTCCCCCAAGTAAATTTCTGCATATTTTTTCCCAAACCAGTCTTACTGAATTCTCTCATTGTGTGCATATGAATGAAGTTCAGTTCTGATGCCTACATCTGAACCCTACTGAATGATGGTTGAACCACAGCCTTCTCTTACTCAAATAGTTTTGTCAGATACAAGCACATGAAATGCTCACCTCCAGGTCATTTTCAGCCCCTTTCCCACAGTTCATCAGAACAAAGTAGTTTAAACTATTCACATTGTATGGCTTATTGTGGCAAATACCTTCAACCTTGTGTCACTGCTACACTCAGCAGAATTTAATTTTCTCAATAATTTGTATTGATAATCTCAGTGTTTATACTAACATTCATCATCCTCTTCCAGTTTAAGTTCTTGCACTTGTGGATGATTAAGGGGACCAAAACATAATGATTAAAATTACAACAGAACATGATCTCAACAAAAAAGGAAGAAAGTGCCCCATGTTATTAATATTTGCCGGTTAAGCATTTCCTTAATGAATGTCAAATGAAACAGCAAAGAGTGACGTGACTCAAATGGAACTAGGGTTGCCAACTCTGGCTGAGGAAGTTTTTTTTCAAACTGAGATCGAATGTTTACATGTTGCTTTACCTGTCTAAATTCATGGACCCAATTTCACCTCTTCAATTCGCCTTTACTCTTTAAACCCAAACTTGAAAAACTAGACCTTTAGAAGCCAGAGAGCACACCCCCTGTGATTTATCTTATTTGTTTATTTTATATTACTTTTGTTATTTTCTTTTAGTTTTTTCTCTCAGTGTACTCTGTTTTCTTTCTGCATGTCATTTTGTTGTCATTCTGTAAAAAATACAAAAAAAACCCTTTTCAATAAAGAGTAAGTTTTTTAAAAAACAAACCAACCAGCCAATCCCGGGGAGAGTCTCCAAAGACAACCACTAGTGGAGGCCATTTCTGTCACCCTCTTAAGCTTATTCTACCCTCCCTCTCTGCAGCTAGGTAGCCAGCATGACACCTTCATACAAAATTACTTGAAATGTAATGTGATTTTTTTTTTTACCTTAAAGCTGGGTTGGCTTGTCCTCAGCTTCCTGCTTTTAAAATTTATATTTTATCTGGCCTCTTGCTGTTTTTTAGCAGATTCAGGTTCTTCTTTAAGAAGTCTAGAAATTCTGCCCAGGTCATGTTAATGTTCAGTTTCACCTGCAGCTTGGCCTTCACAATGCTATCACTCAGCCTGTTTCTGTCCTTGGTCCACAGTTGTGGGGCCGGTGCCAGGCATGTCTGGGCCTTGGGCACCAGCCTGCCCCGGGCCCATGGTGCCCACCTGTACATCCCACCTACCTCGCACATAGCGTGCATAGTATGCATGCATGCCATCAGCCAAGATGATGACAGGGGTGTCAACCCCTTAGTTGATGGCAGGCATGTGCTTGCAGTGTGCATGGCATTCTCAGGGATAGGAGAGGTAGGTGGGGTGTGCATGTGGGCTTATTGAAGCCTGCACTGTCTGTATTCGGAGGGTGCCTGGGAGCTCCCTCTCCAAGATCTGTGGCAGGGTAGGGAGCTGATGCTGCTGCATATCATGAAATGGGAGTACTTCTCTCCCACCCTATGGAGGGGCCCTTCAGGGGCCCCTCTGGGCTACAGGACCCAACCTGGCCACCCTCTGGTGCTGGCTCTGCATGGTTGTGTCATTAAACTAAAAACTCTCTCACAATAGGCATTAGACACAGGAATGGAAAGTACAAAAGAGATCATGTTCTTCATTTGGCTGCCACTACCTTCTGGCATTTGTATGAAAACCTCCAACCATCTCTGATCCATGTTATGCTCCTTGGAGACAATCTCTTCACTTATTGTAAAACACAGTAGTCACCATACAGCTTGTCAATGTCAATCTCAGTGTGAAGTATTGTAGCAAGAGTCTGTAAATCTGCCCATTGCACATCATTGTGAAGTGAGAGCACTGACATTTGTTTTTTTAAAAAGGATGCTTCAACATCATACCATTATCCAGGTATTCAATGCACTGTGTCAATGTCTTATAGGTTTCTTCTCTGAATTTTCTTTTGTCAGCTAGACACACATTGACCAAAATGACTTGGACTGATCTTCCATAAAATTTGTCCTCTCTTCTTCTCTTCAACTTTGAAATGAGGCCTTCCATGACACATGGAGTTCTGTGGAGCTGACATTGTTACATTCCAGTTTCTTCACATCATCTTGAAAGATTACCATACGATTGTACAAAAGTAAACACAACAGGGAGAGATTTATGTTCTTCCTCACTGAAAGCAGTCTACACAATCTTCACACATTCTTCTTCCCCTCTGAACACAAGTATGCCCTCAACACAGGCCAGCATTGTAGTATGCATTCAATAGCAGGTAGAAGTGGCAGGCACCTTGTTGGTACATGCCAAAGCACATCTTTGCATTCCATTTCTACAAACTCAAAAAAGGAAAAAAGAGACTTCTTTGGCCAAGAAGCTAAACTCACTATATATCTTGAGGATAAGTGTTTCTACATCAAAGCCCAAATCCTTCATCCCATGTTTGAGGCAATTGTGGTTATATGACATTTGCATCCCACTTGTATCAGGTGGTCATTAAACTGTTTTAATTTCTGATGCACTGACTTGTGTTTCCCAAATTTGCAGAAGCATTGTCTTTTCTGTTGTTTCTCTAATTCCTTGTGTTTTATGCTTTCAATATGGCTTCTCACTGCGTTTCTTCCCTCATACTTAGCTGAAAACCCTTGGTGGCATAGAATGCTTTCTGCTGTAACTGTGTTGCCTTTGTGGAGCCAGGCGTTGAATGCATCTTCCTTGCACCATTCATCATTAAAACTACACAAACACCTCTTTTTTACTGTGCCCTTGTTTGAATTCCACTGCCGCCACCACTGTCTGTTATGATTTGAATGTTTTTGTTTAAATTTAAGAAAGAAAAATTGTATGACTGACCAGTATAGTGCAGAAAAGTCTTCTCCTGGCTCGGTCAGCAGGCAACTGCAACACACTTACTTACAGAGAGATACAGGGAATTGTTCTTGAATACTCTGCTCCTCCTCTCTGTCACTCCGGGATGTCCCTTCATCTCTACCAGTCTCCCAACTCCATTTTGCAACATTTATCCAGGACTGGTTTCCATGCCCCCCCCCTCTTTATTGACTATTAACCCCCCCCTTGTATCTCCTGCAACTTCCTGCTTAGGCCTCTTGAGATGACTGGCCAGTGTAAGACCACAGTGGTGGCTTGCCACAGTATTGGGCTCAAGAGATTCTTGGAGATACAGCTCAATTCCTGATCATTTCAGGCCAAACCTGGAGGATTGGCAACCCTAACAGAACTCTTCTTTCAAACTGTTTCTCCTGTCTGCATATATATTATTTCTTGAATGCATGAAGAGCTATGGATCAGTGATAGAGCATCTGCTGTGCACGCAGAAGGGTGAGGTTCAGTCCCCAACACTGCAAGGTATGCCTGGAAGAGATCCCTGTCTGAAACCCTAGAGTGCCATTGTTGCCAGTCACTGTAGAAAATACTGAACAGGGTGGACCAACGGTCTTGCTCAGTATAAGGCAGCTTCCTATGTTCCTATCTTGTTAGAGGATGTCCCAGGAAACCCAAGCTAGGCTCCAGATTTCCAGGCCCTTCTCTATTTTTGTTAAACTTGTGGGGCAAGGCTTTTTTGTCTCCTTCTTCTTCATCTTCAATTTGCTAAGAGGAAACACCTTCTGAAAGATGGCCTAAATTTGCCTCTTTAACATACGTAGGTTAGAGCCTGACACTGATTTTATGAGTTTATGCCCTCTATGTTAAATTATACCCTTGTAGTCCCCTTTAGTACCACTCCCTATATATATGTATATATGTGTGTGTATGTATATATATATTGTATTTTATGTATTTTAATTGTATTTTATGTATTTTAATTTATTTTAATGTTTTTGTGATTTTATTGTTTACAATTTTATTATGTACGTGTTTGACTAAATTTTTGTAAGCCACCCTGAGTGCCCTATTATAGGGTAGAAGGGCGGGATAGAAATATTTTAAATAAATAAATGTACATTTTATGCAAATTTGTGCCATGGGCCCATGTCATGAGTCTTTTAAATATCTACCAACATTCCTCCCTAAATGCAAAAGTGTACACTTCCCACAAATACTTCAGGAAAACCCTCTGATGGGCCCTGAATCTGAGGAAACAAGGAGAGGAGGAGTGGAGGAAATATAGGAATAATTCTGGGGATTTACTTTCAAAATTGATATGGTACACTAATTTCCAGGAAACACCACCTAAATTAATGTCACAGTGGTATATTACACCTGTGAGAATACACAGAATCAATGTGGAGTATTTGTCTCCTGCTTCCTATATTAAAAGCTAAACCAGTAGCATAGCAAATATATCTTAAGAATTAAAAGCAACATTTATTCCCAGGTTGTTCTTAAATGGAAGATTCTACTGTATCTTCCTAAGCAGTAGTGTAGTGGCAAATTCAGAAGTGCAGGGTCTCTTCATGTTAGTATCAGCCATGCCCCCTCCATTTGCTACTGGGTTGAGAATGAGATCCCTGTTAATGCCTTCTCCCATAAAAACAGACGTCCCTAGAAGCTAATAAGCATGAAGGGGGAGAGTGTTAGCTACTGAGAAGAGCCTTCTCAGTGGCTGACTCACTTCCTTTCACTCTGACTGGCTCTAATCAGCAGGAAAGGACAACGAAGCATGTTAGAAGACTCTTCTCAGTGGCTAACACACTCCACTTTCATGCTGATTGGCTAGTAGGATGCTGGAGACATAAGGACCCTGCTAGGACCCTGCTCCCAAAAAAGTAAGGGGATCTAAGACACACACACCCAACACCTGGATGACTATATCCTTTTGTGGAGGACTATCACAGTGGCACATTTCTCCCCTAACCTACCAAGAGAACAACTGCATTGTCCATGGTGGAGCACATGCTTTTCATGCAGAGGTCTCTGGTTCAATCCCTGGTGTATCTCCAGATAGGGCTGGGAAAGCCTCCTGTCTGAAACCCTCACAAGTAATGGCTGATCAGCATAGACAAGATCGAGCTTGATAGACCAATGGTCTTGTTGTCTCCCAAATGGGTTTGTTGCCTGGTGCGCAGTACAGCCAAATGACCACACCCAGGTTGAAGGGTCCAACAAGCTTTATTTCATTCTGGCCAGAAGAGGTGCAAGGCGATAATTCGCAAAACAAGCACACCCCTTATGGGGGGGTGCTACACTTTTATACAATGCAAGCAAAAATTCATGACACATTATAATTGGCCCCCTAATGCCATCCTGCCACCTTTCCATTGGTTCATCTTCTAACTTATGCATGCCCATCATTTCTTATGCACCCAGCACATTAATTTCTCCACCCATATCTGCATTCCAAGCTAGCCATCACACAATAGCTTCCCAGCACATTCTTTTACTGATAAGCTTCAGCAGGGCATGTAACTTCTCTAGGCCTTGTAACATTTAGTTTCTCTTCTGTGCATTTTTCTTAAAAACACTGGCCCCGAGTCATCAGTCTGACTCAGTACAAGACACCAGGTGTAGTTGAGAATGAGATTCCCATTAGTGCCTTCTCCCACAACATCAGAAGTCCCTAGGAGTCAATAAGCATGAAAGGGGGCAGTGTTGGCTACAGAGAAGAGTATTTTCAATGGCTGACTCACCTTCTTTCACTTTGATTGGCTCCAATCATCGGGAAAGGACAAGGAAGCATGTTAGAAACCTTTTTTAAATGGCTAACACACTCTCCTTCCATTCTGAGTGGCTTAAAGGATCTGGAGACCTAGGGACCCTGCAGGGACCCTGCTTTCAAAAAAGGGGTCTAAGCCCCCCTGACACCCTGGACAACTACACCCCTTTTCCTAAACAATTGGTTACACAATTTGAAAAGTTTCTAGTTTCCTCATGCTCTTTAAAGGCTGGAGAATAGTCTGATCATGGCGTAGTTTTCTTTTACCTGTAAAACACACATATTGTGATGAATTGAAATCAGTTTGTAGCCAGATTGGGAATTGTTTTTTTTCAAAGCACGCAGAACTGGCCTCTTTCTCCATTAGAAGTTCATCTTGGAGTCCTCCTGGATTCCAACTTGTCACTGGAATCTGAAGTTGCTTCTGTGACTAGGAGTGCTTATGCCCAGCTTAGGCTGGTTCGCCAGTTATGGCCATTCCTGGATCAGGTCACCAGATCACAGATTCCCCTACTATGGTGAGATTCACTGTCATTCTATTTACATTATAGTACTTATTTCTAAATTTCCATCTAAACCAGGGGTGGGGAACTGCTGGCCCATGGGCATAATTAGGCCTGGCACGGGTCCCAATTTCCCCAAACAACATCCACCTGCCTGACATCTGACATCATATATAATGTCAGGTGCAAGGCAGACAGAAGCATAACTGGCAAAGCAGAATCAGGAGCCTTAAAGTTCGCTCCTAATTGTGCACTGGCAAGGGAGGTTCACTGATTAGTTGGTTGCAGGTGAGAGCATGCCTGCTGGAATTAACTGGACTACCAAATTCTCCATGAAAAACTTGTAGCACAGCCAGCCTCTGCCCAAAGTAGGGCCTGGGGAGCTCCAGCAGGTTTGAAGTCATTGCCTATCAGCTGCTAGGTGGTGACTCCAAGCCTACTACATTGTCTGCAGGACCAAGTTCCCCACAGCCAACCCTTACAGAAAGCAGGCTTGGAGTCATCATCTATCAGCTGACAGGTGGTGACTTCAAGCCCACTGGATTGGTTGCACAGCCGATCCCTGCAGAAAGCAGACTTGGTGACTTCAAGCCCACTGAATCAGCTGTGTGACTGAGTTTCCCAGGCAACTGATCTCTGCAGAAAGACTTGGAGTCTCCCCATCAGCTGATAGGTGGCAACTTCAAGCCCACTTGGCTGGTATTTTTGTGTAGCACATCTTTCTATGGTACAAAGGAAAAATTGGTCACCTGACATCAAAGTGGCCCACCAGGGTGGCGGGAACAAGTGAGTCAGATCCAGTTCCCCAACCCTGATCTATACATATAAATCAGCATATGCAAATATGCTGCATATCCTCCTTTGTCCTCTCATTCGATGATGCATTTGCTCTTTTTTGACAATGCAGTAGTGGCCACCTTAGAAGCCTTCACCCTCTTTTATAGCTTGCTTTGTGCAAAGTAGCAATCTATGGACCTCATAATTACCTCTGCCCCAGACGATGTAACAAAGGGGAAATTCTAATGCCTATCAATAAAGAACAAAGCACAGATTTTCATACAGGCATTCCTTTAAATAGCAAGATGAACATGGGGAAAATGTATTCTTCATGATTTGCTCCATACTGAATGTTTTCTGAGATTTCCCAGTAGGAGACAGAGGGCCTTTAAGGTGTTCTGAATTTTTATATACTCTTCTTCATGGATCTCAGTAGTCATGGATACAATATACTGTTTTCTTAAACAGAAAAGTGTAAGTCAATGTAACCGATCTTGTTTTGTTGACACAAGGAAAAAAATACCTCTGTGGTTTAAAAAGATTTTCTTTTTTATTCTTGCTTGTTTGCTTTCTTGTCAAGTTTTACCATTAGGTCCTCAGAAGATATTTTCATTCAGAGACATAAAGTATAAGAATATAAATGTACATAAAGCTATTATTGATTTGAAATGGAATTTCAAATACACCAGATGAATGATAGCTTTATGTGCATTAATACATCTAAACATCCATTTGGACTTCCATTGAAAAGCCTTTTAAGTCAGAGAAACATCAGTGGAATTATTTGTTTTGGGCCTACAAGATGATCTCATCTCTAATTGCATTAGATTACCTTGCCAGCTCCTGTTCAGCTTGGCCTACAAGAGCTACTGTTGGTTGCAAGATTGTAGTAACCTATCTGTCTCTTCACACTCTCTGCATGCATTGCAGCTGAGCTGTCTACACTACAACAGATGTCAGATGAGGACAGAGGTGAACAATTGATATTTGGAAAGTTCCTCAAAGTGTGTGTCTCTGTGTGTGTCTGTGTGTACATCTTCTGGACATTCATTTGGCTCAGGCAGGAGTAGAGAAGTCTTTTTTATGTATTTGATACATTTGGCTTATTGTGCTATGTACAGAAGACCATTACAGCCCAAGGCAAACTTATGCACCACCAAAAAGGAAGAAATATGTCACCAAAATGGAGGACAAATTATGACACAGATTTGCATAGCATTTACATGTGCTACTTTATACTTATAGACACAAATTTAGAAATAATTACTATAACTGAAATAGAAATGACAATATATCTCTGAGCCTGCTCAATCTGATATCTAAGTGCTAACGGTTGATGGACAACTTCTCAAGACCCTGATCTCCCTTCTAATGGTTCTTTTATCTTTAAGCCAGATTTAGAGTGGAGAGCCGTTTGGACATAGGACTCCTACAAATAGGGGGACATTCTGTGATAGCCTCCCAACAGAAGATGGTCCTCTGTAAAGCAGGATACATGGCCAGCCTAGCAACTGAACATGTCACCAATCTATCTAGTGAAGGAGGAAAGGAAATATTGTGCTCACTGAGAATGATCCTGAATATGTTTGGTTAGTCTCACAAAACATGGCTCATCGCAGTTGTTTAAACTCCCAACAGCTTTGACTTTGAAGGAAACGTACATCCTAATGATCTAAGTATATAGTTCTTAAAATACGAGGTGGTTTCCCCTAAGGCAGGGGTCACAACATGGTGCCCACAGACACATATGCCCTCAGATGCTTTCTCTAGTGCCCGCAGGGTCTCTGTCCCCCTGCTGAAATTATGTTTCAAAGAACCATTCTATTGTAGGGAAGTAGAACAGGGCCATATCCCAGCATACATTTAAAGCATTCTTATACCACTTTAACAGTCATAGCTTTCCCCAAAGAATCCTGGAAACTATAGTTTGTTAAGCGTCCCCTAACAACTCTCAGCACCCTTAACAAACTACAGTTCCCAGAATTCATTGGATCAAGACATGACTGTTGAAATGGTATACCAGTGCTTTTAATGTAAGAACTGGAAGCAGTCCTAGTTGCAGATTGTTGTTTGGTTGCAGTGTGTGTGTGGTACCCATGACCATTTCTCCAGTTTGCAAATGGGTCCATGGTCCCCAAATGTTTGGCAACCCCTGACCTAAGGCATACGTAGTTGTTGGAGAAGGTGGAAGCTTTTGCCATGAGCTCCTCCTGCCTGTGTCAGTTCATTATTTGATTAGTAAGCTGAGGCTGCATAAGTTTGATTAATAAAGGAAGACAAAAGCTCATGGGACATCTCAATTTTTGCTGAATTCCCGTAGGTTTGTCATGAAGCTAACACCATCCAGCAATGTTTAACAAGAAGAAAAGAGAAACAAAAAGGGTTGGGGGAGGTAAAATGGGGGAAGAATCAGAGAAGTAACACAAATGAGCAACTATATATATGTCTATATTCAGAATCGTTGCATACCATTGCATTAGTTTTGATCAAAGGAATCTAGACATGGATCCCAATTAAAATATACGTTTGAAAATGGGTTCATATGGTTGGAATGGGGGAGAAAATTGATTGTTTGCATTTAAAGCCAAATTTATCAAATTTGCACACATTCAAACTGAAACACAGCCATCCTTTGAAATTCACACTTATCTGAATTTTGCAATGCAGTTCTCCAACCAACCAAAGTTTACAAAAATGCATATATTAGGGGGAAATATGCATTAAAATGTATATATTAGTGAAAATAACATACAAGATGATTAATGTAAGGAGAAATTGCTTACCAAAATGTGTACAGTAGTCAAAACTGCCTATAAAAATGGTTTATTAGGAGAAATTCACATTAAAATGCTGGAGAATTTTCATGAAAACTATTTTTTTAAAAAAAAAACATTCTTGCAGAAATGTGGTGAACCAAATTTAAGATTGGAAAAATAAGATACCAAGAGAACTGCAGTTGATAGATCTTTACATATGTGTACAATGTGCCCCTTATAGTACGTTTGTCCCAAAGCAAGAAGATATAAAGATGCATCAGATGTATTCCTCCACCCAGTGCGCACTGAATGCACAAGGGAGGAGTGGGACTGTGTCTGCTACCCTTGTCCCTGACAAACTCATGCCCCACTCATGGCTATTTGTACAACATCATTCTGAAAGGACTACACACATGTAGTTCTCTTCTTCATGATTGGAAGCCCTGAATGGTCTTGGGTTTCTGATAATATGTGCTAAATGCATGTGCATTGGGTTATGTCTTGCAGCAGGTGCCAGTGCAGCTGCTGGAAGTGTGTGGTCAGTAGGTGCAATAGTCTCAGGGGCACAGCTGGCAGGCAATCCCCTCTCCTGCTCAAGCATCCATTGAATGCATGAGATGGGTCCAGCTGAACTTTCCTATGGCCACCACCAGATTGGAAACTGATCTGGAGGGCACCAGGTTGGCGAAGGCCACCCTAATTAGTATACTTTCCAGAATCCCCTGCAAAACACAGGGTTCAACCACAGACATTCAGGGCTTCAATTTGATAGGGAAAGGGTTTCTTAAAGCAAGAAAGTTTGAAAACCACTGAAAGAAAATTTAAAAATCCCATTACTTCATTGCAGTTTGATCCATCCTCAATACTATTTGGTAGGGAGGGGGAATGACAGTGATTTCTGAGCAATCTTTTACACATGCAATAGGTGTTAGGCATACCATTAATAAATCTATGGGAGAAAATACATACAGAGCATAGTTTCAACAATACCTTCCAAGCTGTCTGATACAACACAAAGGTGTTTTATAATGGTGATGTGAAATATATTGCAAATGCAGAAACAATAATTTCCATCTGTATGTATAAAAAACATTTGGGTTTCCTCCACAAACTCCAGAGGTTAAATACACATATTGTTCTGTTACCCAGGGGCCAGTAACTTGAAGCAAAAGGGGCCATTTGCAACCATTCTGTATGGTAAAGAATTGTGAGACAGATGAGATACTTTATAGGTGACATAGGAAAAAAATTAATGCTTAAAATATATACATTTTACAGGCAAAACATTACATCTCAAGAGGAGAAATGCAGGACCTGGAAATTAAATGCATCAATGCATGAATTCCCAAAAAGGCAACAATCACAGAGGCAGGAGTGTAGGCATCTTATCTATCAGATAAGTACAGAAACAATTGACAAAATATACCTAAAGATGCTGTGTGCTGACTGAATGCAGGTGGATATGTCAGTGCTTTGCAACATAAGGGGAATATTGTATTTGAAATGATTTGTTTGGCATGCCAAGATTTCACACGGTAGCCAAGTTACCAAGCTGATGGTTCTATAGCAGATGTGGGGAACCTTTGGCCCTCCAGATGTTGCTGAACTCCCATCCCCTCCTGGCCCTGGCCTGGTACCTCAGCCCTCCTGTATTCCCATCTTGATGGGCCTACCCTTCATTTTGATTCTTATGGTTCTTTATCTTTAAACCAGGCTCGGACAGGACAACCTTTCAAACAGCTTTTCTGATAGGACTGTCCCCATATATGAATGTGAGGGGGGAAGGATTGCACCTCGCACCCAAGCATCCATTAAAAGTTCTGAAAAAGCCCCCTCTCTTTACATTAGAGATGGGCGAGAATTTCACTGAAGTCAGAGTTGAAACTAGATTTTACAATAGTTCGCATGCTCACTCCGTTTCTGGGGCACACATACTTGCTGCAAACTCAGCGGCTGCCCCCCCCCCGACACCACATTTGCATTGGGCAAGAATTCCACTTAAGTCCCCCTCACTGCCCCCTTCTTCATAATCTGTGGGCAATCTTACATGAGCTTTAGCTTTACTGAGCTCAACTAAAAGTTTCAGGGGTCAAAAAGGAGGGCAAAAATGTTCATTTTCTTTAAAGTGTCAGCCACCCTGCACAGCATAACCAGCACTTTGCAGCACTTTTACTTTCGCATGTCTCAGAAATCATACCTTTTTCCTTTTTACTGTGGGTGTACTAGAGCACTTCTGACATGGCTACAGTGCCCCTCACTGCTGCCACTTGCCTGCAGCAGAGTGCTCTGTGCAAGGACACCTCCTCTTCCTTTCTCCTCCTCCTCTGCGATCTAGCCTGGCTGGGAGCCATTCCTGCAGTCACCACTCTTTCCTTCCACCCTTCTGCTGGAGGGCATTTAATGTTTTAATACTACAGAAATTAGGAGGCAAGGCAAGCAAATCTCCTTAATGTGGGCACTGAGTTTGTGGCCAAGCTGAAGAGACTCTCTGGGCTTGCCTTTTGATCTCTGAGGTATTAACACTTTAAATTTCCTTCAACCCTCATGGTGTGCGTGGAGAGAGGGAATCAAACCAGACAAATGTAAAAGATAGTGCGGAGGGGACACGGGATGGAACAGCCTTCCAGTTCGCTGGAATCAGATCACAACTGGATCCCATACCTATGCCACATGATTGAGGTTCTTAAAAAACAGGGGTCGAGGGCAAATCCCTTTGATTTAGGGTGAATACAGATGACTGACTTACTAAGTGAATTCACTAATAGGCAAAAAACCTTGCAGTTTAAGAACGTACCTATAGCCAACAGATATTTCTATCAAACTTTAAAAAGCAGGGAAATTGGGCAACTACAGTGAATGCACTAGGGGAGCAGGAGACCTGACCTCCTCTCTGAGATATTGTACTGCCCTACAAATTTGTCAAGATGCAAACACAATTTGGGTTGGTCTTTCACAGTCCAATCCACTTCCCCTGTAGCTTGGAAGAATTTGGTAACGTGCCTCTGAGCATATGGTGAGTGGTGGCAACACCTGCAGTCAGCCCGAATAACAGAATCAAGACATGTCTGTGCTGATCTTGTTTTAGCAGGGAGGAAGCAACAATATTAAACCAGTTCAGATAGTCACTTTAAATATAGCTGCCCAATTTCCCTGCTTTGTAAAGTTTGATAGAAATATCTGTTGGCTATAGGTATGTTCTTAGACCGCAGGGGGTTTGCCTATTAGTGAATTTCCCTGCTTTTTAATCCGGGAGGGAAGAAATGGGATCCTGTGCAAGTTTGTTGAGAATGGATTGACCATTTGCATGCTTATTGAGTTCAGTGGGATTTACTACCCTCCCATCATGCTTAGGATTGGTGAAACTGACCACAGGGCATGGGGAGGGGAGGAGGGGGAGGGGAACAGGCAGGAGGGGGAGGGGGAGAGCAGGTTTGATCATTTGCATGTTTCTTGGGTTCAGTGGGATTTACTCCTGTGCAATTATGGTTAGGATAGGTAAAACTGACTGGGGGGAGGGAGGCCTGGAGTGGGCAGGAGAGGAGGAAAAAGAAAGGGAGGAGGGGAGGAAGAAGAGAGGAGGAAGGGAGAGGAGAGGGGAAGGAGGGAAAGGCAGGTCTAATCATTTGCATGCTTATTGAGTTCAGTAGGATTTACTCCTGTGCAATAACGGCTAGGATAGGTAAAATTGACCATGGGGGAGCAGGAGGGGACAGTAGAGGAAAGGAGGAAGGGGGGAGAGGGGAGCAGGCAGGAGAGGGAGGGGGAAGGGATGAAGAAAGGGGGAGGGAAGGGACAAAAGGGATGTGATGGGAGGGAAGAGGAGGGGAGGGCAGGTTTGATCATTTGCATGCTTATTGAATTCAATAGGATTTACTCCCAACCAATCATGCTTAGGACAGGTAAAACTGACCATGGGGGAGGGGGAGGGGGAGAGTGGAGGAGAGGGGAGGGGGATTGGAAGGGGAGGGGAGGGGAAGGGAGGAGTGAAGGGAGGGGGAGGGAAGGGGCAAGAGGGAGGGGATAGGAGGGAGGAGAAGGGGAGGGTGGTTTTGATCATTTGCATGCTTTTTGAGTTCAGTGGGATTTATTCCTGTGCAATCATGCTTAGGATAGCTGAAACTGACCTGGGGGAGGGGCGAGGGGAGGAGGGCAGGAATGGGAGGGGGAGGAAGGAAGAGGAAAAGAGGGGAAGGAGAGGAGATTGGATGGGTGGGCACTGGGGAGAGAGAAAGCCCCTTTCCTTTCCAAAAGGAAAACATTGCGAATAGTATCATTCTTTTTCAGGGGTCCCCCCATCTTTTTATTCTACAGCAGGCACATGTAGCTTCCCACACAAATTAGACCTTTATTTCACTTTAGAGAGTCATGGCGTCTCCCAAAGAATCCTGGGAAGTGTAGTTAATGAAGGGTGCTGAGAGTTGCTAGGAGATACCCTGTTCCCTCGCAGAGCTTCAATCAGAGTGGCTGATTGTTAAACCACTCTGGCCACTAGAGCTCTGTCAGGGGAATAAGAGTCTTCTCTCAGCACCCTTCACAAACTACACTTCCCAGGATTCTTTGGGGAAAGCCATGACTATCTAAAGTGAAATAAAGGTCTGGTGTGGGTGTGGCCCCCTGATTAGGCAAGCCCAGCAGCTGTGAATCTGGCTTTTAGAACACTGACAGTTGGTCCTTACTGAGCATGCACAACATTATCATTGAGTTCAATGCAAAATTTCTTAAATTAATTTAAAATCAGCCAGACATTTTTTTTAACTTTTAAACTCCAGAAGATGAAGGTCAGAGTATGGGACAAGGTCAGTAATAGGATTACAGTACTCTGTGAACATGGCTGATTTTTAATTAATTTCAATAAATTATGAGAACTCTGACAGAAAAACATCCAAAAGCGGTCTGGTTTTTTCTCTCTCTCTTTTTACACTTTGAACTCCAGATTCTCTCTGACTATTTTGTGTATTGCCATGAAAATTTAAAGGGTTGTTAAGCAAGTATTTCTGAGTTCAGGACTATAAGTTTTGTAAGGTTTTGTTTTGAAATGATCTTATGGGAAGCATCAGAATGGCATGAGGGGTATTAAATTTTCAATTTAACATTGCAGAATGTGAAAAATCCATGCTGACTATAGTATACAGCCACTCTCGTAGCTCTGTAATAATGTTGGGAAGCCTTTCCACTTAATAAGGCCCCCAACTTTGACCACACATTGGATTGTCTGGAAGGAAAAATTGCACATCTTTTTTTAAACATTGTTGTTGAGATTATGTAATCCAGAAAAAGTAACCATCATATGATAAAAAAATAATACCGAGCTTGTTAATACAGACAACTAATTAAATCTGTGTGAGAAAATCCTACAACTTGTTAAATTGGTTGTCTATACTATAACACAATTGTGATTGTGATTACTACCCAAGCCTGATATGCATATATGTGTATGAAAAACAGAACACAATTCATCATGGCTAGAGAGTAGCTTTCACTTAGAATGTAGGGGAAGGGCTGTGGCTAAGTGGTAAATCGCATAGTATGCTTTGCGTTCAAATGGTTCCAGGTTCAATCCCTGCCATCTCCAGATAGGGCTGGGGGAGACCCCTGTATGAAACCCTAGAGACAAGCCGGATGAATCAATGCTCTACCTCCAACTCAGTATAAGGCAGCTTCCTGTGTTCCTAAGTGAGCTATCTTGAAACTGGCCAATCTAGTCTACATCTCATGTCCTTTGGTATGCATCCATCTTGCCTCATGTAGACATGGGCCAAAGCCATGAAGAGCCAGGATGCTTTACAGGTTGGACTGGGCAGGGACATTTGCACTAATAATATCTTGTCAATAGATGTGTCAGAAACAGCAAGGAGGAAGCTGAGAGGTATTTATTTTGTAGTTTTTCTGTAGACAACAACAAACGGTCCATGTCTACCAGCAATTTCCTCCATGCCAGCATTGCACACGAGAGGATCCATCATCATTGCTGACTATTGTAATAGCCACAAATTCCTGTACTCCACATACATCTCTATGGGAGCATGAAGTGCTACAGGAGGAGGATGTATATTGAGTCCTCTTCATAAGAATCATTTTGCAAAGGCACAGCTTATTAATTTTGGAGCACACTATTAAAACAATTAAAATTGTATCATAACTATAAAATGTTAACTCACCACCACCACCAATCACTCAAGCTTCTCCAGGTGTTTTCTCCTTTCTACAGAGACACAAAAATGTCACACAGTGTCAGGCACCTGACTTCACTGTGCTGTGCTCCTTAGAGTTCTCCATGTCCAAACATGCATCTCTGCCCATCTGTTTTCAATTTATAGAGCTATTTCTCTCAGGATACCTTTCAAATAGCGAAAGAAATGTATCGCTGTCTGTGACCTAGCTCCAGTGCACTTTGCTTCTTTCTTTTTCTGAACATTTGTCTGGACAAAACAATAGCTCCAGTGACTATTCTTGAATCATCCAGATTTCCTAAAGACCTCAAGCACCTCTAATAACATAGTGCTGGCACTCCATTATAATAGCACCTGTGAAGGCATTTGATGTCATTCATATATTAACACCACTGGAATCCTGTTGACATGCAGGACTAAATTTGAACTTGAGGCAAAAGGCTATTGTGTATCATATCTGGGTGCTGCTAAAAGGTCAGAACTGGATCCTACTAGAATTGGTCCTAAGGAAAACATCATTTATATCGCCTCAGTTATAACTATGGCATTCATTGTTAGTTTTCTTTACATCGTACTTGGGAACAGCCTTGCTTGATACTTTCCCAGGATGTTTATTTTATTTAGGGACCTAACCCTTCATCTCTCGACCTGAGTCTTCTCTTTTAATTGTTGTGTTGTCTTAGTGGGATTGTTTTATTGCATTTTTTATTATGGATGTTGATATTTTAATGTTTGTGCCATTGGTTTTTATAGTTGCAAACCTCTCAAAGGCCTGTCTTGGCATTCAGCAGAATATAAATCAAATATAACAACAATATTAGTTTATTGCATCAAAGATGGCAACGAACCCTGTAGCACCTTAAAGACTAAAATAGTGAGATAAACTTTCATGGTCCAGAGCTCATTTCATCAGATACATAAAGTGTGTCCTATTCTCATTTAGCATATGATATATGTACATGTGGATACAAACAGAATAAGGATGCTTCCAGATGACCTGTTTATTGAGCATTCATTTTGATTTGTTTGCAGGAGGATTAGAAGACATTCGGTATTTAGAGAACATTCGTCTTGATATCTTTGTGGCAGGTTAGATAACATTGTCATCAAATATGGTCCCACACTTTTCAGTGCATTTGCCCAACATTTTCCTTATTGCAAAAAGTCTGGTCTTTAGGGAGTTGTTGTTGTCCAAGACCTCCCAATCAACTATAATTGTGCAACCTGAATTTGCCCATATGTGATTGAATCTTACCCCAAAACAATGACAGTCTGGAAGCGTCCTAAGAGAATGCCTCTGTGTAGAATGTTATTACAAAGTGAAAGCTTGAAAACCCAGCAATGCAAGGGGTAGGTGTACCTGGTCCTGTGCAAAAGCACAAGCGCAAACAAGATCCAGTTAAAAAATGGGAAAGCTCTAATCAGAGTGGGTGTGATCCATTCCCAACTCATCATGGATGAGCAACGCAGGATAAAGACTATGCAGGATGAAGACTAAGTTACTTTTTTGAACTACAACTCCCATCAGCCCAATCCAGTGGCCATGCTGGCTGGGGCTGATGGAAGTTGTAGTTCAAAAAAGTAACTTTTCCAAGCTCTGAGACTATGTATATGATCACCTGCAGAGAGACAATTGCTTTGCCTGTAGGGAGTTCACCAATCCCAGGTTCTATTCAGTTCACAACTGATAATGTCAAATCTGTAAATGAATTCCAAATCAGCAGCCTCACACTGGAATCTCCCTTTGGGAGAAAAAAATGCCAAAGTTTGGCAACTTTCACATAAGTTACTGCACGTCCAGGAATAGAAGCATTAAATTGCTCTAGTTGAAGTAAGTTTTTTTAGTATCTCCCATCTGCTCAGGTTGCTAGCCCAAAGTGTCTGGGATGTAATGGTGGTGAGAACGTCTTTAATCCTTTGCTTGGGAAGGCTTTCTTTTATTCTTGATCCCCTATTTCATGATTTTGTTTTATATTGTTGTTTTGAAGATTGTGGCTCCCAAACTGTGGACCGCAGCGTATCTGTGAAAATAAAATTAAAAATCATACAGCATCTAGCACGAGGCATTACAATTGCCACAATGGGCAGAAAAGCCGTGAAGTGGTCTGCCAAGACCCTCTGCAACTTTCAAGTGGTCCATGGGGGGAAAAACTGGGAACTACTGGTCTATTATTTGGTGCTGTATCTTTTGGCATATTCATATGCTATTTACCACTTGGGAGCCTGTGGACCAAAAAGTGCAATATAAACAAACTAACAGTAACAATACTGAAATTCTCCTCCACTGGTGTCTGAAATTCTCACCTTGTTTAATATCTGGTTTCTGTTAATTTATATTCTGTTGCATAGAGACAGTCCTCTACAGCCAGTGTAGATAGCAAAAGAACATTGGTGACACATGATGGCATATATCAGGGGCAAGGAATCTGTGGCTCTCCAGATGTTGTTGGACCTCAACTCCCATCATCCCAGACCATTGGAAATGCAGCCTAGTGCAGATAGGAATTGGAGTCCAACAACATCCGGAGGCCACCTCTGATATATATCATGTTAAATAAGCCCCTGAAATATGGCTGATCTGAATTGGATGTTATAATCAATACCAGGCTTCTCTTTCTTCTCACCCCATGTCTTGATCATCTTCAGGAAAAGGCTTTGTCCTGTGCCGGCTAGAGCTGATAAGAGTGATAGACCAAAATATCCAGAGGTTGCCAGGCTGGGGAAGACTGTAGATCCTTGACAATGCATTGGAAAAGCTTTAGATGGGCGCTGCAGGTGACACACAGCAGCATTCTGTTACTCTGTCCACTGGGCCAGCCTTGTATTCAGAAACCCCTAGAAATGTGTTCAGTCTTCTTGGACATTCAGTAATGAACTTGAAAGATGGCCTACTTAAAAGGAAAAAAACTGAAAGGGAAACTCCAGCTTCAAACATATGGAGACATTAGAATATCATACTTGAGTTGACTAGAGCCTAGGAGTGACTCGCTCACTATAGAGAGTAATTGACCCTCATTAGGTGTTATTGTGTTTTTTATTATTATTATTTAATTTGTATACCACTCATACTTGAAAAGAAGCCTCTAAGCGGTTTACAGTGTTGAAAAAAAATCAAACCAAATTAGACATTTAAAACAATACAAAACATTTTAAAGTAACCATCTTAAACATTAACATCTTAACATTAACAATAAACATCATAAGAACCAAATTACACATTTAAGACAATACATTTTTAAAAAAAAAACTGAAACATTAATATAACTTAAAATAACTAACATAATAAATCATAATCACTACTAACAGATTAAAACACAAATATTCCAGGAAGACCAACAACCCCACCTACCAAACAAACACTTGTGTGTGTGTATAGGTAGGAGCATCACTCCCATTTCTGCTGCTACCACCCCAACTTACGCTGTCACCAAAAGGTGGGTCAACACTACACACTCCCCACCCCTGGAGCTCCCTCCTCTTACCAGGGAGCACCCACTATCATTCCACCCACACACAACACCCATAACTACATGGGGTACCACCATCCTTGAGGATAATGCACAAAGTGATCTGCAGTATCACAAGTTGTATGTCCATGGACGGGGATTTGAAGATGCATCGTGTTGAAACCATCCAGCAACTATACTTTCCTTCCCCACCAGTAACCTGGCACACTCAATTAATGCCTTATAGGTCAGAAATTTGTGCTCAGGCTGCTCGCCCCCCGCTGAGAGCCACAGGACGAGAGCCCTTTTGCTCTTGTCCTTCAGCTCCTGCCAAGGGCTCATGTGCTTGCTGGGCATGAGTTTAAATAGGTACCTGGAGAGAGGGAAAACACACAGCCTTCAGTCAGGGTCCCAGCTACACCTCCTTTCAGTAACACACACACTACCAGCCCCACCCTCTGTACCCATCTTGCTTTGTCTATTCATGACCAGCTGGGAACAAGCCACACCTACTTAGATTGGATTGTTTTGACTGGATCTTATTTGTATTTGTGTTCTGAATAGTAATTCCTTGTATTGCTGGATCTCACTTGTTAATAATGTCACATACACACACCCCTTTGGTCTTTGGTCTTCTGTCTTCTTTTGTTCAGAAGAATGTGGTGCCCTCCAAGTGTTGTTGGTCTCCAATTCCCATCAGCCCTCACCAGCATAACCAATGTCAGGAAGGATGTGAATTGTAGTCCAACAATGCTATTCCAGATTTAAAATGAAAAAAGAACTTTAGAAAGCAACTGCAACTTAAATTAAACCCAACATTTACTACAACTTCCAATCCACTGGGTGCATTGCCTAGCCAGGTACGGAGTTGGTGTGCCTGGTATGAAATCTGTGGGTTATCCATTGGAACACAGGATGCTGCCTTATAATGAGTCAGGCCATTGGTCCATCTAGGCCAGTATTCTCTATGATGACTGGCAGCAGCTCTGCAGGATTTCAGGCAGGAATTTGTCCAAGCCCTACTTAGAGATGCCAGGGGTTGAACTCTGGACCTTCTGCATGCAAAGCAGATTATCTGCCACTTAGTTATGGCCCATCCCATCCTATTTTGACACTGAGCTGCTGCTCCTATGTCAAACCACAATGACAATTAAATTTTCATGACATGCTGTTGTAAGTTTAAATGTTACTTATTTGAGTGGAATTCACTTTTTAGTGGTTGTGGGAGGGAGAGACAGAGATTGTTTTACATTTGGTGATAAGACTTCAAGTTTAGCCAAAAAAACAGGTTTTCAAACTCAGATACTGAAATCTGTGTTGGGTAAAATGGGGCTCCACATGAAAATGACACTTTAAATGTGGAACTTGTCACCACGGTTACACATTTCTGTGATGGCACCTTGTAACAAGAAAGTCCTAAGAGGAGTTTGAAGAGACATCCAACAACAGTGGGTACTACAGGGCTTTTATTCTCCTATAATTAAGAAATACAGGTTAAATGTCTATACTGACACAAGTGGTGGAGATTCATTGCCACAGATGGGGATTGGGAATAATGGAGATAATATTTGTCATCCCACCCCAAGCCTGGTGCAAAGAGATTATTTCACCTTAAGAGGAAGAGATCTAACATGGGGGAAAACGGGCATCTGGAGCCCATTTACAGGAGTATTCCCAGAACCATGACGGCACTAAGAAACCCACCATGCTTTCAACACGCTCCCTGGAGGAATGACAAACAGCTCCAGCCATTTATGAGATAAACAAGACACAGTTTATTATACACTGATGAGCAATTACTATTGCAATAACCAACTGGAACAAAAGACAATTGCAAGCAATAATGCAGAAGTCTCTTGAGCAAAGGAAAAGATCAGACAAGTGGGTCAGGCTGTTTCTTTCCTCCATAATCCATTCACATTTGGTTTGTTTCTTCCTTCATCTCTGCAGTGTAATTGCCTCCTTGCTCAGGATATAGCACGTATCGGGGAGTTTTCTGCTCTGCATATCTAAGAATTATGGAGCATTCAAAGTAGAATGAGAACAAGCAGGGGGAGGTTTTGATAGACATGCTGAATAAATAAGGTGTCATTCTGTGCTGAGTTGTTCAATGTTCATTTCCCATTTAAACAAGAGGTCTTGCTACAGGCAGTGCAGTGTGGTGGATGAACAGCTGCACTTCCAATGAAAGCTTGGAGCGGTCCATTGCTCTCTGCTTTTATTTCACTGAACTGCCTTTTGAGGAATTGTAGCTAACTGCTGAAGTGGTGTCACCCTTTGAGTATAATGATGCTGGCTTGTGGTGAGTCACCAAAGGCTACAAGTTGTAACACTAAGGTAAGGCATAGCTTACTCTTCATGCTACCTGCTTGTCCTTGTGCATGAAGCTAGCCACAAAATAAGAACATGCTTCAAGAGAACTACTGTGGTGCTCAGAAAATACTTAGTCTTCCCCTTCAAGCCAACACATCAGTGGAATCTTCTCATTGAAAGGTATTAATATACAGAAGCACATGATTAGTCTTTGTTTATTCTTCAACTGTCAAGATTTTTAGACCACTGTTCTTCAGCCTTGGGTCCCCAGTTGTTGTTGGACTACAACTCCCATCAACCCTAGATAGCTTAGCCAATGGCCAAAGATGATGGGAATTGTAGTCCAACAACATCTGGGGACCCAAGGTTGAAGAACAGTGTATTAGACTGACAAGCTGAAGAGATAGAGCCTTTTCAGTAGTAGCTCCATGCTTGTGGGCTGGGGCCACTACTCAGACCCCAAAAACTTTTATTTTTAGAGATGGACCAGAAACAGACTGATTTCTCCATGTCAGTTTCTCAAGGGTTCATTCATAAGTCCATAATGACCTGTTTCCACATCAATCTTTGTGAGATTTTTTTCAAAAAAAAATACAAAAATCCCTATATAAATACTATTTTATCACAAAATACACACTTTAGCTCAAAGGACAGATTTCTGTAAGTGCATTTTCATACATTTAGGTACATTTTTTGAACTGAGAATTTTTGAAATCTCAGAGATGTGTGAAAATCTGAAGGACAATTACAGGACAATGTCTGGGAAGTGTGATATTTTGATTAAAAATACAAACCAAACAAACTCCTCCCATATCCCTATTTCAAATTTCTTTTAATATGTGGTCTTCTGAATGCTTTTAACTATTGCTACTTTAATATTGTAGCTTGTTAAAAAAAATAGGCTCAGATGGTAGTTTTACTGATATCTGATTTATTATGGATGCCAGTTTTAATATGAGAGTTTTGCTATATTTTAATATGTTATTGAACAGCAAAACCCTGCTATAAAATCCTAAAGATGACAAGTCACTATTTTAGTTATTATTTATTTATTTATTTATTAAATTTCTATTCCCCCCTTCCTTCCAGCAGAAGCCCAGCGTGGCAGTTGAGTTACTAGCAGTTGTGTTACTTTAGCAATATTCTTTATGACATGCAATCTATTGTTCTGAGTTAGTTAAACTACGTGGGTGTGTGGGTGTGACAGTGTCCTCCTTTTGCTAGATTTAAATGCTATCCCTATCAGGGAACTTATCATTGGTTCACAAAACAATCATAGAAGTTGAATTCTGAATATTAGGTCAAAGAAGATGAACCCAGACTGAACAAAATGAAGTAACGGTGTCATATCAGGAAAATGAAATGACAACAGAAGATTTATGTAACTTTAAAGTTGACAATGAGAACACTGAACTTGTCAAGGATTATCAATACCTTGAAGCAGTCATTACCCAAAATGGAGACAATAGTCAAGAAATTAGAAGAAGACTAGGACTGGGGAGGGCTATGAGGGAACTAGAAAAAGTACTCAAATGCAAAGATGTATCACTGAACCCTAAAGTCAGAATCATTCAGACGATGGTATTCCCGATCTCTATGTGTGGATGTGAAAGTTGGACAGTGAAAAAAGCAGAGAAGAGAAAAATCAACTCATTTGAAATGTGGTATTGGAGGAGAGCTTTGCTGATACCATGGACTGCGAAAAAGACAACTGGGTGTTAGAACACATTAAACCAGAACTCACACTAGAAGCTAAAATGATGAAACTGAGGTTATCATACTTTGGACACATCATGACAAGACATGATTCACTAGAAAAGACAATAATGCTAGGGGAAACAGAAGGAAGTAGAAAAAGAGGAAGGCCAAACAAGAGATGGATTGATTCCATAAACCTTGCAGGATCTGAACAGGGTGGTTTACAACAGATGCTATTGGAGGTCGCTGATTCATAGGGTTGCCATAAGTCAAAATTGACTTGAAGGCACGTAACACATCAGGAAAATGGAAGCTGAAAGTGAAAGGGCAAAACTATTTCTGGGGTCACAAAAAGATACAACAGTGTGTTCCATTATAAAGCAGTGTGTTAAGAAAAACCATAAGGCAACAATTAAGGCAGAAACAACAGCCAAATCAGACATGCAGTTCAAGGGAAGGGTATGATGGTGATGGCAAGACACAGAAGCCAGAGTGCTGTTCAAAGAGCCACATCACACACAAACTTGCCTCTCTCTCTCTCTCTCTCTCTCTCTCTCTCTCTCTCTCTCTCTGTTTTGTTTCCTTATACAGTCCCAGGGTGGTTACCCCAGGTGCGAGAGTCCAGGGACATCATATATTACCTTTTTCATATTTCCTGTTTCAGTCAGCCTCAGTTAGCCAAGCAATCCAATGCCAATGGGTATTGGCTCATGGGCAAAGAGATTCTGCATTGTATAGCTCCCACCTCCTTCATCCAAGCAATAAGATTAAGGTGCTTGTCTTTCTGATTTCTGCCAGCATTTATGCTATGAACTCTGCAATTCTGCACAAATCACAGAACCTTGGATTTGTGGTGTTCAGTAGAACTCAGCAGATAAGAATCCCAGCTTTCAGAAGGAAGGAAAATAGAATTATAAGCGAGGGTGGTGAAGCTGTGGCCATCCAGCCAAATGTTGTTGGACTGCAGCTACCATCATACCTGATCACTGGATGGGGCTGGAGGGCCACAAGTTCCCCATCCCTGTTCTAAGCCTTATGGTCATGAGAATCGGCTTTGAGAGCATGGGAACAATACTGCCTTCAGAAATCTCAGACACCAGGTATGAGGCTGAGTAAGATTTCCAATTATCATAGCTCCCCACCCCTTCTCATGACCACAGATGCAAAATCAGTTCTGAACTAGAACTGGGCACATTTTTGCAATGGCCTCTCAAGCCTAAGAAGTTGCCATTAAACCACATTGAACTTAAACCTCAAGCTCATTATCGGATTACACATTTTATAATAATGTTGCCAGGTGAAGCCAGTGGGGAGAATTGCAGCATGCAGCTGACCTCCCAGCAGTGATGTCGCTCCTGCTTACCAGGAGGGAGAGGGGAAAGGGTGAGGCAGCAAGATTGTTGATGTCTGAGTACACCAATGGAGCAAATCTGGCATTCCTGCCAGTGCCCCTACACAGCACCAAACTCCTTGCCACCTTGCTATTTATTATTTATTTATTACACTTCTTTTTTAGGGTCCCTCTCAATCCATCCCATAGCCTTCATCTGTGGACCCCAAAGAGGGTCAATTTGCCCTGCCCTGAAGATGGGACTCTGCCCTGAATCTGTCCCCTAAGTTATTCAGGGGTGAGGCTAAGAGGGGGTTTGAATTAAAAATATGGTTAGGGGGAAGGAGATGCCACTTCTCCTTCTCCTCCTTCCCCAGAGCAGGCAGATGCAACCAGCACTGTGCAGGAACAGCTTCACATGTGGTATGGGGTGCATTTGTGGGGTGGCACATGGCCCCCAGAGCGTGGAGAGGGAATTTCCTCCTCTAACCCATGCTTGCTCTCGCAAGATTGCTAGCAGTCTCGGGCTATCCCGCAAGACCCTGAGCAGTGCAGAGTCAAGATGAGACCTTTCTTAGGCCTGCCTGACATTGGCCTCTTTCTTCACATGCCAGCTTTGTAGGGAGGACATTGTTGGAGTGGACTGTGGAAGAACCACGTAAGAGGTCAGGATTGATTAGAGGGCTCTCTGGCAGCTGCTCCACGGCCTCCTACCTCCAGAGGCCAGCGTCTGGCATTGGATGTTGCTCATACACACACACATGCCATGCCCCTGATAGCCCTGGATCACTCTGGGGCACCATACCTGACCCATGGCGATCCAGAGCTATCTAAACCCGACTTGGCTGAGGCCCAAAAGCCTCTGAAGAGGTCTGATTCAGCTCGGGCCTCAGCCGAATACGGAGCACAGCTCTATTATTTACATCCCATCTTTCAAGTTATAAATGCTACCAGGGTGGCTTACAAATAGTATTCAATTACATATTTTAAGAATATAATATAAATAACAGATGAAAAACACATCATGATCATTCCCATATGATGACTTATAGTAGATCACCCTGTAGTGGCGGGTAGGAGGGAGAGGCCCTGATGTGATCTTCACCTTCCTTCCTCTCTCTCCTGGAATCCTTGTCATGAACCATGCTAGCAGGGGATGGATCAACGTGCAGGAGGGGGGTGAGGAAGACTTGGACTGGGACATTCCTGTCGAGGAAGGACCCAGATAAGGGGGAAATATTGAAGCGGCCCCCGCTTTGGATACTGACGGGTCACCACCAGCCATCCCTGACACCCCCCAGGACAGACCCCTGGACCAGCCACCCACCCACTCTTCAGCTTGATGCGGTGCTTCTCCCTGCTCCTGCTCCACCGCCAGAAAGCTCTCCCCCCCCCAGAGGGAGAGAACGGGATGGAAGTCGAGGCCCCACCTTCACTCAGGTCCAGGAGGCAGATGTGGCAGGAGATTCAACAAACCCAGCTCAGGTGGAGTCAGCGCGTTTGTGCATGCCTCCAACCGTGGTTCAGGGTACACACAAGAAGGGGGCCTGCCCACCCCTACTTAAGCTTGGTGAGGGGAAAGGGTAAGTTATTGAGTCAACATCTTATTGCTGTCAAGTTGTGCCTAGTTAATTAGAGAGGGATGCTAAGTTCTGAGTATGCTGTAGGTAGATTCATGAAGCGCTCTGAACTGAAATTTTCTATTACTTCAATAGAAGAAAAAACGACAGCTGTGTCTGCGTCTGAGTTTCTCGAGTTCAGGCAGGACATCTCCCATGGAACAAATGATGGTAGATCACTAGCATTTAAGAGCAAAGTATTCCTTTGAATCACATTTATTAACAGCTCTGGCATCAGATTTGATAGAGACACACATGTTGCCCTCCCAACTGATGGCCATCTGCCTTAGTAACAAACAATAAATAATTCCAGGATCAATCAGGCTGAAAGCACATTTTCCATCATCAACCATATCTTCAAAAATTGAACAGCTCTGTGGCAGGAAATATTGTGGTTGGAGTAATCAAATCTTGGCATTTTCATGTTATGTTTGTGTGGCACTTCAGGGCTTCTGGCCTCATAAAAGCCACTTTGTAGACTGCCCTTCCATTTAGCCCTTGGCTCTGCTGCTCCTTGTTTATTTTCTTTCCTCCAGGTACATACTGCCGCCACCATTCCTGATCAGTGCAGCAGTGATCAGCAGCAGCAGCAATTAGTGGCAGATGTCTGCAAGCTGCCTACCATTTTGATGCTCCCACAATGCCCTGATGTAATGTCACTCCATGGAAACATCAGGAAGTTAGCTTCCCAACCACTTGCTGCTGCCATCAATAAATCCATGCAAGAGAAAGCAGGTGAGGGCCCAAATCAGGTATAAGCACCTATAGGCCCTGTTGCAGCAGTTGTACCTGTGTGCCCTTCAATGGCACACTGCCTGAGTATGCTGGGTCTTGCCACCATCCCTGATGCAACATCTCTGGCAAGAATACACAGTCCCATGAACAAGAATGTTTTATGACATTCTATTGGAGCAGCAATCAGTGAACCCTATCCTAAGTTTTGATCAGTTAAGATAACAAGCATTATGATAGGGCCATTACAATGATGAAACACCGTACTGCCTTGAAGATCATACAACTGAAAGCTGGGATATAAATAAATCTTCAGCTTCATACATACATGCATGCCACTATCTTAAGAGCTGTTGCACCAGATGAAGTGCCATGAATTGCGGCCTTTGTTAGGTCGATTCTACCTATTAAGATACAATTTTAGGTCACTGGAAACCCTGGGTCATTCTGACCGTAAACGAATACTGTGCTTGGCTCTTCTCCCTGCTGCAGAAGCTATATGACAGAATTGGACTCATAAAAGCACATATGGATTCTCAGAATCCCAGGGGGTGATGTAATCTTATTAGAATTCAAACTTTTTTAAAAAAAATGTAAGAATAAGTTCATAAATCAACCTGTAAAACAAAAGAGTTTTGTATCGTTTATGTAAGTTACGAAAGGAGGCTATTGGTCCTGTTCATGCTGCTGGGATTTCTTCTGATAACACAAGGCTGCAATTTCAGATGTAAAGCTAAATATACACACGAAAACTAATGCAATGTTTTATGAATTGTTGCTGTGTTTTATTCATGAAAATTGGGTGATGGTAAAAGCACACAATTAAACATATGGGGCAACACTTCAAGCAGGCCCATTTGTCTTTTAGTGTAATCCACAAACTACTCTTGAAGCAGTGCAGTTGGAGTAGTTCCACCAAAATGAAATGGATTCCCCTGATGAAGCTCACAGTTTGTGCAGAAATTCTCATATCCAAGCCCCACTGAAAACATAACCATAATGCAATACCACCAACTGAGCTTTATCCAATTCAAAGAGGCTTGCACAGAAGAACTTTTGCCTGGACTCTGCCCTAATTGCTTTGATCACAGTGGCCTCAAGAATCTAAAGCCTTATTATGTGGCTCTGGGTCCACCAGACTAGCAGCTGGGTCTGCACCTTTTTAATTATCCACAATGCCCGATGAAGCATTGCTACATCAGAGGCATTGTGGGTAATTAAAATGGCAGGTGACTTCAGGTAGCACAGCTGCTGCTGCTGCCACCAGGTAAGCCCACCAGTGTAAGAGGGGACTACCAGAGGGTAATCTGTCTGAGGCCCTCAAAGCTTGAGGCGGCCCTGCTATTTCAAACATGACAATATTACTACACAGAAATCAGTTTCATGTGGGAAATAGCACACAACACATAAGCTGATAATATTTAAACACATACCTCTGGAGTTCATAAAATGTCAAGCACAACGCAATATACACATTTTGGTTATTCACATGCTTATAGCACCTTGCATGTTGATTTCGAAGGCACGGAAGAATATATAAGATACCTCCAATAGAATATGAACGTTTGGGGCTTAATGGCACTGAACAAAACAATGGAATACAAACAATTCTGGTATGGAAAATTCTGGGATGCAGTTACAGGAAAATTGGACTCAATAGAGACATTCCAGAAAAAAATGACTCCTTTTGTTCTTTACTGGAATCAACATTATTCAAGGGGATCCATTTTGATGAATGGTCTAAGTAGATACGAATTGTATCTATTTTGTTATCATTGTGATCATCTTAATTTGAATTTTAAAAAATTAATATGTAATGATTGCCCAGATGTGTATTTATTTATGCATCCATCCATTCCTCCACTTGGGATAGTTACATACTAATACCTTCATAATATATAACTCAGTGGAGTTTGTAACAAGAATAAAAGCAACAATTGGGACATGGTAGTCTGTGTGCTATGAAGGGGAGAAAGAAAGGATTCTAAGGAGCTTGGTGAAGAGTGAAGAGTAGCCACAGGCAATGGGACAAGGAAGGCAGTGGCTTGAAAAGGACAGACATGAGGTTACAATGGATGCGGGAGACATGGAGATGAAGAAAGGAGGAGCCAAGGAGAACGTAGACTCCAAGAGGGAAATATACCTGTAGAGATAAGGGGGTGTGGAAACTACTGAAGGGAATGAAGTGAGCAGACAAGAAAGGGATGTCCTAACACAAAGGTGGGGAACCTTTTACAGGCTGAGGGCCACATTCCCTTAGGACAACCTTTCAGGGGCCACATACAAGTGGCAGGCGAGGCTAGAGGTAAAATGGGTGGAACAATGAATATGAGTCTTACCTTTGTAGAATACGATACATTCCAGGCACACAAAAATCAGAAGCTTCTGCCCACACCCACTCAGCCAGATCTCTTCATCATCCATCCAGACAAACAAAATGCATGATCGCAGTTCAAGAACGCATCCCAGCAAGGACAAGACCTTGAGGGAAGCACAGAAGGCCCTGGGGAGAATCTTGAAGGTTGAATGCCCCAGTTGGCCCTAGGTCAAAGGTAGAAGTTTCTAAACTTAGGTATGGCATGGAGAAAGTGGATAGAGAAAAGTCTCTCTCTCTCTCTCTCTCTCTCTCTCTCTCTCTCTCTCTCTCATAACACTAGAACTCATGGACATCCAATGAAGCTGAATACTAAAAGATTCAGGACAGACAAAAGAAAATACTTCTTCACGCAGCATATAGCTGAACTATAGAATTTGCTCGCACAAGAGGCAGGGATGGTCACAAACCGGTATGCTTTAAAAGAGGATAAGGCTATAACAGGCTACTAGCCAGGATGGCTATGCTCTGCCTCCACAGGTGGAGGCAGTATGCTGGAAACCGAAGAAGGAGAGAGTGCTCTTGTGCTCAGGTCCTGTCCAGCTTTCCATGGGCATCTGGTTGGCCACTGTGAGAACAGGATGCTGGACTAGATGGGCCGTTGGCCTGATCCAGAAGACTTTTCTTATGTTTCCAACCTTGTTCTAAGAAAATAGAAAGGGGTGCTAAGTCTAGAGAATTTTGCCAGTTCTGTTTTATGTTGCCATTTCACTGTTGTGACCTGACAACCTAAAGAGGCAATGCAGCTCAAACACACACGGAGAGAGCAGAAGAGTGGACTCCACTTATTGGTTGGAACTAACAAGCCAGGCCTTGAGCTGCAGGCTGCTGCTTTTCAGTATTTTGCTAGCAAACACAGTGAAATACATATGCGTGCGACAGTCCATCCACCTTGGCTATCTAAATGCAAGCTACACAATGTTTTCAATTTTGTCACATTTCAAGCAGCCCCAAGACACAACTGCTGGTTCCCCATTCACTGTTTAGTCTGGACTCATGAGCCCTCGTCTACCTTCTTCGGAATGCCAAAACTTGAGGCGGGCCAACCTGCAGTATAAATCAGTGAGGCCCTAAAATGGAGGCTATGCAGGATGAGTGTCAGGTAGTTTGTGTGTAATTACAAGAAAAGTTTAATTATATGAAAATTACATATGCACCTTCCAAATCTTTCCATTCGTGTGGAAAGGAACTATTATGGGTGTCACATGCTGTTTGCTTTGGCTTCTACAAGATTTAGTGTGCCTGCATCTAGATTGTGAAACTCCTTGCCTATTAATACTAAGTACCATCCGTACATTGTTTCAAATGCCTGCTTAAGGCCCTATCTGCACTACTCATTTAAAGCACTGTGATACCACTTTAACAGCTATAGCTTTCCCCAAAGAATCCTGAGAACTCTGGTTTTTAAGGGTGCTGAGAGTTGTTAGGAGGCCCCTATTCTCCTCATAGCACTACCATTCTCAAAGAGGTTTAACAATCAATCCCTTTTCCTTGGGAATTCTGGGAACTGTAGCTCTGATTTGCTTTAAATATATAGGGCAGATGGGACCCAAGACTCTCCTGTTTCATAGGCCTTTTCTAATGTATAGTTCAATTATCAGCTATTGTGTATCACTGTCCAGATGTTGACTAAGTATTTTAGTATGTTTTATGAATGAGTTATGTTTGCCATCTAGATACTTTGTTTATAGTGAGGTATTAAGCCCATACATATCTACAAAGTCATCAGTATTCTAATTCCAGCTCCTGAACATGACAAAGTTTCACCATGAGGCAAGCCCAACAACCTAAGGAGTACTGAGGATGTGACATTGTCTATCTTGGTACTCTGTAAGAATTGCCACCCCATTAATTGGCTCTTGCAAGGCACACCATCAAGAAAATTAACTCTGGGACAATAAGCAATGGGAAGGAATAGCCATAGTCAACGGTTAATGGAAAAGTCTTAAGAATTCTCTTGTGATGCAGCAGAGAAAGAAGAATCAAAAACAGCTGTTTGTTTTTTAAAGCATCATCCTCATGGCTGGAACTGGAAGAAAGACAACTGAACTCCATACAAGGCAACAGCTCCTGGCTACTGCAGCATCACATCACTTGCAGTCTTCTCCTTCACTGCTTTATCTCAGGGGTAACTAATGCCTGGCCCAGGGGCCAGATCTACACACACATGAACATTTTTCTGCCTCCTCAACCCCTCTGATTTTGGCAAGGGTGACAAAAAGAAACAGTTAAGTAGAGATAGTGCTGGGGTGGACAGGGGGGATTAAATCTCTCTGTCTCCCTGTTACATTGATGGGAAGTGACAGCTGGTGACTCCATGTCAGTGGAGCAGTGGAATCTGCTCTGGGTTTTAGCCCAAACTTCCAAGGAGCTGTCCAAGGTACAAAGTTCCTTGAAAGTTCAAGATGCAAGTTGCAAAGCTCCTTGAAAGTGTCATGGAATTTATGACTAGGTTCTTTTTGGAGGAGACCCAATAACGAAGCCAAAGCCTATTTTAAGGTTATTTATTCAGCAAGGCGCTTTACTGGAGCAAAGAACATAACTCGACTAAAATGGCGGTTGGGTACAGACATATATATACCCCTACATTCGTCATAGCCATAGCAACGGTCTCATCCAATTATTCTGTGCTACTGTGATGCTCTGCTCCCTGTACCAGCCACCCTCCTCTATGCATTCATGCGATATCAGTATCCTTGGCACATGTTCAGTCTGCTACAGCAGTTCTATTCACTATTGTCTATGTGACTCCCTTGCCTAGAAGGAAGGGCGGCCAGAATCCTCCTCAAAAGTTCAGACTGAAACCCAGAGTAGAGTCCACTGCCCCACTAACATGGAGCCACCAGCTGCCACTGCTGATGGAGATGCAAATTGCCCTCTCCCCAGTCATCAGATCAATTATATGTTTGTGTGCATGCATGCAAGACGGTGAGTGTGAGAGTGTGGGGTAGGCATGCCAATCTCTGGTATGCAACCTCCAGGGGCCGAGTGTGAACAAGGCCTTCAGGCCAAAAAAGGTGAGCCAACTCTGCTCCATCTCTTTCTTACTTGTGCCCATCTTCAAAAAGGACCTTATTACTATGGCGGCTCTTTCTTCTAGTTCAAGATTTTCTAAGGCTATTTCTTTTATAATATTTTATATACAGATAATTGCTTTTTAATCACACCTTGGCAAAAAACCCCAACAACCGCACCAAATCATCTCTAGTTTCAATTTTCTTGTTTGCCTGTTTCTTTGTTTTTTAAAAAGATACTAGCAATTTCAGTGGGATAGAAATTTCATCAAAGAACCCCCTGGATTGTGCAAATATTGACTTTTTTCAGCTGTTCAATGCCGTAGGTTTGCCAGGCAGCAACTGCTTCAGCACCATTTTTATTCCTGTTTGCAGCCTCTTCCCTCTTCCAAGTGTAGTCACATGGGTGATCCCATCCAGTCAATGGATGCCACAATGCTACATACCCAATCATTTTTTACTGATGTCACTGAGAGCAAGAGAAGACAGTGTTAAGTTCCATTTTCACAAATGTAAAAACTATTGAAAAAAGAAAGGCTTGTCACCACTACTGAACAAGTTTTGCCAAAAAGAATCCTGAGTAATTGTGGATCAGTTCTAACTTGTCAGTTAGCTATGTAGAGTTTGAGGCAAATTTCACTGATATCTGCAAAGGGGATCCTGTTTAATTATTTAAACCCAGGCACATCTGAGATTAGCATCAGTGGAGCCATGGGACACGTGAAGAAAAAAGGTTCATGCCACTGAGCATGTACAGAATGTGTTTTCTTCCAACTAGCTCCCACATATCTGAGATACTCTCCAATTAGATGGCAGGAATTCTAGATAGGAGCTTATTTATTTATCAATTATTATTATTAAAAAGTACCAACAATATTTCCAAGAAAACTCAAGATGCCAAACAAATCAATCACAAAACAATATAAAACAATAACAAATTAAGCCCGCTTAGACAATCAAAATATTACCATAAAACTAAAAACAAATTTAACAGTCTAAAAATAATCCCACAAAACGAAACCAGTGAAAAAAATTAGTCAACCAAAGCTCTTGAAAGAACCATATAGTTACAATCCTCCTGAAGCTGTATAATAATGGATCCTGATGCACCTCATTTGGCAATACATTCCACAGGGCATCACAAGAGATTAAAAAAAACCCTAATGCTACACCACCTTGCCTCATGTGGTCAAGGGATCAAGATCAGGACCTCAGATGATGATCAGCACACACAGGGAGGAACATATCAAAGAAAGTGGTCCTTTGGGTACCCAGGTCTCAAACCATTAAGGATTTTAAAGCCCCACCAGGAGTGCTGGATTGGCTCCACCAGTGAGTTTGCACAACATCAGGGGACCAGGAAAGTGTCACCGCATCACTCTGTTGAATGCTACTGGCACCTTCTCACTATAGAAATTAAGGACCCCACCCTCACCAACCATTCCTTATCAATGTTTACTCAGTCAAACCTCATAAGAAAAAGGCTTCTAAAACAAAAATGGGAGTGAGCTTTTCCATTTAGATATCATAATTAGTGTACTCACATAATCTGCATTTGCTTAGCATTGGAAAGTGTAAGCTGTTGCCAAGATAGCGGGATATCCATATATTTTATATCCACTGGGAAAGTACAGGGAGAAAGTGAAAACATGAGGCCAGGTTTCTTCCCATGGTGAACTAGGCAGGAACTTTAACAACACCACATTTTTCAAACTATTTAACCCCTTGATAAAGATGGAAGATTGATGGCAGTTTTATACATCAGGGAAGTTAACTCCTCCTGCTTGTTCTGGATGTGGTCCCGTTTGAGGCCTTCTGCATGCAAAGGGCAAAACCTCACTATAATAATTGCAAAGCATTAAACAGTCTGAAAAGAAGTAAACAGGAGTTCAGCATTTGGATTCAGAAGGGAATTCCATCTGAACATCATAAGAAGATGCTTGATATTTGCTTAAGCTGGTATTTTCAGCTTTTTCAGATGTGAGCCTCTTAGAGGTAGTCAAGCCTGGCTGCAGGTTCAATGGGGTCCCTCAGCACTAGTCCCGTTCCTATGCTACTTACCCTGGTGGTTTTACCTAACATAGGTGCTCCAGTCTGCAGATGCAATGTGTTTCCAGTGACCACCATTTTAATTTACCCACAATGACCCCAATGTAGTGACACTACAAGGGCCCCCTCAAGCCTAGTCCAGCTTTCTTGACATTTAAGAGAATATCAAAATAATCAATTACTGCTGCATTCCAAAGATTTTCAAACTTTTCTCATGTGGGAAAATGTCACATTGGCCTGAGCATTTGCTACAAGCCCAGGGCCAGTCCAAGACCTTGTGGTGCCTGAAACAGATCAGTACTCCGACACACACTTCCGAATCCAAATTTCTCCTGCAGATATCTGAAAGACCGCCTCTTTCCCTAGAGACCCTCTTGGGTGTTAAGAGAGAAGAGGTCCTCTTCATAGTCCTACCACCCTCAGAACTTGGGGGGGTGGTCTGGGAGAAAGCAATCTCTCTGGCAGCCCCTAAGCTGTGTAATTCCCTCCCCATAGAGGTGCACATGGCATTTTAATTATGTCGTTTCCATGATATGCTGAAGACACACCTCTTTACCTTGTCCTTTGACACCTGAGAGATATATTTTGGACCCAAAATCTCTTGATTGTGATCTGCTTTAACATTGTATTTTTAAATTGCTGTAACCCACCCCAAAGACCTTATGGTGAAAGAGTGGGTAATAAATCTAAATTGTTGTTGTTGTTAATAGGAAAAAATGAATGAAATAACTAACAATTTTCTGCCTTATATGACATCCAAAATTAGTTCACTTAAACTGTCACCCCACTGTCCCTATTGGTAAGGTAGGCTCTTTAAACCCCCTGTGCGTTGCAGATAATTCTAGAGTATATTCTAGGGTGCACCGTCCAATCAGTCTCCTCTCAGTAACAGGGAAATTATATGCTAGTTACTTGAAAAGTAAACTCTCTTCCTGGATAGAGGATGAGAATATTTTAGGATGGGAACAAGCAGGATTTAGACGTGGCCGCTCTGTCTTAGATCACTGCACTGTTTTATATCATCTAGCAGAAAAATACAGGAATCAGGTGGGAAGCGGATTATTCACAGCTTTTGTAAATCTCAAATCCGCCTTTGATTCCATCTCCAGGGAAATCCTATGGACAAAAATGGCAAAAACTACAATAGAGAAAAGACTATTACTTCTTATCTACAACCTACATCAGAATACTTCCATTAGGGTCCGTTGTGGCCGAGACGGGTCCTGACCAATACCATCCTCACAACGAAAGGGGTTAGGCAGGGCTGTGTACTGGCTCCCCTCCTCTTTAATCTATTCCTGAATGATCTAAGATCCAACTGTCTTTCTCCAGATTTTCACTCACCTAAAATCGGTCAGCACAGATGCCCTGTCCTGCTTTATGCGGACGACGCAGCCCTTCTATCTTACTCTAAAATAGGCCTTAAACGCCTAATGAGAGCCTTCATGTCCTACTGTATGGAGAACCACCTAACTATTAATTTCAACAAAACTAAAATTGTTGCTTTCTCAAAGCGTCGTAAACTTTATGAGTGGACAATTAACGGGCAATCAATTGCTCAAGTCTCCTCCTACAAATATTTAGGTATTCTGTTCCATTCTACCCTTTCCTGGGCCCCACATATCCATGGGGCGGTGAGGACTGCTCGTACTACGATCAAGAACATCCTACGATACTTTTATAGCAAAGGCGGGCAATATATCCCTGCAGCAATACAAGTATTTCAATCTAAGATTATCCCCCAACTATTACTTGGTGCCCCTATATGGATCTCGGCCTATAAACCCCACATAGAGGCCGTTCTTTCAATCTTTCTTAGACAAATTTTTGGGATGCCAAGATCAGTCCCGAATGCAGCCCTTAGATTGGAAGCATGTGTATCATCCATCGAATGTCAAGCTTGGACACATGCCTTTAACTATTGGATTAAACTTTCCTATAACTCCCCCCCCCTGGGTATTTAACATTTCTATGGGAAGATCCGTACCTTTCTCAATGGATGAAATCTTACCACGACAAACTCCCTCGACTAGGCTTTTCCTTAGAACAACTAACCCTATTAGATTTCAATTCAGTCAGTCACTCTATACGAACCAGACTCAAAGATATAGACCGTCAAAACTCTATTGCAGCAGCCCTTAAAACTTGCTCTCCCCTACAACACAAATTGCCTCTAGATCCGTTCAAATACCCTTTATATCTCGAACATCTAACAACTCCCAAACTTCGATATGCCTTTTCAAAGGCTAGATTTAATTGTCTGTCCTCGGCGCTAATGGATGGCAGATACCACGGAATCCCCTACGATCAATGCTTCTGCCCGTGTAATATGAGAGCTTTGGAAACTCTCGCCCATGTCTTCTTTGTCTACCCATTCTACCAACAGGAACGATACAAATACATTATCCCTCTTATAACAAAACATTCCAATCTATCCCTTGAACGTATGATAATCTGTCTTCTGAATGGTTCAAATAGATCCCAAACTGAGATGGTGGCCAAATTTGTCTACGCTGCCCAATACAAACATTTAAAACAAGTTTGATATTCTACTGAGAGTTCCTCAACCTTATGTTTTACGTCTTTATGTCTAAAAATTAATCAATCTTTATTTTATCCATTTTATTCATCTTACTCATGTATAACGTTTTTGCAGTTTTTACAATATTGTATGGGTCTATGACCGTAATAAACTTATATATTATGTTATGGTGCACACTCAAAATACCGGCCAGGCTTATTGGGCCTCACCAGCACACCCACATGAATCAGAAACCACCCTAAGCACATACAACTTTCCCCATACCACTGAATAATACAAGAAAAAAATGGTAGTGGGTGGGCAAATTGACATTTTAATTCTTTCTTTTACTCTGGAATTACTTGGAATTAAGATGTTATAACAAGTAACTAGGACCAATTTTATATTTCCAAGTAACAATGAAAGATTGTTTCTTGTTTTTTTGATAGAACCATAAGAATTGTGCCAACTTTATCTTATTACTTCAATATTTCTAACCTGATTCTCAGGCTAGGAAGGCTAAGAACATTTTAAAACAATATACATAAGTTTAAGTCACATAAAAATTAAAACAGAAAAAAGTAATAAAATAATGAAACAGGCTCAGTCATCAAACATTACTAAGGTCAAATACCATTGGATCGTTTGATTCCCTATAAGATAGCCACAGCATAATACAACAACAGAGGATAACCATAAGCATTACCACATTTTTAAAGCTAAAATACTAAAACACTTAGGAAAATAAAAAGGTCTTCACCTTGCACTGAAAAGACCATAATATAGGCACCAGGTGGCTCTATCTGGTAAGGGCATTCCACAATCAGGGAACTACCACTGAGAAGGCCCTCTCTCTCATAGCCACCCACCTCGCCTCATACAATGTGGAATACTGGAGAAGGCTCTCTGAAGAGACTTTAGAATTAGATATATGGGAGAAGATGCTTCTCCTTCAGTAACCTGACCCCAAGCCATTTAAGGTTTTAAAGGTTAAAGAACTGGAATAATATGGCTGTATGGTTGAGTACCAGTTAACAATCTCACTGCTCTGTTTTGGACTAGGTGAAGTTTCTAGGCCATTTTCAAAGATACCTCCAGATATAACACTTTGCAGTAATCCAAGTGGCTTTAGATGGATCGGTGGTCTGAAAGTATAATGTCTGAAGGTGTAATGCTATATGTATCTCTGCTACTAGCACAACTGAATGAGAGCCAGTGTGGTGTAGTGGTTAAGGTGTTGGACTACGACCTGGGAGACCAGGGTTGGAATCCCCACACAGCCACGAAGTGCACTGGGTGACCTTGGGCCAGTCACTGCCTCTCAGCCTCAGAGGAAGGTAATGGTAAACCCCTTCTGAATACCGCTTACCATGAAAACGCTATTCATAGGGTCGCCAGAAGTTGGAATCGACTTGAAGGCAGTACATTTACATTTTAGCACAACTGAAAAGGTCTTGTTCTAGATTGCCACCTCTCTTTCCTCAGAAGGGAGTTCCACATGTCCAGGGGACATTGGACTTTGTGTCTCATGCAGCAGCCCTTCTCAGCCACATGGCAAAGTGATTTTGAAATGGAGGGGAATTGCAAAAGCATGTTGTCATGTGGTTGGAGTCCTTGCCTAACCTTCAGGACAAACTAAACATAACACCATCAAAGCAACTAGCAGTTGCATTAATGCATTTTTAAAAAAGTAAATTGCAGACTCAGGAAAGATCTACATCAGCACCCTAGCAAGAGGAGGGAAGCTTTATCCGTTTGCCCTTCCCACAGTCCTGACCAAATCAGGATGGTCTGCACCTGCTATTCGCATTTAGGGTGGCAACTGCTGCTGCTGCAAAAAAATGCATCACCAAAAAAGAATAAAAGTGGACCCAGATTTGCATAACATTTACATATACATACTCAGTAGCGGTCATTGGGACAATACAGCTCACCTGGCTTCCTAGCAATGCCTTGCACTGAGAAGCCAAGTGAGCAAAGCCATTTTGCTGACTGCTACTGCATATACTATGTTAAGATGCACATTTGGAAATAATTTACTATAATTCAAATAGAAAAACAGCACTAACCCACGACAGGGCTTTTTCAGTGGTGGCTCCCCATTTGTGGAATGCCCTCCCCAGCGAGATGCATCTGTCTGCTACATTCATGACTTTTAGGAGGACTTTGAAAACATTCCTGCTTACCTAGGCATTTGATGGCTGAATGTGCCTGGCAACCTGGATATCACTGGGCGGAAGAATTTTTTTCCTGTAATTGTTTTTAGGATGTTTTTATCTGCAACTATTTTTTCAAATATCTTTAATGGTTTTTAAGAATGCCTTTTTGCTGCTATTAAATTGTTTTGTTTGACACTGGGGGCACTTTCAGGAGGAAGCGTGGGATATACATTTAATAAATAATAAAATAATAAAGAATAGTGGGGAAGGCAGAGCAGGTGACCTGTGTGCCTGCTCAGTCTGCTGTTCAGGTGCTACCTGTTGATAGGCAACTTCAAGACCCCTGCTCTCCATTCTTATGATACTTTATATTTAAACCAGACTTGAACCAGGAAGTCCTTGAAAGAAAAGTCTCCTTCAAACAGACAACTGTCCTCTATGCAGTAGTACACATGGCCAGCCCATTTGCATTGGGAGAATCCCCTCTGTTCCTGTGTACTAGGGCACTTAAATGACTTACCTTCCATTGATGTTTATACCCTTCAAGTGAAGTATGAGGTTCTTGCACTCCCCACACCATATCCCCCTGACCTTCCACCCCCCCCCCCCGGGCAGGCATAGTTTGGCCAAGTTATATATGTTTTGAGCTCTTGTCATGCTTCTTCCTCTAACTCCTCCAAGCACACTTAATTCCTGTTGGGCACCATTTGAAAGAAGCAGATTTCTAGAGTGCTACAAAGGAGAGATTATTCATTAACGTCAGATTTGTTCCATTTAACATTGTTTACAAGACGGTATTGAGAAATTGTTAGTGAGGAGGGGAATAGGTCAAAAGGTGGGAAGTTTGTTTATAAGGAAAAAAACCAAGGTGCTTTTAATAAGGAGGGCAGCAACTTATCTTGTGTGAACACAAGGTCACTGGCTCATTCTCCCCACTGCACCCTACCTACATCTCCCAAAAACACTCTCCTGAGGGTCAAGGAGGCCTCAGGAAAGGCCTGTGCTGCTGTAGAAGGGGGAACTTGGAGAAACTCAGCAAAGACAGCCTTCACAAGTGAAAGTCCAACTCATGCCAGCCTCTTCCACTCAGTTTTTCCACCCCACATCCCAGGCCTTTTCAGAGGATCCCCTGGTCCTCAAGAGAGGCTTATCAAAGGAGGCAAGTGATTGCACTGGGAAGGAGAGGTGGGCAACTCCCTTTGCTCAAGAGACCTTGTGGGAACATAGGAAGCTGTCTTATACCAAGGTGGGCCAGTTGTCCATTTAGCTAAGTACCCTGACCTCAAGCTTTCAAGCAGAAGTCTGTCAAGCCCTCGCTGGAGATGCCAGGGACTTAACGTGGCAAAGCAGATGCTCTACCATCGAACAGCAGCTCTTCCCAAGCATTGAACTGAATGTAAACCAGAGAGTCTACAACACAGTCTTACTATTTATATTTATGGAAACCCAGAGAGAAGATGTTCTCAAAGTGCCCAAATGCTTTATTATGCCCAATGCATTTTGGAATTATGAAATTCCTTTGTCAAGGGCACCTTACATTTCTTGCGAGCCACCTGCAAGGTGAACTTGGGTGCCACCCTGGGCTCCTGCTGGGAGGAAGGGCGGGATATAAATCAAATAAAAAATAAAAAAAATAAAATAAAATCTTTCTGTAGCTTTCTCCTTTGCTGAATTTTCTCCTTTCTTCTCTGAGAAATTGCAGTGTTTTTCCTACATGCAGTGCTATTCTCCCTCCCCTTTTCGGTTTACTATTTGTATTTATGCCATTTTCAGCCAAAGACCCTCAAAGCAGGGTGCAAGAAAATTATTGTTATTATTGTTGTTGCTGTTGTTGTTGTGCCACAGCTCAGTTTTAGAATATGTGTTTTGTATGCATAAAGCCTTAGATTCAGGGGTGTAGTCATCCGGGGTCGTGGGAGGTCGTAAATCCTTTACTTTTTTGGGAGCAGGGTCTCAGCCAGGTCCCTATGTATGAGCCAACCATCATAAAAGGGGAGTGTGTTAGCCACTGAGTGGCTGTTGTGCTGATTGGAGCCAGCTACTGAGAAGACTCTTATCAGTGGCTAACACACAGCCTCCCTTTTCATGATGAGAGGCTCCAAGGGATGTCTGTTGTAGTGGAGTGTGGACTCGGAGACAACACGGAGAACAAGGAATGAGGGGAAATGGAAAAGGGGTGTGGCTGTGGCTGGGAGGGGGAATGGTGTGGCTATCATGGAGGGACCCTGCACATTTGAATTTGCTACTGCACCACTGCTTAGATTCAATCCCCAGGCATCTCCCGGTACAGCTGCACGAGTCCCTGCCTGAAATCCTGGAGAACTACTGCCAATCAATGGAGGTAATACTGAACTAGATTGATCAGTGATTTGACTTGGTAAAAGGCCGTTTCCTATGTTCCTAACTGAACAAAGATATTCTTAGTCCTTGTCAAAATTCAACATAATGGTAAAAATAACAACAGAAAAAAACCTACATTAAGATGAAGCACTCAAGTATTTTATAGTCCAGGCCTCAAACAGTTTAGCTGTTCAGAATCTTATCCTTGTATGAAATTTGGGCTATAGATGCCTTGAAATAAATCCAGGGAACATCCACAGAACCAGAGGCCCATGGCCAACAGCTTTTTGCAGCAACAACTGACACCACTGGAAAGTTGGTTATCTGCCTCATTCTCCAAAAGCAGACTGTGCCAATTTTGCAGACCGTCACACATGCCACTTGGGTAGGTAGTGCCATTACTTAGTCACAAGGTGGTACTCCTCTTAGCTGCATATGGGTGGCCTCGGGAGTCTCCTGTAGTTCTTGTTTAAGAGACACCAAAATATGTTCTTGTCTAGCTGCCTGGCTGGTATGTCATCTATGACACCCCTTCCTCAGCCGCCGTATAGACATTCTGTAGAGCTGTTTCCTTTCCCCTTCACTTCCCCACCCTACAGTGCAACATTTCTAGCCATTACCAATAACATGAGCTCCTCTCGCACTTCACATGCATTTACCCAGTGATCCACTACTTTAAGAACATAAGAACATAAGAAGAAACTCCTGGATCAAGCCAGTGGCCCATCTAGTCCAGCACCCTGTTCTCACAGTGGCCAACCAGATGCCCATGGGAAGCCTACAAGCAGAACCTGAGTGCAACAGCACTCTCCTCTCCTGAGGCTTCCGGCAACTGGTTTTCAGAAGCATATTGCATCTGACTATGGTGGCAGAGCACAGTCATCAGTAGCCTTGTCCTCCATGAATTTGTCTAATCTTCTTTTAAAGCCATCCAAATTGGTGGCCATCACTGCCTCTTGTGGGAGTGGGAGTGAATTCCATAGTTTAACTATGTCCCCAGAGCACATCTAGTAGCTTCTATGTGCCTCAAGAGGAGTGAAGCTAGTTGCTGCACTTACTGCCAGTATGCTACTGGGCCAAGTTTAATGTTTTGGTACTAACGTCTAAGGTTTTAACCAACTTGGGACCAGGTTTTCTGGGAGAATGTCTTCTCAATTCAAGGCATGCCCAGTCACTAAGGTCATCAAGGGAGGCCATCTTGGTTGAGCTACATCCTCCAGCTGTCCCCCTTGCTATAACCTACAGGAAGAAAGCCTCTTTTGTGGTGGCACCCACACTTTGGAATAGTCTTCCCCCAGAAACAAGGCATGCACCAACTTTAGTGCAAATTCTGTTCACAGTGGCTTTTGTTGTCTGTTTGCCACGGTAGTACTTTGAAGGTTGGTTCTTCTTCTTTTTTACTGCTTGATTGTTAGTTTTAATAATATTTTGCTTTTTGTATTGTATCTGATGATTTGTTGGACACCCCCTTGAGATGTCCACATAACGGAGAGCACATAAATATTTTAAGAAATAAAAAATAAATAAACCATCGGATAACTGTACGTGAGACTCATCTATGTCCAAGCACAGTGCACTGTACCCAGTAAAACAGCTGCACACCTGGATGAGAGCCAATGGAGGAGAAGGGAGGGCTTACTGGAATACCTATGGAGATCCCATCCATGCATTCAGAGCCAAGTTCCCGGAAGCTCATCTCCCCCTCCCCCCCCAGTTTAAACAGGCAATGACTAAGGTCACATCATAGCTAAATGTTAAAGGCTCTTTAATATAATAATTTCTGTATTAATGAGATGCAGCTCTATATATGTTAGACAAGGCTTTTAATGAGGCTTTGGATCAAAGCCACAAGAACAAATGCTCTGGTTTCTGAAGCTATTTGGTATAAAACAAATGCAGATTGTCCCTGCTGACTGAGCAATTAATTCACTGAAATATATTGTCATAATCAATTTAAAATATCATTTGTCTGACCAATTCAAATGAAAGCAGACTTTTAATAAAGGGTGCTTGCTACAATGCAGTTCAATATCATAAAGTTATTGCTATTTTCCATCAGTCAATTAAAAACAATTTGGGTTTATATAAGAAGGAAAATCTGCAGTCTGGGCTATTCCAGGCCTACTTTTTGCTCCCAGATATGAATAAATGTATAAGAAGGGCATGGGATATTCAAGTGCGTAGTCTGCAGGCATTCATTTTGCTCATCCATAAACTATATAGTAAACAGACGATCATCCAATACTCATGCAAATAATCCCACTTATTTACATAAAGGTGGTTATGAGAGTATCCAGCAATATCTTTTTATTCTTCCATTTTTACCAGGTTCATCCCTCAAATGTCATCTAGAAAGTACCTGCCTTTTAATGAATACTTATCTTCTGAAAACATATACCATTTTACTGCAGGCCTTATGCATATCCTCCTAATAAACAGCTCAATGATGTGCACTGGCACATGGTTAAAACGATATCACATAAACTTCCCAAATGCATTTATTAAACTTCCAGAGAGTTCAGTAGTGGAACTAGAGTTGATCAGCAAAGGACTCTTACAGGCATGTGAAAGGAATAGATGGAAGTGGTGCATGGTCTGCCATACTGCTATCCCCCCCCAAAAAAATTAAAATGGCTTTTGTTTAAATGTGTCCTGACTGCGCATGGAATCTGAAAAACAGTCCTTGAAGGGGGTAACTTTTTTCTTAGGAGAAGATTATTTATTTTAAAAATTAGAGAAAAGAGCATTAAAATGATGAGAATATGTAAATGAAAATGAGAATTATGATTAAGAGCTTTTAAAATTAAATAAAAATAATAAAACATGGGAGGTGGGAAGTGACTCTTTTATAGATGCATAAGAAGAGCCGGATGGGTTCAGACCAAAGGCTTCACAGCAGCAACCAGGTGCCTAGGAGAAGCCAACAAATAGGGTTATGCACTGGAAGCAGCACTGAAAATAGCAATCCTATAATTCTATGGCTATGTGTATCTGCATGGAGAAGTCTCAGTCACATTACTCCGGTATAAATGGCTGAAGCCAGCCCAGTTCTTTAGAGATTTTATAGTGTATAATCTGCCATGTGGCTCTTCATTATTATGTGGAAAAGCAAGGTATAAATTCAAACTGAAATCAATAGGAAATCAATGTTATAATTAGAGATGGCCGAGAAATTCAATTCAGTTTGCATTTCAAGTTGAATCTATCAAATTTGCACTTCCTGTAACAATATGAGAATCAAAACACAACAATCCTTTGAAATTTGCACTTATCCACATTTTGCTACGCAGTTCGCCAACCAACCAATGTTTACATACATGCATATGTTGGGGGAAATGTGCATAAAAATGAATATATGAGTGAAAATAACACAAGAATGCATTATATGATGAGAAACTGCTTGTAAAATGTGTAATTAGTTAAAACTGCCTACAAAAATGTGTTTATTAGGAGAAATTCACACTAAAATATGAACCTACCCGTACACTGCGCTCAACATCGAAGGCCCTCCTCCGGGTGCCTACTCAGAAAGACGCCCGGAAGGCGATTACAAGAAAGAGGGCCTTCTCGGTAGTGGCCCCCGAACTATGGAACACCCTTCCTGACGAGGTACGCCTGGCGCCTACATTACTATCTTTTCGGCGCCAGGTGAAAACCTTCCTCTTTACCCAGGCGTTTTAGTATTTTTAGTATTTTTAGTATTTTAATATTTTAGGATTTTGTATTTAATGTTGTAAAGATAGTTATATGTTCATCTTTTTTTAATTACTTTTTGACTTGTATTTAATGGGTTTAATTATGTTAATCTTAGTTTTTGTTGTATGTTTAAATTGTTGATTTGATGACCAGGTGGTTTTAAACTGAAAGTAAAGTGTTTACTTGATGTACACCGCCCAGAGAGCTTTGCTATGGGTGGTATAAAAATTGAATTAAATCAATCAATCAATAAATAAAATGCTGGAGAAATTTCATGTGGAGTTTTTTCTTTTTTAAATTGCAAATCACTGCAGAAATGTGGAGAACTGAATTTAAGATTGGAAAAATGAAAAACTGAGAGAACCAAAATTGGCAGATCTTTCCATCCCTAATTATAATATAGCTTACAGAACAACCCATACCACCTTTGTACTGGCCTGGAAATGGAGTTAGTCTCCCTCTGTCAGCTCTGCTATGCTGTCTTGGCATCCCATGAAGCCTTTCTTTTTGCCTGCCAAATATGCAAGCAGGGGTGGGGGTGGGAGGGATCCCTGCTAGCACCAATTAGCAGAAAGCCCCCAAATGGGCCCAATCCAGGCCTGATTGCTGCAGCACCTTAAGGCTGGGGCAGTAATCTGTCTTCCCCCCCCCCCAGCTTCCACCCCAATTGCCATGCACGGCAGGGCTGTGGATACAGTAGTGGCCTTGATGTTCCATAAAGCCCCACTGAGCTAGTGGGGAGAGGAATTTGGATTGCCCCCCAAGAGGCAAAATCAAGAGTCAGCAGTTTGCAGCCTTTGGTCCAGTTCCACTGTGCTGCCTGAGGGGATGTCCCATTACAAACCCAGGCTCCTTGAGTCTCTTCCACAGCTTACTAGATATAGGTATTTCAACTTTGCATAGCAGTGCCTGCAAAGCCAATTTGCAGCAGAGCTATAGGAGGACAGGATTTGAGATAACATACCACCTTGTCTATCACCTTGAAACCATTTTCCTTGTCATAAAACACCCAGTAACTGACAAGCAATATCTGCCCACTTATCTCATATAGGATGCTGCGAGATCAGTGCCCCTGTTCTTTACACCGGTGCATCGATGGACATCTATGGAGCAAAAGTGATTGAGAAAATTGTTAATGCCTTTCGCTGAATGCATAGCTCTAGTTCACTCAGCATATTTCCCTTTGCACCAAAGCATCATTTAAAGGCATTTAAATAGGGCCCTAGTGAAAGTAATTAGATGAGATTTCATTATGCATAGGGAAGAAATATTGTACAGTGGGGATTTCTAGAGTGAATTATTTCAGCTTTCTTGGCAAATCCTCATTGTGATATTTTCAGTCTTACATAACAGATTATTAAGTTACTTATTATTTTGGGAGGGTATTATGACTGGCACCATCTCTGCATCATGGTCAAAAAATGAATAAAGGAACAAGACATATACTTTTCTTTCATACTGCAAATCTGTATAGGAACACATTCCTTTGTATGAGGTATACAATGCTTGTATTTTGTGTATGCATAAAATATTTCTGACTTTTGGTTGGGTCCAAAATTCAGCAGTTCACAGGGTCAATCACTAAAATTGACCTTAATTTTGGACCCAACCAAAAGTCAGAAATATTTTATGCATACACAAAATACAAGCATACATTGGACACAATCCATAAATATTACAGATGCTTAAATTCACATTGAAACCTATTGACACTTCATTGATTTTATGGTGTTAAGAATGCTTACTTCCACTGAAATCAAGTTAAGTGCTTATGCCCCATTGATTGCAGGAAGACAACAGCTCTTGCTTTTCTTTGCATTTCATTTCATTTCTTTTTCACCTTAGAAACATCTTCTGCATTTGTGTCTCTAAGATATTCATGCCATCCATGCGTGCTTGACAAGGGCAACAGCTTATGCTGGACAAAAAGAAAATTAAGCTATACGTCATATCTGGAACAACAACAAAAGATGCATTTATATTGTATACCTCATACAAAGGAATGTGTTCCTATACAGATTTGCAGTATGAAAGAAAAGTATATGTCTTGTTCCTTTATTCATTTTTTGACCATGATGCAGAGATGGTGCCAGTCATAATACCCTCCCAAAATAATAAGTAACTTAATAATCTGTTATGTAAGACTGAAAATATCACAATGAGGATTTGCCAAGAAAGCTGAAATCTGGTCAAAGTCATTGTGGACCAGAAAACTGGAGTTATAAAATGTGGATCGAAAGTTGGGTCACTCTTCTATCAGTTGTTAATGAGTATCTGCTTCGAATTGCCACTGGATCTCTGGACTTAGTCCAGGTTTTTCTGCCATCATCCATAAGGAAATCAACATCATTCTTTGAACACGACTATATGAGTAACAGATTTTTTAATCATGCACTTTCAGGATATTTAACTTCTACATAACTCAGTAACCTCAACATTTACAATTTCTTTTCCTGTTTTGGATATTTTTATTATTACAGTTAGCAACCATTTCCTATTCTGGATTTCCATGTTTGATGTTTTCATTTCAGGTCATTTAGAACATTAGTTTCATTCTGTGTCCGTATGCAATGTCAAACTTTAGATGATCTCATTCACATCTTCCCTAACTGCCACAGTCTGTTTGTGGACTCTGTGCATTGTATGCCACATATATTAAATACACAATAAAACATAACCATGCTTGAGTAGTTCTGAAGGGTGTTTGGAAAGTTCACAGATTGTATAGCTTTATGGTCAGTTGTTTTTGTAATTGTGCACACATGAGCCCGGTAGTTTACCTTCAACACAGCTCTTATCTTAAGTACAAGAGTTTACGTTAGCCTTTGCCAACCTGGTGCCCTCCGTACAACTACTATCAGGCTCAGCCCCATGCTAGCTGGGTTTAATGGGAGTTGTAGTCCAAAACAGCTGGAGGACATTCAGTTGACAAAGGCTGGCTTATATTATCTATTAATTACAGGTTTAAAAAAGCAAGGAAATTGTTTGGGGAAAATGTGTATATTAGGGAAAATTGCATGCCAAAAAGTGTGCATCATTTATTTATTTATTTATTATTTGATTTATATCCCGCTCTTCCTCCCGGCAGGAGCCCAGGTCAGCAAACAGAAGCACTAAAAACACTTTAAAACATCATAAAAACAGACCTTAAATTACATTAAAACAAAACGTTAAAAACATTTCTAAAAAAAAGCTTTAAAAACATCTTTAAAAAGGGTTAAAAACATTATTAAAAAACATATTAACAAGCAGTTCTAACACAGACGCAACTGGGATCATAAGAAATTTGCACTAAAATGCTGATGAATTTTCATGAGACTTTTTTCAAAAATTGCACATTGATGTGGAAATGTGAAGAACTCAATTTAAGAGTGGAAAAATGAGAAATGGAGAGAAACTTAAACTGACAGATTTGCGATGCCTACATTCATGTAAACACACTTAGGACTGCAGCTTATGAATGACTGAAAAGGATCAGTACTCCAGCACAATCCTGTTTGTGCCGTGAGGACTTTTTGCTTGATGGTCATTTGTGAAGGAGAATGCATTAAGAGGATTGTGGTGATGGCTTAAAGGTTCTTGCCCTTTTATTGGAGAGTGCAGGGGATAATGGGTAAGTTCCTATTAGATCACTTTAAATGAACATGGTCAAAAGGAAAAAGGGAAAAAACTCATTCTTTTCTCAATCCAGTTCCAAAATTTAGTCCCAATTGCTCTGTTTGGAACTATAGTTCTCAAGGGCATCATTAGAATGGATGTGAGAGGCCTTGGAACCTGCAGGTCTCAGTGTGCTTGGGAAGTTGTCATCAGAGCTTTGAAAAGTTACTTTTTTGAACTACAACTCCCATCAGCCCCAGCCAGCATGGCCACTGGATTGGGCTGATGGGAGTTGTAGTTCAAAAAACTAACTTTTCAAAGCTCTGTTTGTCATGATGAGTTGGCATCATGTTCCAAGTGGAAGGAGCCCTGGGTAATGTAATTACCAGGACACCTGACATTCAGGTGCTTTCAGTAAGGCTGAATTTTATATTAAAGTTCTTGGGTTATATGTGTATTTTATATGTTGTATTTTACTTGATTTTGTACACCGCCTAGAGTGGCCGCTGACACGGCCAGATAGGCGGCCTAGAAATAAAATTTATTTATTTATTATTTATTATGTAATTTGCAGGCTGCATTTCCCATAATCCATGAGATTTCAGTTCAAGACACTGGGGAGAAAAAGAGGCCTTGTAGAAGACTAGAAGAAGGTAACAGCTTGCCACTTGCATCGGGGTGGTTCATGTACCAGCAAGTGAATATGCACACAGATGCTTGCATCTACATGTAGATCATTCATCCTGAATTGGTGTAAAGGCACTTAAATATATTGGATGGTATCCAACAAAATATTTCTGTTAGTGCAAGGATTTCCATTTGCGCAATAGAATTTCCCCTCTCTTTCCTCTCCCCGCATGTCCCATGCATCCTCCCCAGATCTGCTCTGGAGGGTTAGGGGCAAACCCAGAATAAATTTAGGGTGTGGGGGGGGAGATCAGAGGAGGGGAAGTTCTGTTGCATAGTCAGGAATCCTTGCGCAAACAGAACTACTTCATGCAATACTGCCAATTGCATTAATTTCTTGGCGACAATCTCTTTGGGATCCATTTGTTTTACATATGCCTTCATTTTTGTGGTGTACTGTGATAGATGATAGCAAGAATTTATGCATTTCATTATGGTTAATGGTTGTCCTATCAAGTGGCTGGGATTGAAGTTCTTCTTCACTGAGTACAAACAAAACAAGACTCCAAGAAATTTGCAACATCTTAGACTAAACCGGCTTTTCAAGGATTAATTTGATATGAATCAAGCCATCTAATTCATCCTGCATTAGTATTACCAATGAGTGGTCTTTTGAAATAAATAGAACATCTGGACAAACCCACAGTCTTCAGCTGCTAAGTGGAATTATTTTTAAAACAGTAATAAAGTTGGAACACGTAAGATTGACTTTTTGTAATCTGGTTTAGTTCCACGTTTAAATCCCCTAACTCAATACATCACAAGAGACTTAACTTTTCTAGACCTTAGAAACAGAAAGCCTGCTTTCATGTTTCCAAGACTTTACCCAAGGTTATAACAGAGAGGTGGGTTCTGTCTGGTTTTTATTATGAAACAACTATAATAGCTTGACAAACACAACATTATAGTTTGACAAAAGGAAAGAATCTCTTTCAAAAGGCACTCCATCAAACATAGGGAATCAATTGTCTGTTGCTTCATTCTATGGCTACTGTATAGCTGTCAGTCATCCTCAACCATAAAACTATAGAGTCAATACGATGTCATTGAGACCACTGAAGAGAAAATGAACTCTACCTAGTGACAATGAACAATTAATTTTATTCCTTGGGCTTCTTTAAGAAACAATTCTATTCTATCATATAATCAAAAATGTCTACTCAACTCCCATTTTACAGTGTTGATATTCCTTTGGGTTGTGAAATGGGATTTCTGTCCACTCTCCTTCCCCAGCATGCCCCTCCCAATCTGCTCTGGAGGTTCACTACAAGGAGGGATAGAAAAATCTGTCAATTTCAGTTCTCTCCATTTCTCATTTCGCCAATCTTAAATCCAGTTTTCCACATTTTTGCACAATTTGCAATGTTTTAAAATCCTCATGAACATTCTGCAGCATTTTAATGTGAATTTCTCCTACTAAACACATTTTTGTATACAGTTTTGACTAATTTTTTTGCAAGCAATTTCTCCTAATATATGCATTTTTACTAACATATTCAATTTATGCACATTTCCCCCTAATATATGCATTTTTGTAAACATTAATAGGATGGAAAACTGCATTGCAAAATTCAGATAACTGAATTTCGAAGGATGGCTATATTTCAGTTCTCATATTGTTTTGGAAAGTGCAAATTTGATCAATTCAACTTTAAATGCAAACAAAATCCAATTTCTCCCCCATTTTTATCCTCAACCCTCTGGGACAGATTTTGAGGACATGTGGGTTGCTGGACAGCAGACAGGATGGAGAGGAAGTTGAACTGCACAGAAGGAAATCTGCTGTGCTGTAGTGTTGGATACAGCTTTGTGAGTTCAGTAGAGTTTCTTCTCTTGGAAAGATATGAAGTGGGAACATAGACTCATACTGTAAACAAAATAGTCCCCAGATTCATCTCACAGAGAAGTTAAATGAATCCATTGCATCTGTCTTCTCTGTGGAAGATGTTGGAGAGATATTCACAGCTTGACCTATTTTTCAGGAAGCATCTAAAGTTCAGCATCTCAAAAACTGAGGCTGCAATCCCATATATGCTTACTTGGGGAGTAAGCTCTACAGTGGGACTCAGTTCTGAATAAACATGCATAAACATAAATCAAGTAGAGATGACAAAAGATGAACTTCTAGGCCTGACAAGTTACACATTAAAAAGGGCTGGATTACTATGGCATATACCTAAATGTTATTTTAAAAATGAGAAATTTTATCATCATCATCATCCCATCCTTCCCCCCAGAAGGAGCCCATGGCAGCTAAAACACTAAAAACATCTTTAAACCATCTTAAAAACAAAACATATTTTAAAACATCTTTTTTAAAAAGCTTTAAAAATATCTTAAAAAGTAATTCCAACAAAGACGCAGTCTGAGATAAGGTCTCTTCTTAAAAGGCTTTTTGAAAAAGGAAGGTCTTCAGTAGGCACTGAAAAGATAACAGAGATGGCGCCTGTCTAATATTTAAGGGGAGGGAATTCCAAGTGGTTGATGCCACAACACTAAAGCTCTGCTTCCTATGTTGTGCGGAATGAAACTCCTGATAAGATGGTAGTGATCAACTGGTTGTATAAGCGGTAAGACAGGTATTCTGGTCCCAAGCTGTATAGGGCTTTATGCACTCAGCACCTTGAACTTAGCCCAGTAGCTAATGGGCAGCCAGTACAATTCTTTCAGCAGCAGGGTAACATGTTGGCGATATCCTGCCCCAGTGAGCAGTTGTGCCACTGCATTTTGCACCAGCTGCAGCTTCCAAACCAACCCCAAGGACAGCCCCACATAGAGCACATCATAGTAAGCCCTGGGCTCCTACTGGGAGGAAGGGCAGGATATAAATCTAATATATAAATAAATAAAATAATCCAGCATGGAGATTATCATTGCATGGACAACAATGGTCAGGCTATCCCAGTCCAGAAACAGCTGCAGCTGTCTCACCTACTAAAGCTGGTAAAAGGCACTCCTAGTCACTGAAGTCACCTGGGCTTCCAGCCACAAAGATGGATCCAGGAGCACCCCCAGACTATGAACCTGCTCTTCAGAGGGAGTATGACCGCATCCAAAGCAGGCAATTGACCAATAATCCAGACTCAGGAACCCCTATCCTCAGCACCTCCATCTTGCTTTGATTCAGGTCAGTTTATTGGCCCTCATCCAGCCAACACTGGTTCAGGGCTTGGACAGCCTTTCCCAATTCAGTAGTTAACGAGAAATTGAGCTGGGCATCATCAGCATATTGCTGACACATCACCCCATATTTCCTAATGACTGCTCCCAAGGGCTTCATATAGATGTTAAACGGCACTGGGGACACCCCAGCCCTTAGGCACCCCACAACACAAGTTAAAATAGGGTTGGAACAACTGTAAAACGGTGCCTTGGATACCAATCTCACTAAGTCAGCTCAGAAGCATACCATGGTCAATGGTATCAAAAGGTGCTGAGATCAAGTAAGAATAACAGGGTTGCACTTCCCTTGTCATTCTCCTGATAAAGGTCATCCATCAGGGCAATCAAGGCCATTTCAATCCCATAATCAGGCCTGAACCCAGATTGGAATGGGTTGTTAATTAGGAAAAAGATTGAAATTTAAATGACTATTACTATAATATTGATCCCATAGTACGGTCTAAAGGCATGTGAGGCCACCTTGTTGAAGCTAAGTGTTATGGGCTCCATGGAAGACAACAGTTAGAGTGATCAGGATGAGGAGGAATGGGAGCCTGGGGAGGGGCCCAGTGGAATGCAGTGGGAGGGGCTGGAACAGGAGAAGGCTTCAGCAGTTTAGATGGTGACAACTCTGCCCCTGTAATTCCAGTTACAACTGAAGAAGCACTGCCTGGCATTGAACCAGTCCCTGTTCTGCCTCTCAGCCTTGCCATGCTGTCCAAGTTGCCACTAGCACCTCCACTCGAGGCAGTGGCATCACCAGAGGGAGTGCGGGGGGGGTGCAGACCTCCGGCGCGCACCCTCCCAGGGGCATGGACAGAGGTGGCTGGTCGCACACGTATGCGTGCGCTCACCACATGCTCCAGGCTGACGGTGGAAGGCCCGTCCAGGCTTCACCACCAGCGACCAGGCGCCTGCTTTCGGCGCGTACCGGACCAGGTGCCGGGGGGCAGTGGTGTCGCTAGCGGGAGTGCGGGGGGGTGCGGCTCTGGGTGTAACCCTCCTCATGGTGTCACCCGGGTGCGATCCGCACCCCCCGCAACCCGGTAGTGATGCCCCTGACCCGAGGAGAAGGTATCAGAAGCTCAACCAGAGGAAGTGCTAGAGGAGGATCCAGCTGAAGTGCTGCCATCGCCAACCACACACCAGTTTATGTGGAGGCATCATCAGATAGTGCCAACTTTTCAATTTGTTCATAGGAGAGCTTGGTTGCTCATGCAGTCCCGTTCAGAGAAACCATCCCCACGCAAATAGAAAACCCATCCCAAGTCTATTTAAAGTGTCTCAAGGGACATGTCTAATTGCTGTGACAACATCTTAGCTTGAGCAGACATGCCTAGTTATATGTAGAGATGCAGAGTCCTGTATAATCTGTAAATTGATCTATGAAACGCTCTAAGCTCAGATTTCACGTTAAAAACAGCAAAGGAAAACACACCAGTGAGTCCGAGTCTGAATCCAACAGAATTGGCCAGGACAGTAAGTGGATGCCACCTTAGCTTTTAGTTTTAAAAGGAGGTTTGACAAATTAATCAAGGATAGCTCCATGTGCAGAGGTGGTATACTTCTGAATACCAGTTGCTTTGAGAAGGAAGGGTGCTAAATACTTTGATTTGCAGTTACAAGGTCAAACTGTCTGCAGTTAGTTGCTGTTTTATATACGTTTTATCGTTTGACTCACGCATAGAGATGTGCAAATCTGTCCTTTTTTTCCACTCTCCATTTCTCCTTTTTCCAAACCTAAATTCATATCTCGACATTTCCACATCTGCTTGTGATTATTATGATTTTTAAAAATCTTCACGGAAATTTTTAGTATGAATTTCTCCTATATACCCATTTTTGTATGCAGTTTTGCCTAATATGCACTTTTGAAAAGCATATTTTCACTATGTGCATTTTTATGCACACTTTACCTTCCTATATGCAATTGTGTAGCCATTATTTGGCTGAGAACTGCATTGCAAAATTCATAGAAGCGTGAATTTCAAAAGATTGCTGGGTTTCGGTTCACATATTGTTTTGGAAAGTGTGAATTAGGTATATTCACCTATAAATGTGAACTTAATCAAATTTCTCCTCCATCCCTACTTACAAGATTTAGTAATTTGCAGCCATCGGTCACTTCCTGATTTGTTTGCAGGGAGGTTAGATGCTGTCATGCCAAGCAAATGTTATCTCACACTTTCCAGTGTCTTCAGGGCTGGCCCTAGAATAAATAGTACCCTGAGCAAAGAGTGCCTTTGGTACACACACACACACACATATGGTGGTCAGCTTTCCAGGGCCATCCAGAGGGCTTTAGGGGCCTGGTACAGATGTGATGTTGGGGGCCCTACTGCTGCTGCTCCCTACAAGAACCCATGCATGTGTGTACAAAGCTAGGGGCCACATGCCAGAATTATTGCATGCACAGACTACATGTGAGAATTCTCACCTGCAGCTCCTCCTTGCCCTGGGATCAAGCAGAATGATAGCTGTGCTTTATTTTTTCCTACACGGGGATAAGGGAATGGGGATCAGGTTGTGCATCTCCTAATTGCCTCCTTTAGGTTCCAACCCCCTTCTGGCAGAGCATCTTGCTGCTTCCTGGAGCTCAGTCTCACGGGTTTTCTCATTGTGACCCACTGCTGGCCTTCTCCACTACTCACTCAGGAAGGCTTCCTCTCTTAAGGCCTGGCCTCACACCACACCTGTGCCTTTCCTTGTGGTAACTGCCACAGAAAATGACTCTCCAGTGGCACCGTGCCTGGAAACTGTAGCATTCACTCACTCAGTTTGAACCGTTTCCCCAGCAGGCCTGGAGTTCTTTCTGTGACAAGAACAAGATGCCTGCTCTGCCACAGAATCCTCCTTAAAGCCTTCCCTGGTCCTTCGCTCTTTACAACTAGCTCTGTGACCCAGGGCTACTTGGCCTGACTGCCTAATCTTGTCTCTGTTGCTGGCCCAAACCTTGATCTCTCAGCCACTGTGCTACAGTTTGCACAAGCCAAAGCTCAAAAAGCTGCATTCTGAGCAATGGCAGTACACCATGTGACACAGAACTATCACAGGTTTTACTTCAAATAGTTTTTTTGTAGCAATCCCTATCTTTTATTTTAGAATATCTATTGTTTTAATCTTTAAAAATAATAAAGAAATTTTATAAATAAATAAGGTATCAGCCGGCCTCTTATATATATATATATATATATGTTTAATTTTATATAAAAATAAATTTTATATAGTTATATCATTTATATAGTGCTCATAGTGTGTACGGTATTTGAAGTGCTAAGTGCTCAGTAACGTTGTCTCAAATTAAAGCTCTGTTCCACTGGCTTTTACCTGGCGCAAATGACATCAAAGTAGAAATTGAAAAAGAAACACACTTTAAAGCTAATTGAAGGAAGATCATTTTTGTAGTTAGTACCCGAACAACCTCTAGAACCGTGGAAAAATGGTTACAGACACTTGCTTTTTGCCACCCTATCTCACTACAGACAGTACATTAAAAAAAACATAGTCACTGAGCTCGGCTAGGTGCCCCCCCTCAGCTCAGTGCCCCAGGTGACTGCCCAACTCATCCAGCCCTGAGGTCAGCCCTGAGTGCATTTTCCAGTTTCTTTCTTTATAGCAAAAAGTCCAATATTTTGGGGGAGTGCATTTGTTGAAGAAGAGCTCCAAATCCACTATAATTGTGTAGCCTGAATTTGCCTGTCCATTGTTGAATCTCACCCAAAAATAACAATAGTCTCGAAGCATCCATTGATTGAAAAGCAAAGTGGGTGATGCATGTCAAGCCCGTCAACTAAAAGTACTCCTCTTTTCAGGTTTATAGTCACTACAGAAGAGAGTAATTTTGATCAAAAGAATCAGCAGATGCTGCAAGAGAGAGAGAGAGAGTTGCTCACATTTGATTGCCTCATCTGGCCTCTAAAAGGAAGGGGATAGAGCGTAACTTTAAACCTCCAGACGCACTGGAGGATTTGATTTCATTTAATATGGAGAGGAGAGAAATTTGTCACCAAAGGAAGATGAAAATCCTCTTCAGCTTTCATGCCGCCATCCATGCATGATGGCTATTGACTGTGTCCACAGAGGAAACGGACATGTTGAAGAACTGTTTAGTAACTTTCTCCAGTTTGGAGAGCTCAGTATTTTTGGGCCCGAGTGGCTACTTCTATTGAAAAGCTATTTTTGTTTTGGTATTTGCTGAAATGCTTGTTGTGTGTGGTGGTGGGAGGGGAGGAACGCACGTTTTGGGGAGTTGTAGAAGCCTTGACATTACAGTTGTGCATCATAATACACTATTTTCCCCTCATCTAAGCGGTTAGGTGTAAGATTTATTAACTTTAATTTAAAAACTTCTATGAATGCTGATGATTGTCAACTGTAGATGTAAATAAATATATGCCAAAAAAAAGATAGTGTACAAAATTTCTTAAAATGTTAATGTCTTGAACTTAGAACTGTAGATACTATGGATTATAAGAATACATTTTATCATTATATATAGAACCAATCCTCACCAGCTATTTAATCAATTTTGGATTGCCAAGTAATTAGTGTAAATTGTTTTCAGGAAATAAATTGATATGCATTGGTACAGTATCTTAATATGAATTTATTATTTAAGAGATTTTGCACCCTAATTTATTTTCTTTTGCACTTTGTTGTTTCAGTTCTCTATAGTTCCACCTGCCCTTTTTTGCTGACTAATCGATATGTTGTAAGAACAGGGAAAGTATTGGATGATTGAACAACTTTTGAGGCTATAAGTAAGACATATTTCCTGTGAGTTAACTGGCAATCTGTACATAGTTTAACAAAGCACCAAATTATAAACACAATAAATAAACTATTATTATTTTTCAAATGAACACATGAATTCATGTAACTTTGTTTTTCTGGCTCTAGCCCTTTCATATTTATATCATCTCAGTGCAATCCTATACTTGTAGAATCATAGAATCATAGAGTTGGAAGAGGCCTATAAGGCCATCAAGTCCACACACCCCCACTCAATGCAGAAATCCAAATTAAAGCATACCCAACAGGTTGGCTGTCCAGCTGCCTCATGAAGGTCTCCAGTGTTGGGAGAGCCCATCATCTCCCTAGGTAATTGGTTCCATTTCAGAGCTTGGAAAAGTTACTTTTTTGAACTACAACTCCCATCAGCCCCAGCCAGCGCCATGCTGGCTGGGGCTGATGGGAGATGTAGTTCAAAAAAGTAACTTTTCCAAGCTCTGCCATTGTTGTATCACTCTAACAGGAAGTTTTTCCTGATGTTCAGTTGAAATCTGGCTTCCTGCAACTTTAGCCCATTATTCCAGGTCCTGCAATTGATGATCAAGAAGAGATCCTGGTCCCTGTCTGTGTGGCAACCTTTCAAGTACTTGAAGAGTGCCATTATATCTCCCCTCGGTCTTCTCTTCTCAAGGCTAAACATGCCCAGGTCGTTCAGTCTCTCCTCATAGGGTTTTGTTTCCAGTGCCCTGATCATCCTCATTGCCCTCCTCTGAACCTGTTCCAGTTTGTCTGCGTCCTTCTTTAAGTGTGGCGTCCAGAACTGGACACAGTACTCAAGATGAGGCCTAACCAGTGCCAAATAGAAGGGAACCAATACTTCACACGATTTGGAAACTATACTTCTGTTAATGCAGCCTAAAATAGCATTTGCCTTTTTTGTAGCCACATCACACTGTTGGCTCATGTTCAGCTTGTGATCAACAGCAATCCCAAGATCCTTCTGGCATGTAGTATTGCTGAGCCAAGTATCCCCATCTTAAAACTGTGCATTTGGTTTCTTTTTCCTAGGAGTAGAACTTTGCACTTGTCCCTGTTGAATTTCATTCCATTGTTTTCAGTCCAATGCTCCAGCCTGCAAGATCTCTTTGAATTTTTTTCTGTCTTCCAAGGTATTAGCTACTCCTCCCAATTTTGTATCTATCTGCAAATTTGATGAGCATTCCCTGCACCTCCTCATCCAAGTCATTAATGAAAATGTTGAAGGGAACTGGACCCAGGACCGAGCCCTGCAGCACCCCGCTCGTTACCTCCTCCCAGTTTGAGAAGGAACCGCTTAGCTCAATGGGACTTACTACCAGGCAAGTGTGTATAGGATTCTGCCCTCTTCCTGTAACTGGATTTGTCTTCTGTTTACAAATATGTCCCTTATTTGTTCAAAAACTTTAGGACAAGATCTAACTTTGCGCCAAAAGGACATGACAGGGCTTCTCCTTTATTTCTCCCCCCACCCCCAGTCCTCTACACCTCCCCATCTGCTCCAAAGGGTCCTCATGGGTTAGGCTATTGCCCACTACAGTGCTGACTCAGATCTGCATGAGCGGTCCTCTCCCCCATTTTAACCTCACAACAGTCCTGTGAGGTAGGTTAGGCTGAGAGATGCTGATTGGCCCAAGGTCACTCAACGAGCTATAAGGCTGAGTGGGGGGTTAAATCCTAGTCTCTCCAGTCCAACACTAAGGCTGTGGTGTGTGTTTGTTGTTTGTCCATGACAAACCTTTATCCTTCCAAATGTTGTTTGTACTACATCTCCCATCATGCCTTACCATTGGCTGGCCTGGCTGGGGATGGTGAGAGTTGAAGTTCAACAGTACCTGTAGAGTCACCAGCTACCAATCCCTGGCTATTGTAATTTTCTAGGGATGGTCTTTGACTGGAGTAACTTGCCTTAACAGTCCCATTTTCTGTGCAGAGAGTTTCTGTGGAGTTACTTTGACCTAGGCATTAATTAGCTAGCTACTGACACCCACTTCCCAAAACTTTTCCACACTGGGGTCCTTATTTACCTATGTCTGTGAAGGGTATGGCACAGTAGTGCTGGTGCAATTGCAGTGGCACAGCTGCAGGAGCACATGTAATAGCTGAGATGGCACAAGCAGGAAACTCAGCCAAGTATTGTCTGTTCCACATGGCAGAGATACTCTAAGACCTCAAGCAGCTGGCTTTCCACACAAGCTGCTATTAACCAGAGTTGCCACGGATTGAACCCCGAGAGACTTCTGTATTCACAGCATGTGCTCTACCACTGAGCTATGGCCCTTAGCAACTAATGACACTGTGCAAAGGGAAACAGGGTTGTGGCTCCTTATCATTCTCATTTAGTCCTTGGCGTATGTTAGGGCTGGGCAGTAAGTCTGCCGCACCCCAGTACATTTGGGAGATCGCATGTCTGGTGACCTGCCTAATGGACCATATCCATGAACCTTTCCCTTACGTCCTAAGAGCTTATCGCTGCACAGAAAACACCCACGAGCCAAGCAGATGCAGATGGCAGCTCTGAAACACAGAGCCTTGCAAAAAGAAGACACATCCAGCAAAATAAAGAATCCCTAATGCACTTGCAGTGCTTCAGCTGCAATATAAGAATACCAAAGTTGATCTTTCCGATTCTGTGTCAGAACCTTAGTCTCACTCCTATCTTCCCCTATCGCTGCATGTGATTTAAAAGGCATTGCTGCAGACCTCCAGAGGCAATTTCACTTTAGGAAGCAGCAGGGAGTAAAATAATCCATGAAGGTGAAAGGGGCAAAATCCATTGATGGGGGCAACTAACCTTGACTCCTTTCTGGAAGAAGCTTCCCTTAGGGACTTGAGCATCTGGCCAGATAAGTATCTACTTCCTTTCAAGTCATTATTATGTCAGCATTTTAAGAGATTTATTCAGTCGAACGGTTACGAATATTAGTTTAGGTGCTGTGTTTAGCAGATTTGTCAATTTCAGAAGAGTTTTTTATGTGCTGTAAGGAGACCTTGCTTCTCATTCTTTTAGCTGTGAAAGTGCTATTAAAGGGGTACATCTTTTATACACAGTCAAGACACTGGTATAAACAAATGTACATTGTTAAGAGATGGTGGTACATTCTGCCATTCGCCTACAATAAGTAGTCATTCTGGGATACAACCCTGCCTACCTCTTACTTACTCTCGCTTGAAAGCTCTTCTCCCTTGTCCCAGGTAAGTACAAAGTATTGTGTATGGCATAGTAGCCCAAGAGAACTGAGCCCTAGTTCTTCGCTGCCAGGGCCCAGATTTGCTGCCTGTTTCCTTTCCTTTCAGTGAGGAAGGGCCGTGGCTCCGTTGTAGAACCTCCATGTGGCATGCAGAAGGCCCCACATCCAGTCCTCGAACATCTCTAGATAGGGCTGGGAGAGAACCCTGTCTGAATTCCTGGGGAGCCACTGCCTGTCAGCATAGCCTTCATGCAAACCTGTTCCCCCCCCCCCAAAAAAAAACCACACTGGCCATCTTTGGGGTATATTTGTACCAAGCTTTCCATATGCTTCTGCGAAGACATTTAGGACTTACTGTACGCCTGTGAAACATGGACTATTTATAAACGTCACTCCCAACTTCTTGAAATATTCCACCAACGCTGCCTCCGGAAAATCCTGCAAATTACTTGGGAAGACAGACGGAGTAATGTTAGCAGTTTGGAAGAAGCAAAGATTACCAGTGTTGAAACAATGATCCTTCAACATCAACTTCACTGGTCCGGCCATGTTGTTCGAATGCCTAATCACCATCTTCCAAAGCAGCTACTTTACTCCCAACTTAAGGATGGAAAACGGAACATCAGTGGACAGCAAAAGAGGTTTAAAGATGTTCTTAAAGCGAATCTAAAAAAAATGTAACATGAACATCGACAACTGGCAAGTCTTGGCCCATGAACGTCCCAAATGGAGGTCGGCCATTATCAAAGGTGCTGTGGACTTTGAAGAAACACAAATACAGGGCGAACGGGACAAAAGAGCTAAGCGGAAGGCACATCAAACAAATCCTCATTGTGGCCGTCTTCCATCTGGAAACCTATGTCCTCACTATGGGAGGCTGTGTGGATCCAGAATTCGCCTCCACAGTCACTTACGGACCCACTGTTAAAGACCTTATCTTGGAAGACAATCTCGGCCACAAGTGATCATCAATGGAATGGAATATTTGTACCTCAATGAGATTTCTAGTGGAAGGATGAGGTAACTTTGTCTCCCAGAGACCTTTTTTTCCCTGTATTGTCAGCGTAAGGGTGCTTGCCAGTACTAAAGAATCTTATTCAGAGGAGGTAAAAAAATTTCTGAGCAGTATACACTGGCCCCTTCCCCATGCATATTTCTGGGATATGTTTGGACCCCAGTGATTTTTTGTTTACAGAAGGAAAAGAGTAAGTGGTAACTGACTAAAACTTGAGGATGTTGTACGGGTGACAGTTTGTGACAATGTCCTAAAAGGACAACCCTGTAGGTCTACCCATGTGTAAAATACACAATAAAAGTGCGCCTGAGGCAGAAATTTGCCCCCTGGGCTTTTTGCTGGGGTATATTTGGACCTCAGTGGGTTGTCTTGTTTTGTTTTGTTTTTCCAGAAGGAAAGCTGTTAAGTGGTAACTTGCTGAAATTTGGGGGATGTTGTAGAGGTCAAAATTTGTGACAATGTCCTAGAAGGATATCCTTGTAGGTCTGCCTATGTGTAAATTACACAACGAACAGTACACCTGTGGCCCAAATGAACCTCAAAAGTCAGTATGAGGGGTAGACAATACTGAGCTAGATGATCTGACTCAGTATAAGCCAGCTTCCAATATTCCTAAAAAACCACAATAACTTTGCTTGTAGGCTAGGTCCACTGTACAGCACAGTACTGGTGAGATCCTAACCACTCACCATTTTAATTTGCCCATAGGAATCTACATAATTAGCATATGTAAATTTGAAAATTTGCATCATGGGCCTGTGCCCCAAATCATTTAAATACTTAGAGGCATCCGTGGGATTAAAAGAAAGGTCCTCCACATCTGTTCAGAAACACCCTTTCACAGGGGTGGACACCCTCTAGCTTGGAAGCCAAATTGGGCCTGACATAGGTCCCCGTTTGGCCCACAAGAGAACTTTTTCCCTATGCAAATTGCAACCATGGGGGCCTGATGTGGATCAGTAGGGGCAAGGGGTAAAGCCCCCTTACCCCCATGCTAGGGTCCTGATCTGTATTGGGGGCACTGTGCTGGCAAATTAGGGGGGGACTACAACCTTGTACTTAAAACCACGGATATGTACCTAATCTATTGTCCATTGCCTCTCATATTGCAGCCACAAATCAAGATGCCCAGTCCTCCCTATCTGCCACGTGGCTCTGACCTATGGGCCCCAAGGAGGGCTAATCCACCCTGTCCTGAAGAGGGGACCTCCAGCTCCACCCTGTATACATCCCCAAAATTATGCAGGGGTGGGGCTAAGGATTTTTAAAATTTAAAATATGGTCAGTGGGTGGAGACTCTACATCTCCTTCTCCCCACCTATCCCTACCTCCAAAAGCAGGCAGGTGCAACCAGCACAGGATGGAATCATTTTGCTTACCAGCTAGTGAGCATGACAGTTCCATCCTGAGCATTGTCTGTCCTGCTGCTTCCTGCGCAGCTTCTCTGCATGCAGGGAAGCCACCCGCAAACGAGCAGTGACCAGCACCATGCAGAATGAATCCTCCAGCATATTGGCTGATTAGCAAGAGGATTCCCTGCTGTTGTGTGAGATTCCTTTGTGGAAGGCTTTGCTGCATGTAGGGAAGCCGCTTGCAAAGAGGATTTGATGTGCGGGACTTGGGGAGGCCCGGCAGGAAGGAGAAGAGATTGGGCGGAAAAGACAGGGACCTACCTTCTCCCACGAAGAGGTGCCTTTCCCATCTGACCTTCTCCTTCCTGCCCATACCTGGCTCTTCTTCCTACCTTTCCCACGCCTTTCTCTTCTTCATGCCTTTCCCATGGGAGTCCCGGATCACTCTGGACCGCTGTACGTGACCCATAGCAATCCGGGGCTATCTTAACCTGACTCAGCCAAGGCCCAAATGCCTTCGAAGATGCCTGATTCGCTTTGGGCCTTGGCCCTCAGCCGAACGCATAGCACAAGCCTAATTCCCTTCTTGTACTTCAACATGTTTCCTGACTTAGTAGCCTGCCTTCTAAGCTGGGATGTTCTGAAGTCATTAACTGTCCAAGGGTTTCCAACTATCTGAGTACAGGACTGAGAGATAAATGCTTCTCTTTAGCAAAGTGAATTTTTTTTAGGATAAATCCAGAGTGGATAATTTCTGAGTCATTATAACTAACTACAAAGCACTGTTATGTACTTGGATGAAGAATGGCCTGGGAATAGTACCATAGTGCTTTTGCATATATAATTTTCTTCTACACAATACCAAAATCTTCATTTATAGGAGGTATCAACTCAAATGTTTACAGACAAAGAAGTATGCTACTCACCTGAGATTTAACTACCTCTCCATTCCATCTGATGAAAGGTTCTGAGCAATCTGGAAGAATGAATACTTTGGCTGTGTATGTACACACCTTACATTTAAAGCACATTCCTTCCCCCACAGACTCCTGGGAATTGTAGTTCATTTAAGGGTGCAGAGAACTGTAACTCTGTGAAGGTTAAAGTACATTTCCCAGAATTCTTTGGGAGAAGTCGTGTTTCAGTCAGTATTGTTGGAAGTGGGGCAAGAGCAACTCCTGTTTTGGTTCTTTTGTTTGTATTCCAGAAGGAAGACAGAGTTAGGGTCCTCCAGCTGGCTAGGCTTGCCTGCCTTTACCTGTGCTGTTCTCTACCTCCTTCCTTTGTAAACTGATATGCTCAGGGAAGCTGACTTGCCCCTCCTTCCTTTGTCTTTTTATTCTTCGACTGTCGGAGGAGAGAGGAGACATCTCTGTCTTTGTATTTTCTCCTGAAACATGAGGGCAATATACAAGTCTGGCCCCTCGTTGGATCGTCAGCTTGCAGTGGTGAGTGGGCTTGCATGTTCCAATGAACCCTGTGAGCGATGCCTTCGGGAGTCATGTACTCCCAGCAGGGTCACCCATGGCGGTAAGGTCAAGGGAGAGGAACCGGACAAAGAACGATCCAAGAAAGTCCTCAATGGCAGGACAGGCGGAGGATAACAATGTGTACGTTACAACGGCTGTGAAGGCGGATGAAGGCGGATGAAGGCTGCAGCAGATAAAAGACTTCCAGTCGTCGTGGTATCCATGCCATTGGATCAAAGCCTTTTTCTGTCAAGATTGTGTGTTGATCATCGTGCGCCAATCTCCCCACATAAAACAAATTCACACACAGGCGTCTTCCAACCAAATTATCTTGGAAGACAATCTTACTCGGCCACGAGTGATCGCCAACACAAGTCTGGGCATTGTGCCTCCAACTTTGTTGGTTAGTTAGAACTAGGTATGCCTTTCCTATCTACTATGTATTTCTATAAATAAAGTAGCTTTTCTTATTTTACTAAGTCTTAAGTCTCAGTGATTTAAATGCAGGGTAAAAGCCTGCTACTTAGGTAAATACACACATTGGCACGCATGCAGCTCAAACACTGAGCATCTCTGCATATTTCCATAACAGGAAGTTCGATAGGGCTGCACTTTTCCTGAAGAAACAGGTACATAGCTTGAGGAAGCTCCTCAGTTTGAAGTGTCACTAGAGGCTCAGGTGGCCTCTGTGGTGAGGAATGCCTATATCTAGTTCTGGCTGGTTTGCCAGCTATGGCAGTTCCTAAACTGCAATTGCCTGGCCTTATTCATCCATGCTTTCATAACCTCACAAATTTTGCAGTTTTTAGTTGGTATAATTTTTGCTGTCAGTGCTTGGTATTTTTGGTGAAATTGACTGCTATTTTACCACATTATTTCTTTATTTATTATTTAACAGAAAGTGTACAACTTAACGTAAAAACCTCTAAGTAGTTCACATAGAATATTATGTAACTCCCCTGGGCTCCATTTGGAGCAAGGGTGGTAAATAAGTGTAAACAATGCAAAAAAAAATGTGCATTGGGCACACTCCTATCCCAACATCTGCTAGACACAAGTGTTGGGCTTGGGTGTGTGAGATCTAAGTTCAAATATGCAAAATGTGGGTGCAACATGCAGTACACAGATCCAAAGGCTTTATTCGTTGTTAACGGTTTATAAGCAGATATTTTCAAAATAAAGCACCTAAGCATTAAAATAAAATAGTACGAGTGCTTTAAAGTTCCTAAAATCAGCATCCAGAAACATGACTGGTTGCAGATATGTTAGGCTTCAACAATAAGATTATGAAATCTTGTTGAAACTTGTAATTCAGAATCTAAAGGCATGCCATGCAATTCTATGCATGTTTACTCAGAAGTAAGTTCTACTGTGTTCATGGTGGCTTACTACCAGGAAAGTGTGCATAGGATTACAGCCTTAATATCAGTTTATTAACTTCATTTTAGCTATGAATTTCAAGGTAGCCATTCTTTTCAGTGGCCTTGAAGACAGTTGGAAGAAAACATTTCAGCATCATTATGAAGATGTTTTTGGAAAGAGGGAGCATCTGTTTCCACTGTGAATGCTGTAAAAAGAGGCTAATTTCAAAAATTTTAGCATTTGAGGCATAAAATGTTTTTCATGTATGAATAATTAACTGGCCTGGAATTTTACTTTTCTGCCAATATGATCATTAGTCACTGCATCTATCAATACCTTGACGCCATACAAAAGTTGAAAGAAACATGTCCCTGGCCTACTTTCAGTTTCATTGGGTGATATCTGTGCCCGTCCCCAGTAGAACAGACTTCTGTTATGCAGCGGGATTTCCTCCTCCTCTCCTGCCCTCTGCAGCCCACTGTCTGACCCCAAAATTTGCTCCAGAGGGCTGGGGGACTCTCCAGAGAGCAGATTTGGATAGATATGGAGTTTGCTGGGGGAGAGGAAGGAAGGATCTTGTACTACATGTTCGATGTCACCCGTTGTTTCTAGCTGAGAGTAATGGGTTCATCATCATCATCATCACTGATGGGAAAAAAAACTCTTGCTGAAGACCATTTCATAGCCATATAAGCCTTACTATATCTCAGCGTATAGGGCTGCTATGGGAACAAAGTGAAATAACAGCATAATGTCAACTATCTTGAGCCAGTGGGATAGGACAAGAAAGGAATTAATACTTCAGATATTGAGCTTCGAAGGAAGTGATAACTATTCTGAATGGTCAGATTTATAACCTTAAATAAACCAGTCTTGCTTTATTTATTATTAATCATGAAATTTTATTTTGAAGTTGAATCCAGATTCCTGTCATGCTTAGAGAAGACCCATGGAAATCAAAGGGACTTAAGTTACTTATGGCTTTAAGTCTTATTTTATTTCAGTGAGTCTTTTCTAAGTGCAAGTAAGCCTGAATCTAATCCACATGTAGAGATGGAAGGATCTGTCAGTTTTGGTTCTCTCAGTTTCTCCTTCCCTCCCCCCATTCTTAAATTCAGTTCTCCACATTTCTGCAGCAATTTGCATTTTTTTAAAAAAAAATCCTCACGAAAATGCTTCAGAATTGTAGGGCAAAATTCTCCTAATAAACACATTTTTGTATGCTGTTTTCATTAATGTATACATTTTGGCAAGCAATTTCTCCTAATATAATGCATTTTGTATATTATTTTCACTTAATTCATTTTTATGCACACTTTTTCCTAATACATGTATTTTTGAAAACGTTTGGTTGGAGAACTGCATCACAACATTTGGATAAGTAAAATTTTGAAGGATGGCTGTGTTTCAGTTCTGATATTGGTTTGGAAAGTGTGAATTTGATAGGTTCAACTTTAAATGCAAACTATATCAAATTTCTCCCCCATCCCTATCCACAGGAAACAACTCACATAACAATACAACAATGTCACTAATTTAGGGGAAAAGGAAACTCACACATTACAATTTCCAGACGGGTGGCTGGGTAGTTAGGTCAGTCTGTTGCTGCATAAACAGCAATGAATTTTGTAGTATCACAAAAACTAACCAGATTTTTATGTCAAAGCTTTCATGTACTATAGTTTTCTTCATCTGATTCAGTTCACATTTAAAGGCCGGTTTACATACTTCACGCTTTCCGAAGCAATACATGAACCAAAAAACTGATCTTTGAAATATGTGTTTCTTCTAACTTTGCAGCGCAGTTAATGTATACAGAAATGCATACACCACGATAAACTGTACATTATCATGCAGATATCATGAAAATAACATACCAAAATGTATTATATTAGGGACACTTGCTTTGCAAAAATGTGCATATTATGCAAATTTTGCACACATAAAAATTGTGTTTTAGGATCAATTCACACTAAAATGCTGGTTAATATTTTGATAATTACTTTTTAAAGAAAGCAAACTGGTGTAGAAATGTGAAGAACTGTATGGAAAAATGAAAAACCGACAGAAGTTAAAATTGACAGATCACTCATCCCCATTAGTAAGTAAGCATTCTGTATACATGTATACATTCTCCACATGTATAAGTGCGTTATTGGTCTGGCTTTAGAGCTTTTTCTATTACATCTACACTGCAGTAATCCTGACAGCCATCTTACAAATACAGTTTCTGAATAATTAGCATTTGGTGGCCAGAGGCTTGCATTTTAGGTTCTCATGTGCCATCTGCTGGAAGGAAGAGAAAAAACACTTACAAAAAATAAACCCTCATCTTATTCTTTAATGATGAAAGAATTCCTCCTTTGAACAATTACTAGAGAACATAAAAATAGGTCCCTATAAATATTAATTTTAAGTGGGTTAATTGTACTAATGCATTAGTTCAAAGCTTGTTTTATTCAGATGTAAATCCCATGGATTTCAACAACACTTATTTCCACAGCTGAGCTCAGAATACATGGTTCTGAATAGTAAACCTATAAATCAGGGGTAAGGAACCTTTTCACCCCACAGGCCAACTTTGACAGGTGGGCGGGGCAATTTGCCTGTTAATCACATGACACCATTATGGTGTCACATAATTGATAGCTGGCTCTAACAGGGACTGCTCCATCGTGCAGCAATAAAGGAACAGGCACTTGTTTTGCAGCAATGTTTGAAGCAGTCTGCCCCCCTTCAAAGAGCTCTTGTTTTAAGACAATCTCCACATTCCTGTGGTCAGATGGGAGTGTGGGGACTGTCTTAAAGCAAGCACTGTTTGAAGTGGCAATTTTCTACAGGAGGAAAGACAGCTTGAAACAGCACTGCAAAATGCTGTAAGAAAGTCCCCATGCTCCTGTCTGAACACAAGAGTGTGGACACTGTCTTAAAGCCAAGTGCTCTTTGAAGCAGTTCCTCCCCTTCAAAGGGAAGCGAAGACTGCTTCAGTGAGTGCTGCAAAACACGTGCGTGTTTCTTCATCACTGCGCAACAAAGTAGTCCCTGCCAGGGCCAATGTCGGCTTGCATGCAGCAATGAAGAAAAAACTGGGTCTGCTTATTTTCACTGCACACACAGCAAAAGCAAACAGACCCAAGGTTTTTTTTGAAAGGCCAGCCCTAGCTGATCATTTTTGGAGGTTGAAGCTATCAGTGCAGGGCAGGCTTTCCAAGAAGGCCCCACCCATCAGATGATGTCACCGGTGAAAATGGCCTCAGGGACCAAATTGGATCCCCTGGCAGACCAAGATTGGCCCGTGGGCCAGAGGTTCCCCACCCCTGCTCTAGAGAATATTATTACATTATCCCACCCTTCCTCCAAAAAGCTCAAAGTGGTGAACAAGGTTCTTCTCCTGACATGCGTCGGATGAGGCTGAGAGATAGTGACTAGGCGACTGAGTGGGAATTTGAACCTGGGAGGCTGCCTTATACTAAGTCCAACCATTAGTCCATCTAACTCAGTTCTGTCTACACCAGTGTTCTTCAACTTTGGCTCCCCAGATTTGTTGGACTACAACTCCCATGATCCGTGGACAGTGGCTAAGCTGTAGTCCAAGAACATCTGGGAACCCAAGGTTGTAGAGCAATGGTCTACACTGGCTGGCAGCAGTTCTCCACGATTTCAGACAGCGACTGTCTCCCAGCTCTACTTGGAGATACCTGAGGTTGTACCTGGGACCTTCTGCATGCAAAGCAGATGCCTGTCACTGGGTTATGGCCCTTCAGGTCTGAGCTACTCCACAGTCCAAGTCTGACACTCTAACTACTGCATCACAACTGGTCTCCTGAATACAGATTTACAAATGCCTAGCTACCTTATCTCACATAACGTGGAAAAACACAACTCTTTGTTGGTGCAAGTCTCCAGCACAGGGGCGTCACTAGGACGGTGCGGCAGGTGCGGGCCACACCGGGTGACACCACCAGATGGGGGTGACACCCAGAGCCACTGCCTAGGCAGCGATGAGAGCCTTTGCGTGTCGCGCCAGCTGCTAGAAGGTGGAAGCGGCGGCAGCGAGGCCTCGGAGCGCTCCCGGGCCCTGTTGTTCGGCCGCGCTCTTGTAGAGGTGGCGCGCGTGCCACACGCGCACAATCACAGTCACTCACAATCTCATAGAGAAGGCGCTGCAGGCTGCACCAGGTGACACCAACCCTAGTGACGCCACTGCTCCAGCATACTAAGTTTCCCTTTTAAACTTCCTCCCCCACCTCTCAGCAGGTGTAGAGGCAGAGGAAGTTCAGCGGAAGGAGTCAGAGCTTCAGAATTTGCAAGTAGGCTGCAGTGTGGCCTTCAGTTAACCCTTAAACCATCGCAGGCTATTCATCCAGCATATCCAGAGATATATGAATAAACAGAAGGGGGAGAATGGGATGGCATCCCTTGGCCTCACCACTATTTCATGAATCCAAATACAAATGGGAAATCACTACTGCGTGCATGTCCTTCTTGTGGGCTTCCCATAAGCATCTGGATGTCTGTTGTGAGAACAGAATACTGGCCTTGATGGGCCTTTCAGACTGCCTTCACACATGGGGCTTATTGTATCAGTTTTGCAGATTAAAATGGTAGCACATGTCCCAATTTCTAAAATTCCTTTCACACTGCAGTACCTGTTGCCTTAAGGGACCCTAGTTTTGGGGCCAATATACCAGCATTTTATACAAATGTCTTTCGCACTACTGCAACAAACAACATCTTGTTTCCTGCCCTCACCTGTTACAGACATGCACACTGTAGTTCCCCAGTCATTCACTGCGTGAGTTAGTGTCCAGACACAGGGGTGTGTGTGGGGAAGAGGAAGCTGCTCCCTCTTCCTACAAGGGAATACCAGTACAATTTTTGTCAAGCAAAAAGTGAAGCACGCCTCAAGGACAGAAGTGCATTGCATGCCGGAATGCATGTCACATGAGCCACTGCAGCTAGTGCAGAACTCCTGGAATTTTCCAGGTTCCAAAGCTTGCACATAGATTTTTTTCTGGAAGCATTTATCATGGAAATGAGTACTAAACTTCCACTATATTCAATGAGACTTCTGGAATTAGCGTCTAAGGTGCGTGAAAGATCAAATAAAATGTGCAAATTACCAGGTAAGAAATCATCAGAATAACAGAATAAAGTGCAGTGTGAAAGCAGCCTTAGCCTGATCCAGCAGAGCTCTTCTTATGGTTGATGTCCCAAACAGAGTCTTCGTGTAATCGACTTCTGCACTCATAGGCTTCAAATGAGCATGTGAGTGGTAGGTGGAGGCTCCTCCACCTCCATCCAAACGCTTACACTCCATGGAAACCCAGAGCGGTGTAATGGTTTGAGCATTGATCTAGGACTGGGAAGACCCAGATTCAAATCCCCAGCCAGCTACAAGGCTTCCTGAGTGACCTTGGAGTGGTCATTATCTCTCAGCCTAATCTCTCTCCAGCAGCTGCTCTGAGGATAAAATGGGGAGAGCCATTGAGCTCTTCGGACAAAAGGTGGAATAAAAAGATGTAATACCGAAAGCAGGTGTGAGAAACCTTTGGCTTTCCGGATGTTGCTGAACTATAACTACCATCATCCCTGACTACTCGCCATGCTTTGTTCAGCAACATCTAGAGGGCCAAAGATTCCCCACACCTGAACTAAATAAAGAATGCTGTTTAAGTTAGGGTGTGCAGTTAAGCCAGTGGGCGATTGCTGGGAATTTTGCCATACCACCACAAGGGCAGTCAAATGTCTGCCCATATTGAATGGTGAAGCAAATATCACAGCACCCTGCATCAGCCTTTGCCAATGTGGTGCCTCTAGATGTTTTAGACTATGACTTCCCATGAGTCCCAACCAGCTTTTCCAGTGCTTTGTTTTCCCATTTCATAAGGTCATTAGTAACAATGGACGGATGCCACTTGCAAATACAGTATTGGGCAAACTTGGCAGTTGCATTTTTTTAAGGTTTTTAACTAAATGCAAGTAAAATAAGCAAGCTACATTGGGTCACTCTCTTGGGCATCAGAAAATTTCCCTGTGTAGAATCATAGAATCATAGAGTTGGAAGGGGCCTTGTAGGCCATCAAGTCCAACCCCCTGCTCATAGCAGGAAATCCACAGCTAGAGCATCTCCCGCAGATAGCTGTTCAGACTCTGCTTGAAGACATCCAGCAAAGGGGATCCCACCACCTCCCTAGGCAGTCGGTTCCATTGCCGAACTGCCCTTACTGTCAAGAAGTTCCTTCTAATGTCCAATCTGAATTTACGCTCCTGCAACTTAAAACCATTAGACCTAGTCCTACCCTCTGGGGCAGCAGAGAACAAATCTGTACCCTCCTCTATGTGACAGCCCTTCAGGTACTTAAAGAGTGCAATCATGTCACCCCTCAGCCTTCTCTTCACCAGACTGAACATGTCAAGTTCCTTCAACCTTTCCTCATAAGACTTGTTCTCCATACCGGCTATCATCCTCGTCACCCTCTTCTGAACCCGCTCTAACTTGTCTATATCTTTCTTAAAATGAGGCGCCCAGAACTGAATGCAGTATTCCAGATGAGGCCTGACTAATGCAGAATATAGTGGGATTATTACTTCCCTCGACCTGGAAACTATAGCTCTGTTTATGCAGCCCAAAACCGCGTTTGCCTTTTTTGCCGCAGCATCACACTGCTGGGTCATGTTCAACTTACGATCCACTACAATTCCAAGGTCCTTGTCACACGCACTACTGCTAAGCCGGGTATTTCCCATCCTGTACCCGTGCATTTTGTTTTTGTGGCCTAAATGCAGAATCCTGCATTTGTCTTTATTGAATGTCATTTTATTAATTTCAGCCCAATTTTCTAGTCTATCCAGGTCCCTTTGGATTTTATTCCTGTCTTCCATTGTGTTAGCTATCCCTCCCAGTTTTGTATCATCCGCAAACTTCATAAGGCTTCCCTCCACCCCATCATCTAAGTCACTGATAAAAATGTTGAAGAGTATCGGCCGCAGGACAGAACTCTGTGGCACTCCACTCGAGACCTCCTTCCAGTCCAAAGCAGAGCCACCGACGACCACTCTTTGAGTACGGTTTTCCAACCAGTTGTGAATCCACCTGACAGTATTTCCATGTAGTCCGCATTTGACTAGTTTGCTAATCAAAAGGTCTTGGGGGACTTTGTCAAACACCTTGCTGAAATCTAGATAGATGACATCTACAGCATTACCACCATATACTAAGCTAGTGACCCGATCAAAAAAAGAGATGAGATTAGTTTGACAGGATTTTTTCTTGACAAACCCATGCTGGCTCCTTCTAATCACAGCATTGTCATCTAGATAGTTGCCAATGGACTCTTTTATTATCCGTTCTAATATCTTTCCCGGTATTGAAGTCAGACTGACCGGCCTGTAATTCCCCGGATCTTCTTTTTTACCCTTTTTAAAGAGCGGGACGACGTTTGCTCGTCTCCAATCCTCCGGCACCTCTCCCATTCTCCAGGATTTCTCAAAGATGATGGCAAGAGGTTCCGAGAGTACATCCGCAAGTTCCTTCAATATTCTGGGATGCAGTTCATCAGGCCCTGGAGATTTGCACTCATTTAGGTTAACTAGGTATTTCCTGACTATCTCCTTATCAATCTCGAACTGCAGTCCCGACCCCTTACTGAGATTGCTACCGATGCAAGGTTGCACACTGTTCCCTTTTCGGGAGAAAACGGAGGCAAAATAGGTGTTGAGCAGTTCTGCTTTTTCCTCGTTATCTGTCAATATTTTGCCATCTTCATTGAGCAGCAGTCCCACCATTTCCTTGGTCTTTCTCTTGCTTCGAACATAACCCTTTTTGTTGTTCCTCACTTCCCTCGCCAGCCTCAGCTCATTCTGGGTTTTAGCTTTCCTTATGCTATTTCTGCAAGCCCGAGCCACTCGTCGGTACTCTTCCTTGGTGATGCGTCCTTCCTTCCATTCTTTATACATGATCTTTTTTACTTTTACCTCCTCCACCAGTCTTCCGTGTAACCGCATTGGCTTTTTCCGATGTCTTCCATTTTTCTTCCTCTTTGGAATTGTTTGCGATTGCGCTTTTTGTAATACGTTCTTCATGTAATACGCTTCTTGGGCTCCTTTTTTCTTTAGTCTATCTAGCCACGGGATCCTACCCATCATTTCCCTGAGCTTGCTAAAATCGGCTTTCCTGAAATCCAAGGTCCATGTTTGACTATATTCTTCTTTGGCTTTCCCCAGAATCCCGAATTCCAGCATTACATGGTCACTTTCCCCCAAGGTACCGACCGCTTTAATTCCCGTGACCAATTTGTCCGTGTTAGTTAAGATCAGGTCCAGGATTGCCGATCCCCTTGTTCCTTCTTCTACTTTTTGAAAGAGGAAATTATCAGCAAGGCCCATCAGGAATTTGTTGGAGGCTTTGTGCTTCGCAGAGTTTGTCTCCCAGCAGATATCCGGGTAGTTGAAGTCCCCCATCACTACTACTTCTTGCCTCCTTGAGATTTCAGAGATTTCTTTGAGAAAGGCCTCGTCTACCACCTCTTCTTGGCCGGGGGGCCTGTAGTAGACACCTACTACCATGTCGATTTTATTTGTTTCTCCATTTATTTTTACCCAAATGGTCTCTACCAGACCACTTTGTTCGCTCTCTTGGATTTCCATAGAGGTGTATTTGTCTTTGACGTATAACGCTACTCCCCCTCCTTTTCTGTTGCTTCTATTCTTTATGTAGAGTTTATATCCTTGAATGGCTATATTCCAATCATGGGAGTCATCCCACCAAGTTTCTGTTATCCCTATGAAGTCATATTTGCCTTGATGCACTAAGACTTCAAGCTCCCCTTGCTTGTTTCCCAAGCTCTGTGCGTTGGTATATAGACAGCAGAAGTCTCTTTTGTCCCGATTGGATTCCTCCGTTAATATACCATGAGCTTTGCCATGCATCCCTTTCTCTCTCCCAGTGTCTCCTGTACCCTTCAAATCCTTGCGTTTACAACCCGCTGTCTTTGGATCGGTCTTTAAGCTATCATCTCCATCCCCCAGAGGCTTTAGTTTAAAGCCCTCTTGATGAGTTTTGCCATACTTCTGCCAAAGAGATTCTTCCCAGTCCTCGTGAGGTGCAGCCCATCTGTTGCCAACAGTCCCCCCTCCAAGAAGCTTAGACCATGGTCCCAGAATCCAAACCTCTCCCGTCAACACCATCTGCGTAACCAGTCGTTGACCTGCAGTATCTTCCTTTCCCTTTGTAGTCCTCTATCCTTCACGGGAAGAATTGACGAGAAGACCACCTGCGCCCCCAAATGCTTGACCTTCCTACCCAGAGCCTCATAGTCCGAGGTGATGTTCCAAGGTGTTTCTGGCCGTGTCGTTCATGCCCACATGGATGAGGAGAAAGGGGTACCTATCTTGTTTCCCAATGAGCCTCGGTAGGTTGTCAGCGATGTCCCGGATGCATGCCCCAGGGAGACAACAGACTTCCCGATTCATTTTGTCCGGCTGGCATACCGGTGCATCTACCCCCCTGAGCAACGAGTCTCCAACCACCAGCACCCTCCTCTTTTTGCCACGAGCAGTGGTTGCATCAGCTTCCTTCTTCCGGGGTGTGGAGTCTTCCTTTGCAGTCAGTGTCTCTTGATGCAGGTGAGTTTGTTGAGGCTCTTCAGAGGTGCTGTCTGCCGAGAGACACTGAAAGCGATTTGTTAGTTGCATCAGTTCTGAATCCCTCCTGTTTTTCCTTGCCCTTACAGTGACAGTACTCCACGGGGATTTGTTGCTGTTGCAGTCCTGTTCTTCCTTGTCACTTTCTTCCTGTATTTTGTGTCGCTCCCTTAATTCCTCTTGTGTTCTATCGAGGAAGTCCTCATCTTCTCTGATAAGTCGCAGGGTGTCTATGCGTTGCTGCAGCCCCCTAACCTTTTCTTCTAGGAGCGCCACCAATCTGCACTTGCTGCAAGTGTAATCGCGTCTGGTTTCCGTTAAGAAGATGAACATAGAGCACACGTTGCAGGTGACAACAACTGCTTGATCCCCCTCCATTTTATGTTTGTTGTTTCCTATTTCTGTTGTCAGTGGCAGTCTTGATGTTTCTCTTGTGAGTGCCAGGAATTAGTTGAACGGATTTTGGTTTGGTTTTTTGGTTTTTTTGTCTTTGGAAAGAAAGTATGCAGATGAGCTGCTTACCTCACCAGAGCTCCTCCTCCTCTCTTGGTCAGCTGCCTCCCAAGTCTCTCAGGTCTTTCAGGGTCAGGAGTCCCAAGTCCCTTCTCCCTCGCAGAGAGCGCCGCCGAGCCTGATGGGAAAGAAAGTATGCAGATGAGCTGCTTACCTCACCAGAGCTCCTCCTCCTCTCTTGGTCAGCTGCCTCCCAAGTCTCTCAGGTCTTTCAGGGAAAGAAATAAACTGAAATAATTTCTGCAGAAATTGTTACCCTAATTTGCATAGGAAAGTTTTCCAGAAAATCCACATCACTGATGACTGATGGAATAGTAATGACAACAGATACCTCCAACGTGGGCCTGTGGATTGCTCTCTAAGTAGAGAAGCCTGATCTCTTTTGCATCCAGCCACCTTAGATCTATATTTTATTCTTATGGTTGCCAGTTTTAATTTATTTTGCTATTAGAACTCATGGACACTAGGATCATCTCCTTTTATTTCTATTGCTATTCACTTACATGAATTGAACATTGCAGCCTGATCCAAGTCTTTAGAAGGGGAGCAGATTTCTTATATAGATACCTTTTGAAAAAATTCAAAATGGCATTTAAGGTGGATTGAGTCAAATTTGGCCTCATAATGACTGGATCCTGAAGACATTGACTGATTGATTAAATATGATGTCATTTTGTGTTCAAAGCATCTATAATCCCCTTGAAAACTGGAGGTAAGAATTTTAGGCCATAAGACTTAACTCAATTTATTAATGCCAATCAGAGTATATTGGCATCTATTAATTGTCTAAAAAGAACACTCTTGTCTATAAATTGAGTCAAGCCCAAATCATCTCATCAAAACAAAACAAAACAAAACAAGCTTATGAATGAACCTAATGCCAAGATATTTCTGTGGTTTTCGGTCTTAGAGCAGACTCAGTCAGTCAGATTCATTGAAGAAAATAGCTATCTGTGAGTGGACAACAGAAAGATGTCACAGAATAAATTATTCCATATTGGTTACTCAACCAAGTCCTCTCTGTTTGAAGATGACTTGCTTTGAGTGATGCTGATTTATTTCATTCATAAGTGTTCCCTCACATATTAAGCAACCAGTGGAGGGGAAGGGAAAATATTAAAGGGCCCATCTAATGCAGTAAAAACAAATACGCATGGACCAGTAAATCAGATTGGTTATCCTAGTACTTCAAATGTTGAAATGGTTCCATAAGAGGCCCAGTTTCATCTTCAAATTATTCCTGTTAAATAATAGCAACAGTGGGGGGGGGGAGGGTTGAAAAAGAACAAGGTGTATATTTCCCTCTGATTGGAAGAGATGAGCAACTTGAGGGCTTTTTACTGTGATACAGAACACACTATGTGTAAGGCAAGCTAAGCGTGATACAGAAGTTAAGCCATAAATCCAAAGCAATGGGATGCTTTAGTATCTTAAGAACACCTTGCTTTATTTCCTACAGCTGCTCAAGTGAAACACACTATTGTCTTCTAGGAACTCTCTTTCATGTTCCTGCTTTTTAAAAAATTAGGCTGGACACAATAGATCAGATAAACAAAAGCATTGTCATTCTTAAACCAAAACATATTCAAGGGGGAGAAAGAATTAAAGAGTCACTAATTTGCTACATATGTTTTTTACATACTGTACATTAAGGGGGTTTCTACAGCAACATATGGAAAGTATTTGAACTCATAAGACAATGACAATCATAAATCATTCTAGGCTCCAGCTTCAAATTATGTCTTGTTCCCACCACTGATGGGATGTTTGCTAGATAGCAACAATTTCATTGTTTTGTGGGCTTGATAATCCATTTCTACCTTTATGAGGAACAATATCATAACAGCAAACAGAGGGTAAGTAAAAGCAAAATTAAATAAATAGGATTTTACATAACTCTTCAACAAATGGATCCAAAGCCTTGACTCTTAATTAGATAACATTCAAGCTGACATGGGGCTTGTTTCTTTTTTAAAAAAATATTATAGATTAAACCTGATTCTTTATTTAAGAAAAATATTTAGGTGGTTTAATGGGTTGTCAATAGCAGCTGACAAGTATATGAACTACTCAGCATCAAAAGCAACATAGCTTGTGCATGTTCTTCATGATCCAGTTACAACTGGATGTGCACAGAAGCAACCTATTCATCTAATGACGTCAATGAGTCTATATCTAAACTGATCTAATGTATGCAGACTGTGTCTTAGAGTAAATTCCCGTATTCCTGTATTGATATTCCTCCTCTCTGCATATAGGTGGCATTTATTTATCTGTCAAATTCATAATCCACACTTCACCCTCAGAGTGGAGATTAGGGATGGACGAGAAAGTTGATTCAATTCACATTTGAATGTGAATCTATCAAATTCACACTTTCCAAAACAATATGAGAACCAAAACACAGCCATCCTTTGACATTCACAGTTATCTGAATTTTGTGATGCGGTTTTCCAACCAATGTTTAAAAAATGCATATATTAGGGGAAATTGTGCATAAAAATGAATATATTCATGAAAATAACATGTAAAAATGCATTACATTAGGAGAAACTGCTTGCAAGATGTGTACATTATACAAAACTGCATGCAAAAATGTGTTTATTAGGATGAATTTGCACTAAAATGCTGAAGAATTTTCATGAGGTGCTTTTTTAAAAAAAATGCTAATTGCAGAAATGTGGAGAACTGAATTTAAGACTGGAAAATGAGAAGCTGAGAGAACCAAAATTGGCAGTTCTTTCCATTCCTAGTGGACACATGAGAAAATGAAACATTGCAGATTAAAACCCAGCATCAAAAATACAATATCAGCAAAGTTCACAAGAGGAGCAGATTACTAAACAAACAAAAAATTTAAAAAACCCTGAAGAGGCCAACAGTTTCATCATGCCCTAAAGGCCCAAAAAGGTGTGTCTTTAGCCACCACTGAAAGGATAATAAACTCGGCATTAGATACACGTCAAAGAGGAAATCATTTCAGAGATGGGGAGCAAGTGCAAAACAGGCTATCCTGTACACACACACCCCAAACGTCCACCAACGGCAGAATCACCAGCCTTCCATACATTTCTCTCTCCCTGAGGGAGCTCAGAGGCAGATCACATGCTTTGTACCTACAGACAGTCCCAAATTCAATACCTGCATGTCTGGAACTGTGGAGAGTTACTATCAGTCGGTGTAGGCAGCATTTATTTATTTATATCAAATGTATATCCTGCCCTTCCTCACAAAAGTAAGGTGGCAGTTCTGAGTGAAACAGACCATGGAGCAACTAACTATGTTTTATACACTCAAAGCTACTTACAAACATAAAAGGCAGAACAAAATCAATTATAATTACCGTATATTCCGGCGTATAAGACGACTTTTTAACCCAGGAAAATCTTCTCAAAAGTTGGGGGTCGTCTTATATGCTCAGTCGTCTTATACGCCAGAATATACGGTATTTCTCCTGCTCGCAGCCTGGCCCGGCGTCCCCTCCCCTGAGGGGAATCCCCATTGCTCCTCCGTCCCGCCATCTCCGCCTCCTCCACTGCGGCGAAGGCGGAACCCTGCACGGCCTCCTCTGCCTCCTCCTCCATCGCAAAATGGCGGCCGGGGTGGGGAGCAGCAGCAGCAGCAGCAGCAGCCTCCCCGCGTCCTTCTCCTCCGTGGCGGCCTCGCCTGTGCCGCTTCCCGCCGCTGCTGCTGCTCCTCCGCCTGCGGCTGCTCAGGCAAGCGACAGGGCCGCGGTGGCGGCGGCTGCTCCTCCTCGGGCAGCCAACGGTGGGCTGCTTTCGCTGCTCTCGCTGCCGCAGGCCGCGCCGGCACCTCCGCTAACGCACAACCACCGGGCGGCGGCAGCAGCAGCAGCAGCAGGAGGCGGCAGAGGCGGGAACCCGCTACCGACAGCTGCCCCTGCGGCCTCCTCTTCGGCGCCCTCCGCCGCCGCCTCCGCCTCCGGCCCGCTGGTGCCGCGGGAGCCAGCCTACAACTGGCAGGCGATGAAGCCGACGGTGCAGGAGCGCTTCGCCTTCCTCTTCAACAACGAGGTGCTCAGCGACGTCCACTTCTTGGTGGGCAAAGGCCGCGCCGGGACGCAGCGCATCCCCGCCCACATGTCGGTGCGGGATATGGGGCGAGGGGATGCTGGCCATGCAGGGAAGAAAGGGGAGAGGGAGGCTGGCTTTTTAAAAGGGGATCAGGGTCAAAAGTTGGGGGGTCGTCTTATACGCCCAGTCGTCTTATACGCCGGAATATACGGTAACAGTATTTTTTAAAAAGAGTAAAAATATAAAAATTAGCATCTAGAAGAACTATACAACAACATACATTAAATCCCCACTCTATAAATCAGTAGTCAGAGAAAGCATTTTTGTAAAAAAAATTAAGTCCTTACTTGTTAGCAAACGCTGTAGAGGGAGGCTGACCTGTGGATTGCACTGAAAATTCTAGAATATAGACACCATAACAGTCTGGGTGCCACAGTGGAAGTGTGGACTGGGAGGAAAGTTGCATTATATTTACCACGAACTATGAACTGAGGTTGGAGTGCTGGGGGGGAAAAATCCTTTCCTCATAACAGATGCTGGCAAAGAAACTATAAGTCAACTTATTCAAAGAGAAAGGCTGTTTTGCCTCATTTCTTAATTCTTTTGGTCACTTCTGATGAAACATGTGTCCTCAATGCTGTTTAACTTCTATATAAATGTGATGGGGACTGTCCTTAGGCGGTCTGGCATAAGATAGCATCCGTATGCTGCTGATGCTCACCTCTAGGATGATTTGGCCCAGATTATCTGATCTGGACTCAGTGGTGGGCTGGATGAGAGCCAATAAGGTGAAACTGAATCCTGATTAGATAGAGGATCAGTGGGCGAGTGGTTCCCAGGTCCAAGAATCAGGGGGTTTACCTGTGCTAGACAGGGTCACATGCTGAAGTAACAGGTATGTAGTCTGGAGATACTCCTGGATCCATCATTGTTACTTGTTGCCAGCTTGAGTTAGTATGCCAGCTATGCCCATTCCTGGATAGGGATTAGTTTAGTCACTGTGAGCCACGTATTTGTAACCTCAAGATGGGAGAGCTATAGTGTGTTCTACATGGGGCTGCCCTAAAGGTTTTTTTTGGAAGCTGCAGGTGGTGCAACAAGTGGGATATCCAGCCATTGCACATATTCAACCCGTGTTGAAGGAGCTACATTGGAGCCAGGTTTAAGGCCTAAACAGCGTGGAGACAGGTTATCTGAAAGACCCTTCCCCTGTTAAATCACCTTGATATTGAGAGGATGATCTCCTGATTGTGTCATTATCTGCAGAACTCCATCTTGTAGTATCACAGAGGTGGGCACTCTACCTGGTGGCACCTATTTAATGGAACAAACTCCCCTCTGCAATACAGCAGGCACCAGTGGCTTCTATTACTTATTAAAAACACTTCTCCGCCCAGGCATTTTCTCAACCACTGGTGCCAGTTTTGAACTGATGTCTATACATAATGATGATGTTTTGTTGCACTGACATGTTTTATTGTGATTGCATTAATTTATTGTTGTAAACTTCTTTGGATTTTTTAAAAATAAACAAACAGTGGAGCTCACCTTAAGCATCCATGTGTGAAGTAGAAGCAAGAAGCCACACATTGTGTCCAAACATTTTTAGCAGATCACTTTTCATGTAGTCAGTAAGCTTTCACAGCTTTGGGAAAGTCAATAAGAAGTCACAATCCACCATCTTGTGGAAGAATCACACACACACACACGTCCAAGAGTTATAAGAACTGCTTCTGCGTCATGTGATCACACACTTTTGAGGTATGGGATCCTGGTTCCAAGCAAACTATTGTTTGTGCAAACCACAGTTTGCTGGGGATGAAAGAAATTGCTTTATATACCAGTAGTAACACCTTGTATTTGGCCTGGAAACAAACTAGCAACAAGTGCAGATCTCTGAGCTGAGGTGTTATATGCTGATAGGGTCTCACTCCTGCCAGCAATCTGGCTGCAGCATTCTGCACTAATTGCAGTTTCTAGGTCAAGTGCAAGGGGAGCCCCACATAGAGTTCATTGCAGTAATCTAGTCTTGAAGTCACCAGTGCCTGAACTACTGTAGCCAAGCTCTCCTGGCCCGGGAATGGTTGTAGTTGTCTCACTAGGTGCAGCTGATAAAAGGCAATTCTAACCTCTGAGAATGAGTAGCAAGCCCAATCAAATATGGTTACTCAAACCCCATTTTGTAAAGTAGCCTTTCACATCCTGTTGCCCTCCAGAGGTTTTGGAAGGGCACCAGATTGAAAAAGACTATAGAAATAAACCTGAATGCCTTGAGGAAGACAAGAGAGTAGAAGGTAGACATCCAGGCCAGCCTAAATCTTTTAAGTTGCAGTCCAAATACTAATTCTGCAATGCCCCTCCTTCACCCAGCCCAAAAACAGCTCCACCAGCCACTACACATGGAGCAGCACTGACATCATTCCTCCAGCACAGAGCTCCCCATTCCATCCACTGAAAATATGGGCAAACAGAAGCATTATAATGGGGCATTATGGGGTGGGAAGGATGATGTGCTGAGCCAGCCCAGGTTCTACTGGATCCCGAACTAGTCCCACTGCTGTCATTTGATGGCATCAGGCCCAATCTGGGCCCAGTTGTTATGTCAGCTCCAGGCTGTCATAGCATGGGTTTTGCTTAACCCCTGCCTTCTGCCCTAGTTCGCATGAGCGGCAGGGCTATGCATGCTATGCTGGCGACGCCATGCCATCAAGTCCCGCTGCTGCCTAGCCAGGGTTAAACTACTGCCTGTTTCGTTCCATTAATCTTGATGGAGCCTAGCTGCAATTTTGCTTACCAACAGATGGTGTCCAATGATTTGAAATATCTCTGGACAGTGCAAATATGGCCTAAATAAAAGTCTTTCCCCAGTCTCGCCAATATAGCCAAAGCAGAAATGACCATCATCATAATCTGTTAAGGAGTTTTGCTCAATGGACAAAGCAACAAAGTAATGAGATATTAGATCTTTGTGAGAAGTTGTACATCTTTTTAGTGGCCCTTTTTTATTTCTGGCTTCAGTATAAGGCAATTTTTAGATTTGTTATAACTTATCAGTACTAGATAGTTACAGAGAGTCGACCGAGGGTCAAGAAACAGCTCTGGTTTCTGATTTAAGGCAATGGTTTCACATAAATTTACATATGCAACCACTAAATCCTGCCCAGTTACGGTTTTAAGATCCACATACATATGTTACACTAAACCTCTATTGTACTTTAAATAATCTGTGCATTAATTGGGGAAAGGAGGAAGCTGAAGGAAAAAACTGTAGCTAATTTACAATGGAAAACATTATTTTAGACACAAATATTTGTGCATACCCCTTTGTTCTTACAAATTTGAAAAGCATGGCTAAAAGTTGACAACATTCTTTATTTGTCAATAAGATTCACTGCCATACAAAATAACTTACTTTTTCCCTCAAGGAAATAATTTGTAAATTCCCCAAAGAATGAATGAAAAATAGTTTTCAATTTATCCCTCATGCAATCAAAAAGAGAACAATATTTGGTGTTCCCTGAAGCTAACGAGAAAACAAATGGAATACAATTCAACTGGTTTATCTTCATTTTAGAGCCATAAGAATATTGGTGGCTCATCCAGTTTTTCTGAGATATTTCTATTTGTGGCAATGAACTGAAACTCATAAATGTTTCCCTTGGAACAAGCAAGTGGTGAAAATGTATTCTGAATTGTAACATGTAAGACTGTGACTGAGCAGCACGTTTCAATGTTCTCCCATGAAAGAATCCTGTTGAACACAGAAAATTAGCTTGTCATTGTAAAGGACTCGGACTAGACTTTGTCCTAACATGCTGGATTCATACGTACAAGGCATCTGAAAGTTCTCAGGTGACCAAAAAGAGAAAGGGGAAACTTACACTTGGAACCAGAGATATCACAGTTCAGGAAAAGTTCTATGATGTGATTCTATTATCTGCTTTAACTAAGTGTTAGAGCCTTGGAGAAATGGGGCAATAACCAGCACGTTTGATGGAATTGTGTTGCTTGCAGACACATCAGGTTTGTATATCTGTTTTTTAAAGTAATCCTCAGTGCACTGGGGCCAGTTTCTATTGGAATTGAAGCGTGGGGGTGGGAAAAGAGAGAGATTTAACCATTCCGTCCATAGCCATGACTAGAGATGGGGGAGAAATTTGATTTAGTTTGCATTTAAAGCCAAATCTATCAATTTTGCACTTTCCAAAATAGTAAGAGAACTGAAACACTGCCATCTTTCTAAATCCACACTTCTCTGAATATTGCAGTGCAATTTTCCAACCAAACAATGTTTACACAAATGCATATATTAGGGGAAAGTGTGCATAAAAATGAATATATAAGTGCAAATAACATACAAAATGCATCATATTAGGAAAAATGGTTTGTGCATTAGTCAAAACTGCATAAAATGTGTTTGTTAGGAGAAATTCACACTAACATGCTGAAGAATTTTCATTTTCAAGCACATGTTACCAAATTCTTCCAAGCTACACAGGAAGTGGATTGGACTGTGAAAGACCAACCCAAATTGTGTTTGCATTCTGACAAATTTGTAGGGCAGTCCAATATCTCAGAGAGGAGTTCAGGTCTCCTGCTCCCCTGGTGCATTCACTATAGCTGCCCAATTTCCCTGCTTTTTAAAGTTTGATAGAAATATCTGTGGGCTATAGGTACGTTCTTAAACCGCAAGGTTTTTTGCCTATTAGTGAATAATTATTTTGGGGAGTTTCCCCCACCTTTTTATTCTACAGCAGACATGTGTAGTCTCCCACCCAAATTTAAACCAAAGCTGTCCCACATCCACACCAGACATTTATTCCACTTTAAACAGTCACGGCTTCCCCCAAAGATTCCTGGGAAGTGTAGTTTGTGAAGGGTACTGAGAGTTGCTAGGAGATGCCCTATTCCCCTCACAGAGCTACAATCCACAGAACAGGGGCTGACTGTTAAACCACACTGGAGCTCTGTCAGGGGAATAAGAGTTAATTAAATTAATTAAAAATTGCAGAAGATGAAGGTCAGAGTATGGGACAAGGCCAGTAATAGGATTACAGGTACTCTGTGAACATGGTTGATTTTTAATTAATTTCAACAAATTATGAGACCTCTGACAGAAAAATGTCTAACAGGGCTCTGGATTTCCCCCCCCCATTTTACACTTTGAACTCTAAATTCTCTCTGAGTGTTTTATGTATCGTCATGGAAACTTAGAGGGTTGTTAAGCAAGCATTTCTCAGTTCAGGACTATAAGTTTTGTAAGATTTTGTTTTGAAATGAGCGTATGGGAAGCAGCAGAATGGCATGGGGATTATTTTCAATTTAACTTGGTGGAATGTGAAAAATCCATGCTGGCTGTAGTACATAGCCATTCTCGTGGCTGTATAATTATGCCTGCACCCGCTGGTTCTCTCTCAGCCACTGCTCTTTTGACCCTTCAAATACTACACAAAGCCAAGAACAGTAGTGATATAACTATGAGAAGCCTGGCTAAAAATTATCATCAGTGTAGCATGCTAAGCATCCATAATTTGGCATATAACAATGAAACAGGAAACTCCCCCCCGCCCCAGTTTGATTATTTGGGTTCCTTGCACAAGCATCATTGTTGCTTGGCCTTGCTGGATTGGGAACTACACATGAAGATCAGATGCAGATTTGGAGGGGATTCATCCACTGTGAGCCCCATCCACTGTGTCAGGCCACTAATCACAAACAACAACTATCTTGGATCTAGAGCAGTTAACATTGTCAGTGCTCATAAGCAAAGTGAACTGCAAATCCTCTGAACTCTAGATGAAATTCCTGATGGATTAAATAAAGCAGCCCTTGGTCTGTTGAAGTCTGTTTCCTTTCAATGTGGTATACAGCACAAATGTTACAAAAATTTTGATTTATTTTTAGGATGTCTCATTTGCATCCTTTCCCACTCACACATATGTCAGCATGGCTACAGAGCGGCTTCCTCTTACTATGTCTGTATCCCAGAGGCTGATGTTTTTGCTGATGACTTTATTGTCTGATTATGGGGGGGGGGTAATTCCAATGATAGTTTCACCCACAAATTGCCTTGGAGCCATGTTAACAATTCCATTAGTCAGGGTATTTCCATTATGTTACAATTTTGGTTGTGAATATCTTTCAAGCTGGAGGACATACAATAGCCTTTTTCAAAGTGTTGAGTGTTGAAGGGGGAGATGAGTGACGCATCCCTTCCTACAGCTTGTACACTCATCCCATTAATAAACCAGGTTTTCTTTCATGGAAAAAACCACTTTAACAAGAAGCAGTTCCAAGTGGCAGCTGGTGGCTCCATGTCATTGAGGCAGTGGAAGCCACTTCAGGTTTTAGTCCAAACTTTCAAGGAGCTGTCCAAGGTGCCACAAGCTATCACTGCCAGTTCCACTGTCAGAGGTATGCCCCTGAATACTGATACTGCCAGATGCAGTAAGCCCCTAAATACCTATTGCTTGGAATCAGAAGTGGGGAAAGTGGTGTTGTACTGAGGTTCTGCTGGTGGTCTTCTCACAGGCATTGGCTTGGGCACTATTGGATAAGATGTGTCATTGGCCTGATGCAGCAGGGCTGTTCTTATGCTCTTATAACAGTGTGCCATGCAAACTGTATGCATACACCGAAGGTAACTTTTTAAAAATTTATTGAAATCATTTATTAGCTACCCTTCCACTGTGGCTTTCACAGTGGCTTTCAGGTAGAAACTATCAAAATGCAATAAAAGCCCCATACAACAAACAAACCACAGCAAGCTATTTTTTAAAACCTAGCATAAGAAACAAGATGAAAAGAACAGGGTAATAGAAAGGTTGTCACCTGATGGGAAAGGGCATAGCTCAGGAGTAGAGCATCTACTTTGCATACAGAAGGTCCCAGATCCAGTCTCTGGCATTTCTAGGTATGGCTGGGAAAGGGTCCCTGTCTGAAACCCTAAAGATCCAGTAGAGGATACTGCCCTAGACAGACTAATGGTCTGACTTAGTATAAGGCAGCTTCCCATGTTCCTATGAAGCTAAAACGGAATAAAGATGGCTCTAGACAAACATTTCTAGGGATTTCCAGATTTAGAGTACAGGTAGCCACTTAAGCACCCCCCCCAAAAAAAGAGGAACTGTATTGCCAAAGGAGGACACAATTGTGATCATTCATATGTGCAGATGCAAATTTAGAAATAATTACTATAGTTTAAATAGAAACACATCTCACCATAGCACTTACCAGGTGAACCATGTGCCCACTTGCTCAGTTTGCTGTCCAGGTGCTCAGTGTTGATGGCCTCTCACCTGTTGATGGCTCTTCTGCTCTCCCTTTGTAGAGTTCTTCATCTTTAAGCTGGACTTGGGCTGGAAGGCCCTTCAAATGGAGGACTGTCAGTAGTAGGGCGGACCTACTTTTTTGAAAAGCCGTTCCACTTTTGCGAAGAGGCCTAGAAATCATTAAACAACATGCAAAAAAACAGCTGCTCAGATTCTTGTTAAAGATGTCGTTAGGCAGGTTCCGCAGGCCATTTTGAACAAAGTGAATCCACCACCCCCAGGATCAGGACTGATGTATATTAAAAGGAGAAAGGCCCTGAAAAGAAAAGCATCACGGGTACAACTAACGAGCCTTCCCCAACCTGTTAAAAGAAAAGCTCTGAGGGGGAAGGAGCTTCAGAAGCAGAAGGCTGGAAGAAAGAAGAGGCGCACAGCACAAGCTTGAAAGAGAGAGAGATTTTAAGCAACCATGGCTTTCATTCATTGCGGCTCTGAGGAATGCACTAAAATCTGAATTAGATCTGTTCCAGATTGGGCCTATGCAGACCATAGAGGAGCTTGTTTATCGAAATGCCCCCACTGGCAGCCCTGACAGAAACTGCATCACTAGATTTCTTCATTGCTGGAAATGGTGAAGATTATATGGACTTAAACAACACATTGCTATATGTGTGCTGGGAAATTGTAAATCACGATGGAATAAACCTTGCCAGAGATGCTGTCATAGGCCTGGTAAATTATCCAGTGGCATCCAACTTCAGTCAACTTAATGTGACTCTGGAAGATCAACTCATCAGCCAGTGCAACAACTGCTACCCTTATAGAGCCTTCATAGAATCTGTGCTGAACTACAGCAATGACACTAGCCACACAATTCTCTACAGGTTTATTTTACAAGGACACACCTGGAGAACAGGAGACAGCAACTCTGGATGGGGATAATGCAGGCTTTGTTAGAAGAGCAAACCTGACAGCTGAAAGGCAAAAAATAGACCTCTTAGGTCATCTCCATGCTGACCTGTTTTTTCAAGAAAAACTGCTATTAAATGGTGTAGGTGTGAAAATTAAACTGTCATGTAACCAGCGGCATCACTAGCGGGAGTGCGGGGGGGTGTGGACCTCCGGTGCGCGCCCTCCCAGGGGCATGGACGAGGTGGCTGGGCTTGCGTCGCTACAAACTGCAAATTTTGTCAGCCTCTCTTTTTGTAAAGAAAGTGAAAGTGGCACCCAGTGTCCAGTTAGGCCACGCCGAGGCACTGTTGACATCCAATACCAAATACCCAGTGGATCGTGTGAGTATGAAAGTGTTTAGTATCCCTAGAGGAAGCCGTGTCAGCAACCAGGGGAACCTGTTTGTAGACTAGCTACCCAAGCAGGTAGTTATAGGACTGGTTAACAACGATGTCTTCAGTGGGACATACACTAAAAACCCATTTAACTTTGTACGCTACAGTATTAATTTTGTATCTCTATATGTGCAGATTCTCAACACGCAACACACCCTTCTGTGAAAAGGTATAAAACAAAGAGTTACTTTAGTAATGAGGTTGTACCATAATGGGAAAATAAAACATTATTAAAAAAACGCAGCTCAGACACAAAACTCTTACCTGTGCACTCTCATGCTCAATGCCTTCATTTAAATCTTCAACATTAGCGAAGAAAGGATAACAAATTCAAACTGAACTGCTAGCCTGAAAGTAGGGATGTAAGAGGATTCCAACACAAACTGAAAAGGAAGCAGAAAAATGCCAATGTTTGCCTGATCGTCCAATGTCAAGACAGAAATCGATCCAGCAAATACAATCCACTGTTGTTGCTTTCAGTCTGCAAATAATACACAATTGATAATGGTCCCACCCCCCAATTTGGATTGCATTTCCTTTGCGTTGAAATGAAGTTACATAACGGGGTACATAAATTATGTAAATTACCTAATTTCACCACAGCAGGCAGTAAGATGAATGGCATCATTTTTGGCAGAAGATGAACTGCAGCGAAACAGAAACAATGCTGCATGTGATGAATACAGGGCAGAATGTAAAAACAAAACAAAACAAAACAAAAGCCTTCTTATATCCCTACCTGAAAGCAACATAGGAGTCAAAAAAAACGAAGGATCCAAGAGGCAGGAACAAAAAATAGATTTAGAAGTAGGGACTTGAGGGACAGATGGGTGGAATTAATGGGACTTGTTTAATTTAACTTTGGCTAGATGGATCATGCCATATGAATGATTCTCTGTATTGTATTATCTTTTGCCAGTCACCATCAATCCAGTCCAACAATTTTCAAAAAAATCAGATTCGTTGCAGTTGCATAGAGTGTTTTCTGGCTGTCAGAAGAAAAAAAAAATCAAAACAACGAAGCAGAAGCTTCTTTATCGTTTAAAGTGTTCATGGCTCAGAAGCTGACATACTTTATGGACCAACTTATAGGATCAGACATGAATGCATTTTTTAGGAGCAAGTGGGGGCAGATGGTGGGAAAGAATGTCATAAGTGCAGATGCAGAAACAGACATTTCACCCTCACCTGCAAGTGCAGTTGAAGTCAAAGGTGTTACATATGCAGTAAAATGGCCCCTTGTGCAGCCAAGGCTCTGGTTTAAGGCCGATGAAGCAGAAACCTTTCATTTGGTCATAAAAACCCCAGAGAGAATTAACATGACAAAAATGTTTACCTTAGGATAATTCTGCATAGATCAGATTGGAAATGATCAAAATACTGAAACCTGGGACTTGGCCTTTTGTTTGTTTTTGCACTTTTTCATCTGTAACATTCAGTCTGATTATTGCAAGTCTTCTTTAAAAACGCCAGCGTTAGGAAACCTCGACACTAGTTCTCATTGTTCAAACAAAAATAAATGATTACCAGGCATGATGTGTGCTTTTCCTATGTTTCTCAAATGAGCCATTTAAAAGCAAGCCCTCTACTCCTCCTCCCCCCCCCCACTCCCACAGCCCCCCAAAATAAAAGCTATACATTAACCTCTCTTGAACTCTGTGGCTGGTGGGAAACTTCAAGGTATCTTTCTAATTATTCATTTCACAGGAATGGTAAATCCACAGCACTATTGTGGACACTATAAATTATTTTTGCTTGGAACAAGCTTGAATAAGGACAATTCTTCTCCCACAATTACGTTTATATATATATATATATTTGGAAGAAGCAAACTTTAAAGGTAGCTAGCTTGAAAACCCCTGGAGCTACCCACCTGATGTTTATCAGGGTTAATTCCCTCTACAGGGGCTACCATCTTGTCAAATTGCATGTCCCTGTGTGAAAAAACAAAATTGTTATGTCCATTTTAATTTTAAAACATTTTAAACTTTAAAGGTGGCTAGCGTGAAACCCCTGGAGCTATCCACCTGCAACCTGGGAGGTTTAACCCCCTATATAGCAGCTACCATGTCTCCAAATTTTATTGTCCCAAAAATGTTATGGTCATTTTGGCAATGTAAATCAAAGGGATTTCCAGAGATTTGTAATATCCAGATTGTGATCTGGGATCTGGTTGGATCAGATCCTCTCTATTTTTAAAAGTAATTTTTATGTTGTTGTTGTTGTTAATTAGATTTATATGCTCAGGCAGCATTTTATGTTTTTCTCACAGAGCTGACTCTATCACTAGGCAAAGAGAGGTGACCACCTCATTGAGCAGATGGTAGAGGATAGTTCCTCTTACGACCCGCCCCCAGACATTATCCTCAACTGAAGAACAGAGATATATATGTGACATGTCCTGTCCTGGCCTCCCTAAACAATCCTGCTACCTGTCTGATCGGCTTCAATATGTGGAATGAGGAGGGAACACCATCTTGTCCTTTGTTTCAGGAAGCAGGGCCTGAGACTGATCCTGTATCTTTAGGAGAAAAGAAAGTCAGCCAAGTGCAGGTGTTCTTATAACACTGTAATGGGAAAAACCACAAGATGGAATTCTCCCTTCCCCCTGCACAACTTTTAAAGATAAAGAAGACCTCTTGGAGGTGTTTTCACCCTGAGGAGCAGATTAGGCTGAGCAATGGTGAATAGCCCATGGTCATCCAGTAAACTTTGTAGCTGATTTCCATTTAAAAAAATTAATTGAAATTATTTATATGCAAGTAAAGTTTACGAAGTAATTCAGATCTACACAATATATGTAAAGCACATCCAACTCTCGTTTAAAGCACATGACTTCCCCCCAAAAATCCTGGGAAATGTAGTTTCCCCCTCTAAGTTACAATTCCCACCACCCTTAACAAACTACGGTTGCCATGATTCTGTGGGGGGATTCATGTGCTTCAAATGTGTGCTGAATGTGCTTTAAATGCACGGTGTGGATCTGCCCTAGGTATGCTGTGCATTCATTAGTGAATTGAAAAGAACAATTTTAAAAGATACTTGTTTAAACAGGGGAAGGGCTGTAGTTCAGTGGTAGGGCACATGCTTTGCATGCAAAGGTCCAAAATTTAACCTCTGGAAAAGACTGTAGCCTGGAATCCTGGAGCACCAACGCTACTCCATGTCATCAGTACTGAGCTAGATGGTACCAAATGGCCTGAGTCAGTATAAGGCAAATTCCTTTGTTCCTAAAAGAGGAAAGAGACCCAAGGGGCGCAGTGATTCTGAAATTTATTTATGTATTTTATTTCCAACATTTATATACCTCTTTATTGTAAAAAATCTCAAAGCGGTTTATAGAAGGAATTAAAACAATAAAATTATTGGCAAAACATTCAAATTAATAAAAGCAACATAAGAGTTAAAACATAAGAGCTCCTACATTCCTGGGTAGGCTTGCCTAAACAAATATGTTTTTAGCAGGTGCCAAAAAAGAGCACAATGAAGGAGCCTGCCTAATGTCAATAGGCAGGGAGTTCCAAAGCATAGGTGTTTTTATTTATTTATTATTTGATTTATATCCTGCCCTTCCTCCCAGCAGGAGTCCAGGGTGGCAAACAAAAGCACTGAAAACACTTTAAAATATCATAAAAGAGACCTTAAAATACATTAAAACAAAACAACTTTAAAAACATTTTTTTTTAAAAATCTTTAAAAACATTTAAATAAAAAGGGTTAAAAACATATTGTTTAGGGGGGGAAAGGTTTAAAAAACATATTAAAAAGCAATTCCAGCACAGAAGCAGACTGGGATAGGTCTCAACTTAAAAAGCTTGTTGAAAGAGGAAAGTCTTCAATAGGCACTGAAAAGATAACAGAGATGGCGCCTGCCTAATACTTAAGGGGAGGGAATTCCCCAGGGTAGGTGCTGACACACTAAAGGTCCATTTCCTATGTTGTGCAGAACGGACCTCCTGATAAGATGGTATCTGCAAGAGGTCCTCAGCTGCAGAGCACAGTGATTGACTGGGTTTATAAGGGGTAAAACGGTCTTTCAGGTATCCTGGTCCCAAGCTGTATAGGGCTTTGTACACCAAAACTAGAACCTTGAATTTGACCTGGTAGGTGTTGCCATGCTAAACAATCAATTTCTTATAAGAGCAGAACAAGTACTATGTGGCATTTGTAACATGGAAAACGCACCTTGAACTTGGCCTGGTAGCAAATCAGCAACCAGTGCAGATTTCAGAGCAGAGATATTATGTGCTGTCAGCAATTATGCTGCAGCATTCTGCACTAACTGCAGCCCCCAGATCAGGTTGTGCTGCATGGGGATATCTGTGACCTTAGCTGACTGGCTGTCAGGTTTTTTTAGTTTTGGTTTTTGGTTAGGAACCCAAACTGGGTGTGGGATGCTGAGTTTTCTGCTTTACTCATAGAAATCTTGTTGTGGTTGGTATGGTATTGCATTTAGGAAATCATCACTATCTTTTTCTATTTGCATTTCATTTACCTCTGAACTCACTCTCTTAAATCCATAGAAGCAACAACAGTGGTTCCATGTGCTCAGTTCAACCCCCTTAAACCCACTGATGATAAAACTTGATCGTTTATTTCTTGCCCACTAGTGGTAAAAAAGAATTCACATACTGGGAAGTGTGGCTTCAATTGCTGTTGTTCCCAAGCTACTGCCCGTGAAGGTAGGCCAACCATGCATGTTTTCTCTTTGTCAATTATTACTAACTGGAATTGGGTTTGCTGTCAAAATGGGGTAGGCAGGAAAGAGAATCTTCTTAACTTTTACTCATTTCTCAAATCTTTCTCTGTAGTCAAGGGTCAAATCTGTAAAGAAGTTTGGAGCAGCCATGAGGCAGGGGCAGGGCATTCCAGGCAGGGAGTTGCCAACCCTGCTTTGATATGGATATCTTTGCAGAAGATTCCTAGTCAAGTCTTACCAAGAGCACAATCCTAACCATATCTACTCAGAAGTAAGTCCTATAAAGTTCTATGAAGTTTAGGCTCTTAGTGTGTTTAGAATTGCAGCCTTCAGGGGCATCCATCTTTACTTCCGAATGCTCCCATCTAACATTTCCACAATGCTAGGCTCCTTTCTTCCTACAATGGCCTGGCCTGGTCTGAGGGCACTTAAATCCTACCCAGGCTCCGTAAGCAGGTGAGAAGGAATGATCCTGTCACTTCAGCTGGACCTGGGAAAACCCACTTTTAGCTAAAATTTCTCTCTTAATTCCAGATTTTTTTTTTGAATAGCATGCTCCAAGAAACTATGGTTGATGCTTAATGTATTGTACTTAATGATATCACCAGAGCCCGCCCTGTGACATCACCAGGACTCACCCCTGAAATCTCAGAGTTTGGGATGCTTTTGACCTGGCAACCCTACCTGTGACTGAGCTGAACATTGCTAGCAAGCCAGGAGCCCCATACTTGCACAGTGCTGTCGTAGCTGCCCTCTGCTTCACGATGCCTGCATCAGGGAGACCTTCCCCTTGGACACTGCTTGTGGCACCAATGCTGCCTGCCACGGCCCACATCATTGTACTGACCACTGCTGTACTACAGGCCCAATGACTACTTTCTGGATACTGGAGTGATCTCTAACAATACAGAACTTGGCCATCCAATACCTAAAAATCAAAGTACTTAAATTCGTGAGATGTGAACTGACCTATCAACATGAATAATCGCATTTTTGATAAATTATAGAAGCACTGAAAGAAAGAAAAAAACTTTGTAAAAGAGATTATATGTATTGAGTGTCTTGTGGTCGTCATCTGCAATTCTCATCATTACTTTCTGAAGAAAGCACACAGAGAGTTTTACTAAATTAAGAATAAGGCTGCTTTCATACTGCAGTTTATTCTATTATTTTGACAATTTTTAACCTGATAATTTGCGCATTTTATTTGGTCTTTACCAAATAAGACCAATACATGATGTAAAAGCTAGTTCTCGAAATCTAGTGGAATATTGTGGAAGTTTAGTGTTCATTTCTGTGATGATTTCATAAAGATTCCATAAATAATCTGTCTGCAAACGTGGGAACCCAGAAAATCGTGGGAGTTTTGCACTAGCTGCAGCCACTCATGTGACAGGCATCCCAGCATGCAATGCATTTTCACTCTTTAGGCACACATCAATTTTTTATTTGGCCTGACAAAAATTGTACCAGTATTTTGGTGCAGGTGCAGGTAGCACCTTCCCCTTCCTCCTTTTTTCCCACACACCCCTATATCCAGACACTAATGCGCTGAATGAATTATGGGGGAACTACAGTGCTCATGTGTATAACGGGTGAGGGACAAAAACAAGATGTTCATTGCAGCAATGTGAAAGACACTTGAAATGCTGGTATATCGGCAAAAACAGCCACGGTTCCTTAACACAATAGGTACTGCAGTATGAAAAGAATTTTAGAAATTGGGACAGAAATGTAACCAATTTAATCCACAGAACTAATGCAATAAGTCCCATGTTTGAAAGCAGTTTTAGATACAAAGTCTGTTTTCCGATGTGATGCAGATCCTTTAGCTTTTGTCAGTCCTTACCAATCTGGTTCCCTTCAGAAGTTTTGGAATGCAGCTCCCATCATCCCTGACCATTGGCCATTTTGGCTGGAGCTGATGAGCACTGCACTCCAAAACCTCTGAAAAATACTATGTTGAGGAAGGCTGGCTTTGGCCAACACAAGAAAGTATATTTTCTTACAATATATTCATCAAAACAATGTTTGTTGGAAACCCCTTCTTGACAAACATTTTTTTTACTTCTACACCAGAGGTTCCTAAACTGTGGACTATGGCCCACCAGTGGTCCACAAACTTCACTGAGGTGGTCCACAGCATTTATATTGAGTTTTAATTGTATTTTATTGCTTCTTTTATTTCTTATATTGAATTTTATTGAATTACAATTTGAATTCTATGGAATGCAAATTGAAATATAATATAAGAAATAAAAGAAGCAATAAAAACACAATTAAAAATCATACAGCACCTAGCACAGCACATTACAATTGCTACAAAAGACAGGGAAAATAATTAAGTCGTCTACCAAGACAATCAGCAATTTTCAAGTGGTCCATAGGGAAAAAATGTTTGGGAACCACTGTTCTGCATAACATGGCGGTGCCCTTTTTTTCTGAACATATGAAAGTACCTTAAGTGGCAAGACCATTGGTCTATGTAGCTCAGTATTGTCTCCTTTATCTAGAATGACTCTTTTGCTACCTAGGATCCTTTAACTGGAGAAGCTGAGTATTGAACCTGGAGATCTTCGCCATGCAAAGCATATGCTCTCTACCACTGAGCTATAGCCCCTTTTCAAGAAACATATGGGACAGTTACCACACAAAAAAAACTTGGTAGTTATATTTTCATGTCTCATGGTCATGAGGTCAAAATGAAGAGGTCAAGTCTGTCACTCACATGCCATTGTAATGAGGCAGACTTAATGCAGCTTCAAAAAATACATTTGTCCTTTGAACTGCAATCTGACATTTGTTCACAAACAGCTGTTGACATGTGGGTGGATTGCCTTTTTCGATGAAATGAGAGACGGTCCTACAAGAGGTCCAACAGAGAAACAACCTCGAGGCTCAGTGAAATTGGATTAACATCCTGAGTTAGTCACTACTTCCTAGAAGTGAGATCTTGATACACATGACTTCTCTGAGATGATGAGTAGGAGCTAACCCCCCCCAGCATGCACCAAAGCCTAGAGCTCTCTTAACACTTAGAAGGCTTCAGAGGATGCTCCCTTAATTTTCTAACATCTGGTTTTGTTCTCAAAAGTGGCCAGAAATTCCACAATCAGAAATAAAGTAATTCAAATAGCTTGGTGTTTTGTTTTTGTTTTCATCTGCCTCTGTGATCTTTCTTTGCAGCATATGTCCTAAGCATGTGATGGAGATCTTACCACCCACCCATCAACCATGCAAAACATTATTTCGTAGATTTCAAAAAGGGTCGGGGAGAGATATTATTCCCCTCAAGCACCCAAATGGGAACTGAAAACAGACACAAGCCATTTGCTGCGATTTCATTCAGAATACTAGGTATTTTATTTTATTTTATTTTATTTATTGGATTTCTTAGTCGCCCATCTGGCTGGCTAACCAGGTAGGATGTGTTTCCTGGGAATTGTTTAGAAAGTCCTATAGGCAAACTTCTTTGTTATAGCAATGTGGGCACAAAATTAGATTCTGGCACTAGGATCTCTTCCTGCATTGCTGGAATAACACCTTTGCAATGCCAGGACATCAGACTGAGTGATGCTATTGTAGCAGAGTAGTAGATATAGCCACATCCAGGGATGGAAAGATCTGTCAGTTTTGGTTCTCACAGTTTGGAAAAATGAGAAATTCTGATATTCATTTCTCCACATTTCTGCAGCAATTTGCTGGTTTTTTAAAAAAATCCTCATGAAATTTCTCTGGCATTTTAGTGCGAATTTCTTCTAATAAATACATTTTTGCAAGAGACTTCTCCTAATAGAATGCATTTTGTATGTTATTTTCACTAATATGCACACTCTCCCCTGATATGGGGGGGTTGGGGCCTGGGGGGCTGGCATGCAAAGCACACAGGGGCAAAACCTCTAGTTATAACAATTTTCTTAAGAGGTCTAGACTTGCTGTAAGGTTAGGATTTTATTTTTTAGTTTAATTTATTTACAGTCAACTGACCACAAATACAAAAATATATACAAAATATATATAGAATATATATATATATATATAGGAAAAGTATATATATGAATACTACTAATAAATATATATATAAAATACCTACAGGATACTGTAAATAGTATCAACAGACAGAGATGTCTGGTCAAAATAGCCACTTTCAAAAAAATTTCAACTTCCTCAGCAATTGACCTGGATGAACTCTCAAGTACAATAACCAGAATAGACTCCAAAGCAGTGATTCTCAAACTTTTTTGTTTCGCGGCGCACTGTGAAACATATAAAAATTGTCTAGCACACTTTGTGTACAAAATTAAAAATATATTAATATATTTTAAACTATAAATAAAAATAAACTATAGAAAACTATTACTTACCCTATACAAATGGGTTTCTTCTCATTTTTAAAATATACTTTCATAATATTTGAGGCACACCTAGCCACCTCTTAGGGCGCACCAGTGTACCTGGGCGCACCGTTTGAGAATCACTGCTCCAAGGATTGGCCTGGAAAAATACTGCATGATAAGGTATTTTAGAGTTTCTCTAGCCCCTTGATAGTACCTACAACTAAAAAGAACATGCAAAATTGGTTCCACCTCAGCATTGTTACTTGGGCAGCATCTGCTGATTTTATTTTTTATTTCTACAACAAACACTTTTGTTTCGGGGGGTACTCCGGGAACCATCTCTGTCACTAGAGAGAGACCCAGATTACCTTAGTGGCTAGGAATGCTTTCTCCCAGCTTTAGCTGGGTCAGACAGCTACAGCCATTTCTGGACCAGAAGAACTTGACCACTATCATGCGCTGGTGACCTCCAGATTGGACTAATACATGCTATGTGGGGCTGGTCCTGCAGTTGGCCCAGAAACTACAGCTAGTGCACACTGCATCAGTCCAACTGCTTACTGGAACAGAATATTGCCATCATGCTGTGCTGCTGCTGAGGAATTTCACTGTTGCCAATTAGCTGCTGGACTAAGTTCAAGGTGCTGGTAATAGTGTGCAAAGCTTTATACAGCTTGGGATCAGGATACTTAAAAGCTCATCTGCCCTGGCCCCATTCTCCTGAGTTGTCTTTCCCACAGTGATGCTTAGCTATCTCAGCTGGGACTGGGAGGAGCTATCAAGCTTTGCCCAGCATTACTGGGGAAAGATCCTGACTGTGAGCAAGCAGGGAGGCAGGCAGCCCAGCCTCAGGCAATGGACTTGTGCATACATTGCTTTGTTCCTGTGATGCATCCTCCTGGTACTACCACATTGCAACTGAACTGCAGCATCTGTTGGAGTGCAAGTAGGCACCAGGCAGAGCAGTGAGGGAGCTGTGTTGAGGTGTTGATAGAAGAACTGTGTGTGTCACACAGATTGCTCTACACCCTCTAAGCTAGCTTGCTGCCCTTGGGTATGGTGGAGGATGAAAAGATGAGGCAGAGAAAGCTAGGAAATGAGGGTTACTGTTATCTGTCTTGTATTACCAGCTGTATAATCAGGAAGAGGGGATTCTTTTATTGTTAAAAACTGGAACACCTTTCATGAAAAAATACCTACCCTCCCCCAAAAAGGACAGGTCCTCATTTGTTCAAACATTAATTTGGAAGGTGAAGGTCACTATACTTGTGTAAAAAGTTGGGGGAGATGTTAAAATTTATCTGCCAGGTGTGTAGCACATTGACCGGGATGCTGAGCAGAGGAACAGATTGGGACAATAAAAAATAAAATTGGATCAGGATCAAAAGTTCTGTCCTGGTCAGGAACAGTTAGACCCAATGCTATTGTCTTCTAGACCCACCTGCATTTTCAAGCAAAATGGCTTGGATTGTTCAACAAGGTTGCACCTGTTCCATTCACAAAATGTTTGCTTCTCTAGCAATCTACAGAGAGATGGGCTATAAAAAGTCCAGTGATTTGTGAGATATATTTGGCTTGACATAAAAATGGAAAAAGGTCAGCAGGAAGTAGAGGTGGGGGAGAAACAACATCATAGAATTTCGCAAAGAAAAATACTGCAGTCATCTAAACCTGCACTTTCCATATGGCCCCACTCTGCTCCCCAAACATTATCATGTCCAGAAAAAAAAACATAAAAAGCATTGCCTTTGGTCTCCAAAAAATTAGATATGCTTAAGTAGCTGGGCAAAGTTAAACTGTTGAGTCTTTGCAGCTCTCTCTCCTTTTTAATTGCAGTAAAGTCTTGTTTTTCTATGTTCAGTATTTTTCAGGTACCTGAGAGCAGGTCTGCAGCTGCACTCCTGTGACTTTCATGTCTTATCTTGTAACTTGCATCCCAGTCTGGGACTAACTAATAGATACCAGGCCAAGTTCAAAGCTCTGGTTTTGGTGTACAAAGCCCTATGCAGCTTGGGACCAGGATGCCTGAAAGATCGTCTTACCCCTTACATACCCAACCGATCACTACCATCTTATCAGGAGGTCCATTCTGCACAATATAGGAAGTGGACCTTTGGTGTTGTGGCACCTACCCTTTGGAATTCCCTCCCCTTAAATATTAGACAGGCACCATCTCTGTTACCTTTTTGGCACCTACTGAAGGCCTTCCTCTTTCAACAAGCCTTTTAAGTAGAGACCTTATCCCAGTCTGCTTCTGTGTTGGAATTATTTTCTAGGTGTTTTAAAAGCTTTATTTTTTTAAAGATGTTTTTAAAGATGTTTTGTTTTAATGTTTCAAAAGATGCTTTAATATGTTTTTAAAGTTGTTTTATTTTGATGTTTTTTAAAGTCTTTTATTTTTAAGATGTTGTAGGTAGTTTTTAGTGGTTTTTGTTTGCTGCCCTGGGCTCCTAGGAGGAAGGCTGGGATATAAATTTACTGACTAAATAAAGAAAAGAAAATAATAGATAATGAGAATAGGGGTAAAAGAGTGCATGTCAGGGACCAGTGAGGGTGCACAGAAGGTGAGTGCTCAGGTTCTGCAGCAAAAGCATTGTGGAAGAGGCAGAGCTTGGAAGTAACTCGTTATTTTAACGAGTTACTTGTAATTGGTTACAATTTTAAATAACGAGTGGGTAATTCCATTACATTTGGCAAGTAACGGAACGACTAGTAATTTCCTTACTTTTCAGCTGCAACTTTAACGTTTCCACGTTAGGTTGCACGTTACTTGGGGGCGGGAACAAGGGGAAGACAGCTCCTGGCTGTGATTGGTTAACACAAGACGTGCCTCACACTGATTGGACCTCTGCGCAGACTCTCTCTTCCCTCGTGATCTGTGTTAGGATGCACGAGGGAAGAGGTGAATAGGCAGGGCCTGCTAGCGTCTGAGAGGACAAAATGGATGCCGGAGGAAAAAGCCAGGGCAAGGACAACAGAGGAGAAGGCAGCAGCAGAATGGCGAAGAGCTGTGGAGGTGAGTGACGATGATTTGTGTGTGTGTGTGTGTGCCCCCTGCAGCACTGTTCTGCCCTCCCGCCCCCCCCACGGCACCGTTCTGCCCCCCCACTGCCTCTCCTTGCCTCTGCTGCCCCCTCCATCAATCACAAGGCACTTCCGAAACTTTGGCCTATCAGAGCTTGGAAAAGTTACTTTTTTGAACTACATCTCCCATCAGCCCTAGGCAACATGGCCACTGGATTAGGCTGATGGGAGCTGTAGTTCAAAAAAGTAACTTTCCAAGCTCTAGCCTACTTCTCTTCCTTCCCCCCTTTTTGAACTCTCCCCCTTGTTCCCATGCCTACCTGTGTGCTGTATTTATCCAGACAGAGCACTCCTGCCTTTTAAAATGCCGGCTAGCTTTTTATTGTATATTTATTTGAACTCCATCTTTCTTTTTATTTGTATTTTTGTCCTGTTTAATCACAAGACTGAATTGTATGTGGGACAAAAACTGTCTCAGTAATAATAATAATAATAATAATAAATCATTAGGCGTATAATAAATGGCTTAAGGCTGATTTTTTTGTTCTTGGCAGAGATGAGGTGAGAAGTAGGGTCCTTGCAGCTCCTCCTCTCAGTCCCCCAGCTCTCAAACTCATGTTCTGTGAGAAAGAGAGAGATTCCCAGTCCCAGAGAGAGATAGACTGTTGACAATCTCTGCTAATATCTATACAAATGTACATAACATGCATCACCTGAACTCACATGATCTAGAGTTACCTTAGATCTTGCAAGATTTGCAAATGAGAAGCAATAGGGTTTTAAATTAGTTCTGATTGTCTATTGGGCTATCATAGGTTATATGTTTTTTTCATTTTCTATGGCAAAAACTCCAACTTCAGTGGAATTTATTTGATGTGTTCTAATCATTTGAATTTGGCTAATGAATGCTTTATTCTTTCATCAGAACTTTAGCAGTAGTACTAAAATATTAATAAAAAAGAAAAGGGAAAGAAAAAATACTTTACATACATCATTCAGCTGTATTGCTAATTATAGATATAGATATAAAAGATAAACGGCATTTTGTCAAAAGTATTTTTGTCTACATTTTATACCTCATCCTTGATTTTCCAAGCTTGGCATGGAATGCTTCTCATACAGAATTAATTTGAAATGCTGCATATTTATTATCATAATCATCATATTCAAAATAAAAAATATATGTACCGCCTTCAAGTTGATTCCAACTTATGGTGACCCTATGAATAGAGTTTTCATGAGGCTGAGAGGCAGTGACTGGCCCAAGGTCACTCAGTGAGCTTCATGGCTATGTGGGGATTTGAACCCTAGTCTCATTTTGTTCTCACAACAACCCTGTGAGATAGTAGGTTAGACTGGCCCAGGCAGGGTTATTCAGTGAGCAAAAATGATGCAAATAGGATCTCTTTTAATTGTGCTATCGACCTGCTTACTTCCACTCTGACTGGGGGAACTTGCAGCATGGGGAAGAGATGGGGGCACATCACAGCTGAAGTTCACCCATATAGGAGCATTATCTCTTGTTTATTACAGAGACGCCTGTTGCAGGTTTTGCTGCTGAGAGCAGCAGTCAGTTAGTGCGGCCACTTGAGTCACAGCTTGTTGATCCTGAGGAGGCAAAACTAGAAAGTGAGGTTCAGAAAGGAGGCCCTGTGCATGAGGAGGAGGAGGGCATGAAGCAGTGCCAGTTGCCCACAGCCACATCTGCAGAACAGCAAGTACCATGGTTTGGCTTTGAGAAAGCTTGTACATTTGTGAGCCAGAGTGGGGAAAATGTTGTTGTACGATGCAATTACTGCCTTCCAAGGATCAAAAATCTGAGATCAGCTGTTTCCTCCTCATCCAATGTGAAGAAACATTTTGAGGTAAGCCTTTGTCATGCTGGTCCTCAAAGAGTGTCCATTGTCTATTTATGTTTAAATTGTGAAGTTCCTCTTCCATTTTTTCTTGGATTCATGCTTTGTTCTTCTTCCTCAGAGGGCACACCCTGAGAAGCTGAGAGCAATTGAAGAAGCAATAAAGGCAAGGAGACGTGGCCTTCCTGAACCAATGCATGACACCCCTCCTCCCAAAATGCTGAAGCAGCAGCAGACAACCCTTGAGAGGTGGGGATCTGGCAGGGAGCCTGTCACCCAGAGCAATCTCGACAGGAGAATCATTGATTTCATTGTAGAGGAGACATTACCACTTCAGACTGTGGACAAACCATTATTCATTAATCTGGTTCGCATTGGACTCCCCAAAGATCTCACCATCATATGTGCCAAGACTCTGAGAGACAGAATTGAGAAGAGAGCATGCCACATGAGAGAAACTCTTGCAAACCGAATGGGTGCTGTGGCATATATAGCAACCACTGCAGATTGTTGGACCAATGGCAAGAAGAGTTACTTTGGGGTAACAGCCCACTGGATCAACCCAACTACCCTGAAACGTGAGGTCAGGGCCTTGGCTTGTAAGCATCTGAAGGGGCGCCATACATATGATGTCCTTTCAAAAGCACTGCATGATGTACATGTGCAGTACAGGATCCACAACAAAGTTATGTGCACTACTACAGACAATGGCTCCAACTTTGTGAAAGCGTTCAGAGTTTTCATGGCCAAAGAACCAGTGGAAGCTGCAGGCACCAGTGACGATGATGGTGATAACCAGGAGGAGGAGGAGGCTGAGGTGGAGTTTGTGCCTATCTGTGAGATCCTGGACACAGGACCTGAGGCAGAGGAAGAAGCTGCAGACTCAGGAGAGGATTTTGTTTTACCACCACACCAGAGATGTGCTAGCCACACCCTCAACCTTGTGGCAACACAAGACATAGAGGCCATGCTTTCTGACTCCTCCAAAAGTAGTCTTCTTGGTCCTTTCAAGAAACAGTTTCGTTCCTTGATGGGAAAGTGCAGCAAGTTGTGGTCCAAGCAGAACCAGTCAGCCCAGATTGCTGAGTATATCCATGCGCAATATGGTGTGTATCTGAAGGTACCGAATAAGACCAGGTGGAATTCCACCTTTGATGCGTTGAAGCAACTACATGAGCTCCTGTCAACTGTGCCACTAAGAATGCATGCCATAATGGACCGCTGCTCCTTGTCCAGGATCACAGCTGCTGAGATTGAAGTGGTACAGGAATACACAGAGATTATGGAGCCACTAGCCCAGTCCCTAGATATCCTGCAATGGGAGAACGGCATGTTCATAGGGTATTTGCTACCAACGCTCTGCAATCTGGACCGCAAGTTAGAAGGACTGGAAAACAAACCTGAGAGGTACACATACTGTTTTCAGCTGCTGAGAGATGTGCACGAAGCCCTAAGAAAGCGGTTTGCAGCTATCTGGGAGGACAAGAGGCTTCTTCTGGCAGCCTGCCTACACCCTCGCTTCAAACTAGATTGGCTGGAATCGTGTCAGGCCGCCACCCATACCAACAAATAAGAACATTAGGGAAGCCCTTTGGGTGGATTACTCCAAGGAAATGTTGTCTCAAGGGAGGCATCAGAGGGCTTAAGGTGGTAGGCAGGGGCTGGGCCTTTTCTTCCTGGGGCTCCTCATCACAACCTTGGGTTGCTGCAGGTAATCCTTAAGGGTCTGCTGTGCTGCCCCATGAGTGTGGTGACTTGGTCACCTTCCTACCTTCCATGTCATCATCCACAGGCTCAGGCTGGACCCTGAACCAGGGGACATGACAAGCATCAGGAAATGAAGAGCAGATGATGGTTTCCTAACATATATGTGTTAACATATCCTCTCTCTTTCTTAGATACACAATGGAAGCCTTGTTGAAAGCTGAAATAAAGATGGGTGTACTTAATGAGGACAGTGATCAGTCTTCAGATAAAGACCAGGAAGGAGATGACTTAGAAGATGACTTCTTTAACTTCCTGCCCCAGGGCAAGAAGTCAGCAGTGGACACTGCTGAGGAGGAACTGGTGAGGTACCTGAGGTCTCCCAGCAGGGAAGTGTCATCACTCCATGGCTTTCCACGTGTGCTGCGGTGTTTTTTGCAGCACAACACAGGCATGCCTTCAAGCACCGCAGTAGAACGCCTGTTCAGTACTGGTGGCAACGTAATGACTGTAAAAAGACATTCCTTGTCTGACATGCTCTTTGAGCATCTTGTTCTTTTGAGACATAACAGAAACATATTATAAAAGCATTTCAAGTGTAAAATTTGATTTCAAGAGTTGGGTATCTTCATTGCTTGGGGGGATGTGAGATTCTGTTATGCCATTATGTTAATCTTATGGATAATTTTTTTTATTCTACTACCCCCTGTGTGTGTGTGTTTATTTTTAATATTGTTTTAGGCTTCTTAGATGTGCAGCAGCCAAGGCCAGCACCTTGTAGGTGTTTTTTAAAAAAAGTAACTGAAATGTAATTGTAGTGATTACTTTTGAGAAAAAGTAAAGTAATCAGTTACTTTCAGAGCAATTGTAATTGTAACGGTAATTACTACTTTTTTGGGCCAAGTAATTGTAACTGTAATTTATTACTTTTTAAAAGTAATCTTCCAAGCTCTGGGAAGAGGTTGTCTTTGGAGATATATGAAGTTGGTCACTAAAGAGATGGAGGCTGTTCTGGGCACACAGAAAAGGAAATGGGGTTGTATTCAATTAAGTTCTACTCAGAGTAGACCCATTAAAATAAATGAACCTATGTTAGTCATGTCTATTAACTTCAATGGGTCTACTGTGAGGAGGACAAGCATTGAATACCATACCACCTCTGGTCTGTTTTGTGAGTTTTCTCCCAGCTTGAAGTGCTGTTGCATGTGTATTGGTGGTGTCATGAGTATTTATATTATTTCATTGCCACCTGGGAATTATAGTCCCAAGCGCAAGCCATGGCCTGCCTTTTGAATGGAACTGCCAGCAGGAGCATATTACACCAGTTCAGAAGGAGTTGCACTGGCTGCCAATATTCAATGTTATACAGATGATATAAAGCCCTAAACAACTTAGGACCTAAGTATTTGAAGAACTACCTATACCTGCATGTTTCTGTCTAGGAGTGAAGATTGCAGAGGGGGATATGCCTCTTTATTGTTTCTCTGCTAAGTTCCATTCATTTGGTGGGGGGTCATAGGTGCCACTTCTCAACTGTGGCACCCAAACGTTGAAATTCCCCACCCCCTGAAATCCACCTGGTGCCTTCATTGCTGAAATTTAGATGTCAAATTAAAATAAGGAGCCATATTACCATGAGAATTATTGCCTTCCCCAAGCCCAAACAGGATTTTATTTTTAACTGAGCCCTCACGTCTTTCTCTTTTTCTTCTTGTATGCATACAATTCTAATTTAATAGTGACAGTAATAGAAAGAAGTAGAAAAACTAATAGATGTTGGACAATAGAACAAGTGAATCAGTAAGATAATTGTACTGGTGTTCATTTGTAACTCTTTTTATGATGATGAATATGGTTACCTGAGTATCATTGTTAAAATAACATGTATTACAAAGGAAGAATTATTATTTTAAAAAATTGAAAATAAAATGTGTTTAGAAAAATACATAAAATAAAATGTGGAGTCCAGCAGTGAGGTATCACTGAAATACTGCTGAAATAATTTGGTATATGGAGTCCACGTGTGCATGTGTATTTATGTACTGTAGTGGTTATTTTATTATATGTTATTAATGCCCTGGGTTCTTTAAATTAAGGGCAATATATACGTATTTTTAATAAATGAAATCAATAAACAAGACATTTTGCTGCCTGGGCAAAGAACAAGTTGCCTTCACAACCATCCTTCATTCATCATACAGAACCTGACTGGATTGGCATTTGAATCTAACTTCCACACTGCCAATGGGGGAGCATCCTCCAATGCACCTGAGGGCAACAGGCTAGTTCAGTGGGTGTTTGACAGGCCTGTAATACATATAGCTCTGATATTGTCAAGGACAAAGTCTCTCTTCTTTCACCAAGTGAAGAGAGGGAGCAGATCTATTAACCTGGATCAAATCACCACCAGAAATAAGTCTTGAATACCCAATGTGACTCCAGCCAACACTCAGGTCTCTCTGGTTCTCTCTCTTCCAAAACTTCCAATCTCTGTTTTTTCCTTTGTTTTTCTCTCACAGTCACACACAGAGACATCCTCCGGGTTGCACAGATATCACCCTTCCTATCCTGGGAGACCAGGGTTCGAATCCCCACACAGCCATGAAGCTCACTGGGTGACTTTGGGCCAGTCACTGCCTCTCAGCCTCAGAGGAAGGCAGTGGTAAACCCCCTCTGAATACTGCTTACCATGAAAACCCAATTCAAAGGTTGGCCATAAGCTGGGATCGACTTGAAGTCAGGCCATTTTATTTCAACCATTAGCTCCTCTCACCTGACCATTCTGAGGTATTAATTTAACAGAGTCAGCCAACAGCTGTAACAATAGTTTTTGCAACAGTTCTCATGCTTCTGCTCATGCAAAAAGGTGTGCAAGCAGAAGAACAATTTTGCATTTTGTTTCCCTTTTTTTTGCACAGAGTTCTAGCCTGGATTGTAAAACAGTTGTAAAACAGCCCTTTCACAATCAATTAGTGCCTTCTGCATGAGGAAGAATCCAACCCTATGCATTTTTCTGTGTATATTATGCATATTGGAGGATTAAGCTAAATAAACAAACTTTTTATTTTATAACTGCATAAGAAACAAGACTGATATTAAAAGGAGTGTATAGTGCCAGCAATGATAACCTTTGGTTTAGTCTAGAAATCCCATATGGTTCCAGTTTGTTTTTTTTAAAATAGCCTTATTCCAGATTGTCAAAGGTCTGAGGGTACAATGCATGTCTCTTAATTCAACTATCACACTTTCATTAACCATAATATAGATACTCTTTACTATTTATTTATTGTTGCATTTATATAGCACTTTTCCTCCAAGGAGCTCAAGGTGGTGTACATGGTTCTCTCCCAATCCATATTATCCTCACATCAAAACTTTGAGATAGATTAGGCTGAGAGTTGGTGACTGGCCCAAGGTCATCCAGTGACCTTCATGGCTGAGTGGAGATTTGAATCCTGGCCTCCCGAGTCCTAGTCTGACACCCTAACCGAGGGGTAGCCAATGTGACCCACTAAGACCTCCCTACGGCACCCGCCAAAGGTCTCAGTAAATATCCCCTCAAAAATTCTTAAGACATGAGAGATTGTTGCTCTTCCTGCTCTGTTTCTGTTTGAACTGGCTTAGCCTCTCTTACATTGAACACACACACCCCTTAAACATGCCCACTTTTCATTGTATGGACACTCACCCTCCCTTCCATTCTGAACAGAGGAGAGATTCAAGGACCTTTTATCTGTGAGTGAGCATGACAGTGGCTGATGTAAGTGGCTGGTATGGGGAATGCCTGACACATTTTGTGGTCCTGTCTCTGTTTCTGCTCTTTTCGATGTGGCAGCCATTATGCCATGCCCCCACAGTATCCATTTGGTGATATGCCATGCCCCCATGGCATCCATTTTGTGACTGGTCCCACAGCATATTTTTTTAATTCCTAATGGGTCCACTTGCCCAGAAAAATTGGCAACCCTTGTTCTACCCACTGATTTTTCTTTACTGTATCTCTGGTGCTATCAATTTTTGCATTTTTTTTAAATCTGGCAATGCTCATGAAGAAAGGATAATAGCTAATGCAAAAGAGCTTCATTTTCCTAAAACATTTACAATCCAGGCCATCCCTGTGAGAGAACAACATATTTAAAAAGACTTGTAGGGGAGGGCGATAAAATCTTGCTCAGCTCTAGCAAGAGATTATTTGTCAAACCATCAGATGAAGCAGGAGGTTCCAATTTTGTGGAGCTTTAAAAGGATCTCCTGGCAGAAAAGGAAACCAGTATATATACATGCTGACAAGTACAAGATAAGCAACTTTTCCACTCACTGCAATTTTGTCAGTTTAATTACACTCTAGTGCCTATTTGTGGGAGCCACTTGGGAAGTCTGTGTCAATGGTATAAATTTAAGACAGGTTCTGCTAGTTATCGAGGAGACACACCTTTCCATAGAGGACCCTGATTTAAAAACAGAGAGAGAAAAGACGGCTGTGGCAACTGCCCACAGAAAAGTTCTATTCCAGCTACTGGTTGGCTCTGGAGTCAGTAAAGCATTTCAGCTTATTACTAAGCTACTTTATTTCAGCTACTATTACTAGGTAATAAGTGACTACATGTTGTGATCTCACACATCATTATGTGCCATGAAGCATGTAAAATCAAGTAAATTGGTGCTAAAGGTTTCATAGAGGTCTAGATCTCTTTTTTAAACCACAGTGAGGAAATAAAGAGTGGTATGCAACTGACTTGTTCCATCAGCAGGCTGATTTCTACTTGACAACAGAAATTTCCCCCCTTTCCTCTCTCTGAATGACTCCTACTGTTGAGGGTTCCCCCAACCCTCTGGGGCACATATGGGGAGAGTGTAGGGCATACCCAGGGAGAAGAGAGGGAAGGAAGTTCCACTGTGCAAGCAGAAATCCTTGCGCTGATAGGATGAGTTAGTTGGATTCCACCCATAGATTTTTGTTCTATTGTGTGAATTGTTTTGTGTGCCTGGAATCACTAGGTGATATCCACGTTAGTCATATTCATAGTAGACCCATTTAAATTAGTGTACTTAAGTTGCTTTATGTTCACTTATTTCAATGGGTTTTACTCTATGACTTTATTATTTTTACTCTTGCTTTTCTGTCCACGGACACAAAGCTGAGACGATTAAACACAATAAAACATTAATAACAACCATCATTTAAAAAAGACTTTAAGACAGCAGCAGGTGAAAGCCAACCATTTTCCACCTAAACTATCTTGAATGATGGATGACCTCAGCCTTGGTTGGCAAACAAAAACCCCAAGGACTTGCTACAATCCTGACTTCCTGATTAGAAATGGTGCTGAGTGGAGAGACTTGGCAAGACACCCACTATGCACACACATACACACACAGCAAACTGCTATTTGATTGAAGCCAGGTGTTTTAAGGTCCACTCTACACATAAAGACTACCTTGGCACCATCCATGTCTAATCCACATATGCACACATTGTACCCTTGTGATCTGCATTAATTAAATTGTAATAACTATCACCACCTTGTGATCATTTTGTACTTGCAAACACTCATGCAGATTGGAACCTCACCCCACTCTATAAGAACATCAGAAGAGCCTTCTGGATCAGACTAATGGCTCCTCTAGTCCAGCATCCTGTTCTCCCAGTGGCCAGCCAGATGCCCACAAGCAGAACCTGAGTGCAACAGCACTCTCCCTGCCTGTGATTCTCCGCAATGAATTCCATTCACCAGCATTCACTGAAAGATGGGTTTTAATCCTCCTTATTACCCTTACTGGTTTCAAGCACAATGTAAAGGTGCTAAAGAGTGTTAAGGGGTAACTGATCCACTTTAAATAATCTTGAATGGGTGTCTGTTGTTGTTTTGTGCCTTCAAGTAGACTATGACTTATATGGCGACCCTATGGATCAGTGACCTCCAGCAGCATCTGTTGTGGACCACCCTGTTGAGATCTTGTAAGTTCAGGTCTGTGGCTTCCTTTATGGAATCAATCCATCTCTTGTTTGACCTTCCTCTTTTTCTACTCCCTTCTGTTTTCCCCAGCATTATTATCTTTTCTAGTGAATCATGTCTTCTCATTATGGGTCCAAAGTATGATAACCTCAGTTTCATCATTTTAGCTTCTAGTAATAGTTCTGGTTTAATTTGTTCTAACACCCAAGTATTTGTCTTTTTCACAGTCCATGGTATGTGCAAAGCTCTCCTCCAACACCACATTTCAAAGGAGTTGATTTTTCTCCTATCCGCTTTTTTCACTGTCCAATTTTCACATCCATACATAGAGATCGGGAATACCATGGTCTGAGTGATCCTGACATTAGTGTTCAGTGATACATCTTTGCATTTGAGGACCTTTTCTAGTTGTCTCACAGCTGCCCTCCCCAGTCCTAGCCTTCTTCTAATTTCTTAACTATTCTCTCCATTTTGATTAATGACTGTGCCAATGTATTGATAATCATTGACAAGTTCAGTGTCCTCGTTGTCAACTTTAAAGTTACATACATCTTCTGTTGTCATTACTTTAGTCTTTTTGACTTTCAGCTGTAGTCCTGCTCTTGTGCTTTCCTCTTTAGTATGGTATCATCTGCATATCTTATTTATATTTCTCCCTCCAGTTTTCCCACCTCCTTCATCTTGGTCCAATTCTACTTTCTGTATGATATGTTCTGCGTATAGATTAAATAAATAGGGTAATAAAATACACCCGTGTCTCACACCCTTTCTGATTGGAAACCAATTGGCTGCTCCATATTCTGTCCTGACAGTAGCCTCTTCTCCAGAGTATAGGTTGTGCATCAGGACAATCAGGTGCTGTGGCACCCCCATTTCTTTTAAAGCATTCCATAGTTTTTCATGATCTACACAGTCAAAGGCTTTGCTGTAATCTATAAAGCACAGTCTACATCTAGTTAACTAGCTAAGATGGAGATGTAAACACTAAGCCTAGTGTTTGTCCTCATGCTGTGAGGAGAGAGACAGACAAAGAGAAAAGGTCCTCTTCTCTCTCTCTCTCTCTCTCAAGAGAACAAAGAAGTAGCTGGAAGATGTGGTCAGCATCCCAGAAATAACAGTTTACACAAGAAGGAAGAGTTAGCAGGAGATCAAAGGACAGGCATAGCCTAGGAGTCAGGAAGTCTCCTCTCTATCTACCCTTTTTAACCCCTATGTAGACCCAACCCACCAATTCAAGTTGAACCACATATTCCAACATCTTGCACATACATAGAAATTTGGGGGATTTTTAATAGAAGTGTCTAAAAGGAAAAACTGAAGCACTGTGCAAGCAGAGGTATAGTCACACTACCAGTGCTTCTCATATAACAGAATTGTAGACCTATCCCAACCTAGGAGACACAGCCTGAATAACATGACAGAGAAAAAATGAACAAAGTTCTTTTTTGTTATTGCATTATTCAGCTACACTAATGAGGGATGCCAGTGTTTACAAGGTACATTCAGCTCCCTTCAGTCCAGTCCCAGTCTAAATTCATGTGTGATCTTTTAGACTTTAACCAATTATTTATGCAACAGGATTATGGAAGTCTAATGTAAGGTCATCAGACTTTGAAACAGGTTGCACAATTTGTGATCCATCAAGATGAATGCAGCCATCTAGGGGCTCCACAAACATAAATTTCATGCTTTTGCTTTTGCCGCCTGCCTGGAACTGTGAAAACAAATTACAATCGTGCACCTGTTAAGTAGTTGGCCGGTAGCCAGATCATCTTAGTGCAGACTATTCTGCCTCATGAGTCACAAAGAGCCTTCCAATGACGGTTATGGAAGCTTCCAGGCAACCGGTTTATTGTGCTTTCCCCCCCTCATTTATTCACAGGGAGGTTATAAATCAAACAATTGTTATCCCACTCTTTCCAGCACATTTTCCGGTCACTTTCCTTATCCTAAAAAGTCCACTTTAATTGTGCATACTACTTTTGCCAGTATGTGATTGAATCCCACTGGAAAATGGTGACAGTCTGGATGCACTTTACATCAAAAATGTTGGGAAAGGATGCAACTCTCACAGCTCATTTATGGCTACAACCCAGGAGTGAGGAACTGGTTTTGGTGGACCAGATCCTTACCCTCCCCCACCAGCTGAAGGTCAAGTTTGGCCAATCACCTGACGTCACTATTCTATCAAGTGACCTGTTTCTGCCAGAGCTTGGAAAAGTTACTTTTTTGAACTACAACTCCCATCAGCCCCAGCCAGCATGGCCACTGGATTGGGCTGATGGGAGTTGTAGTTCAAAAAAGTAACTTTTCCAAGCTCTGGTTTCTGCCCACACTTTGGGGTTTGCAAAGCACCACACATGGAGCTATGCAAGACCTGGCAATCAGCTCATCATTGGTGTTGAAAGTGTGGCAACAGCAACTCCTGTTTCAGTTCTTTTTGCATTCCAGAAGGAAAATAGAGTCAGGCTCCTTCCTATTTACTCTTCTTTGATTATCCAAGGAGAGAGGAGATATATTTGTCTTTGTTTTGTCTCCTAAACCGTTAGGACAGTACCCAAGTCTGGGCATTGCACCTCCAACATAGTTAGTTAGAACTAGGTATGCCTTTCCTACCTAATACGTATTTCTATACATAAAATAACTTTTCTTATTTTACTAAGTCTTAAGTCTCAGTGATTTAAGCGCAGAGTAAAAGCCTGCATCTTAGGTAAATACACACACTGGCACAAGCACCTCAGAACGCTGAACTACTCTGCATATGGATAACAATTAGGACTTGCATAGCTCCATGCTTGGTTGCATGCAAGCCCTGGTAATCAGTTTATCACCAGGGCTTCCATAGCTCCTGCGCAACAAATTCCAAGCTCCAACTATCAGCTGATTATTGGGACTTGCATGGTGTTGTGCAAGTCCTTTTGGCACAGCTGCATCTTTACCTGTCCCACACCTGACATCAGGTGTATGGCAGGTGGGTATAGCTTGGCAAAATGTCCTGGCAGGCCAAATGGGGAGGGCCTGACAGATCTAATTAGGGGCATGGGCCAAACATTTCCCACCTGTGATGTAAGCAGAGACTTGTCCTTCGCTGATTATCTTCTGCAAAATATTGGCTCTAGAGTCCATGAACTATGGAGCACAACACATCAGTAACAGGTGCAACCATTGCACAGACTATATTCTGCAGCACTACAACACTGTCGCCATCCCCCTTTTGTTGAAACCTTAGGAAAAAGCCTAGGCAATAAATCTTACTCAGTTCATGTTATACTCTATAGGGAACTCCATGACCATTCCCATGGGGATCATCCATAAAGTATGTCACTCTTTTTAAGTCTTTTCTAGCCCTTTGGGTTTCCCTTTGTGACAATTTATCACTCTAGTAAAAACATTCCCCACCCATCCTCAACCAAATATGCATAACACATTTCATCTAGGCCCAAGGACTAACGCCAGTAATATATAGCCCTATTCATTACATGCAAGGAATGTCTTACTTGTAAAATGTACAGCACTCATTGAAAATGGATAGTGGGAAATATTTGTAATGCTTTCCAAATACCATCCAGTTACAGCGCAGTTTTTATTTTGTGAGCTCTGCTGCATCCCACATCACACTCTTCTCATAGCGAATTTCCCATCTTAGGCTGCATACATGCCATACATTTAAAGCACATGATTTTCCCCAAAGAATCCTGGGAACCATAGTTTACCCCTCACTGTACCTTTAACAAACTACAGTTTCCACAGAACTACAGAAGCACACTCAGCAGGCACTCCGATCACCTGTTCAGATTCTTCCCCACCATGGTGACATGTATTTCTCACCATAAAAAATAGGAAGAACCTGTTGGATGTTGTATCTGGCGCAAGCAGGTGCCCAGGATGCAGAACAGAATAGTGACAGGCTAGATTCCAGTTGACGCAATGAGCCAGACAAGTAATAAGTTTTAAGAGTCACTTTACTGACAATAGAATATATCACAAGCTCTCTCTCTGTACAAACTCCTCGACCCCCACACTCTGCAAGTGTCTGCTGGCCCTCTATATAGATAAGGCCAGCTGCCCGAGCCTAGGTTGCATAGCAACATGTCCTTGAAGATGGCTCGAGCTCTGCCAACTTTCGCTTCTAATCCACGTAGCTCACTTGTGGAAATTTAACCTCTGCTTCCTCGGTTTAATAGCCAACAATCCCCCACCTTAAATTTCCACATTCTGCCAGTTACATTTCTTTTCCATTTACATGTGTTACATTTCATATTTACATTTGCATCATCTGGTTTTACAGCCATTACATTTCATTAGAATCTTAGCATCATTTTTATTACATACATTTATTACAGCAATTATTTATTACTCTTCATGATTTCCATCATCCCACTTTTTCCAGTTACTGAAGTCTATATGTTTAATGGAATTTATTTTAAATCTAACAGGTGGAATACCTTTGGTTGTTCTCTCTGATCTGTGTGGTTGTATTTCTGCCTTAGTGTCTGTGTCTGTGTCAGGTGATTCCTCTGTTTCTCTCTCAGAGCTAGAACTTGATTCACTACTGCTGCCTGTTTCTTCTTGTTTTATTGGTACTGTGTCTGCCTGTTCTTGTTCATTACTAACTTCACTGTTTCCCAACTCCACATATGTTTTGTCTTCCCAATCCTGCTCTATTGCTTGCACGCTTCTGCTTAACACCACAGACCTTTGTTTTGGCATCCAAATTCTGTAATACATGTTTTCAAATCCCAGCATGTACCCTTTGTCTGCTCTCCTTTGCAGCTTCCCTGTCCTTTTATTTTTGGGAACATGTACCCAGCATTCTGCTCCAAACCTAATCAAATGTTTTAATCTGGGTTTTCTGTCATACAATTTCTGATAAGGAGACATTCCAGTGGCCTTATGGAATATTCTATTTTGAATGTAAGCTGAATACAGAACACACTCTCCCCAGAAACCTTGTGTTAAAGAGGAGTCACACAGTATTGATCTTATTGAGTCCTGAAGCAACCTGTTCCAGCGTTCAGCTAACCCGTTCTGATGAGGACTATAAGGGGCTGTTAACTCCTGTTTTATCCCTCTTTTATCCAAGTATTCAATAAAAGAGTGTCCTGAGAACTCTCCTCCTTGATCTGATCTTATTCTCTGTATTTTGACACCAAACTGCACTTCAATTTTTGTAACAAATCTTTTCAGTTTCTCTGCAGCTTCACTTTTAGCTTTTAGTAAGTAAACAGTGCAGAATTTTGAAAAATCATCAACTATTGTCAGGAAATATCTTGCACCCCCCTGAGTAGGTTGAAATGGCCCCACTAAATCCACGTGTATTAACTGATAAGGTGCATCAGTACTAGGCATGGCTTCTTTGTTCTTTGCAGCCACAACTGCCTTAGTTTGTTTACACACATGGCAGTCTACATATTTACCACAGTTTCTCAATGTAATATCATTACTGTTCTCAGTTGTTTTCACCACATTTTCATATCCTATATGGCCTAGTTTTCTGTGCCATAAATGTACACAATCATTATGGGGTTTCTCATTAGCACACATGAGTACATGATTTGTTTGTTTCAAGTATAAGAAGAACAATTCCTTTCATGAATATTTTTCCTCCTCTCATTACATGCACTGAACCCCTTTTGAACATTACTGTGAACCCCATTTCATTGAGTTTCGACACAGCCATAATGTTACATTCGATATCAGGAACAAACAGCACATCTGTCATAATGGTATTGAAACCTGCTAATTTCACTGTACCCCTACTTTTGATCAGTTTCTTAGTCCCATCAGCCATTATTACATGATCCTCTACATCACAAAATGTATGAAACATGGATTTATCTTTGATTATACTATTTGTTGCCCCACTGTCAATTGCCCATAAATCTTTACAGTTATTTCCCTGCTCATTGTTAATACATTGCTTATTCTTACTAGCATAGATCACCTGTACACATGGTTTTCTTCCTCTTTCTCTTCTTCTTGCTTCATAATTCCTTTGAAGATGTTGCTTGGAACCACAAAAATAACATGCCTTTTGTCCATACAGTCTCTCTTGTGCTGCTTTGTTGTTCTGCTTTTCCACGTTGTGTTTAGACTCAGTCTTTTTCTGCTTTGCCATTTCTTGCCTTCTTTGAAATTCTTGTAAAAGTTTGCCTTCTATATAATCCATATTGAGATTGGCATCGTCCATTGCTTCCAAAGAGCTCACCAGACTATCATAACTTGAATCTAGTGAAGCTAATGTGATATACACTTTTTGCGTTTGAGAATGTTCAATTTCACGTTCTGACAACTCAGTAAACAGTCTGTTTATTTCCAACAAATGCTCTGACATGGTTGTATCTCCAGATAAGCGCATCTGATACAATCTTCTGGCAAGATATATTTTAGAACTGGCAGTCTTTTTCACATGAATATTTCTTAAAGTTTCCCAGGTTTCCTTTGCCGTTACTGCATCACGCACGTGCAGTAATTGAGAATCATCAATAGCAAGAACAATTAACGCCTTTGCCCTCTCATCCAGCCTTCTCCAATCTGCTGGAATAGGCACCCCGGCGGGTGGGTCTTCTGCGATAGCTTTCCACAGGTCTTCTTTCACTAGAAAAGCCTGCATTCTCTGTTTCCAAGTGCCATAATTTTTCCCTGTCAGCCTTCCCAAGGGAATCCCAGCCGATAACGTAACAGACATACTTTCACTTTTCACAGTTCACCGCCTTTGTAATTAGAGCTTCTCACCTCTGTCCTTCGGTTAGTTTTTTTTTCTTTCCCACGGCTCTCTCACAGCTTTCAGCTCAGCTTTCGGTTTCTCCGTCTCTCTGCTGTTTTTCTCGCTGGTCTGCAATCCTGGCTTTTCTCTGCCGCTTTTCTGCAATCCTCCGCTCCAGGTAATCCTCAGCACCAGGTAATCCTCAGCACCAGGTAACCATCAGCACCAGGTAACCATTCTCTGCTACCACTTGTTGGATGTTGTATCTGGCGCAAGCAGGTGCCCAGGATGCAGAACAGAATAGTGACAGGCTAGATTCCAGTTGACGCAATGAGCCAGACAAGTAATACATTTTAAGAGTCACTTTACTGACAATAGAATATATCACAAGCTCTCTCTCTGTACAAACTCCTCGACCCCCACACTCTGCAAGTGTCTGCTGGCCCTCTATATAGATAAGGCCAGCTGCCCGAGCCTAGATTGCATAGCAACGTGTCCTTGAAGATGGCTCGAGCTCTGCCAACTTTCGTTTCTAATCCACGTAGCTCACTTGTGGAAATTTAACCTCTGCTTCCTCGGTTTAATAGCCAACAGAACCATAGCTCAGTGGTAGAGCATCTCCTTTACATGCATAGGATCCCAAGTTCCAAGATCCACATAGGATTGAAACGCTGGAGAGTTCCTGCCACTCTGTGGCTTATACTAGCCACCCACTCTAAGATGCACACCTTAACATGATGAGGGGGTTTGAGAGTGTTGAAGAAGCTGACAGCAATGCCATCAGGAGTCTAGACCAAGAGGCTAGACTCTTAGCAGGGGCACCCAAGGTGGAATGGTCAAAGCTGAGACATCAGACTAAGATGCATCCAAACTCAGAGGAAGGCAATGGTAAACCACCTCTGAATATCTCTTACCACTAAAACCCTATGAACAAGTATCCAAAATGCAACACAAGATATTGCTGGAAGATGAGACCCCCAGGTCAGAAGGCACCGAGCTACTAGGGAAGAACAAAGGGCAAGTACAAGTAGCACTGTGACTAATGATACAGCTGGGTCAAAGCCAAAAGAAAGCCCAGAGGCTGATGCACACAGATGTGAAAGGAGAGTCTGGAGTTGTACGATGCACACAATAGGAACATGAAATGGGAGAAGCATGAACCAGGGAAAGTTAGAAATTGTCAAGCAAGAAATGGAACACATCAACATTACAATACTTGGCATGAGTAAATTAAAATGGACGGGAATGGGACATTTTCAACCAGGCAACTATGAAATATTTTATGCAGGAAATGAGAAATTAAGAAGAAATGGGGTTGTAGCAAAAGCAATCAGGAGCTATAACGCAAGGTCTGAGCGAGTGATATCAGTGAGATTAAATGGGATATCTATTAACATAACCATAATCCAAGTCTATGCTCCAACGGCAAATGTGGAAGAAGAGGAAATGGAGAGATTTTACATAGAAGAACAGGAAGAAATTGATCACACACCAAAACAAGATGTGCTGATAAACATGGGGGACCGGAATGCAAAGTAGGGAACAGAGAAGAACAAGGAATTATGGGGAAATGGGGCTTAGGAGACAGAAATGAAGCAGGAGAAAGACTTATTGAATTCTGTGAAGCCAATAATTTGTTTCTTCAAACACATTTTTGGAGCAACCAAAAAGACAACTGTACACGTGGACATCACCAAATTGTCAATATAGGAATCAAATTGATTATATAATTGGTAGCAGAAGATGGAGAAGTTCCATACTTTCGGCAAAAACAAGACCATGAGCAGATTGTGGTACAGATCATGAACAGGTAATATCGAAAATCAGAGTAAAGCTAAAGAAGAACAAAGCAATCATGGTGCCAAAATACAATTTAAATAACATCCCAGAAGAATATAAAGATAAAATAAGGAACAGGTTTGAGGCTTTAAACTTAGTTGACAGAGAACCAGAAGAACTACGGAGTGAAGTCAGAGACATTATCAAGGAAGAAGGCAAAAAGACAAACCTCTAGTGAAAAAGAAAGACCTCAATGAATGACTGAAGAAACTGTTAAAATTGTTAAAGAGAGAAGGAAAACAAAAGCAAAAGGAGATAGAAACACGGTTAGAACCTTAAATGCAACAATACAGTGACTAGTACGTAGGGACAAAAAGAACTACTACAATATTTATTGCATAGAAATAGGACAGCAAAAAGGGTAGAACAAGAGCCCTATGCCAAAAGATTAGTGAAATTAAAGGGAACTTTAAACCAAGAGTAGGGATGTTGAATAATCAACAGGGGAACACACTGACTGACAGAGATGGAATAAAAGGAAGATGGAAGCAATACACTGAAGAACTCTATAAAAGAGAAGCCAGGATGACAGATTCATTCACGGAGGAAATGTATGACAAAGAACCTCCTGCTGGGAGGAAGGGTGGGATATAAATAAAAAAATTAATTAATTAATAAATAAATAAAATTTAGAATGTGAGGTGGTAGCTGCTCTTAAAATTCTTGGAAGAAACAAATCACCAGGAACAGATGGCATACCAATAGAGTTGCTACAAGTAACTGAGATGGAATCTGTCCACATTTTGACAAAAAATTGTCAAGAAATATGGAAAACTAAACAATGGCCCACAGACTGCAAACGTTCAATATACATCCCAATTCCAAAGAAAGGGGATCCCAGGGAATGCAGTAATTATTGAACTATTGCCTTAATATCCCATGCAAGTAAAGTAATGCTCAAGTTTTTACAACAAAGGCTCTTACCATATATGGAACGAGAAATGCCAGACGTCCAAGCTGGATTTAGAAGGGGAAGAGGTACCAGAGATCATATTGCAAATATACGTTGGATAATGGAACAGACCAAGGAATTTCAGAAGAAAATCACCCTGTGCTTCATAGGTTACAGCAAACCCTTTGATTGTGTAGATCATGAAAAACTATGGAATGCTTTGAAAGAAATGGGAGTGCCACAGCATCTGATTGTCCTGATGCACAACCTATATTCTGGACAACAGGCTACTGTAAGGACAGAATATGGACAAACGGATTTTTTCCCAGTTGGAAAGGGTGTGAGACAGGGGTGTATTTTATCTCCCTAATTGTTTAATCTATACACAGAACACATCATACGGAAAGCGGGACTGGACCAAGATGAAAGAGGTGTGAAAATTGGAGGAAGAAATATCAATAATTTTAGATATGCAGATGATACCATACTACTAGCAGAAACCAGTAATGATTTGAAACGACTGCTGTTTAAAGAGGAAAGCACAAAAGCAGGACTACAACTGAACGTCAAGAAGACTAAAGTAATGAGAACAGAAGATGTATGTAACTTTAAAGTTGACAATGAGGACATTGAACTTGTCAAGGATTATCAATACCTTGGCACAGTTGTTAACCAAAATGGAGACAATAGTCAAGATATCAGAAGAAGGCTAAGACTGGGGAGGGCCACTATGGGAGAACTATAAAAAGTCCTCAAATGCAAAGATGTATCACTGAACACTAAAGTCAGGATCAGAGCTTGGAAAAGTTACTTTTTTGAACTGCAACTCCCATCAGCCCCAGCCAGCATGGTGCTGGCTGGGGCTGATAGGAGCTGTAGTTCAAAAAAGTAACTTTTCCAAGCTCTGGTCAGGATCATTCAGACCATGGTATTCCAGATTTCTATGTGTGAATGTGAAAGTTGGACTGTGAAAAAAGTGGATAAGAGAAAAATCAACTCATTTGAAATGTGGTGTTGGAGGAGAGCTTTGCGCATTCCATAGACTGCAAAAAAGACAAATACTTGGGTTAATAATTGGAACCAATTAAACCAGAACTATATCACTTGAAGCTAAAATGATGAAACTGAGGTTATCATACTTTGGACACATAATGAAATGACATGATTGACTAGTAAAAGCAATGATGCTGGGGAAAACAGAAGGGTGTAGAAAAAGAGGAAGGTTAAACAAGAGATGGATTGATTCCATAAAGGAAGCCACAGACCTGAACTTACAAGATCTGAACAGGGTGGTTCACGACAGATGCTATTGGAGGTCGCTGATTCATAGGGTCACCATAAGTCATAATCGACTTGAAGGCACATAACAACAACAAATAGCCAAAATTCAATGGAAATCGCAGCAAACAGTTAAATAATATTACAGATACCAAAGACTATAAACACTGTAGTCCCAAAACTACAATGCAAACATATATTACAAATGACCTAAGAGCAATACAATACACAACAAACAGTACAATATGCCGCAATAGCCAGAAGCAGTGAAATGAGACAAAATGATGGCATTACAATGACCACAAGCAGTAAGGAATGAATCTACAATGACAGTTACCCAGGATTGTAAAAACATTTCCATACTTCTTCAGATACTGCTTCTGAAGAAGTATTGAAACTGTTTTTACTGTTTGCTGCGATTTCCATTGTAATTTGGCAATTGGTACACCTGTTCATACAATGGTATGCCCCAGTGCCTGTTGTTGCAACCTCCATTTTTTGCTTTCTCTTGTAGTGAGTAGTGACTCCTTGTTGCATTTGTTTTGTAGAACCCTCTCCTTTTTTGGAGTTACTCCATATAAGGCAGCTTCCTTATTTGCCATTTAAATTATTATAGGCTAAAACTGAGAATGAGCTGAGGCTAGTGAGGGATGCTAAAAGCAACAAAAAAGCTTTCTTCAGGTATGTTCATAGTAAAAGACAGAGAAAATGGTGACACAGCTACTCAATGAGGATGGCAAAATTATAACAGATGACAAAGAAAAGGCAGAAGTGCTCAATTCCTACTTTGGCTCAGTCTTCTCCCAAAAAAGGGCCTATGACCCTCCCGGGAAACATGAAGTAGGTCAGGACTGGACCTTGAGATTGATAGACAAATGGTCAAGGAATACCTAATCACTTTGAATGAGTTCAGATCTCCAGTCAGCCTAACATCAATCCCTGGAAAAATTCTGGAGCAGATTATAAAGCAGTCAATCTGTAAGCACCTTGAAAGCAATGCAGTGATTACTAGGAGCCAACATGAATTTATGAAGAACAAATCCTGCCAAACTAATCTCATCTCATTTTTTGATCGGGTAACCTCCCTCGTAGACTGTGGGAATGCTGTGGACATAATATATCTTGACTTCAGCAAAACTTTTGACAAAGTGCCCCATGATATTCTGATTAGCAAGATAGCTAAATGTGGGCTGGATGGAACAACTATTAGATGGATCCACAGCTGGCTCCAGAATCCTACTCAAAGAGTGCTTATCAATGGTTCCTTCTCAAACTGGGCAGAAGTAATGAGTGGGGTACCACAGGGCTGGGTCCTGGGCCCAGTGCTCTTTAACATTTTTATTAACGACTTGGATGAGGAGTTACAAAGCATGCTAATCAAATTTGCAGATGATACAAAGTCGGGGGGCATAGCTAATACCGTGGAAGATAGAAACAAAATTCAAAGGGACCTTGATAGGCTGGAACACTGAGCTGAAAACAACAGAATGAAATTCAACAGGGATAAATGCAAAGTTTTACACTTAGGAAAAAGAAACCAAATGCACAGTTATATATAAGATGGGGGATACTTGGCTCAGCAGTACGACATGTGAGAAGGATCTTGGAATTGTCGTTGATCACAAGCTGAATGTGAGCCAACAGTGTGATGTGGCTGCAAAAAAGGTAAATGCTATATTAGGCTGCATTAACAGAAGTATAGTTTCCAAATCACGTGAAGTTCTAGTTCCCCTCTATTCAGCACTGGTTAAGCCTCATCTTGAATACTGTGTCCAGTTCTGCTCTCCGCACTTCAAGAAGGATGCAGACAAACTGGAACGGGTTCAGAGGAGGGCAACAAAGATGATCAGGGGACTGGAAACCAAGCCCTATGAGAAGAGACTGAAAGAACTGGGCATGTTTAGCCTGGAGAAGAGAAGACTGAGGGGAGATATGATAGCACTCTTCAAGTACATGAAAGGTTGTCACATAGAGGAGGGCCAGGATCTCTTCTCGATTGTCCCAGAGTGCAGGACATGGAATAATGGGCTCAAGCTACAGGAAGTCAAATCATGTGAAGTATTAGTTCCCCTCTATTCAGCACTGGTTAGGCCTCATCTTGAGTGCTGTGTCCAGTTCTGGTCTCTGCACTTCAAGAAGGATGCAGACAAACTGGAACAGGTTCAAAAGAGGGCAACAAGGATGATCAGGGGACTGGAAACAACGCCCTATGAGGAGAGACTGAAGGAACTGGGCATATTTAACCTGGAGAAGAGAAGACTGAGGGGAGATATGATAGCACTCTTCAAGTACGTGAAAGGTTGTCACATAGAGGAGGGCCGGGATCTCTTCTCGATCATCCCAGAGTACAGGACACGGAATAATGGGCTCAAGTTGCAAGAAGCCAGATTTTGACTGGACATCAGGAAAAACTTCCTAACTGTTAGAGCCATACAAGAATGGAATCAATTACCTAGAGAGGTAGTGGGCTCTCCGACACTGGAGGCATTCAAGAGGCAGCTGGACAGCCATCTGTCGGGAATGCTTTGATTTGATTCCTGCATTGAGCAGGGGGTTGGACTCGATGGCCTTGTAGGCCCCTTCCAACTCTACTATTCTATGATTCTATAATTTCTAAATTTGCATTTATATACAAATTTGTGCCCTCTTTTTTGCCGATGCATTTCCTCCTCTTGGGTGAGTCAATCCACGGCTCAATTGACATCGTTATTAAGGTAAACAGCTTTGCTCTGAAGTGCTGCAATGTGTGTTCCTTTGAAGTTCTGTCTCAATAAGGTGATAATATTGCCATTAACTTACCTAGAGAGGTAGTGGGCTCTCCGACACTGGAGGCATTCAAGAGGCAGCTGGACAGCCATCTGTCGGGAATGCTTTGATTTGATTCCTGCATTGAGCAGGGGGTTGGACTCGATGGCCTTGTAGGCCCCTTCCAACTCTACTATTCTATGATTCTATAATTTCTAAATTTGCATTTATATACAAATTTGTGCCCTCTTTTTTGCCGATGCATTTCCTCCTCTTGGGTGAGTCAATCCACGGCTCAATTGACATCGTTATTAAGGTAAACAGCTTTGCTCTGAAGTGCTGCAATGTGTGTTCCTTTGAAGTTCTGTCTCAATAAGGTGATAATATTGCCATTAACTTCTTTGGTCAGCACCTCAGCAACCTGGTGCAAGAGGCAGAATTGACAGGCTTGTTAGCTATTACAAAAGGATTGGAAATAGCAAAAGAAAATGGGGGGAATGTTGAGGATCAGCTCCACAAGCCAATTGCGAAAACCAAAACACAGACCAGAACCAAAGAGCGAACCCCATCCCTAGTCATAAGCCACCCTATTCATGAAAGAGTTAAACAAGCATGTCAGGCAACATTTGGACCACGGGCTTCACAATCAAGCCTATGAAGCATTTTTTAATATCTAGCTTTATCCTACCTTTCATTATACAAATCTGCCCAAATTGTTTCCTCTCTGAGACTCAACCCCACTAGAGTTCAAGGTTCTAGTTTTGGTGTATAAAGCCCTGTACAGCTCAGGACCAGGATACCTGAAAGACCATCTTATCCCTTACATACCCAGTCGATCACTGCACTCTGCAGGTGAGGGCCTCCTGCAGATACCATCTTATCAGGAGGTTCGTTCTGTACAATATAGGAAAAGGACCTTTAGTGTGGCAGCACCTACCCTGTGGAATTCCCTCCCTTTGAATATTAGACAGGCACCATCTCTGCTATCTTTTCGGCGCCTTTTGAAGACTTTTCTTTTTCAACAAGCCTTTTGTTGACCCATAGGCAGAACTGCCACTGAGTGTTTCCATCAAGCCTGGAAGCAAGACAGAGCAGGGGTTAAGCTGCTTCGCAGAGGCTTGGAAAACCTTGGCAGGCTCAAGGCCAGCAGGTGCTGCTGTCAAGGCAACAGATCGAGATATAGAGCTGGACAGCTTTGCCAGCTCTCTGTGGGGGTTTGGAGATCTGTGGAGAAAGCTGCTTTTGGAGAAGTTCTTGTTAGGAGGTGTCGTGGGGGAAAGCGAAACTGCTTGTAAGCCTGAATGCCTTAATGTCCAAGTAAAGGACTCTTAAACTATCTCTGACTCTTGGATTTCTTGACCATCTTACTCTCAACTGCAACGCGCAGGACACACAAATATCCGCACACGCCAACACCTTTTAGGATGAGAGCTATCCAAGTCCGTGTCTGTGTCAGAATTGCTTAATATGTTTTTTAATCTTTTTAACCCTTTTTTAAAAAGTTTTTTAAATGTTTTTAACACTGTTTTGTCTTAATGTATTTTAAGATTTGTTTTTATAATGTTTTAAAGTGTTTTTAGTGCCTTGTTTGCCGCCCTGGGCTCCTGCTGGGAGGAAGGGCGGGATACAAAATAAATAAATAAATAAATAAATAATAGAGTTCAAGGGAGCTTTTCCCAATTTTCCAGTGTACTCTGTTTTCATGCTGCTAAATTCCTCCATATAGGTAAACAACCATAGGGAAAAAGTTAGACTGAACTGTTCTGCATACACAGTGACCTGGCTGGCACCCATTTCTGTGATCACAGCTGCTGTCATCTTAAATGGCTCTTTGTGAGCGTAGACTAAATGGGACAGAACAAAGTAGTCATCTAGGGATGAGAAGCCTAGCTTGAACCCAGCTTGCTCTTCAGCAAACACATTATTTACAAGAGCCCGGGTCTCATAATCAGTGGAGCAAATGAGATGATGATCTCCTTTTGTTCTGAGACAGTATCCAATCTCATGGGCACTAAGAAACTAGGAATGACCAGTAGATACATAAACATTATCACTGTCAGAAAGTCTTAATTAAGAGGGGTTTTTTACTGTTTGTCCACAGCAAACAATAGTATGTAAATAAACACATTTTATTAACAAACAAAGCAAAAACAACACTCAGGCCAGTAAAAGCATCATATCACAATACACTCAGAGATACACCAACACCAAGACTTCGGCAATCCTGCTGAAACTTTAGATTACGAAAGAGCAACACCAAACAAATATATTTTCAGCATAAAATAAGTACAGAGTGAAAGCCCTGGGATTTTTTAAAAAGGTTTTAGTTGGCAACAAAAAGAAAATAAAGTCAATGCCAGACAAATCTCTCTTGGAACAGAGTTGCAACAATTGAAAAAAGGCCTGTTTCCAGACAACACACACTTCACTACAGTTGGTGAGATGGCTTGGATCAGGACCTCTACAAATGATCTTTATAGCTGGGCAAGTTCATGCGGGAAAAGGAAGGTGGTCTTTTAGGTACAATGGTTAACGCTACTCATGTCAGGAGCAGCCAGCATGGTGGGGCAGTAGTACACTGCTGTCCTCCCAATAGCGGCATCACTGCTGCTTACTAGGCAGGGGCAGGGTACCAACAAAGTCAGGGCTGCATGTGTGCACCAGCGGGAATGCCAGTTTGGTGCCACCAGTTTACCCATGAAGGCTTATCCTCACCACTGCCTTGCCCACTTCGACACCATCCCCGTAAGCAGCAGCAACGTTGCTGTCAGGAGGGTAGTGATGCAGGGAAGGGCCATAAGCTGGTAGAGCATCTGTCTTGCATGCAGAAGGTCCCGAGCTTAATCTCCATCATCTCCAGATAGGGCTGGAAGAGACTTCTGCCTGAAACCCTGGAGACCCACTGCCAGTCAGTGTAGAAAAAACTGAGCTAGATAGACCAATAGTCTGACTCAGCATGGCAGCTTCAAATGTTCCCATCTTCCCACTGTGTGAGCCACTCCCAGTTAATGCTCTTTTGTAATTAAAAATCTTCAAATATATATTCTTTTTTAAAAATGAGAAAACTACATTAGTAGTATATTACATCCCTAAGCCCCATTCCCCGCATGCTGCTGATCAGCAAATACGTCAGCTCAAGCTTCTAGGTGGGCATTAATTTTTTTCTGAAACTCTTTAGCTGGAGAGCACACCTTCAATCAATTCAACTGCAGGCTGAACAATCAAATGGAATGTTGACAAGTTTGGAGGCATAACGGGAACAAATCCTTCCGCTCTCAAGCTAGCTAATAGAAGCTAAATTTTATCCCCAGATGTTATACGATGCTGAAATCTGGGGCTATGATACAGATGGGAAACTGATGCTAAAGAAGTGACTTACCCAAGGCCAAACCATAAATCCATGCAGGATGGAATATTGCTTTCCAAAGGCAAGTAATTGGCACTAGATCATACTATATTTCCTGCTATTCTAGCCCTATATCCTCCTTCTCTGAATCTATGAAGGACAATCCAGATGGACAGGGCGTTCAGAGACTCCTTTTTGGGACATGGAGAAAAATCAACTAGTCAAGGAATTTAGCAATGTGGCTTGTTCACTATAAAAGGTAGTGCAAAATAAACCAGAGGTTTGAGGGGGTAAATGGTGGGGAGAGGGTGTGTCTGCGAGTCATGCATGAGAATATTATAAGGCACCCAGGTTTTCATTGGTTTGCAGGTAGAGAAGGATTCCAGCCCCAAAACATGAGCCAAGCAGAATGTCCCTTGGAAATGATCTAAGGACAACCCTGGGCCCAAATTTTCCAGAAAGGATTTGAAGGGATATCCCTGGAAAGATTTAAATACAACCCTGGGCTCAGGTTTTCAGGAGTTCCATGGCCAGTCTACTTCTTACCTGCAGAGCATGTTCACCCAGCATTAGAGATTCATCATTGTCAATCCTGGATTGGGAAGGCCTTCCCTTCCTGCAAGGAGGCACACCAGGCAAATTTCTGAGCTAGCATGGTTTAGTGGTTAGGGTGTTGGACTACAAGTGGGGAGATCTGAGTTCAAATCCTCAGCCATGAAGCTCAGCCATGACCTTTGGTTAGTCACTTTCTCTGGATTGTATCAACGGTATTGCTCAACTTGTGGTAAGGCTTCTGTCAGTGGAACGGAGAGGGAAGCAATTCTCAAAGATTCTCCCTTTCCCTGCAGACTTCCATACTTCTCCTAAATTTGTTCTGGAGGGTTCTCTGACCCTGTTCCACTGACAGAGGCCTTATCATCAGCTGAGTGACGCTGCTGAATATAACCTTCTCAGCCTAACCTACCTCACAGGATGGTTGTGACAGCAGGAAAGGAAGGACCATGTACACCACCTTGAGCTCTGAGGAGGAAAGGCAGGGTACAAACAAACAAAAAATAAAAGTCATTATTATTGGGTTATATTCAAGTAAGCTCTACTCAGAGTAAACCCAATGAAATTTATGGACCTAAGTTAGCTATGTCCATTAACTTCAGTGGGCTTACTTTGAGTAGGACTGGTAATACCACTCATCATGATCATTTCATTTATGAATCGCTTCCTATGAAGCATCTTATAGCAATTTCACAAAAAAAATAAAAGCTTATATTAAAAAATTGCATATACATAAAACAAAAAACATTACATATATATTTAAATAGTTAAAATGATTGCCTATATAAAAACAATTTCTAATCCACTGCAGATATCAATAAAAAATCTCTACTTAGAAGGCTTGTTGAAAGAGGAAAGTCTTAACAGATGCTGAAAAAACACTTTAAAATGGTGCCTGTCTGATACTTAAAAGGGAGCTCCAAAGGATAGATGCCACCACACTAAAGGCCCAGTTCTGGCATGGTGAAGAATAGACCTCCAGATAAGATGGTACCTACAAGTTGACCTATCCTCCAGAGCGCATTGATCAGTTGGGTATATAAGGGACAATATAGTCTTTTATATATATATATATATATATATATATATATATATATTACGTACCAGAATTAACAGCCAGCCATTTTCCCAGCCCAAAATTATCCTGTGGGAAATAATTTGGATCTCCTGTAGTTACTCTATTAAATAAAGTTGTGGCTTGCAGTCTATGTGCAAGTCATCAAGAGTACTTTCACTTCCCTACTAGCATACCACAATGTCTTTGGAGCCACATTGCCTATGAATGTCCAGCAGGATAACGAAGAATAATTCCAGGGTCTGAAACTATATCCAAGCCATAGAGGATTACAGAGATCAACTGACAGCTATGAGCCAAGTCTTCATCTTCACAGCACTCTGACTCCTTATGGTATCTCAAATGCCAGTCAGATAAATGGACAGAAATGAAAACCAGCAAAACTCTATAAAGGCCTCTAACTATTTATGCTGGTATGGTAATAAAATTATTGTTCATGTTCATCATCTAATGTATGTTTCTAAAGCCTTGCTTCTGGGATCCTCTGATGTGTTCAGAATCATTATTTATCCATTTCCTCAGCAATCCCCTTTGAAGTGATCCTTGATTTAATTCTGTTATTCATGATGTCTAGGTTTTCTGTAACTAGTATAAAGTTGCTTGCCTTTTCTTTTGATCCTTCTTTACCTACTTGAGGGCATATCTGTATGTTATATCCCTTGATCCAAACACAATTTTATTTTATTTATTAAGTGGGGGTGGGGAACCAAACATACGTAAAGATGTAGGAGTCACAAGGAACAAAGGCATAAGCAGTGCATTGCCAATATGTTGGATTCATTGTTTCAATATCCATAGGAAGACAAAATTATACATAAAGCCATTTGCTTGGCACATAGTATAGCAGGCCTGTAAGCAAAAAGTGACAGGGAAGAAATTCAATTCTGTTAGCATTTATAGGCAAGTCTATCTAATCCACACTTTCTGAAACAATATGCAAACCGAAATACACCCATCCTTTGAAAAACGCACTTCTCCAAATTTTGCACTGCAGTCCCCCAACCAAGTAATGTCTACATAAATGTATACACTAGGGTAAAGTGTGCATAAAAATGCTTGCATTTGTGAAAACAGCATACAAAAATGAATTATATAAGGAAATATTACTTTGCAAAAATGTACACATTAGGTAAATTTGCATGCAAAGATGGGTATGTTAGGAGAAATGTTGAAGTTAAATGTTGAAATTAAAATACTGCTAAATTTTCAAGAAGACTTTTTTTAAAAAGTTCACAAACTGATGTGGAAATGTGGGGAACTGAACTTAAGTGTGGGGAAAAGAAAAAAATGAGAGAAACTGATATAGACAGATTCACTGATCCTTGTAAGCAAGCCAACGTAATCTGAACAGCATTTCTAAATATTGCCATCAAACTTGAAACAAGATGGGTAAGTTCACATGACAAATACAAGCCCTGTTCAGGGATACAAATTTCCCCATGCAATTAGAATCACGAGAGGGAGATCAGGGACAAGTGCACTAGCTTTGCCATTTGTCATCACCATCATTGTCCTTCAAGAGTCGTAGTCCATGGGCTAGCCCCAAAATCGGTATCATGTAAGGTGGCAAAACTTTATTATGATTTTTGAAAGGTATATGCCTCTGGATTATATTTTCATGTGACAGCCCATTCTGACTGGTTGTTTAAGATTTTTATGATGTCATCAAGATCACCAAGGCCATCTAGCCTTTCTAATTTAAGCTATAACATGTGAACAAAGTATCTGATTTAAAATTTTAAAGCTGTGTTGGAAAGTTAATGAATTATCTTACAAATAACTAACTGTAATAATGACCTTATGTATTTACATGTAATTTTAATGTTTGTCACCACTGCAGTCATTTTCTGAGTCCTCAAATTCAACTTCAAAGTCTACATCTCTTTTTTTCTGGTTGTCACATAGCAGTGCAAGTAAATGCACTGGATAGACGTGAGCAGTTTGGCAGTTGACAGGAATACACACACTTGCATAACAACATCTCCGAAACTGCCATTGGTGCTGGTAGTTCATGTGTCCAGTCAATGACAAGATGGCCATCTCTGTCTGTCACCCATCCATAATCTTTTTGGGCTAGGTAGTATGGCTGGTTCTGTAAATGGCATCTCCAAATTCCTGCCTGGAGTGTTTATGAATAGACAATCATTGCATGGTGAAAGCTGACTAGACTCCACATCTCCTCGTCTGGCACAAAAAAGTTCATAACATAGGTCATTTGCAGAAGTAGTGTGGGTAGTTGGATTGCTATAACTTCTCAATCATCCATGTAGAGATTTCTCATGACTTCCCTAGCTGACTGAACATCTCCTGGCAATTATTGTCCTTTCTCAATAGTTTCAAGGGGGTTATCTTACCCTGACCTGCAGACGTACTCACTATTTTGCAGCCAGTGAAGGCATGTAGTCCAATCAGGACATCAGACAAATTCCTGTACACAATACTCACTGGAACACAGAAGGCAGGTAATTTACCTACACGTGTTGGCAGACTTGTCTCCTGTTTTGGTCACAACCTGGTGTATGCAGTTACCCATGGAAGGACAAAGCCCCCTAAGAACATACTCATTCCACTTGCAGTAAAGTCACCAACAAGAAATGTACAGCTGATCAAGATTCTCAACCAGCTTAGTCACAGTATTTCATACTCCCAACTTCAAGAGACTGATACAGCTCTGCATGCAAAAGCTTGCAATGTCAGAAGAAGATGTTGCACTTCCATCTAATATTTACTCTGAAATTCCAACCACCTTGGCCTGGGACAATGTAGACAAGTTAGAGGACATACTCAGTGGCAAGAGGATATCACACAGAGTCAATTGAATTTCCATCCAGCCGAAGATCATTGGGCCTCATTTGCCTAAACCAATACATCAGGTGGTAAAAACAAAGAAGAGAAGGATTTCTAGCCAGACATTTATGATACTGGCATATAATGCTGGCAAGAGGGAAGGGCCACAAATAACTTATACAGTAGAGGTAAACACAAACATATTGTTTTGCCCTGCTTTGCAGAAAAAAATGCCATATGGCTTCTGGCACATATGTCAGACTATGAAGACCAAGCAACTAGCAGTTGGCCAGGCTTCAACATACTGTTCCATGATGATCTCACCATATTGAAAGACAATGTTGGCTATTTCCCCACAATACATGTTCCTGCAACTGAAATGTCAACAGTATATGAGGCGGTAAACCAGTCTATCATCATGCTGTGTCTGCAATTGTCCAAGATTGTGTGTGTTTTTGATCAGGCACTTTATGCCAAAGCTGTAGAAATCACACAGAGAAATTCAAACATACCATCATAATTAGAATGGGAGTATTTCACACCATATGTACTTTTTTGGCCATCACTGGTAAGCAGTTTCAGGATACAGGATCGTGTGATTTGTGCATTGAGTCAGGCACAATTGTGGAAGGTTCAGTAGCAGGAAAAATAGAAGGTCACAAGTATAACTGTGCAGTCATACTTCACAACCTAGCTTATGAAGTGCTCACGTGGCTGACATGGCATGCTTTCCAGTCATGGTTGAAAGACATGCATGCCAAAGACATGCATAAGAACCTCTGCCAAGATGTATGCACAGCTTCACTGAAGAAAATCCTTTGTAAGCAATCATGTTCAAGAATTATGGAATTCTTTGAAGACTACCGTAATTACTTCAGATGTGAAAATGGAAGTCTCTCAGCATTTGGGGTATCCTATCTGGGCATGGTAGAAATTCTGCTGGGCTTAATTACAACATCACAAAACATCAAGGTGAACAGAGTTTTCCATCACACACACACACACACACACACACACACACACACACACACACACAGAGAGAGAGAGAGAGAGAGAGAGAGAGAGAGAGACCCACCCACATAGACTCTACCATGATTCTTCTTGTAGACTCTTATATCTGTTTAATCTCCTGTTTAATGTACTTCACGTCCAAATGCAGTATTTAATTCAGTGCCAATGAAATATTTTATTTCTTTTATTCATTTATAACCCACCTTTTCCCAGAACCAGGGCTAAAGGTGGTTTGCACAAATTAAATCAAGTAACAGTTAAAACATGTAAGTAAAACATACAGAAAGTTATAATGAAAATGTAATTAAAATACCTATAGAATTAAAAACACTGAAAATATTGAAAACATAGCAATTAAACACACACACATAAATAAAAATCAGTAAAACAGCACCCTATTGATCTGCACCTTCTCTTATAAAATGTATATTTTTGAAATGACATACAATTTGGTGGCTGTGAAATAGCTCTTACATTTTACTATGGTGGATATGTATGGTGCATATGTATGTGCAGCTCAAACCCAATTGCCCTGTGTTGTACCTGCAGGTACAAAATCTCTCTGTCTTTACTCCATTCTACCAAACCATTTCTGCTAGCCAGCAAGAGCGCCAGCACTCCAGTAGTGCTGTCATTCTCATGTTGTGCAGGGTACCCAAGAGCAGAACCAGGGCCAGGGCCAGGGCCAGGCATGCTGGGGCCCTTGGGCACCAGCCTACCCTGGGCCCTGGGCCCCGGCACCTGCCCCACCTACCTACCTACCAAGCGGGTGGGGCAGGACAGGGAGTGAGCGAGCGAGAAGGGGGTGGGTGGGCAGGTAAGCGAGTGAGTGAGCAGGTGGGCAGGTAGGTGAGCAAGTGAGCAAGAGGGGGTGGGAGGGCAAGCAAGCAGGCAGGCAGGTGGGTGAGCAAGTGAGCAAGAGGGGGCAGGAGGGCAAGAAAGTGGGAGGGCAGGAGTGAGCGGGTGAGTGAATGAGTGAGCGAGTGAGCAGGCGAGTGGGTGGGCAGGTGGGGGGGAGGAGGGTGGGTAAGCAGGCAGACACAGGTGGGCCACTTCCTCCCTGCGATCCACAGCAGGGACCCTGCCACAGATCGCGGAAGGGGAGTGCTATTCCCCCACCCTAACAAGGGGCCCTTCAGGGGCCCCTGTTGACTGCAGGATCCTTGGCCAGGGCCCGACCTGGCTGCCCTTTGGTGCTGGCCTTGAGCAGAACAATGCAAAGTGCTTGTACATTGTTATGCATAAGAAGAGTAGTTCAGTGTTCTGAGCTGCATGTGCCAGTGTGCCTATTAACCTAAGAAGCAGGCTTCTACTCTGTGTTTAAATCACCCAAACTTAAGACTTAGTAAAATAAGAAAAGGTACTTTATTTATCAAAATATGTAGCAGACAGGAAAGTTCTAGCTGACTAAGTTGGGATGCAATGCCCAAACATGGGTATTGCCCTCATGTTTCAGGAAAGAGAACAAAGACTATTATTTATCCTCTCTCTTCGGACAATCAGAAAAAAAATAAACAAGGAGGGTCAGAAGTGAGGTCAGCTTCCCTGAGAATATCAGCTTACAACAGAAGGAAGTTAGGGAGGAAGACCACAGGTAAAGGTAGGCAAGCCTTGCCAGCTGGAGGACCTAACTCTATCTTTCTTCTGGAATGCAAAAAGAACGTAAAGAAGAGCTCTTCTTGCTACACTACCAACGTGCTTACCTTTAAAGCCTGATAAAGTTTAGGACCCAAGTAACCTGAAGGATTGCCTGCTCCCATATTAGCCTGCCCATGTATTGAGGTCATCTTTGGAGGCTCTCCTTCCAGCGTTCCTGCCATGAGAGGTTAAGTGGGGCAGTCAGAGAGAGGGCCTTCTCAGTGGTGGCACCCCTCCTTGTGAAGTTACCTTCCCAGAGATGCCCTCCTGGGATCACCAGTGTTACCTTTATAGCACCAGGCAAAGATGTTTTGATTCACCCAGGCTTTTAATGCACTTTTCTTCTTAAAGAGGTTGTTATATTTTATTTATGTATTGTATCTTATTTTTGTAAACTGCTTTGGAAATTCCGCTAAAGGGTAGCATATAAATCATTTAAATTGATTTTTTTAAAGAGATGAAAAGTAGTACTTGAGAATGTCAGGCTTGCAACTCCTGCCTCTTCAAGAGATCCACAGATGGTGCCTTGTCAAAGGCCCCCAAATTCCTGAAGCTGAAACTGCATAACAGCACTAGTCCAGGACATGGATCTGTCACCCGCACAGGCTCTCCATCAAAGGGCCTCCATGCACAGGGTCATAACAAATACACTGGCTCTCAGAAGCACTTCAGGTTTCCACATGGATAAGTAGTATCAAAACCATTAGTCAAAAGAAAAGAAATGTAAACATGTAAATGTAATATGGCTGGCTCCAATACTCCCCTGAGTTTTACAGGAAAACGAAGTGTTTCAACATGAATATTAAATTAAACCAATACTTAGATTTCTTTGATATAGCAGTAAGTTTTGGACTGAGACCAAACTGTTTAGCTTGTTGCTTTTGAATGTCATCTACCCAGTATTAATGGTGACTCATGGACTCATTAGCTTATAAAATACTAAGAACGTACAAAGAAATATTATTTGAGGGGGTACACAAAAAGGGAAGGATTAAGTTGCATATTAACAAGAAAAGTCACCATGAGTTTAAGAGTATCTGTTAGCATGCTTATATTAAAACAGCATTTTACTGATATGCAATTTCAGCATTAGGTAGTACTGCATGGTTTGCTGGCGTATCTGCAAATGCAGCACATTAAAAAACAGCAAAGTAATCCGATGCACTTTGTAACAAAATGCAAAAGAACACATCTGCTGCTCACATGACTCCATGACATACTGTATGTCCACAGTCAATCAAGGAGTCACCTTCCTAATTTCTTCTCAAAAGGCACATCCTGTTTTCAAGATAATCAGTTCCTCCTTCGGAAAAACAAATAGAGTGGGAAAACACCCACACCCACAGAGAGGGTTGTGGTTCTGAGGGTGGAACACCATGGAAGGTCATCAGAATGATCGGTACAGATCCTCTGATGCCTCACACAAAGGGTTATTGACTTACACATCTTAGACATCATTAGCATCCTCCTTTTGGGATTGTTTGTTAATGTTTTTGTTATGTCTTTGAAGCTTTGTGTGAGGAGGCAGCAGGAAAGAATTTGTTCCATGTCTCTCTATTCAATCCTATTAGGAGAAGGGCTGCAGCTCACAGCGCTTCTGCTTTGCATGCAGAAGATCCCAGGTACAACCCCGGTGTCTCTAGGTAGAGCTGGGAAAGAGCCCTGTCTGAAACTCAGGAGAGCCACTTCCAGTCAGTGTTGACAATGCTGAACCAAATGAACTAATGGTCTAACTCATAAGGCAGCTTTTTGTGTTCTCATCTGATGAACAGGGCCTTTCCTAAGACTCTCCAAAAAGATTGACCACATCTGCTAAATCCCACAAGGTAGCTACTAGCCCTCAGTAATAAGTCAGTCTGCTAATATTTGTGCAGCTAGTAATCAAAACCCCACTTGGAAAAGACTAGTTATGTATATAATAGCAAATACGTTGAAAACATGTCCTCACTTTTGTCCTCAAATACAGGGCCTAACCACACCTGATGTTGTCCAAGCCTTACATTTTTAGTACCATTTTGTAGACTGGGAAATGAGATCCATGAGCTTGGTAAAGGTCCTCACCTAAGGCAGGACTTTGCACTCCACAACAATTACATTTTAAGCAGACCTAGGCCCAAAGTGTTAATATTAACATGTCACTTCAGGGTAATCAACTCACAAATGCATACCCAGCTCTGATAACTTCCTGAACTGCCCACCAGTACCCATCCTCAAGATAGCTGCAATTGCTCCATCCAAATACATCTCAAGTAGCTGCTGCTCTCTGTCTTTGGTCAAGACAATAGCCACAGCATATGCATAAGTATGGAAGTGCTCACATATGCATGGTAATTGTCTTCATTTCAGGGATGGCGGTGGTAAGTCTGGCAATATTAGAGAGGAGGTATAAGGCCAAGGCCAGTTCATAGAAGACATGGGCAGATTCAGCTTTCATCACCAAGTTCCATGAATTACACCCAGTTCACACATGCAGCAATGATGGATTCCCTCCACACAATCACCCATGCCCATGAATACATGAATATGGACCCATATAAACCAGAAATGCATGTGCACATCTTGACATAAAATCCCAGCAATACCTGCAATCTTAGCAGCTCCAAGAAAGTACACTCTGGATTCTGGGAATTGCTACAATCCTGTGTAGATTTGTATGCATGTACTTGGTTCACATGAGACTATTTCCACGCAGGCATGCTCACATATAAGACTGCGGGCAGAATTCAGTGGTGCTGTGATGTGTCTAATTCTATTCTTAAGCATTTTTCAATTCATATTAGTGCTACTGAAAAAAAAATCAGGTTGTTAAAGAAAGCCACCCTAAATTGTTTCTGAGCATGACTGATGGAATGAACATCTTTATATGAAGATGACACCAGTCTGACTCAGTAAGATTTCCCATTTGAAATGATTCAACCCCTGGGTTGTTGACAGCAGTGTAGCTTTTACACAGGATAGATCTTAAAGCAATGGAACCAGTCTGGGGTTTTCATAACCTCTACTACCACAGTACAGTATCTAAGGCTCTTTCCAGTATGGAATTAAGAGGCAGCATCAGCCATGCAGGCAGACATTTTGAAGAGATTAAAAGCCCTAGCAGGATTAAAGAAGGTTGCCCACAAAGATGTCAACATGCATAGCCTAGAGCAGGGATAGAGAACCAGATGTTATTGGAATCCATCTCCCATCAGACCCATCCAGCATATTAAATAGTCAGGGATGATGGAAGTGGTAGTCCAGCAACATCTGGAGTGCCATAGCTTCCTCATCCTGGCCCTAAAAGGTACAAGCATAAATATATGACATTTCAGATCTTCTTGTTCATATCTACATAAATTGTGACCTACCAAGCTAAAAATGATTCACCACCCACATTTAACCCACATTTAATATCAAGGGTTTGATAAACCCCTTCTTTTTGCTGCCTGCCTGAGATTTCAAAAATGGAGCTGGGGTGAACCCCTGGCATGTATTATACATGGCTGGAGAGATTCATTTGGTGTGATAGATCACAAGATATGCAGACCTGCTATTCTTCATTGCTAGATATTGTCTGCTTAGCATACAAATCCTCTGTGACTTTGTACACAACCAATTCAATGGTATTGCAACAGTTCTTACACCAAAAGCAGAGCAGCTCCAGGTGCTGACAAGTAAACTCTAAGAAGTGACAATGTGACAGCTATGCACTCAAATTCAGCTTAGCATGTAAGAATGCACACATCTGAGATCCATCTTTATGCACGTCTTGATTTTCTTATTGGAAACATATTTGGTTAATAAGTAGCTCAATATCCAGTTTGAATTTAAGACAGTTGGACAAATATAAACAGCTGGAAAGTGAGTCTTGTCACACCGTCAGGGATCATGTATTATGCTTCCCATGTTTATCATGCTTTTATGTAATAATGTTTACCACAATAGAATAGATTAAATGTACAATTTAAAGAATAACATGAAGACTTCTGTGGTGAACTGGCATAGCGGGAAGTATCAGAATTTAAAGAAGCTCCGAGGATAATTTTTTTATACTGTGAAGATGAAAGATGGTGACTAGGCACCACTAGGAACATCATAAGCCACACACAATAGGTGCTTGTGACACTTGTACAGCCACATTCTATGCAGCACTGTATGCTCCAAATGTCATTGGGGGGAAATCACATTTTCTCTTATATTCCAATTTACTGATTGATCTTCAATAGGTGTCTACATTTTTTGTGCAAGTGATTGCATTCTATCAGTAATTACTATGAAAGAGAATCACTGCAATAGATGAGATAACAAATGGTAGCTACATAATCTTTCCATTAATATCAGTAACACATTTAACAACCTGGGAACTGAGGAGGGTGTCATAAAAACAATATACTGAGAACAAGTACTAAAAGTCACCATCATCATTAATAAAATAGTTTCTGGGTGAGACTACTCCCCTTTAAAAAAATAAAATGAACAAGATTGTGTGTTTTTTAAAATTCAGTGTTGTTTGTCCTGACAGCCTTCCAAAAACAGTTTGTCATTCTTTCTGAAGGGCATTTGCAGATTAAAATGATTTTAAAGAACAGTTAAAGTTGGGAAACTGGCAGCTCAAAGCTCAGCTGTATACCATTAGAAATGGCTCAATAGTAAGAAACTATGTATGAATACGGAGTGCGTTTTCCCCCACCGACCCATCCCACCAACACACACAGACCAATTTTGCATATGAAGACTTCTGTAACAAAGTGTTAAAAGTCTCATAAATACCATGTGTGTCAATATTTTCACTGAAGTATATAAATCCACCATTTATGTTTGTTCAGTGTACAAATACCCTTAACAAACATATGCCAAGAGTTCCTTGGGAATGGAGTGTTTTCATAACCCTGCTGTCTCCTCTGTTCTTATGTCTATGTTCCCCTCTAGCTTCTACATCTTGATCATGAGTAATTTCTCTCTCTCTCTCTCTCTCTCTCTCTCTCTCTCACACACACACACACACACACACACACACACACACACACAGTTTTTCACAAAGACCTTTCTGCTTGCACTCCTGTAGTTCTTAACAGACCACTCCATTTTGAACTTTGCCTTCCACTGGGAATTGAAAGATCTCTCAATTTCATTGTCTTTCAGTTTCTCATGTTTCCAGTCTTAAATTCAGTTCTCCACATTTCTGCAGCAATTTGCTAATTTTCCCCCCCATGAAAATTTGTCAGCATTTGTAGTGCAAATTTCTCATAACACACACATTTTTGTATGCAGTAATATTTGCCCTAATATAATGCATTTTTGTGTGTTTGTTTCACTAATATGTGCATTTTATGCACTTTCCCCTAATATATACATTTTGGACACATTGGTAGGAGAACTGCATTGCACAATTCAGAGAAGTGCAAATTTTGAACAATAGCTGTGTATCAGTTCATATATTTGTTTGGGAAGAGCAAATTAGTTAATTTCTCATTAAATGCAAAAAAAAAAAAAACACCAGTAATTTCTCCCTCAGTCCTACTCCTAGCATGCTTCCTATAATACCACCATTTAAAGGAACAGGGACCATCACAGTCCCCTGTGTGAATCAGTTCACTCAATGGCCATGAACGTTTGGAGTGGGGTAGCAAACCTTTTTTGGCCCAAGGGTCACGTTCACCATTAGCCAAACCTCTAGGGGCCACACTGTTTGTAAGCTGGCTACAAGCCTATAAACCTGAGAGAGACTCCACCCCAACATGGCCTATATGATTTTTAAAATGCCTTCAAGTTTGGTTCATTTTGCAAAGACTACGAGACCTGATGGAAAAGTAGCTGAAAGAGTTACAGTTGTCATCTCAACTGAGAAGATGTTGCCAGTCATATGCACAGGACATGGCCTTTGGCAATCCAATCAATGCAATCCCAAAAGTAACTGTAAACGTTTGGTCCTCAGGAGAGGAGCCCATTGTCCAAATCTTATCAAGCTAACTTCTTCACAAAAGAAAAGCCTATTACACGGACCATACAATTCATAATAGGTATGGAAGTTAAAGAACACCTGCCTGATCCAATCAATTCTGCATTCTCGTTTGTGGCTTCTGTCCAGAAAGGTATAAAAACTGGACTCCTAGAGCCATGTTCTAGGTTCTGGTTGCCTAGCCCCACTATGAAATCAGCTGCTGAATCACTGTTCTGGGCTCTGGGTCCTGGTCACCCACTTCCACTCAGCTGACTATCACTCTACCTGAAATTGCCTGATGAATCATTTAGCCTGCCAGAACCCAGGGGTCTGAATCCCCTGCTTTTCCTTCATTGTCTCTGGACCCCTGCCTGCTGAAACAGAGGTTGCTGCTTGCTGAAACTGCGTCAAAAGATCTTTTCAGGGCTCTACTACTTTTCCTGCTTTGCTCTGAACCTTTGCTAGCCAAATCAGAGATCCAAGAAGCCATTTCAGGGCCGGCCTGCTCTGTTTGCTCAAGCAGAGCTTGGAAAAGTTACTTTTTTGAACTACAACTCCCATCAGCCCCAGCCAGCATGGCCACTGGATTGGGCTGATGGGAGTTGTAGTTCAAAAAAGTAACTTTTCCAAGCTCTGTTTCCCTGCATGACTCAGGAGTCACAATGTGCTCAAGTTCTTTTTCTAGACTGCCCAGGTATATCTATCCTGTCTTCTGGAGGTCCTTTCCCTACCAATTGTACCCTCCACATTTGCTCCCTCTGTCTATCTTTGACTGTGTGTGTGACTGTTTCAGAAGCCATATTCTGATCCTCCTGGTTCACACATGTCCGTCCTCCCTACCTTCCAATTTGCTGTTTTGCATTCACACACATTCACGTTTATTAGTATCACTGTTTCCTTGTGGCCTGAGACAAATTTACATGTTAACTCCCTCTGGAACATCCCCATGGATAATCAAGAAGGGGAGGGATTTTCCATCAATTTTACACTAAGCCTGGAGACAGTGGGAGGGTGCAACTGACACTAAATTACTTTTTTTCTGTTGTCAGTTTCATTTCTTCTAGACAAAGCCCTTTTTTGTGAAGGAATGAAATGTTTATAGTGCACAGGGTGTATATTTTTGTGTTCGTGTGTGTATGCACACACAACCTCTTTGTGAACAAGACCTTAGTTGCAACAGGGCTTCTGCAGGAGCTTTTCCCGGGCTGCGTCCAGGCCGGAAAGTGTTAGATGGAGAGGTTGGGTCGACCCCCCTCTCATTCCCCTCCAGAAAACCAAGCAGGGCCACCCTGGCACATCCCACAGCAAGTCCTGTTCTCTGGGCTGCCTCTCCTCCTTCCTCCTCAGTCACAGGCAGCTTTCACGCTGGCTGTAGGGAAGGCAGCCTTCACTGGCCAGCAGGACTGCTCACTACTCCCGCCACCACCACTACCTTGAAGGGAAGAGGAGGGGAGGAGGGGCTGCTCGCCCGCCTGCACCCCAAGCACCTGCCCTAAATACCCGCCTGGTCTCTTCCCCACAAACTGGCATGGAGCAAAGTGGCTCTTCCTCCTCCTCCTCCCCCCCCCGGCAGAGAGAGGTGCAGGAGAGAGTGGCAGCACAGTGCCCCTTCTCTTCCCTCGCTGCCCCTGCCCAGCTCGTAAAGTAAAATAGTGAGTAAACAAAGTGCATAATTGGTTTAAAGGACCGAGGGAGGGAACTTGCTGGGGAGGATGTGAGGGAAAGGAAGGCTAGAGCATACTAGATACAATGAGGGTCAAGCGAGGGCTCCACCTTCCCGGGGCCACCGAGGAGAGTGATGAGGATGGCGGCATACATCTAAGCATAACATACAAAAATATATGTTGAGAGAAAAGTAAAAATAGCAAGTAAACGGAACACATTGCTGGTTTAAAGGACTGAGGGAGGGAACTTGTTCGGGGGTGGGAAGTGGGGGAAAGGAAGACTAGAGCGACTGGAAGTTTGTTCGTCAGCAGCACGAAACAAAATGATGTCCATAGACAGTGTAGGGGTCAGAGAAAGGGAGGTTCTAAAATGGCGAACAACCCTTGCAGCCAAAAACAGCAGAGAAAGCAACCACACGGCAGGTGGACACCAAAGTGGGTGTGGATTTTCACACCAATTTTGGATTTTTATCGCATTGATTTAATCCGGATTTAAAGGCAATAGCAGCTGAATGCACTCGCGTTGGCAAAAACATCATGCAAATGGTGCAAATTAAAAGGATCTGCAAAAAGCACCAGTTCCGCATTAAGCCTCCTGGTCATCAAGCCCCTAGTCTGCAAACTAAGCCCAGACATGGGGGGGGGCAGGCTAGTGTGCCTTCCTCAGTTGTGCTGAACTCAGTTCCTCAACATCTCCTCTTGTACCTTGTATGCTTGCTGCTCCTTCATGTGTGTATGTTGAATGTGTGTGTTAATTTAGTTATGATTAAGTTTATTTAGCTAATTCCCTCATGCGTATTGCTACTGAGTTTATCCCCATTAATGCCAACAGACATGTATTGATACTGAGGTATTCCCCATTGAAGTGTTAAATGTATATGTTTTGATTATTTGTGTGTATGCTCAATAAATATGCCCATGTTTAAGCCCTATATGAGTATAAGTTACTGGGTAAATCTCCCAAGACACACTATTGCCAGTTCTAAAGACCCTAATTCACAAGACTTCTAGAATGTGTGAATGGGAAGCGCGTGTCTATAGAGGAGTCTTGCTAACAACACAACAGCAGTGGGTGTGGCCAAGAGTGTACATGACCATCTTACACTCTCTCACACACACTCTCAGATGGACACACACAGAGAGAAGAACCCAGCCCATCCCTCCCAAGCCAATCTATTCAGATCAGCTGTGGAGGGGGGTTTTACCCTTTAGTCATTCAAATGATTGATCTGAATGACAAGGGAGGGACAGTTTGCATCCCCATCAGGCCAATGGGTATCCCACTGCTTTGTCTACATATTTGCCACTGCCACCCACATTGATGGAGTCTTGGGACCCAGAAAAGATGGCTTAGGGCCTGGATCAGGCCCAGATCAGCCTCCCCTGATGTAGAAGTACTTATATTGGGCATTTCTCCTCTAGGAAGCACACCTTAACGTGGTGAGGGGGTTAAGAGTGTCTAAGAAGCTGACAGCAATGCCATGAGGAGTCTAGACCAAGAGGCTAGACTCTTAGCAGGGTCACCCAAGGCGGAATGGTCAAAGCTGAGACACCAGACAAAGATGCATCCAAACTCAGAGGAAGGCAATGGTAAACCACCTCTGAATACCTCTTACCATGAAAACCCTATGAACAGAGTATCCAAATTGCAACACGAGATAGTGCTGGAAGATGAGACTCCCAGGTCAGAAGGCACTCAACGAGCTACTGGGAAGAACAACAGACAAGTATGAATAGCACTGCCACTGGGTCAAAGCTGAATGGAATCCCAGAGGATGATGCGCACAGATGGGAAAGAGAGTCCCGAGTTGTACGACACACACAGTAGGAACATGGAAAGTACAAGTAGCACTGTGACTAGTGATGCAGCTGGGTCAAAGCCGAAAGGAAGTCCAGAGGCTGATACTCACAGATGTGAAAGGAGAGTCCGGAGTTGTACAACGCACACAATAGGAACATGGAATGTAAGAAGCATGAACCAGGGAAAGTTAGAAATTGTCAAGCAAGAAATGGAACACATCAATATTACAATACTTGGCATGAGTGAATTAAAATGGACGGGAATGGGACATTTTCAACCAGGCAACTACGAAATATTTTATGCAGGAAATGAGAAATTAAGAAGAAATGGGGTTGTAGCAAAAGCTACAAAGCAGCTACAAAGCAAGGTCTGAGCGAGAGATATCGGTAAGATTAAACGGGATGCCTGTTAACATAACCATAATCCAAGTCTATGCTCCAACAGCAAATGTGGAAGAAGAGGAATTGGAGAGATTTTATGCAGAAGTACAGGAAGAAATTGATCACACACCAAAACAGCTGATAAACATGGGGGACTGGAATGCAAAAGTAGGGAACAGAGAAGAACTAGTAATTGTGGGGAAATGGGGCTTAGGAGACAGAAATGAAGCAGGAAAAAGATTTATTGAATTCCGTGAAGCCAATAATTTGTTTCTTGCAAACACATTTTCTGAGCCACCGAAAAGACAACTGTACACATGGACATCACCAAATGGTCAATATAGGAATCAAATTGATTATATAAGTGGTAGCAGAAGATGGAGAAGTTTCATACTTTCTGCAAAAACAATACCAGGAGCAGACTGTGGTGCAGATCATGAACTGGTCATATCGAAAGTCAGAGTAAAGCTAAAGAAAACAAAAAAGCAATCATAATGCCAAAATACAATTTAATCACAGAACAATATAAAGATCAAATAAGGAACAGATTTGAGGCTTTAAACTTAGTTGACAGAGAACCAGAAGAACTATGGAGTGAAGTCATTATCAAGGAAGAAGGGAAAAAGACAATACCTCTAGTGAAAAAGAGAGAAAGACCTCAATGGATGACTGATGAAACTGTTAAAATTGTTAAAGAGAGAAGGAAAGCAAAAGCAAAATGAGACAGAAACACGATCAGAACCCTAAATGCAACAATACAGTGACTAGTACGTAGGGACAAAGAGAACTATTACAATAGTTATTGTATAGAAATAGAAGAGGACAACAAAAAGGGAAGAACAAGAGTCCTATTCCAAAAGATTAGAGAAATTAAAAGGAATTTTAAACCAAGTGTAGGGATGTTGAATAATCAACAGGGGAACACACTGACTGACTGAGATAAAATAAAAGAAAGATGGAAGAAATACACTGAAGAACTCTATAAAAGAGATGCCAGGATGACAGATTCATTCATGGAAGAACTGTATGATGAAGAACCAGAAATTTTAGAATGCGAGGTGAAATCTGCTCTTAAAATACTTGGAAGAAACAAATCACCAGGAACAGAAGGCATACCAATAGATTTGCTACAAGTGACTGAGATGGAATCTGTTCAAATTTTGACAAAAATTTGTCAACAAATATGGAAAATAAAACAATGACCCACAGACTGCAAGCGTTCAATATATATCCCAATTCCAAAGAAAGGGGATCCCAGGGAATGCAGTATCAAACTGTTATTGAACTATTGCCTTAATATCCCATGCAAGTAAAGTAATGCTCAAGATTGTACAACAAAGGCTCTTACCATATATGGAACGAGAAATGCCAGATGTCCAAGCTGGATTTAGAAAGGGAAGAGGCAACAGAGATCATATCGCAAACATACGTTGGATAATGGAACAGAGCAAAGAATTTCAGAAGAAAATCACCCTGTGCTTTATAGATTACAGCAAAGCCTTTGACTGTGTAGATCATGAAAAACTATGGAATGCTTTAAAAGAAATGGGAATGCCACCGCATCTGATTGTCCTGATGCACAACCTACACTCTGGACAAGAGGCTACTGTAAGGACAGAATATGGAGAAACCGATTGGTTCCCCATCAGAAAGGGTAGGAGTGTATTTTATCACCCTATTTGTTTGATCTATATGCAGAACATTATCATATGGAAAGCAGGACTGGACCAAGATGAAAGTGGTGTGAAAATTGGAGGGAGAAATATCAATAAGTTCACATATGCAGACAATACCATACTCTTAGCAGAAACCAGTAATGATTTGAAATGGATGCTGTCGAAAGAGGAAAGCACAACTACAACTGAATGTCAAGAAGACTAAAGTAATGACAACAGAAGATTTATGTAACTTTAAACTTGACAATGAGGACATTGAATTTGTCAAGGATTATCAATACCTTGGCACAGTCATTAACTAAAATGGAGACAATAGTCAAGAAATCAGAAGAAGGCTAGGACTGGGGAGGGCAGCTATGACAGAACTAGAAAAGGTCCTCAAATGCAAAGATGTATCACTGAACACTAAAGTCAGGATCATTCAGACCATGGTATTCCCGATCTCTATGTGTGAATGTGAAAATTGGACAGTGAAAAAAGCGGATAAGAGAAATATCAACTCATTTGAAATGTGGTGTTGGAGGAGAGCTTTGCACATACCATGGACTGCAAAAAAGACAAATACTTGGGTGTTAGAACAAATTAAACCAGAACTATTACTAGAAGCTAAAATGATGAAACTGAGGTTATCATACTTTGGACACATAATGAAAAGACATGATTCACTAGAAAAGACAATAATGCTAGGGAAAACAGAAGGGAGTAGAAAAAGAGGAAGGCCAAACAAGAGATGGATTGATTCCATAAAGGAAGTCACAGACCCGAACTTACAGGATCTGAACACAGTGGTTTATAACAGACGTTAGTGGAGGTCACTGATTCATAGGGTCGCCATAAGTCAAAATCAACTTGAAGGCACATAACAACAACAATATTGGGCATTTGGTTGATTGTCCTAAGTAACTCTCAAGTGGGGCCCATACAGACAACCTATTGAACCCAGCTGAGCTATATCACCTTGCCGATCAACATCCTAGTTGAGTGACAAGATGAAAGAGAAAACCCTGCTGAATCAGGGCAAAGGCCCACTTAGACCAACATCCTCTCCTCATATGGCCAATGAGATGCCTATGAGAAGCTCACAAGCAGGATCTGAGTGCAACAGCATTGTCTGCACTTGTGATTCCCAGCAACTGATACGGAAAGGCAAAAAACTGTGCTGTTTAGGGACATTGGACAGGTGCAACCTGTCATACTGAAGTGAGAAAAGCTGTAAGTGCCAACATTTCCTCTTGTACGCAACTGTTGCAGGTAACAGGAGCCCTGTTATTGTTTGCAGCTGGTGGCCCTATCTTATTGCATTGTGCATTCCTAACTATAGACACCACGTGATGACTTTCAAATTGTTATTTGGTTTAGCAGTTTATTCCCTTACATCTTTTGCAGTGGCATTCACACACTGTGGAACTCTACGAAAAGGTGTGAAAACATAACTCAGGGCTATTTTGCTGTCTCATATAACCTAATTCAGTCCTTTTGCATTACATTGCCAGTCGTATAATAGTCACCTTGAGCCACTTACCTTCTCCATTAGAACTGTATAATTGGTTGCAAATATTATTTTGATAGGCACCAAATGGGACTGGAAAATCAACTTCCTTTCTGTGTGCCCACACTTTGAATAACATCATGCTCCAGGTGATTAGGATATGCATGCTTAATAATGAGGCTTTTTGTAGAGAAGGTGGGGGAGTCCTGCAGATCTGAAATATTCCATTTCAGATTCCCAATTCTCATGGTCATCAGCAGTAGAAAAAGAATTAATACTTGCTGATCAGCCCAGCATTCCATTGCCCTGAGCACTACAGGTGCCCTCACTGTACATAAAAAGCAGAGATTGTCCACGCTCTCCCCATCACAACCACCTCAGTCTATAAAACTGCAAGCTATAAATTCTTCCTCCCCAGTGACCACATGGTATAATTTCACTTGCTATTTTTATTCATTAAGAGCAGCTGCTTAGCACTGCCTGAAGGGAAAGGTAAATAACAAATACATCTATGCATATATAAAGGATGCTTTAACATACACTTCATTTAAAAAGATGAAGACCTTTAATGTACCAAAGGAGCTGCTGACTCACATGTGGCCAATTTCACCCACAATACAACACAGAGCACATGGGGTTCTTATAAAGAAGGACTTCGTAAATCCTCAATTGTCATGAACTGTTTGAAAGAGAACTATGTATTGCTCTGTTTGCTCTAACAGAACTAGAAGAAAGTTTTTTCCCACCACAACTATTAAAAATAATTAATAACTAATAAGAAATCTGAACATGGTTCAGATGTGCTGAAAGAACCACAGTGAAATTCTGGTCGTTCTCTTCACTATTCCACCTCAGCATGTGTCTCCTGTATTAATTTTTAAACATTTGCTGAAAACTTTTCTATGCCATGACCAGGCTTAGGCAGAGAAAGAAAAAATATTTTTATTGTATATGCATTTGATGTATAGTGGTCTGATTTTTTAATGAAATTGCAGTATATAAGTATTTTTCTAAATAATAAAAACTCACACTGCAAACACCACGTGTGATGCATATAGTCCAGGGTCTATAGTAAGGAAATACCTTCTGCTCATGATAGCTATAGTTTACACCTCAATTTAAGGGTCACTTCACACCTAACTTTTTTTTTACGTTCACACGTAGGACATCTTGAGAATACAGTGAAAAATGTAAGACACGAATGCATTACACATCATCTACGTGTACATGTCAACGTATGAACTAGCCTGGACCCTAGTGGTCTTCATCAGAGGCCCTTTTCCATGTCCCCAACCTCCACCCAAAAGAGGGGCAGAGGGTGGCCACAGGAGAACAGACTTTTGCCAGTTGTGACTCACTGTCTATGGAATGTTCTCCCCAGAGTGACATGCCTGGCACCATCCTTGTTGGTCTTTAGGCCCCACGCTAGGGTTGTCAGGTTCAGGGTCTGAAACTGATCCTGTATCTTTAGGAGAAGAGAAAGTCAGCCAAGTGCAGGTGTTCTTGCATCTCTGTAATGAGAAAAACCACAAGGTGGAATTCTCCCTTCCCCCTGCACAACTTTTAAAGATACAGAAGACCTCTTGGTTGCCAGGCCCAGCCTCCAAGAGGTCTTCTGTATCTTTAAAAGTTCTCCTGTGGGATTCTGGAAATTTGGGGCACACTCAAAATAACTGCATAGCCTAGCCAGATTATTTCATTGCCTGTCAATAAATGGCACTCTGCTGGGACTAGGAGTGCTTCCTTCCCATCACGGCTTGCTGGAACCAAAGATCCGAGCTCCAACCAAAAAGGCTGGCTAGGATAAGGGAGGTGCCCTGACCAAATCTGTCCAGGTTTCCAGTCAGGAACCACAATAGATGTACACCCAAGAATGACTACAAGCGAAGGGCAGATTCAGAAAATGTCCTCTGGTGGGCTTCTGGCAGACTAACCTGGCTGTGGTGGCTGCACTCTGAGCAATCCTGGCCAGCTTAACCAGGAAGACTGAAAAGGCTGATACTTGATAGCTTGGATTGGAAGAGTGGGGACAACAACATGAAACAGAATCAAATTTTTATTACTCTTAGCAATCCTTACCTCATTCTTTTCCCTCTATTTTTTTTTTTGCTTTGATGAGGAAACCCTGTTCTTCACAGCACAACTCACAGTTAAACTCAAAACAACAATTCACATGGGAAAAGAGCCACAATCAAATCTTCATTATCTCCCACCTCCTTGTTATATCTTACTCATAAAACCAAAGCACAACCACACATGTTCAGCACATGGAGAAAACCTCTGCACATCCACATGTACACATCATTCTCTTTCACTCAATTAGCATAAGACTGACTTGAAGTCGTGAGTGTGTATACATATACACACCAGATACATAGTCATCTTCTTCCCACAGATACATAGTCATCTTCTTCCCACAGGTCTTCAACAATGGCACACAAATTCCATTGTCTTGGCTCCCACCTAAGAACAAGGGGTGTACTTTCTTGTAAGTAATGAAGGCAAGCTTAACTCTAGCAAACTGACAGTGTAAACTCAGCAACAGAATAAGAGCAGAAATTAATCCAGACATCCTTAGGTGCCAGCGATGAGGCAAGGATGAAACCAACTCAGGAGAGGAGCTTCAGGATTTCATGAACAAAGGATTCCAGGATCCAGGCAGAGCTTGGACAAGTTACTTTTTTGAACTACAACTCCCATCAGCCCAATCCAGTGGCCATGCCAGCTGGGGCTGATGGGAGTTGTAGTTCAAAAAAGCAACTTTTCCAAGCTCTGGATCCAGGAGCTATGATCAGAGACTTCAGAGGAGCATGAAGTTGTTCCAATTGGTCCCACCTACTTGCCACATTTTTAAAGAGGGGCAGGGAAAGCTCAGCTACTCTCAAGACTGCCTACTCTCCTGAGAGCTCCTGGCCTGAAGATGGGCACTCTTTCTTGGGGCCTGGGTCTGCTCCTGCCTCTTGAGGCGCCACGGTTGCCTAGGAGACAACACCTGCCTTTCCTCCTCCTCTGGCACCTCAGCTTGTGCCGTGGAGCTCACTTCCTCCCTTGGCAGAGCATGGGTTTCCCTGGAATTAGATACCCCTACCTTCTCCCCCTAAACCAAAGAAGAGAGGGGCCTGTGATATTTCCCAAGGGAGAGTCTCAATGGGAGTTGGGGGCTTGAGCAGGAGGGCTCTGATCTATAGCCTCTTCCTTCCACTCATCAGCCTCACCAGAATCCTCAGGGAGGGCCATGACGTCTATTTCCTACTACACTATCTTGAGCTTTGTCAAGAAAGCACATGAGGCTCTATATAAGGATAGAAGGGTTAACACTGGCTGGTTATGCAGTATATTCTGCATAAATATAAATGTTAATTCAAACCATGGCTGTGCTGTAATACACATCATTCAAAGGAAAAAAAAGGGGGGGAAGCAGACTTTGAATTCAAAACAGGCTCTGTGAAAGTTTGAACAGTAATGAAAGCCCAGACCAATTAAAATTTCTTTATCATCACAGGCCTAACAGGAAAGCATATGTCAGTCATATAGCTGCAGCAGGAATAGCTGTGTCCGTGCTCTTGCGTCCATGCAAACTGTTTCCAAGAACATCAGTTTGAACTGAGGTTTTACATAGTATTCTCTTCTGATTGGACCGGATACTATGTGGAGTTCGAAGAAATGTCTTCCTGACACTATCACTGACAAGGGAACGGGCAGAGAAAAAGGAATCTGGCAGGGGTCCATGAAAAACTGTTTGTTTGGATTTTTTAAAAATGAAATCCTTTATTCTTTATGGAAGTCACCCAAAAATTAAATTGCCATGTGTAATGCAGATATTCTTTGCATCCCCCACCCCCAATATTAGATTGCATTTCCACCATTGTCCTTTGCACACTGAACATGATTATGATGGAAGTGGTTTTGGTGGAGGAGAAGGAAGAAGTAGAAGAAGAAATACAATCAGCGGCGTCACTAGCTGGGTGTGGAGAGTGCGGACCGCACCAGGGTGACACCATGAGAGGGGGGTGTCACCCAGAGTAGGGTTGCCATTTTGCCCGGTTAGCCGGGTTTTACCTGGATTCTTTGCATGCCACCCGGCGCCTGTTTAGCCCCTTAGCTGGCCCGGATTCTCAGCTTTAATTTAAAAAAAAATTAAGTTTCTAGGTGGTCTGGTTCTCGAGATATACATAAAAATGTCAGCCCCCGTTAAATCTTTTTTAAAAACTACTGTATAGCACTTCGTAGCTTTAACCCCGCCCGTTCAGGATTGCAGCCAATCAGTGAAGCGTTTGGTTGACCTGTGGCAGTGTCTAGTAAACCTCATTGCAAGGCCAGAAAATGGTGGTTCCCCCCATTTATCTGAAAATCTCATAAATTGGGTAAGTATATACATTTCAGTTTTTTCCCCTCTTGTGTGTAGGAGTCAGATCCTGGGCAGTGTTTTAACACCTTCCCAATATTTGCTTTTGTGGGGGTAAAAGCTAATCCCATATGTCCAGAGTAAATCCCATTGAATTCAATAGGATTTACTTTTGAGTAGACATGGTTATGAATGTGCTGAAAATCAAGGGGACTTTGGAGTGAATGTAAAAAAGGATTGTGTTTGTGTTCTCTTTGTGTTCCCCCCCTCCAGTCCTATTTTAAAGCAAGTAGGCAGGGCTTACTTAGGGCTTACTTACAGTTTTTATTCTGTAGGAAACTAATACTGATTTTTTTAAAACTAATACTGATTTTTCTGCAATGACCAACTGGTTTGACAATAAACTATTATATGGGCTGTATGTATTTATACATCTGCAGTGTGTGTGTGTGTGTGTGTGTGTGTAGTCTTTCCAACAACCCTGTGAGGTAGGGTTGGAAACTAAGGCAGCTCGCAAGAAGAAATAAAGCCATTTCAAATCCAATAACCATAAAAACAAGTATAAACAGTTGCAAAACAGCGTAAAGTGGCATGATTCAGAATTTTGGGTTGTGTGAATGAAGTTGCTTATCACTTGAGGTTGCAGTTCTGTCCCTGTTTGAGTAAGGGACTCAACCTTCCTGGGACTTGCTTCTGAATAAATAAACCTAGGATTGCACTATAAATATCTTTACAGTTTGTGTAAATAATAAATATATTTGATAGTCATGCTTATATAAATATTTCTTCATTTATCATATTTTTGGTTTTCGGTTAGGAATCCTGACTGGTTGTGAGATGCTTAGTTTTCTGCCTTACTCATAGAAATCTTGTTGTGGTTGGTATGGTATTACATTTAGGAAAGTGTTACTGCCTTTTGTGTTGTTGTTTTCCTATTTGCATTTCACTTATCTTTAACCTCACTCCGTTACAGCCATAGAAGCAACAGCAGCATATGCAAGATAATTAACCCATTAGTGATAACAGCAAGAACTTATAATTATTATTTTAATTAAAACAAGAGGCTTATCAGTACTTTGAAGAGGACCAGATATTTATTTTCTTTCTGAGCCCAGGACTGGGTCTTTCATGATGCCCAGTGGGGGGGGGGAGCAGGAGAGTAGTCGATAAGACAGACATCCTGGCATTGGTAATCTAATTAGCAAGGTATGTGTGGGGTTGTTGCACACTTCCAGGCCCAGTTTCATTTTGAGTATGGAGGTGGAACCAGTGTAGATGTGGTTGATCAAAGGGAGAAGAAATTTTGAGTTAAGCAAAGCTCTGCTTTTATAAAACCTAAGAAACATACAGATACTTTGAATGTCTGAGTGCCTGCACCAGTGGAATCAGGGGCGTCACTACCGGGGTGCGGAGGGTGCGGCCCGCACCCGGGTGTCACCATGAGGGGGGTGACACCCAGAGCCACCCCGCCCCGCGCCGTTGCCTGGCAAGGCTGCTCCAACTCCTCAGAGGCGGGTGGGTGGGCAAGACCGGGAGCAGCGTCGGCGGGGCAAGGGAGGCGTGCCAGCATTCCCAGGCCTTCTCTGGCTGGGTGCCCCTCCGGCACGTGCCCTCCCAGGGGCATGGATGGGGTGGCTGGCCTTGAGTGCGCATGCGCATGCACGCACACAAGCCCAGCCACCTTGTCCATGCCTCTGGGAGGGCGCGCACTGGAGGTCCGCACCCCCCGCACTCCAGCTAGTGATGCCGCTGAGCGGAATACTGGAGGAACTTGTAAAACTTGCTGCAACAGTATTTAGAACTGAGCATGTGGCGTGAAAGACTCCTTTTCCTAACATTTTGGCTCTTTTTTTCCACCCACCACATCTCTGAAAATATATCGTATATGTAATGGTTAACCGTACTGCTGCCCTGACTTACTTTATGTTTGTTGCTATTTTGTGTTTTTATTATGTTTTTATATTGATTGTGCATTTTTATTGTTTTTATTATATCTGTAAGCTATGCTGAGCTCTGTTTTTAACAGTAGAAGGGCAGGATATAAATCCTCTTAATCAATCAATCAACATTCCATAGTGTTGGAAACTACAGTCTAGGCATTTAAGGCTGAAAATGTTAAGTTTTTTTAAAAAAAGATTGCTCACATCTTTCCCCAGTTTTTGGTGCTAATGTCTAGGCACAAAAACAAAACAACTGGATAATCCAAATATTAATATGCAAATATTTGCATAATATGCAAATATATGCAAATATTTGCATAATATGCAAATTACCCTCCCGGATTTGTGGAACTGGAATATGGCAACCCTAACCCAGAGCCGCCCCGCCCCTAGGCACCCTAAGTCTAGTACGGGAGGAGGTCATGGGGGTGACACCATGAGTTACCACACCGGGTGACACCAACCCTAGTGACACCACTGAATACAATGAAAAATACAATGCAATTTGGGAATACCTCACATAACATCACAGACTGGATCACACATCAGCCCAGCTATCATACTATATCTTTATAGCAAAGCATTAATCAATTATATATTCATCCCATCATTCCTCTAATGGCAATATGCATGATTCTCCTACACACACACACACACACACACACACACACACACACACACCTCTTTCATCCTCAAAACAAGCCTGTGAGGTAGGCCAAGAAATAGCAATTGGCCTTAGGTTACTGAATGAACTCCATGGCTGAGTGGAGATTTGAACCTGGATGTCTCTAATCGTAGTCCAGTACCCTAACCACCATACTGGATCTCATGTGTGGTTAATGAACCCTAAATGAATAACCAACCACCACCCCTTCAGAAGGGCAATGAGGCTGTCTTGCTTCACCTTCTGGTATATAATTGATCTTAGGTTGTATGCAAACATATTGTTATGTGACCCCCTATCTCCAACCAGTGAGACACTTCAGGCGGGCCAGCACATTCCTCAGGTTTCCTTGGAATGAAGGTCACTGGAGACAGTGGTGTCTTTGTGATATATGGCTTTATTTACTACATATATAGACTGAGGAAAAAATGGAAGGGCTCACTGCATTAACTTTCTAACAGATCTTGCTCTCCCATTACGTTTGTAGGGGCAGTGACAAAACTCATAGCTTTGGTTTCGGCCCAAAGAACAAGGCAGGCCTCTCTGTCTCCCAGATTCAGCAAAAAACACAATACAAGCCTAACCCTTGGACTAAGGTTCTCCTTCCATTCAGGATAACATCACCTCAAGCCAGGTAAGGAGGGAAAGCCTGCCCCCTTCTTCTGGAAGCATCACTAGCTAGTCATTTCTATAGCAACTCACCTCCTACATGGTCAACTCTTTTGTTATCCATAAAAATGCTTAACAGACGTAGCTGTGGCAATTAACAAAGACTGCTTTGACCAGCAGTTCCTTCTGCTACAGAATCCCATTTTACAGATCTAATCATCTTACAGACTGGCACAGGCTGATTTGCTGCTTGGCTCTTCTGTTCCAAAGTGAGTTCTTTAAAACAGGAAAAGTTGATTTTTCAGGATGGTAAAACTTGAATGGGGAAGCACCATCTATTGGCTCTAGCCTGTGGTATCATGAAACCACATTCCCCTGACTCCTCCCTTCCATGAGCAATTTTGCAACTCTTCTTAAATGTTTGTGTTCTCTCTTTTGATAAGGCAAAGAAGGAAGAAGGAAGAATGAGCAAATGGAAAGACAAGTGTGGTGTTGCAAATGCAGGGGGAAGGATCAATAGTGAAGGCTGAACTAGTTTTTGGTGTGTTGACATGGAAGTCAGAAAATCAAAAAGTCAAAAGAAAATAGGGTTATCTGCTCTACTATTCACTTTATGGTCTTTTAGAGTAGGGATGGCGAACCTGTGGACCTGCAGATGTTATTGGACTCCAATTCCCATCAGCCCCAGACACCATGGCCAATGGCCACCAATAATGGAAGCTGGGGTCCAATCACATATGAAGAACTACCACCCCTACTTTGGACGAACTTCACATAATCCTACCCAAGTAGTCATTGCTAAACATGCTTTTACTGTTGCAACTCTATTCTTTCTTACTGGATTTTGAACTGAAAGTATACCTCAGTGTGTTCACTGTTTATTGGAAGCTGTGCATTAAACTTCAGCTAAGAAGATGAAAGAGCCAGACTACAAGTTAGATGTGCTCCACATATGCTACACTTAGGCCATATGCTGATCATACATGTTACATGGGAAAATTAGGGCAGAGTGAAGCAACCACCCTCAAGTGCTAGATGTTTGGAGGTGGAGAGCAATGGTGAGGTGTTAGAGGATAGAGCTGTGTCTGCCACGTGGCCTGCTCTGAACCCCTTAAGCTACCCTGCTGCCTTCATGTATGAAAAGGACGCTATCCCAACATCAGAAAGAAAGATCCAGCTGCTAATCCAATCAGCTTTGTACATAGAATGGGGGAAGAAGCATGATTTTATCCTTTGCCTCAAGCAGCAAAATATCATGGGCCAGCCCTAATGGAGATACCATTTACTGAGTCGACAGAGGAAGGTGCTACGGGGAAACTGTCATCAAACTGTTATTAACAATCTGTTTTTTTTAAAAAAAATGGAATGATTGGACAATGTTTTTACAATCCATTTTGCAGTCTTTGTATACTAGGAAACGGAACTATTTAATCTCCTAATCATTTTTCCAATTGGAAAATGCTTGCTTCAGCCCTGGCAAAAGGGGCTATGGAATAAAGTCCAGCTGGCTCCCTTACCGATCTACCAATCTCCAATGCCAACAGAAGTAAACACTTGATTTTTGACAAAAGAAAACAGATGAGAGGCAAAGACCCCCATGAGTAGATGCTGCCTTCAAAATGCTCATAGTTGAGCCCAGCGCTGTGTTTTGAATTTAGACATGAGTTAACCATGAACTATCTGTTTTGCTATTCTGTTATGACTCGCTCCTTAACCCAATCCACATTGTCTGTGATGTACAACTACATTTTAACACTGACAACGATCAGTGTGGTAGAAGGGGCACATAGTGTTAGGAAGAAATAGGCCTGCTGGGGAGATGTATTACAAGAGGCATAAGGAAACTGTGGCCCTCCAGTTGGACTCCAGCTCCCATCAGCCACTGTCAGCATGGCCAATGGCCAGAGATGAAGAGAGTTGTAGTCAAGCAACAGGTTTCTCACCCCTGAATCACAATCTCAGGATCTTCAAGTACCATCACATCCCTGTACAGAGAGGGCCCAAGACATTTTGATGCCTGAAGTGGTAAATCCAAATGATGCCCTCACCAACAACAACACAGCACACCAAGCTTTCAACAGAAATGGTGGTGTACACGAATGCATATCTAGAAACATCACCATCATAGTTCCATGCTGTACTACATGAGTAATTAAAATTGTAACCATATGCCAATAATTCAGAGCACTATGGCTGCTGTTATCATGATGGAGCCTACACAGAGGTACACAGGAAGCTGTCTTATACCAGATCAGACTATTTGTCCATTTAGCTTTGTATTATCTATTCTGACTCGCAAGTGTTCTCTAGGACAAGGGTGGAGAACTGCTAGCTCACAGAATTTGGATGCAAACGGAATCCTGACCCATCTTGCTGGTGGTCCACTCCAGCCTTGCCCTGCTTACAGTGGTGGCTGGGGCCCATTGGGACTAATAGGCCAGAAGGCAGGGAGGCCAACACTAGATGGAGCCAGAGCCAACTAATTCTAATATTGTCCCACTCCTCCCTGCTGAGTTCTAGAAGGCCAAAATTGAGACTCAGGAGAAAGCAGAGAGCCAGCACCCTCTGGAGTGACAGTAAGTAACAAGGCAAATAGGCAGGGAGGAATCAAGACTGAGGCTAGTGAGGCAGTGCCCCATTTACCCTAATAGACCAGCCTCCACTACCTACTCAGCTAGATAGCTCTATTAAATGAGTAATAATGTTGTGTCAAATTCATGAAGGCCAATTTTCACAGGTGTGATGGACTCTAACCTTCTGGGGTTTTTTTAAACACCAGTTTCCAGGAACAGTTTCTCCAATATACTGGTTATTCAACACCATTTTTATTCATTCAAAAGGTTTTTCCCCCACTGCATTATACCAGCTAATCAAGGATCATGGGGTGATCATGACGTCACATAGCCAGTGAGATCTGGCAGCTTAATGACATGGGGAACATATGGAAACAGGTTTTCCCTCAGAGTGCCCCAGACATTGACAGTTTATTCATTAATTTTGATTTAAAGCCATTCTGCCTAGAAGGCCTGGGGCAGGTAACAATAGATTATAAGAAAAAAATTAAAGTAATTAAAATCAAATTATGTGGTGCAACCAATTTCTTAGAAGGAATGGACTCCATCTCTTAGGAATGAGATTATTAATCAATGCTCTGGCTAAAATAAAATAAAATAAAATCTGGAATATTCTTTGATCTTTGATCTAGGACACATATTTGAGTCAAATGTCTCACAGAAAAGGCATCCGATGTGATAAGGAATAATTAATTTCTATGAAGTAATCTTGTGAATTGTTATTTCATAGTTTATTCTCAGAGAGTGGATTGCTAACCATAGGTCAGTGCCCCAAACTGCTAGTCTTTACCAATTCTAAGAGTTCATGCAAACAGGGAACAAGCACAAACTCTAAAAAGTGGGGCAGATTGCTGAGAATGTCAACTACTAATGATAAAAAAATAGGTCCCCACGTACAGGAATTAATTGCAAAATAACCTTGTGTTTTAGGAAGGAGGTGAAATCAGTGGGTTCTACCCAGTGAAGTCATTCCATTAACACAAGGACTTCCATTTCTGCAAGGGAACTTCCTCTCCCTCTCTTCTCTCCGCCCCCACCCTGAAGACATCTGTTCTGGGGACTCTGGGGTTTTCCCCCTACTGAAAGTCCTCCTACATTTGGATCTATACATATAAATTAGTATATGCAAGTTTGTCTTTTACAATTCTCTTGTTGTTGCATAGTGCATACTTCTAAGGAATAGTGGCAGTATTTCAATAGTTACAAACACAAGCATTCCAATAGTTGTCCCGTGTCTTTAGGTTGCCACGGAACAAATCAGCAACTGCAGCTGGTTACCTTTAATGAACCAAACAAGATATATGCATGGTGGGGGGGAGAACATGCATGGCATTCTTGTTGTAATAGAACACTGGCAGTCCATAGCTGCCTTCTTAGAAGAAAGCCTCTAATCGCCAGATAATTAAACTCCCTTCAGCCCCTACTTTCCATTTTGGGCAAGAGATCACAGTGAAAGAAACAAAGTATGTCACATCTGAACAGCAGGACTGGTTGGGGTTTGCTAAGGGAAAAAACTATTACAATCTTGCTCATTCAGCACAACTCCTTCTGGTGGGTTGAGAGGGGAGGGCTGTTACTTCTTCAAGTTCATATAATTTATTGAGAACTTTATAGCTCCAACAAATACTCAAATCAAAAGCAGTACCAAAACCAAAACAAAACAAAACCAGCCCACCCAAAAAGATATTTCGTTGAGACATTTGGGCAATCTTCCAGTCACCTAATCAGAGAGAAAAAAAGAAAGGAGATTGTTAAAGCAAAACTTGTTAAATTGTACTTTTAAAAAAATATGAAGACAATCTATGGGTTGTAACTAATGGTGCATGGGCAAAGTGCCCAGGGCTGGTTCCAAAGGGCAGCCAGGTGGGGCTGTGGCCGAAGGCCCCTGGGGCTACAGGGGCCCCTCTGCTCCCCTTCCGTGATTCGCAGCAGGATTGCTGCCGTGGATTGCACGTCGAGCGTTCTGGAGCCCCTGCCATTCCCTTGCTCAACCTACCTTTCTCAGCTGGGTTTTGCAGTTGCGCACACAGCGCTGCCCTTAACCAAGATGGCGGCCGAGGTTTTCTAAGGGGCTGAAGCCTCTGCCGACATCTTGGCTGATGGCATGCATGTGTGCTACATGCGTGCATCCCTGCCATGAGCCAAGATGGCAGCAAAGGCTTCAGCCCCTTAGGGAAACCTCAGACACCATCTTGGTTAAGGGCAGTGCTGCATGCACATCACAACCAAGAAAGGTAGGTTGAGCAAGGGAATGGAGGGGGCTCTGAAGCTCTCGCTGTGCGATCCGCAGCCACGAATCGCAGAAGGGGAGCGCCGGGGCCCCAGCATGTCTGGGGCTGGCCCTGAGAGTACCCCTTGCATAATGGGACTACCCCTTTCCTCTCCTGGCCTCCATCCCAGATCTGCTCTGGAGGCTCCCCCAACCCTCTAGAGCAGATTTAGGGGGGCTGCAGGAGAGAGAGAAGTTCCATTGCACAAGCAGAAGTCTTGTGCGAATGGAACTTCAGTGTTGGATACAACCCTATATAAAAGAGAGGGCAATGTGTGCAGATCAGAAACTAAACTTTAGAACTTCACAAGAACTTCTTTGGAGACCTTTTCTAACTTTTTTTCCCTTCAAGATATATTTCTAAACTAGCAATGTAATCCAGCATTAAGAAACCATTACCGTAATTAGTTAAAAACCAGGCAGAGACGTAGGAAGCTGCTTTATGTTAAGTCAGACCACTAGCCCATCTAGCTCAGACTTATCCACACTGATGGGCAGCAGTTCTCTGGGGTTTCAGGCAGAAGACTTGTTTCAGCTCTAGTTGGAGATGACAGAGATTGAATCTGGCACCTTCTCCATGAAAAGCAGACACTCTGCCACTGAACTACAGCCCTTCCCCTAATTCAGACTATGCGCTGAATTCAGAAAGTAACACGTGGTCTGTTAACAAGCAGAAAAGGACTAAAAGACAGTTGCATAACCACCACGACAAATGTGAATGTAGAAATAAGGTAGGAACACCAAATCCAGGGAAAATTCATGGAACTGAAAATTCATGACCTAATATGAGCTTCCTTCCCAGGATTAATAGCAGCTTCAGAGAGAGGGTGGGGGCAGATTTTTGCTTTGGCTGCAGTTAGGGACGGGGAAAAATTAGTTTAGTTCACATTTTAATGCAAGCTTCCCAAATTTGCACGTCCTGAACCCTACACGAACTGAAACACATCTCTCTTTGGAAATTTGCTCTTTTCTAAATTTTGCAATGTAGTTCTCCAGCTAAAATCTGTCTACAAATATGAGTATATTAATGAAAATAATGTACAAAACTGCATTCTGTTAAAGGGAAACTGCCTGCCAAAAAAAAAAAAAGCTTACATTGGGCAAAATTATGTACAAAATACATATATTAGAAGATGCATGCACATCTTTTTTGTGGGAGGCAGAATTCGCAGAGAGGTGAACTAAGTTTAAGATTGGGAGAGAGAGAGAATTGGAGAGAAACTTAAATGATCAGATTCATCCAGCAGGAGAGGAAAGGATTAATCCCCTCCTCGCACATCATTGTCCCAATCATGCAAGACCTCCTTGCTGCAGCTGCTACGTCCAAAAGATTCATGCTACTTGCACTGATGCATTTAGCATTGCATGTACTTTAGCCTTAATACGTGGGTGGTGCTGAAAATGATAGGAAATTTTTTTAGCATATGTTGGTTTGTATTTGTATACCCTGTACCAATTTGTTATTGCCAGCAAGCAAGTAGAGGCCTATAGCAAGATATTATAGCATTATGTTAAGCATATATTTAGAATGCATTTGTTAGTGAGCCTGAAGGTTTGTATTTCCCCTTTCAGGCCCCTGCATTTCATAAACACCTGAAAGCCTAAGATAGTCAAGGGCATGATGACCTGCCCAGTACCTTGTTAGAGAGGCATCAAAGGAGCCCAATTAGGCATATATCCAAGAATATGTTATCAGTAAGGTGTTGTATAGATGATTTAAGTCTAGGTTATACTCCCAAGAACGATGGTTAATGAGCAGGTGCTTGTTAGTACAGCCAAGTGGATGAGTCAAAGGACGGTCAATGGGAGTTGCTTGTTAGTACAGCCAAGTGGATGAGTCAAAGGACGGTCAATGGGAGTTGCTTGTTAGCAGAGATATATGGCCAACATATAGCTTGCCAAAGAAGTGCCAGGGAGTTTCCATATAGTTTTCTAGCAATTAGTTGGCTTTTGAAGATGTCTTGTGAGAAGGCCAACAACCCAATTATCGGTGTTATGCTGTAACGTTTAATGCATGAAAAGTATCATTTATGTATGTAACCCTGCCAATATTGTATGTAATCATGCCAATACCACGTGCTAGTTTCAATACTATAAAAGTGTTGCGTGTGCCCCAATGGGGTGTTCAGTCTGATGGAATAATATCTTGGCTCTGCATGTAATAGGACAGAGGGGGATGGGGGTTCCCTTAAACCTCTTAACAATTTGGTCACATCCACACCGTACAGTTAAAGCACTCTTGTACAGCTTGAAATAGAGCTGCGTGTCATCAGCATACTGATGGCAATGCACTTCAAAGCTCTGGATGACCGCACCCAACGGTTTCATGTAGATGTTGAACAGCATGGGGGACAGAACTGACCCCTGCAGAACCCAATATTGGAGAGTCCAGGGTGCCGAGCAATGTTCCCCATGCACCACCTTCTGGACGCGACCTGCCAAGTAGGAGCGGAACCACCACCATGCAGTCCCTCCCACTCCCAACTCAGCCAGTCTCCCGAGAAGGATACCATGGTCAATGGTATTGAAAGCCGCTGAGAGATCAAGGAGAATCAGCAGAGTCACACTCCCCCTGTCTCTCTCCCGACAAAGGTCATCATACAGGGCAACCAAGGCTGTTTCCGTGCCAAAACCAGGCCTGAAACCCTACTGAAATGGATCCAGATAATCGGTCTCATCCAAGAGCGTCTAGAGCTGGCCCGCAACCACTCATTCAAGGACCTTGCCCAGGAATGGAACATTTGCTACCGGCCTATAGTTATTAAGATTTTCTGGGTCCAAGGAGGGTCTCTTCAGCAGTGGTCTCACTACTGCCTCTTTCAGGCAGACAGGGACCACCCCCTCTCGCAGAGAGGCATTAATCACCTCCTTGGCCCAGCCAGCTGTTCCATCCCTGCTAGCTTTTATTAGCCAAGAAGGGCAAGGATCCAGCACAGAAGTGGTTGCACAAACATGTCCAAGCACCTTGTCAATGTCCTCAAGCTGCACCAACTGAAACTCATCCAAGAAATCGGGACAAGGCTGTGCTCTGGATACCTCACTTGATTCATCTGCTATAACACTGGAGTCTAAGTCCTGGTGGATGGTAAAGATTTTATCCTGGAAGTGCCCAGCAAATTCATTACAGCGGGCCTCAGATGGTTCTACCCTGTCCCTGGGGCCAGAGTGTAATAGCCCCCAGACAATTCTGAAGAGCTCTGTTGGGCAGCAGAGTGATGATTCGATAGTGGCAGCAAAATATTGTTTTTTTGCTGCCCTTACTGCTCCTAAATACAACTTACCATAGGCACTTACCAGTGTATAATTGCATCCACCAGGAGTTCTTCTCCATCTGCACTCAAGCTGTCTCCGATATTGTTTCATTGCTCTCAGCTCTGAGGTATACCATGGAGCCGTACAAGCTCTACACAGGAGAGGGTGCTCAGGAGCAATGATGTCAACTGCCTGGGTCATTTCTGTATTCCACAGTTCAACCAGGGCTTCGACAGGAGCGCCAGCCCTAACAGCCGGAAAACACCCAGAGCCCTTTGGAAACAATCTGGATCCATTAGTCTCTGGGGGCAGACCAACTTAATAGGTCCCCCACCCTTGCAGAGGGGAAAAGCTGCTGTGAGTCTAAACTTCAGCAAGCAGTGATCTGTCCATGACAGAGAGACTCATGTAAGGCCCCTCACATTCAGATCACCAACTCCATGTCCAGTTGCAAAAACTAGATCTAGAGTATGCCCTGCTACATGTGTTGGGCCAATGGCGTATTGGGACAATCCCATGGTTGTCATGGAAACCATGAAATCCTGAGCTGCCCCGGATAAGGCGGCCTTGGCATGAATGTTGAGATCCCCCAGAACCAACAGTCTGGGGGATCTCAACAGTACACCCGAGACCACCTCTGTCAGCTCAGCTAGGGAGTCTGTTGGGCAGCAGGGTGGGCGGTACACCAACAGAATCCCCAGTCTGTCCCGTTGACCCAACATAAGGTGCAAACACTCCAGACCAGTAGTCACAGGGGCAGGGTGCTTGCAGAGGGAAGCCATGACTGTTGAAGTGTCAAACGAAAGATTTAAATGTGTGGTGTGGATATGACCATTTCCTTACAGTTACTTAAATCTTGCTTTTTAAATAAAAAAAAGAGAGAGAGAACTACCTTTTGGCTAATGGTAGGAATCTCGTTTTGGAATTCTGCTTAGATTTTTCATATTTAGGAAGTTCACTTCTTTTGCTGTTGCCCACTGCCCTTTTAAGACTTCGTACCCAAACAGGAACAGCTGTTGAGTTCAGGTGTTGAGAAGCAGGAGTGGGTGCTGAATTCAGTCTGCCTCCCTATCCCTCTCTTAAATGTTAGACAGGCACCGTCTCTGTTATCTTTTCGGCACCTACTGTAGACTTTCTTCTTTCAAAAAGCCTTTGAAATAGATACCTTTATATCAGACAGCATCTGTACTGGAATTGTCCTTAAAATGTTTTGCTTCTTAGATATTATTGTTTTATCACTTGTTTGCCATGCATGCTCCTTATGGAAGGGTGAGATATAAATTTAATAAGTAAATGTATGTTGTTTACCACAGCTTACGTGTGGTTTAAAGAGGAACACACATAAAGCTGTGCATGCTATATATACTGATCTAGCAATGGGAGCCCAACAGTGTATTACTCATCATAACACATGGAATCCAACTCAGGCAATTCTCTGTTCCAGGAAGTTTGATTAAATGACTGGATCTTTCTTACTAGATGCAGATACAGAAGCAAGCCCTTAAAGTTGACAGAGGAGAGCCTGGCTGGGAGTCCAGAGTCTGTGAGTTCAAAACTCCACTCGTGTCTCCTGGCTGTAAAGGGCCAGCTAAAGATCACCCCCACAGTGAGTGGCTCAGGGGTTACGTGCCCTACCAACTGAGCAGCCGTGGGCAAGCTGCATAGTCCCAAGGAGCCCAGTTGCCCCCCAGCTGGTAGTTGCAGACAAGGAAAACTCTATTCATAAGGTAGCCATAAGTTTGGATCGACCTGAAGGCAATCTATTTCCATTTTTAACTGATTTTGTAGGTAGAAACTTGATTCACACATTTCCAGATTAATGTACAAGCATTTGGGGTGGGATGGGTGAATGAGTGAAAGAGCATCGGCCACTTGGACATTCCTCTCCTTTCCACCCAGTTGTTGCTGGATTTAGAGTACTTTAACATGTCTTGTTGCAAAATTGCAGGCATTTGTCTGTCATATAAAAACACACACGCGAAATGCAAAATAGTGATTGGTTTAAAATCTCAATCAAAACATGTATTTTATTTACAAGGGGTTTTTTGGCACTGTATGTACTGTGTGCACCAAAAAAATGGGTCTTTGCTATTTTTAATTTTTTAAAAAAGGGGGGGAATCATTAGCTTTTCCATTCCACGTTTTCTCTGCCTCTGCCCCCACTCTTTTCATAATTGAAAAATGATGTTGATTAATGATGATGTTTTTAAAAATGATGTTTTTAAAAAAGAAAAAAATCTGGATGCTGTGAGAATCTAACGTAAAGCTGAACAGTCTTAGAAAAACAAAGTTCTGACAATTGTGGCAGGAAAAAACATAAAGCCCCATGCCAAGGGGTAAGACACATGGAAAGCTGTCACTGAGGTCCATCATTGTTCATTCGGCAAGTTATTTTTTTCTTTCACTCAAAATTGTTTCAAGTAGCCTTTAAGGAACCATTGCCAAAAATGATCGTTAATAATGGCACCAAAGTGCATGTCACACCACAGACTTAAGACAAAAGATTTTTGTCCTCAAATAGCTTAGAATTAAGGTTGAGAGATTAATAGTAAAACAAACAAAAAACAAATTCTATTTTCCTGCCCACATTTGCAAACTGAAAAAAGGCAGAGTCCATTTCAACACATGTGGATCAACTTGGCCAACTCAGTTATCACTTCCTCTTATATCATAGGCCATAAGGCCACAAGAAAAGCCGTTGCCTTTGATCTGCTGGATCAGGCCTGAGGCCAATCTAGTCCATCATCCTGTTCTCACAGTGGCCATCTAGATGCCAATGGGAAGGCCAGAAGGAAGTTGGCAGCCTCACATTACAAAATCAAACCTTATTAACCACCTCCTCTACCGCCTCTTCAGTATAAACCATGCCAAGGGGGTTCTGGGGAATCTCTACTGGCCATTCCAGAACCACTGGACTGTCACTTGGTGACAACAGGGAATCAGACTTCCTTGGTGGTAGCACCCACCCTTTGGAATGCTCTCCCCCACATGGTTGGAGAGGCACAGACAGTAACTATTTTTGGAATGCCTCTTGAAAGACATTTTAAACATTGATTCCTAATTAATTTTGTGTCCTGTTTAGTTTTATCTATAGTATACTGTTGGTATTTAGCTGTTTAAAAGTTTTATTTGAATGCTGTTGTTGTATTTTCCCCCAAATTTTATTTTTATTTTCAGAATACAATTATCAACTTATTTACAAGAAATGAATTACAATACATCAAGCTGTTGACCTGGTTATGTCAAGCTAACAAAATTGCAAGATTGTTCACAGCAATCACACACACACTCAATCAAATTCACATCAGTATTTGTTGAAAAATTCTCATCCCGACACATCCTTCATTAAGAGTCCATGAGTAGACGGAATGCTTATATGAATTTATACAGATTTTCCCTCAATTACATTTTATGTAAGCCATTTGGAGATTTCTTTTTATATGAAGTGGTACATGTTTTATTTATAAATGAAGAATATTTAAATCAATATTTTTGTGCTCATTATATTATCTGACAGAAAAATCCAATGGTTGGAAAATTTGCCAGAGGACTGAGGCCAGAAAAAGGATGGAAATCCTGGTGAAAACAGGGAAATAAAGCCTATTCAGAGCAAAAAATAAATGGCTTTCTTAAAGTGATGATTTCTTATAATGGAAGAGTAATCACTTCTAAAATCAGATTTAAAATAGTGAATGAGACCAATCTCATGAGCACACCTCCAGTAGTCTGTCTTGTCATGTAGATTTCAGTTCTCCTTTGTATAACCTCCATGCTAGACCTCAGGACTTCCGAATGTCAGGATCATCAATATTTTTCTGGAGGACCATTCAAACAGATGCCTTGATTAAATTGCCAACGGCATCTCTGAGCAACTGAGGTCTTGGAACCTCCCTCTGGATTCTTAAGTCTCAAACACACACATCATATCCTACCTAATGAATCTTAATTACATTCCAAGCAACAATTATTCTTGATTATGCTTTAACAGCAATAATGAAGGGAACTGGAGGGAGGAGCACAGTCCAAATAACCATCTGGGAACGACACCACTCAAGGCTAAGCATTCTCAGTCTACCAGACAGTGGGAAAATGGAAAAATACAAGGATAGGGTTACAAAATAACGTAGCTGTTCTTTAATGGCTGTATAAAAGGGGTATTTAGGGTGAAATTCACCATAATGAAGAGATTCAGCTCAAGTCTCAAGTACTCGTTTAACTCCCATTGGGATTTATTTACTTGTGTAGGATAAGGCATATTGTAGTTTAGTTCACCACAATGGCCCTGTAAATAAGGAATTTGGAGTTTGGAGAAAGGTTCTTTTGATTCCATCCAAGCCTCATTGACTTTTATGGGGGTGGATGAACTCTAGACTTAGAGCTATTTTATTGTCTTGTAGGAGTTGCAGATGTGACTTTAAAGCCTGACAATGGTTTGCAGGGGTACTGCCTTCTCTCTCCCCCCCTTCCAGACTTCTTCAAGTAGCATAAATATGTTTCCAGAACAATTGGTTGTGATATTATAGGAAGAAACGTAGACCTATAACGAAAAGGAATGAAACAGGAATGAAAAGGGACAAGAGATGGTAGCCCACAGGCCTCACTCTAAGAGCTTGCTGCTACCAATGCCATTGTTTTATACATCTCTGTTGTCTCTAAGTTGGTAATGGAGTAGTAATATGCCCCTGTCAGGGAACCAAATTTTGCCCAGAGGGCTCCAGTCACTAATCTCTACTCTAATCTGTAGAGGGCATCTCTTTGTCTTCCAGATCTGTCTACACCTCTGGTACCCTCCTCATTGCCTTTTCTTCAGCAGCCACTGCTGTAACGTTATTTCCAGCACTATCGTTTCTCTCTGTTGGTGGGATCCTCCTTATCCTCTCCAACATGCAGGTTGGAAATCTCTTTGGAAAACATCGCTCAACCATCATTACCCTCTACAATGGGGCCTTTGACTCTTCCTCTGCTGTTTTTCTTGTCATCAAGCTACTGTACGAACAAGGCCTCTCACTGAGAACCATGTTCCTCTTTATATCTGCCTGCAGTGCCTGGCACTTGATCTGTACTTTCTTCCTGATGCCCCGCAGCCATATTCCATATCCACTTCCCCCAGGATACACATATGGAGTAAGCTTCCAGAGGAAGTCCCGTTCATATTGCACCTACAAGGAACAGCATTGCCCCAAAGTCCTGGATGAGGATGAAGCATAGGACTTCGATAATCCGCTTGCTGACTCAGCATTCAAAGAAGAAAATGCCACCATCAAAGTGATTGGGGGCAAAGGAGATACTGAGACTGCACCAAATGTCAAGGAGCCAGCTGTTCTTTCTTTCTGGAGCTGTCTGTTCTCCAAATTGTTTTTCTGGCATCTAGTGTGGCTGTCGGTGATGCAGCTGCGCCACTATCTCTTCATTGCATCTGCGGAGTGCTGTCCCAGGAGACTGTTCCAAGTGGTCCGGAGCCTGGTCGGTCCAGTTGCTCCGGAACCGATGGAACATGATAAGGTCACCTGTGATGAATTTGCAAAGCACTTCACGGAGAAAATTGATCGTATCAAAAGTGCTATTCCGTACGCTGTGGATACAGTGAGTGAGCCAGAGGTGACCAGTGCTGCTCTGGTGGTGTGGGATAGGTTCCAGCTTCTTCCTTCTGATGAAGTGGACAAGGTGCTTTCAACCTTAAAGCCAACCACCTGCTTACTTTATCCTTGCCCATCATGGCTCATTATGAGCTGTAAAGATAAACTGGGCGAGGGGATCAAGCTGGTGGTAAATGCTTCACTTGAACAGGAAGTAATGCCATTAGCGCTCAAGGAGGCAATAATAAAACCACTCTTAAAGAAGTCCTCCTTGGATCCTCGAGATTTGAATAACTTCTGCCCAGTTTCAAACTTGCCATTCTTAGGCAAGGCAGTTGAGCGGGTGGTGGCAAAGCAGTTGCAAGCACACTTGGAAGAAGCAGATTATCTGGATCCATTTCAATCGGGTTTCAGGCCTGGACATGGGACTGAAACAGCATTGGTTGCCTTGGTAGATGATATGAGGAGGGCATGGGATAGGGGCAAAGGCACCTTCCTTGTCCTCCTCGATCTCTCAGCAGCTTTTGATACCGTTGACCACTGTATCCTCTTGGACCGCCTGGAGAGGTTAGGCGTGGAAGGCACTGTATTGCAGTGGTTCCACTCCTTCCTCTCCGGTAGGTACCAAAGAGTAGCATTGGAGGAGGAGGTTTCGGACCCTTGGCCTGTCACTTGCGGGGTGCCACAGGGTTCCATCCTCTCTCCGATGTTGTTTAACATCTATATTAAGCCGCTGGGGGCGATCATCAGGAGATTTGGGCTGCAGTGTCATCAGTATGCGGATGACATGCAGCTCTATCTCTCATTTAAATCTTCACCAAGGTTGGCTGTAGAAACCCTGTCCAAGTGCCTGGAGTCGGTGAGTGGCTGGATGGGGAGGAATAAGCTGACACTGAATCCAGACAAAACCGAGGTACTGTTTGTGGGAGACAAGGGAAGGTTGGGGGATATAGACCTGCTGCTCAATGGGGTTTGTTTGCCCCTAAAAGACCAGGTCCGCAGCCTGGGGGTCATCCTTGATTCCCAGCTGTCCATGGAGGCTCAAGTTTTGGCTGTGAGCCGGGCGGCGCTGTATCAACTCCATCTGATACGGAGACTGCGCCCCTACCTTCCCAACCATCTGCTCCCACCAGTAGTACATGCCCTGGTCACCTCTCACCTAGACTACTGTAATGCGCTCTACGTGGGGTTACCCTTGAAAACGGTCTGGAAGTTGCAACTGGTACAGAATGCAGCGGCTCGTCTGATCACCATATCACTCCAGTGTTAATGGAGTTGCACTGGATACCGGTTGCTTACCGAGCCCAATTCAAGGTGTTGGTTTTAACCTTTAAATTCCTATACGGTTTTGGACCAGTCTATCTGAAGGAGCGCCTCCAGCATCGGCAGGGATGCCGCTCAACAAGATCAGCCTCAGAAGACCTTCTCTCGATCCCACCGGTTAAAACAGCTAGGCTGGTGAGGACCAGAGGGAGGGCCTTTTCAATAGTGGCCCCCACCCTATGGAACTCTCTCCCAAATGATCTCCGCCATGCCCCTTCTATGATGAGCTTCCGCCGAATTTTGAAGACTTGGCTTTTCCGGCAGGCCTTTAGAATGGGTTAAGTTTTACTGTTGGGTTCTTAAATTTTGATTTTTAATGTTCAATGTATTTTATCTTGTACGTCGCCCAGAGTGGCTGGTCAACCAGCCAGGTGGGCGACTAATAAATATAATATAATAATAATAATAATAATTGGCACCCTCAACCCCATGCTGACACAGTTGGCTGCTGGAGACTCTGCCCTTGTGAGTAGCTACACCAATGCTTTTGCCTTCACCCAGCTCTGTAGAGTCCTCTGTGCCCCCTGGCATGGGCTTATCCTTGACCGTCACAAACATTGACGTAAAAAGGAGGAAAATTTTCAAGGGGTACCAGATTCTGTTGCGGACCTGCGTTCCTGTGTGCTGTCACTGGCCATCACAGTGCTGCAGTGTGTGGTCTTCTCAATTTGCGCCTCCATTCCAGTGCTGCCTGTGCAGTATGCCACCTTTATCCTGCAGGTTCTGAGCCGCTTCTTCCTCTATGGGGGCAATGCTGCTTTCTTAGCTATTGCCTTCCCCTTGGAACACTTTCGGAAGCTGTATGGTCTAGTGATGGGACTCTCAGCCGTGGTCTCTCCTTCAATACCCCTGCTTCTCACTCATCAAGGGCCCACTTGAGGGGGATCCCTTTTATGTGAATATTGGTTTCATAGTCTTCACATTGCTGGCTTTCGTTAACCCTTTGATGGTGTGGTGGGAGTGCAAACAACGATGGAAGGAACAGCACAGCACCCTCTCTCCAGCCTTGACTGTAGGGAAGTCAGGCCTGGAGTTGTCCATCTGAGTCCTTCATTGTGTAGACTTTGGGAACCCTCCTAACAAAAGGGAACCTTCAGAAGATATGAAAAGGGAACTGGAGAACAAGCCTCCGCTCTCAGAGCCTTGCTCCCAGCAAAATCAGGCCATAGTCCAACACAATCAGGTGTGCTTAAGCCTATTGAAACAACTGGACTTAGATGTGTGTTTTTCAAAACAAACTCTAATCTGTACTCTGCCTTTGACACTTAGGATAGGTCCTAAATATATCACATTTTTGTGGTTGTAATTTGTTTTGAACTATTTTTAATGTTGTATTTTAAATTGCTGTGATCTTCCCTTGGACTTTAGAGTGAAGGGCTGGTAATGAATCACAATCATAATTGAGTCCTGCTGGATCTGGCCTAAGGCCTACCTAGTCCAGCATCCTGTTCTCAGTTTATTTTTATATCTCCCCTTTCCTCCAAGGATCTCAAGGTGGCATACATACATGCTTCTTCCCATCCTGATTTTATCCTCACATCAACCCTGTGAGGTAAGTTAGGCTGAGAGACAGAGACTGGCTCAAAGTCACCCAGTGAGCTTCCTAGCTGAGCGGGAATCTGAACCCTGTCTCACAGGTCCCAGTCTGACACTTTAACCACTACACCACATTGGCACTTATAGTTGCCAACCAGATGTCTATGGGAAGCCTACATAAGAACATAAGAACATAAGAAGAGCCTGCTGGATCAGGCCAGTGGCCCATCTAGTCCAGCATCCTGTTCTCACAGTGGCCAACCAGGTGCAGAACGTGAGTATAATAGCACTGTGATTCTCAGCAACTGGTATTCAGAGGCATACTGCTTCTGACAGTGGAGACAGAACACAGCCTTATCCTCCATGAATTTATCTAATCCTCTCTTAAAGTCAGCCAAGTTGATGGCTGTCACTACATCTTCTGGGAATGAATTCCACAGTCTAACTATACACTGCTTTATGAAGCACTTTCTTTTGTCTGTCCCGAGTTGTCAACATTCAATTTCACTGGATGGCCCAAAGTTTCCTATCCACCTTCTCCCCACCATTCACAATTGTGTATATCTCTATCATGTCCTCCCTTACTTTTACTTTTTCACATGAGGTCATTGGGTGTTGCTTAATTTTCTTTAATAATAAATGAAATGAGTATCAAAATTTTGTGTTGTTTGCTCACTCAAGTTCCCTTTTCTCTAATACTGGGTTTTGGTTCAAGATCTGACAACGTTCAGTGTCAAAAATATGTATCAAAGTAGAAAATCAGACAGGGGGCAAATACTTCTTCACATTACTGTATGGCTGAAGGTGTTAAGGGATGGGTCAAGAGCACCTATTAGATTATAGCATCAGCTATTTAAATGTATTTAAATGTAACTTAATTTAAATTTAAATGTAACTTAAAAGAATTTAATATGTAACTTAAAAGATAGAAATATGAGTGTAGTATAAGCATGCACTGACAATGTATAGACAGATACAAGCAAAAGCTACAAAAGGCAAACAGCCTTAGAAATTTTTACCAGTTGTCCCTGACATTTGTTGAAGAAAGAACCATCTACTCTTGAGTGTTGAGGTCTACACACGAGGGGGAGATTACTCTTTTACAGATGGGAATGTAATGTGATGTATGCTGTCCTTTGAAATGTAACATGTTAGTGTACATCCCCTATGTATGTGCTGTGCAAGACCTATGTTCTGATATATGGCTATGTCCACAATGTATAGTAAATTAGATGTATTAATAATAGAAATTGATAAGGATTTCTGTTGTTGATCTTCCATTATTTACATGAGATATCCAAAGACCTAAGAAGGCTCTTAGGTGGGATCTCTGCTCAATTGGTTTGCCTTGTTATACCTAACTGCTGGCAAAAACTGTGGAAGCTCAGGGGATCACAAGGTTTGTTATATACAGATCAAGGGGAGATGCAAGAATCCTCAATCCCATGCATTCACAGATTGAGATGGTCAATCTAGGAGACATTGATGCCATTCACAGCAAAAGTGAGATAGAAAACTCTATTGAATAAAGCACTTTAACAACTTAAATCCCCTGATGAAAGCCCTTGTGTAGGGCTGAAACGCGTTGGGTATTTGAAAGAAATTTATTCTCTTTTATAGAAATCAATAAAGAAAAAAATATAAATTTGGAATTTCCCTTTTTTGACATTCTGGGGTTTCCCCTCTTTTTTTCTTAATAAAGGTTTTCTACACCTGCTCTAGAGTTTCACAAAGGACAGGTGTCACCATAACACCTCTTGAACTCATGAACTCTATGGTTACCTCCACAATTAGGTTTTCCAACTGCAGCAAAGATGTAAATTGTGCATAGCTTGAAAAATGAAAGGCAAAGAGGAATTACCATACTAAATATTACAGGGGAGGAGTCTGCTGGTCATTCCTAATCTCATGAGTATGCCTAGGAGGAGTATTAGATTTCTTACCCACACTGCAGGGCAGGTTACAACAATTTTAAAATACAAAATTAAAATCACTTTAAAACAAATCAGTCATATGTGTGTGGTTTTAAAATACATTAAAACAGCTTAATCAAATCAGTCATGTACAGTGTGTGTATATGTGTGTGTGGTGTCAAAGCCCAAGGTAAAGAGGGGCATATATGATAAAAACTATATTATTATTTTTACTGAGACCCCCCCTCTGAAGATCTTAACACTCCTGAGCGGGACTGTAGGGAAGGAGGTGATCGTTCATATATTTGGAGCCTAAGTTGTTTTGGGTTTTTGAACACTAATGTGAGCACCTTGAAAGTTAACCTGTTTCAGCATGACTGGCCCAAGTCCAGAAAAAGCTAAACCCCCTTCATGCATATAGTACATGAAAGGACAACACTTGATGATGCGAGAGACCCTGCTGGCCCCACCCCCAATGCCTGCTCATTGAGCATGAATGAACATCTATTCTTCAGACATCCACAATCAACACATGGACATTAGTAGGCAGAGGCTAGCCCAGCCTGCTTATCACACGAAGGGGGCTTTAGTCATGCTTAAATCTCATGAAAATCAGTATGACTAGTTAATTGCAACTATTATGTCCCGTTCATTTCAACACATCTTCATTGTGACTAATCTTCCTTGAATTTGAGACAGATAATCTAATCTACTAAGGGAATTTATATCCTCCCTTTATGGTATATCAATCCCATCGTGGCATACAAAGAATTAAATTATTATTATTTATTTGACAATAAATAAATTGCACATGGACAGTCTTCAGTTCCAGTTCTGTGTCTCTGGTTTTCCGTTCATCTTCTTTTTCACTTTAATTGCTCCTCTTTCCTTAATCAGAATAAATAGGTTAGAGATAGGAGATAGGGTTCTTAGAAGGGCATTGTTGGCCTATTCCGGTAAAAATATAAAAAGCATCAAAAACTGATACACAACACAAAAATTAGGCAGCATTATGTTGGCGATCATTCTAAACGTGAGATTGGTAGTTCAATGTTTAGATCAGCCTAGAAAATGTTTATTTTAGCCCCTTTGGTTGAGCATTCTGAAGGTCACTTAACACAATATGGCCTCTGGAGAATAGTGCCCCAAATACACTAAACATGGCTCACATTTACTCTGCTAATAGCACAATCCAAACCCAAGATTAGCCAGAATGAGTGAGTTTGGAATAGATGGATCTCAGGGTATCCCAGTTGAGCTGGAGCTTGACCATCGTAACTCCCGCATCCCAGCTAGCTAGGGCTTCAGTCAGTGGAAGACCCAAAATGGGGGTGTGGCAGGGGTGTGGAATAGGTATAAGGGGAGACTTATACCTATTCCAAGCCTCTTTCAGCTTAGACACGTGACCTGTCAACCCAGCAGAACTTATGCCTGCAAAAAGGGTTGTTTTACACTCTGTTTTAAAGGCTTGTTTTCCCCACTGTGGGGCTGAACCAGCAGCAGCCCCACTCGTGAACAGAGTATGGAATAGGGGTAAATTCCAGCAGCTTAATTTAAGCCAGCATAAGTTCCACCAATTTGCTATCCTTAGGACTGCTCTGCCTGCTTTCAAGCTTGCACCAGAAGGCTATGATGCCATTTGGTCAAACATGATGCTCCTTTTAGGTACAAAGCTCTACAAAAAACATTTGCTTACCAAGGTCTTCATAACATACTTTGTAACCCGTTTCTTTTAAGAATCAGTCAACAGGACTGATTTTATTGCTTTGCTTGCAAATCTCCTAAAATAATCAAAGACCAACAAAACCGAAACCCACAAAGACATCCATTGTGGTTTCTCCTTACCAATTTTTATTGGTGGTATTATTTGCAATGTAGATCTTTGGGTTGGCTCCAGGCTTTTGCTTTAATAGCTTTATGCAACAGTTCTACATCTGGTAGTACTTATGGAGCAATACACGGTTTAAGATCTCTTACTGAGCATCCCAGATCCAAGCCAGCATCCTTAATCTTCATTAAGAGAGCAACTTCTCCATCCAGGTTCAGGGCCTCAGATTCTGAATGTGAATTTATATAGCTTTAAAAATAAACAGTGTGGAGCCTCCATCTTGCAAAGTGGCATATACCTAGCTTTGTGCTTTTTTGTTGACCCCAGAGGAATAATTGACGTCACTTAAAGTAGGTTAGAGAAGAAAGCATCATCTGGAATAGATATATCATTGATGAACTATAATGGCTTTATAGCACTGATTCAACTCCTCACCCCAAGATTTAGTAAACTCCATCCACCTCATTAACTTCAATTTCAGAGGAAGAGAGGAGAGCCCCCCCCACCCTTGCTTCATCGACTTTAGGGTCCTTCAAAACTATCAAGAGGCTATTTTATTTGTCTCCCTTCTCCCACCCCAGTCCTGAAGCAATCACGAATTTATATAACTTTAAAAATAAACAATGTCAGTGTCAGAACGATTTCTGATAGGGACAAATAAAAGTTCCAAGGCTATGGTAGGATTAGAACATATGGTCCTCCTGCATAAGATTAAGGAGGGAAGATTTCAGCACACTGGCAAGGACCATAGCTCAACAGGAAAAAATATCACTTCCAGGAATTTTGTATCTAAACTCAAAGTTAATGACCCAAATACATTGTTTGAAAAGATTCAGCGTGATCCTAGAAGAGAGGATCAGATTGGACAGATTGTCATATACTGAGCAGCACTGGAAAAGTTTCAAAATAAATTCTGTTTCAGACAAAACACATGGAAAACTTAATTAGTTTGCAAGAGACAATTTGGATCAGTAAATCTGGAAAGGGTAATGGGAACCAACAAGTTATTCTTGCTTTTTCCACAATGTCTGAAGTTGGGAGTAGAATTTACCTGCCCTATCACTGTATCTGGAGCTCACAAAGCTCCCTTGTTGTTATGTGCCTTCAAGTTGATTACGACTTATGGTGACCCTATGAATCAGTGGCCTCCAAGAGCATCTGTCATGAACCACCCTGTTCAGATCTTGTAAGTTCAGGTCTGTGGCTTACAGGGCAGATATGCAAGTACTATCTTCAGACATTAGAGAAGCAATGCAGAAACAGAAAAGGAGAGAGTTGCTTCGTCTTCCTCATCCCTTTCAAAGATGTAACATCCCAACATGCTCTATGCTAAGGAAATGGTAGATCCTCAGTTGCTGGAATGAAGTGCCCAGTTTTACCCATCACCAGTCTACACTAAATTACCTACGGTTAAGGGAAGGAATATCCTATGAAGTTAATATGGACATATGGAATTGCTTTATTTAGAACGAGACAACTGGAACACCCAAGCCCAATATTATCTAATGTAACTGGTATCATTCCATGGTCTCAAGCAGCAGTCTGTCTCATTCATGGTATCTGGGATCTCTCTAACTCAACCCTAACTATGCTGGATAGGGCTGATGGGAGTTTAGTCCTACATCATCTGGAGGAACAGGTTCCTAACGTTCCAACTAGCCCATTAGGCTTGATGAATACTATGGCTTTTTCACAACCATTTTACTTTTTCTTTTGACATTACCCATCAGAATATATAGATAATTTGAATTTAACTCCATTCCTCCCATCTTCTTCCTCCTCAGTCTTTGTTTTGCTTTGCTATATTTCTGCCCACAGTAAAGGGTCTCCACTGGTAAGAATCTTCATTAGTATTGCTCATTTAATACTGAAAGAACAAATGCCCGAAGAAAGCATCCTATGATCTATTATCTTCCTTGGTATGTATACTGCGTAGCTTAAATTTAGCATTTGATGCATCTACAACTGCAATATGCTTTACTGTAGAATGATCAGGACTTGAGATGAATATAGGAAGGTGCCTTATATAGAATCAGACTACTGGTCCATCTTGCTCAAGTATTGTCTATGCTGACAGTAGCAGGTCTCCAGGGTTTCAGACAGGGTTCTTTTACAGCTCTACCTATAGATTGAACCTGGGTCCTTTTGCATGCAAAGCAAGTGCTCTACATTGAGGTATGACCCTTCCTCAACTTTTGACACTAGTAATTACTGAAGCACACAATGGACACAAAGTTGTTGTGTCTAAGTGGAGGGGAAATGGTACTTACCTAGAAGTCAACATTTCTGACTACACAACTTATATCAAGGGTATGTTAAAGAATGCAACCAGTTTGTTAAATGAAAACTTATAACTTGCTTTCATAATGTTTTGAAAGTTGAGATCAGTCAGGTTCAAGGAGTGAGTTCCCCTGCCCCTACAGCCTAGAAGTGCATAGCCAGCCAATGGAAGTGACAACTTCCTCTTCATCAACTGAAAAATATTAATACCATGATAAGGAGTTTTTTTTTGGGGGGGGGGAACAAATGCTAACCAGTTTTTTTTCTTTCAAATAGCATCTGGGTTATACCTACCACAAGTATGCGGGGGGGGGAAATAAATAATTCTTGAAGATTGGCAACCACAAAAATCACACTATTTTGTTGCATTTTCCGGAGCAATCAACACTATTTCAAAGAAGCTATGTGAACAAAAACCACATTCAGTACAGAAAGTTTAATCTGCAATACAATGAAGTCTGTTCTGGAGATTCCATACAAGAACTTCAAAGACCACTGACAGAAGTTTAGTATCTTTTAAAAAATTATTTCATTTTGAATAAATTTAGCACCTATTTCTAGTTCATATAATCAAATAGCCACATTTAGCCTGTAAACTATGAAAAGCAACACATACACAAACAAAAAGATCTGGGCTACATTAAATAATGTGAAAGGAGGATGGGAGAACTGCAGGATACAGAGGCATAATAATAATATTTTTAAAAGACAAGATTTAAAAATCTTACCGCAAGAATATTAACCGTAATAAAAAGAGAAGACATTAAAACCAGCAGTTTGCTGGATGCCAATAAGTAATAGAACCCATAAGAGAAGCAGAAAATGATGCTAAGTTAAGGAGAAAGGGCCTTTTTTATTATGGAAAAAACTTCCCAACAGACATTACAACAAAATAGTACCAAAACGGTGACTGTGTGGTCCCCCCTTCTTGCTAATAAATCAAATGTCAAAGATTGATCTGCAGTTAATAAACAGGCTAAGCCTTTTCCAAGGATTTGTAGTACTCTGTAAGCACAGCCCATGCTTTAGGAGCCATGAAACCTTCAGGAGGATTTCGTCCTTCCTGAGCCAGCTTGCGCATGCGAGTTCCTGAAATGAATTCAAAGTCTTCAAGGCTGAAATGGAAAGAAACAAAAGCAGAAGAAAAGAGGATGGATCAATATTTTCAACAAAACTTTATATTTGAAAATGTAACTGTGATCTTCAAGTGCTGAGCAACACAGACTTGAGGGACAGCGATATTTATTATACATATAAAAATAATATACACAAAAGTAGGACTTGTAACAAAACATTGCTGTGTGGAATGCTCCTGTTCAGGGTTCCGGGCAGCCATGCCCTTCACTAGGGTGCTCCATTCTATTCCCCTTTCTCTCTCCCTCTAACAATCAGCCAGCATTCTGTGGCCACCAAGCACTCAGTCGTCACTGGGCTATTTAGAGGGATTGCCACCCTTATTTCACACTTCTGTAAACCTCTGGGTTCCCTCAAGCCTGCTGATATCTTCCTCTAGTGTGTGGATGGTGCTGTTTTGATCATGTAAGGATCCACACTTAGGCAATAAGGCTGCTATGAGTATATATACTTATGTTTTTACACATAATCACCTTATGAAATTCATTTCTGCAAGACATGGCGTTAGCCACTTAAGCTACTGGCTTCTTAGAAAGATTAGATAAATTTTACAATGAATAGGTCTTTATCACAGTCACTCTGATAAGTGAAAAAGGGAGCACCATACTCAGAAGCAATATCCTTCTGACTACCAGTTTTTAGGATAAAATAAAACAAAAACAAAAGAGGTGGGCATCAATGCCTGGCTTGTGAGCTTGTCAGGGACACCTATAGGAAACAGTCCTACATGGAGTGCGTGTTATCCAACAAGGCAATTCCTAGCCTTAAATAAAACAGTAAAATCATTTTCCTAGAATGGAAGACATTTTCACTGAGTCAGGAACATAACATTTCTCAAAGTGTCAGAAGGACACATGGGGTAAATATCCAAAATCCAGGTCACAGTGAAATAAACACAATATACCTAGGTTGCATTTTATTAAAGCAAATTTAAAAGGATGCAAAAGAGAAAACAACTTGTAAGTACTGTGAAGCAACAGTGATTAATCCAACAGTAAAATGCAATGGTTTTACTTACTCTGTTTATTCAGTTTGCAACATCTATTTCTTACACATTCTCTGCTAGCTTGTTTGAAATATAAGCCAAATGCTGACCTCAGTTTGGCAAGGGGCGGGGATGAAAGCCAAATGAATGCAGGAGATAATTTGTTTGCCTGAATATTAAGCTATGCTTAACAAATAAGAACTAGAGTCTTCTCACAGTGCGTGCAACAGAATAGCAGCATAAAACTTTGATTTAATTAGTTGGATACAAAGTTGTAATATCCAATATAGTCATCTTGTATTCAGTTCAAGATTGGATTGTTGCAACTCTTTTGACTGCCCCTATCCAACAGAACTGTGTGTAGAGCTGCCCTTGACAATGTTGAGAAAATTCAGTTAGTGGTACAGAATTCTGCTGCCCAACTGTGGGCATACTCATATTTCACCTCTTTTGTGCCACCTATTCGTTTCTGGGGCCAATTCAAGGTACCAGTTTTGACCTGCATGCTTGCTTTATCCATTGGGTCCTCTTTTTCGCTTTTTTGAATGGCAGATTTCTATCTAAAGTCCTTCTCCTTTTGTTTGAAATGTTCTGCTTGTTGAGACTGGGTCCATTCAATTCCTTCCAGCCTTTAAGAAGCAGCTTCAAGTATTTTGGCTTCCATTACAGCATAACTTGAGTTGGTTATCAATCTCCTATTTCTTTCTCTCTCTCTCTCTCTTTTTAAAAACACGGTTATTTATTAAGTTGCCCGCTTTTAGGCAGGAACATGTTTTTGTTTTTTTGTTTTTTTAAGTGACATCAAAATGTGCATAACCCAAAACTGGGAGAACTCATATACAAAATAACTTTCTCTGCCCATGAGCATACAAATAAATAATCTAATACTTTTTTGTCACATTTATGAAATCCAGAGGTTTCAAAGGCTTTGGGAACATTAGTTTTATTGTCTGCCTCATTAGAGTATGTAATGAAGCTCCACCATTCTACAATAAACATATTTTTACTTTTTGTCCTTTTGCACCCTTCAATTTCTGTACCAGTTTTTCTATTAATGGTAATTGCCAAACTTTGCTCTACCACAGAGGGATAGAAATACCTTTCAAATCTTTCCAGAACCTAATTAGTGTCCAAGCCACAACCAATAAGAAACCAGTTAACTATTTATCTTTAAGGGCCTGATTGTCACTCATATATAAATTTAATAAAGTTAATTTTGGAGTTTTATGAACTGCCTGTTCTGTAATTTTTTTTATTTCTGTAAATACCAAATACCAAAATTTGGCAACCTTGGCACATGCCTACCACATGTGGGGGAAATAGCCCTCTCAACATCCCCTCCAGCAGAGGGGGAGACAGTTTTACTGATATATGATAGCTTGACAGGGGTAAGATACCATTTTTGCACTTCTTTTAGCATTACTAACTTTGTGGCCACTGATATTGAGTGATATGGAAATTTTATCCACATGGATATCTATACTGCCTCTTCTGTCTCTATATTCCACTCCATTTCCCACATTCTCCTCAGACTATCTGGCGAGCCCATATCTTTAGAGAAGTGCATAGATGTGCGATACCAAATCCTTGCTTATATCTTCTAAAGATCGCAACAGAACTTCAAACGGAGAAAGATCCCTCAGAGGTTGTCTCTTGATATCAGGTCACCAAATAAAATTCCCAACCTGATACCAAGAGAGCTAAGAAATCTGTCTGTCCCCATGTTGTGTGTGCCAATATTCCCTAGTCAAAGGATTTGTCTCCGCATAAAATTCTTTAAGTCTGAACAACTGTGCCTTTTTATATTTTTCTACGTGAAGCTGCTTACTCTCCACTGCAAAATCTTGATGAGCCCTTAAGGGGATAAATGGATATATCCCTGGCATAAGCTTTTCTTTACATGTTTTCCAAACTCGCGTCATTGCCCCTGAAGAGGATTTCCATCCAATATGATCAAGTATAATATTTTTTCTTAATCATTGGAAAGATCACTGGACAGATACAGTATCTTTTCAGGATAAAGTATTCAATTTGAACCCAATGAACTGCAGGAACACTTTAAATTTTGTATGGCGTCTGGTTTTTATAGGGTCTTAATATTTTATCTTAAATTCTCACAGTTTTCAAACATTTAAAATGTGAGGCAGTAGAAAGAGCAAAATACACATTTTTCTTAGGCATCAAAACATTCCATGCCAAATAAGAAATCATACTGCTAAGTGTATAAGAACACACCTGCAGGACCATACCAAAATCCCATCTAGCCTAGCACTGTGCCCACAAGCAGGACATACAAGCAACAGCTTAGCCATTCTGTTGTCATCCAGCAACTATATCCATGGCATATAGCCTCTGAAGATGTGGTCCTACTCAAGTCCCATCTGCACTATGCATTTAGTATAACAGCACTTTAAGCAGTTATGGCTTCCCCCAAAGAAACCTGGGAACTGTGGTTTGTTAACAGTAGAGGTGTGAAGGCCCGAGGAGGGGAGATGGAAAACAAAAGGTTTTCCCAGGGAAGGGAACCAGAAAAATTCAGGGGGGAAACCAGAAAAATGTTTTTACCCAAATTTTTTCATTTTTTTCAGGGCTTCACATCTTTAGTTAGGAATTCTGTCAGAAGACCCCTATTCCCATCACAGAGCTATAATGCTCATTGAGTGGAATGATAGTCAATCCCTCTTTCCCAGGGAACTCTGGGAATTGTAGCTCTGTGAGGGGAATAGGGGATCTCCTAACAACTCTCAGGACCTTTTACAAACTACAGTTCCCAGGACTCTTTGGGGGAAAGCCCTAACTGTTTAACGTGCTACGATAATGCTTTAAATGCAGATAGAGCCATAGTCTTCATGGCTAAGGATCACCAATTCCTTACGTGCCACCTCAATCGGTGAGGTTTTCTGATAGGGTGCTGTTGGTAGTCCCACATGTCCCTGAGGTTCAGCCGGCCTTTACCAGGGGCTCAGCCTTTGTTGTGTCTGGATTTGTTGAGCCTCATGGAACGTCTTGCTGGCAGGTTCAACAGGAGCCATCCCTGCTTCTTTTTAGATGTCTTCTAAAAACTATTATTTGGACAGGCTTTTAAAATCTGAGATTCTTCGCCAATCTACTATCACTGATATGTTTGATGTTTTATTGTAACATGGCATTTTTAGTCCGTATACTGCCTTTTATTTTATATGAAAGTGTGGTTTATAAATATTTCAAATAAAATAAATAATAGCCACTGATAGAGATGTCTAATCTGGCTAATCCTCCCTTCAAAGCCATCTAAGCTTTAGTTACTATCACCACATATTGGATTCCATATATTATATGTACTATGTACATAGAACAACTTTCCCTCTTCTGTCCTGAATCCCATTAGTCTGGTTGAATGACTCTGAAGCCTATTGTAATAGAAAAGCTTTACAGTAGGACTCCGCTCATATGGCGGGTTACGTTCCAGACCTCAGCCTAAAAGTGAAACCCACTGAAAAGCAGAACTCCATCAATAAAATGGCACCCAACGCCCAAAAAACACCGTAAAAGCGGAACAAGTGCCGTATGAGTGGGGCCTTGCTCTAATTGAAAACAGCCGTATTAGCGGAATGCCGAAAAGCGGGCCACCGAAAAGAGGGGCCCTACTGTATTTTTTTCCCCTGCTTCCCTTATTGAGTTGCGCCAGTTTTCAGTCCTGTTTTCTGTCCTCATTTGGGCAAGGTTTCTACTTCTTGCTTCTGCTTTAACAAAGTCATCCTCTTGGGTTTGTTCGTATCTTCCTTAATCAGTGGTATACTTTCTGGCTAAGCTTCTATTATTGTGATTTTAAATAATCTCTAAACACCTTGGAGAAATTTGACTCTCTCTTTCAAATAATTATTTTATTCTGAGAAGTTCTCTCTTTTGGAGTAAAATGTGTTAGACTTTCTAGGCTACTTTAGCAACCCTGACTGCTAATGCTATCAAATACAATTCATTCAACAACATACCTTGCACCAGGTCCTGGGCACCATTTAGGACTAAGACTGGGATTGCCTCTACTATTTTATTTTTTTCTTTATAAGCTTTCTTTACCATAAAGTCCCAGGGTAGATTACAATAGAATATTAAAAATTTTAAAAACAGCTAAAAACATTACAATTAAAAAAAAATCCCTTTCCATTTGGAAAAAATATGAATATAGCAAAAGAGGTGGGTCCCACATAGTTAGTTCATGACCAATTACTCTGTGGTACAATCATTTTTTTAGCTAGAAATACTATCTCCGTCAGGATCCAAATATGCATTTACTTAGTCAATGTCATGATAGCTGAAGTTGCCCATTATTATAATATCTTCTCCTCTGGCTGCCTTTCAGTTTCTTACTTCATCTCAAGATCACTCTCAGAATTTTGGTCAAGGCTTCTACAGTATACTACTAGCATCACATTAGTTTACAGTCCTGGAACACTTACCCACTGCATTCCATAGGGATATTCATGGCTCTTATATGTCTTGTAGGACTCCACGCTCTCTGGCATAGAGAGCAACACCACCCCCAATATCTCCTTACTACAGAATGATTATCCAAGGATAACAGAATCCCACTAAGTCAGTCTTCCACAGGTTTCCTATATATCATTTATATCTATGTTCATGTTTAGCTCTAATCACTTTTGATTTTGGCCTGGAAATTGTAGCCTCTACTTGCTTTCTTATGTTTTAGTAAGTGATACCAGTCAGCAAGACCGGAAAAGAAGTTCACGCTCAAATAATGAAATTGTTGTGGGACAGGATTATAAAATACCAAGTCACACTACAATAAGCTAAGAATAGATACCACTTATGTATGAATCCTGATCGAAAAAATAACGGATACTGCAGCCTTCAGGAAAGAGCCAATTGGAAATAGAATAATTTACATTATTTATTTATTTTATTTCTTACATTTATATCCCACCTATCCTTCAATGAGCTCAAGGTGATATACATGGTTCTTCCTTCCCCATTTTATCCTTACAACAACCCTGTGAGGTAGATTAGGCTGAGAAGCAGTAACTGGCAGACTGTCACCCAGTAAGTTTCATGGCTGAGTGGGGATTTGAACCCTGGTCTCCCAAGGTCATAGATCAGCACTCTAACCATTACACCATACTAAGGAACAGCTTATTTTCCACTTTAGCCTAACTTTAGACTATGTTCTAATTTGGAGAATAGGCCCAATACAAAAAGGAAACTGAATGGAAAATATGAACCAGAATTGAAAAGAGTAGGTCAAGGGTATGTTCCCCAAATCCTATGAATGAATCAAGCAACACAAGATGTATCAATATGGCTTTTTCTCTCTGAACATTTCCATATTACTGACAACTGACTACTGTTCAGTGGTTTGCATTAACAGCTATGACTACACTTCCAAATCTGTGTCATCAAAGTATCTAAAGATGAACAAGCTTCCAGATTTACAGAACAAGTACAGACCACCTTGAGAGCCATCCAAACTGCAAGCCAGGAATATGTAGCTACAGTGTAAAGAAACAAATAAGCAGGCTATTATAGTCCAGTGGACCTTGCTGTGACACTGGGAGATGTTGGCTATTAAACCGAGAAAGCAGAGGTTAAATTTCCACAAGTGAGCTACGTGACTTAGAAGCGAAAGTTGGCAGAGCTCGAGCCATCTTCAAGGACACGTTGCTAAGCAACCTAGGCTCGGGCAGCTGGCCTTATCTATATAGAGGGCCAGCAGACACTTGTGAGTGTGAGGGGCGAGGAGTTTGTACAGAGAGAGCTGTGATATATTGTCAGTAAAGTAACTCTTAAAACTTATTGCTTGTCCGGCTCATTCCTTCAACTGGCATCTAGCCTATCACTATACTGTTCTGCATCCTGGGCATCTGCTTGCGCCAGATCCAACATCCAACAAGTGGTAGCAGAGAATGGTTACCTGGTGCTGATGGTTACCTGGTGCTGAGGATTACCTGGTGCTGAGGATTGCAGAAAAGCGGCAGAGAAAAGCCAGAACTGCAGACCAGCGAGTAAAACAGCAGAGACGGAGAAACCGAAAGCTAAGCTGAAAGCTGTGAGAGAGCCGTGGGAATAACTGACTGAAGGACAGAGGTGAGAAGCTCTAATGACAAAGGCGGTGAACTGTGAAAAGTGAAAGTATGTCTGTTACGTTATCGGCTGGGATTCCCTTGGGAAGGCTGACAGGGAAAAATTATGGCACTTGGAAACAGAGAATGCAGGCTTTTCTAGTGAAAGAAGACCTGTGGAAAGCTATCGCAGAAGACCCACCCCCCGGGGTGCCTATTCCAGCAGATTGGAGAAGGCTGGATGAGAGGGCAAAGGCGTTAATTGTTCTTGCTATTGATGATTCTCAATTACTGCACGTGCGTGATGCAACAACAGCTAAGGAAACCTGGGAAACTTTAAGAAATATTCATGTGAAAAAGACTGCCAGTTCTAAAATATATCTTGCCAGAAGATTGTACCAGATGTGCTTATCTGGAGATACAACCATGTCAGAGCATTTGTTGGAAATAAACAGACTGTTTACTGAGTTGTCAGAACGTGAAATTGAACATTCTCAAACGCAAAAAGTGTATATCACATTAGCTTCACTAGATTCAAGTTATGATAGTCTGGTGAGCTCTTTGGAAGCAATGGACGATGCAAATCTCAATATGGATTATATAGAAGGCAAACTTTTACAAGAATTCCAAAGGAGGCAGGAAATGGCAAAGCAGAAAAAGACTGAGTCTAAACACAACGTGGAAAAGCAGAACAACAAAGCTGCACAAGAGAGACTGTATGGACAAAAGGCATGTTATTTTTGTGGTTCCAAGCAACATCTTCAAAGGAATTGTGAAGCAAGAAGAAGAGAAAGAGGAAGAAAACCATGTGTACAGGTGATCTATGCTAGTAAGAATAAGCAATGTATTAACAATGAGCAGGGAAATAACTGTAAAGATTTATGGGCAATTGACAGTGGGGCAACAAATAGTATAATCAAAGATAAATCTATGTTTCATACATTTTGTGACGTAGAGGATCATGTAATAATGGCTGATGGATCTAAGAAACTGATCAAAAGTAGGGGTACAGTGAAATTAGCAGGTTTCAATACCATTATGACAGATGTGCTGTTTGTTCCTGATATCGAATGTAACATTATGGCTGTGTCGAAACTCAATGAAATGGGGTTCACAGTAATGTTCAAAAGGGGTTCAGTGCATGTGATGAGAGGAGGAAAAATATTCATGAAAGGGATAGTAAAGAAGTCACTGTTCTATATGCAGCTGAGAGTCCTCAGTAAAGACACAGACAGGACACATAGAGGTTCAATAGGGATTAACCTGACGCAGTCAGTGAAAGCACAGACGCCAGTGATTGATGCTGATGTCGTGGCTTATAAAACAGAGCAGGAAAAAGAACCCTCAAGCCTCGGGGATATAAAACAATTACCCATAGCCGAACAGAATGAATAGCATGCAGCGATGAAAGAGGAACTGGAAGCAATGCGAAAAAATGGCACATGGACGCTAGTACCTCTGCCCCCAGGGAAGAAAGCTATATGGTGTAAGTGGATATTTAAACGTAAGCGGTCGAGTACAGGACAGATACAAAGGTATAGGGCACGCCTAGTAGCTAAGGGCTTTACACAGCAATTCGGGACGGACTACGATGCAGTTTTCGCTCCCGTGGTGAAACATGAGTCAATCAGGGTTTTGCTAAAAATAGCTGCCATAGAAAACATGCATGTAAGCCACTATGACATTGGCACGGGGTTTTTACATGGGGAGTTGAAAGAAGAAATCTATATGGAACAGCCTCCCGGATGTGAAACACAGCCAGGTCTAGTTTGCAAGTTACAGAAATCCCTGTATGGTCTGCGCCAGAGTGCGCGCTGTTGGAACGAAAAACTAGATGATGTTCTGCAGTCAATGAATTTCAAGCGTTGTGTGGCAGACCCCTGTGTGTATGTGAAAGAAATAAAGGGGGGGCTCACATACTGCCTAGTTTATGTGGATGACATCCTGTACTTTTCCCATGAGGAGGAAGACGAAAGGGAGTTCCATAATAGTCTGAAACAACATGTGGTAACGAAAAGTTTGGGACCTGTAAGTCATTATTTAGGTACAGAGGTCATACGGGGTTCAGACGGGAGTTTCGTGTTAAAACAGGAAGGAAAGATAAAACAAATACTAGCAGATTGTGGGATGTCTGAATGTAAGGCAGTAGGGACTCCCATGACAACATCATTTCAACAAGAAAACACAGAGACAGCTTGTGAAAACACTGCTAGGTACAGACACATCATAGGATAGTTGCAATATCTTGTTAAGGTAACAAGACCTGACATTTGTAATGCTGTTATCATCTTAAGTCGAAAAGTAGAACAGCCTACTGAGACAGATTGGCAAGGAATAAAACGAGTCCTAAGGTATTTGCAAGGTACTAGCAGTAAAGGTCTAGTGTTGTCCAGCAGTAAACACGGGAGTATGTGCTGCTATGTAGATGCGGATCATGCTGGCGATCCCAGTAGCCGCAAGTCTACTACTGGTGTTGTCATTCTATTATATGATTCAGTGATTGATTGGTGCAGCAAGAGGCAAACTATAGTGGCAACATCAAGTTCAGAAGCTGAATATATAGCGTTGTCTCTGGTTTGTAACGAACTTACCTGGTTCGACCATCTACTGTTTGAAATTGGAAAAGGCATAGACAAACCAATCAAAATATATGAGGACAATCAGACCTGCATTAAGCTAGCTCAGTCAGAAGCACACACCAAGAGAACCAAGCATATCAGCATCAAATATCACCATGTCAGAGAAATGATTAAACAAGGGTTTGTGGAATTAACTTATTGTAACACTGCTGATATGCTGGCTGATGTTATGACAAAACCACTAAGTGAAGACAAGTTCTCAAAACTGATAAATCAAGTAGGTATGACTGGAAAAAGTGGGATGATGGAAATCATGAAGAGTAATGAAATATAATGACAATAATGCTGAGATTGCAATGGAGTAACTGTCTTACAAATGAAAGTGATGTAAACTGAAATAAAAGGAAATGTATCAGAAGTATAAAACCAAATGATGTAAATGTAATGACATGTAAAATGTAACACATGTAAATAGAAGAGAAATGTAACTGGCTGAATGTGGAAATTTAAGGTGGGGGATTGTTGGCTATTAAACCGAGAAAGCAGAGGTTAAATTTCCACAAGTGAGCTACGTGACTTAGAAGCGAAAGTTGGCAGAGCTCGAGCCATCTTCAAGGACACGTTGCTAAGCAACCTAGGCTCGGGCAGCTGGCCTTATCTATATAGAGGGCCAGCAGACACTTGTGAGTGTGGGGGGCGAGGAGTTTGTACAGAGAGAGCTGTGATATATTGTCAGTAAAGTAACTCTTAAAACTTATTGCTTGTCCGGCTCATTCCTTCAACTGGCATCTAGCCTATCACTATACTGTTCTGCATCCTGGGCATCTGCTGGCGCCAGATCCAACATCCAACAGGAGAAAGGGTGGGATATAAATTTAATAAATAAAATAAATGATCAAGTCATCACAAATATAAACATATTGAGAAGCCCTTATTTTCAGCTATATAATAAGGCACCGTTCATTAAAAAAAGGATAGTTCACATACCACTATTTCAAATACAGATTACATGTTAAAGTGAGAGAAATCAGGCTGCTTTCAGAAGTCCTTAATGGACTGAATGCAGACCTTTGATTCTTGGGACATTTTGGTAGCTCACACATGTGGGCTTATCAACAGTCTACTTCAGATAGTGCTCTAAACACCCCCCCAAATGAATTCATATTCTTCACAGCTGGAGGATACAGTTGTTTCTCATCCTGCTTGTGTAGAGTTCTGTGGAATTCAAGAATCTAAAAACACTTAATAACTTTTATTAGATTAACTCAAGTTGGACTTTTTTTTCAGACGACTGATGTGTCCATCACTTAAGGCAAGACCGGGAAACCTATAGCCCTCCAGATGTTCAACATCCATCATTCCTGACCAACGGCATGCTGTCTGAGAGTCCAGCAACATCTGGAGGGACAAAGACTCCCCAACCCTGACTCTGTAGCATTTGAGCTGTTTAGATAAATAAGTCATCATTTGTCATTAGAACACAGGAAGCTGTCTTACATAATGCAAGACTAATTGCCCATCTCTCACCCAGCATTGCCTACTCTGCTTGGCAGGAGCTGTCTAGGGCAGGGGCAGGGAACCTGTAGCCCTCCAGATGTTGCTAGACTACAACTCCCATCATCCCTAACCACTGGCCATTCTGGCTGGAGCTGATGGGAGCTGAAATCCAGCAACATCTTTGGGATTTGCCACCCCTGCTCAGAGACCTTTCCCATCACCTGGTGCTAACTTCTTTTAAATGAAGATGTCAGGAATTAAACCTGGGACCTTCTGTATGCATTGTTCCACTGAACTAAAGCTCTTCCTCTTAAACTGCTGGCATCAATCAAGAAGCATGCATGTGACAACAAACTCCAATTCTCCATGTGCATTCAAAGCAGAGATGAACTCACTAGTACTACACAAAACCTCTGCAAGAGATAAAAGGACTTAATGAGTCTCTGTCTTGATAGAATGTATGAACTTCACCAAAAAAACTTCTCTAGAGGCTTTCACTAGACATATTTCCACACGTAACAATGTTCATTCTCAGCACCCTGTGTCTAAATTGTGCAGTAGCCTTTCAATAAAAGAGTATGAATCTGTACACCATCAAAACAGTATGATCGACTTGCCAAGTCTTGTCTTATAATATTACACAGCTCCACATGGCCAAATACATGCACTTAAAAAAAAGAAGACCAGATGGTCTTTCATCATAACTATTCAGATGAGCGGCCAAAGAGTTGTGTGTGTGTGTGTTTTCACTGGCAGATTTTCGTTACAATTAATATTTTCAATACTTCAAAAGTACCCCCGCTGTATCTATTGTCTGGATTGTCTAGAACGATTGACAAAATACTCCCTTCAAAATCAAGGAATGTGCTGTCTACTGGTATGTATAGTACTCCAAGACTGGGAATGGGAATCAGCGAAGACTAAACACGTTAACTTTTCCCTTTTGAAGCATCTCCATGCACACTCGTTCCTAATTTCCTACTTTGCATATGGGCCTATGAAAAAATGTTGGTGCCTGCCAAGAGTTCTAGTGACATTTTTCAGTTTCAAATACAAATGTCATTGGGTGGGGGAAGAGGAAGAGAAGAGCAGACAATTCACATCATGCACTAGCATGGTCACTTGTCTCTACAGGCAATCAAGTTGTACTTTGTTTAAACAAAAATTCCTCAAGTGACGATACCCATATTTATGTAGAAAATTTGAGCATGACCTGCTATCTGGCAAGGGAAGTGGAACAATAAAAGCCTACAAGTTTGTTCTGTTCTGACTGCTTGATTGCAAGGGGGGGAAGGGAGGCCAATTAAAGCTTTATATTCCCCCCAAGTGCCAAGTTGTGCATCTGTGTGAAGCCCAGGCAGCTGGTACACATCCCCTTTGAAAGGTAATTTAAAGCACAGTTCCCTAGGCACCTTTTTCTGAGAACGTTTCACCCTCCATCTGTGCTGTGTGCTACAGACACCATTCAAAATGGGTGTTTTTCTTTCACATCTTGCCAGCCATCTTCTTTCCAGTCCAGCTACAGTAAACACATCACTGCAGCCCAATGAATTAAGAACCACTTAGAAGATTTTGCTCAATAATATGCTTTTCCCCACCAACATGCCTTAAGGACAGAAAGGACAGAGCATACAGGGAATTATTTATACAGCAGGGTAATATAAATCTTTGGGCCACCAATCAGAGAGCGGCTGCGTGTGCTACATGGCAGGCTGCTTTTGAAACTTACTTGGGGTTTGATTCAGTGCAAAGATTAAGCTTTGCTGTGAGTATAAGCCCTGGTGAGAGCATGCCTCAGGGCACGCCTGAGCACACATCATCCCCAGTCGAGACAGTTGGAGTGCTAATCTACAAAAAGCAGTCCACACTGAAGTAGCAAGACAAATAAGGGCAACTCCCAGCTGTGCTTCCTGATTGGTCATTCCCAGAAACTGAGACAGGTTTCCTCTCCAGAAAGATCACCATATTCACCAGCCCTACTTTCTGATGGAGTTAACCCTATGCTACCCACCAGCCCAACAGACGACCAAGAATGCACACAACTGTGTTAGTTGCACTGCACATGTAGTTAGAACAGGATTGCAACCAGGGCTGCCAGTATTTTATGCTGAAAAATACATTCTGCAACTGCGGGTCGTAAGTTCCTTCTGCAGTTCATGCAAGAGGCAGTATTGCAAAACCGTTTTATCTTTTATCTCTTCCCTTAATCTCCTCCATGATACTGCATAGTAAAACAATACTAAAATTGTTTTTAATAATAATAAAGCCAGTGTGGTGTAGTGGTTAAGGTGTTGGACTAGGACCTGGGAGACCAGGGTTTGAATCCCCACATAGCCATGAAGCTCACTGGGTGAACTTGGGCCAGTCACTGCCTCTCAGCCTCAGAGGAAGGCAATGGTAACCCCCCTCTGAATACTGCTTACCATGAAAACCCTATTCATAGGGTCTCCATAAGTCGGGATCGACTTGAAGGCAGTCCCTTTCCCTTTTTCCTAAATCTTTGCCTGTGAAAGTACTTAATTTGTCAAACATGAAAAAGGTAAAATCAGTCATTCATAAACCAGCATGGTTTCTCTTATGCAAACCTTGCACAGTTTCCATATGCACCCAATTAGCAACTGTGTTTAATACAACATCCTGGATCATTAATAATAAAATCCTATCCACTGTTAAGTTGATCCTAAGCTGTTTTGTTTTAATAATCTGAATGTAAAACATTTTGAGAACTACAACTAAAAATATCTTTCTTTATATCAAGAAAGTGAGCCACACATTGTAAAGCAGGGATGGGGTAACCTGCGGCCCTCCGGATGTTGCTGGACTACAACTCCCATCCTCCTGTGTCACCATTCCTATGCTGGCTGGGGCTGATGGGAGCTGGAATCCAACAACATGTGGAAGGCCACAAGTTCCCCACTCCTGCTCTAAAGGATGAGGACTACAAGGAGTCACATGTGGTGTTTTGTAAAATATTCTTTTCAAATACAGTTCTGCTAGATTTGTTTTTTAATGTCCCTTATAAAGGAACCGACAGTTGATTTTTCAAGAATTATAGAAATTTTTATTTCACGTAGCATCTGATTTTACTTGCAATGGATAAACAGCCAGTGGATGGAGAAGAGTCAATGTTTTGAGGTGGAACAGCAAGAGGAAGAGCTCCCTAACTAAGCTGGAGAGAAAGACTCATTTTTATTGTATTTATATGTATATTTATATGTATACATATGTATATTTATTGTATAAATATATTTGTATCCTGCTATTTCGTTAAAAACATCAAAGCAGTTTACAGCAACATAAAAAGAACAACCACCATGCAATAAAAACATTGAAAATACAATGAAAACAAAAGTCAACTGTTGGGAAAAGACATGACTTAATTGCCTGCATAAGCCTGATGGTACAGAAAGGTTTTCAGCAGGTGCTTAAAAGTTAAAACAGAAGGAGCTTGCTGAATCTCTGTTGGCAGAGCATTCTAGAGAACTGGGCCGATGACACTGAAGGCTCGATTTCGTGATTAATGTTAAATGACTCGGGGGATGTCGAAGCTTGCTCCTGCAGATAATACTGTGATCCAGCTGAGATACAGGGGTTCAGGCAGTCCCTAAGATACCCTGGACCTAAGTTGGGAGAGAGCTTGTCTGACCACAACTGGAAGGGCATTCCAGAAACTTGGGTCCACAAGACTGAACACACTGCTCCTGGTGAATACAAGCCATGGGGGATCACTAACAGCAACTCCCCTGAAGACCTTGGCGATTGGACAAGGATACAAAGAATCAGTCAACGTATCCTGTTCCCAAGGCTGTTAAGGGCCTTAAAAATTAATACAAATTATCCTCTCTTTAGAGTAGCAAAAGCCTTTCAAGTGCATTCCTGGACTGCTAAAGTGTTTCAAATCAAGATAGCATCCACTGTTCCCACAACTCCTCCTGCCTTCTGAGCTTTCTGACTCACTAGCTGTTTCTGATACTGGAAAATGGAATTTTGTAAAATGCTAACATGCCTTTATAAAATGTACACTGCATTTCTCTGAAGATATTCTTCAAAATCATAGGAATACAGGTTGTATCCAGTGCTGTCCTAGCGGTGTTCTGTTTGCGCAACAAGTCTTCCCCTTCCTCTCCTCATATGCTCACAACAATTTGTTTCAAAGAGTCCCCCAATCCTCGAGCAGATTTGGAAAGTGCATGGGGGCAGGGCTGCAGGGTAGAGGACAGGGTAGTTCCACAAGCAGAAGTCTGTAGTGTAAGCAGCGTTGGATACAAGCCTCAGTTTTTCTACTAAGGCAACATCTTTCCAGCTGTGCATCCCTTATTAAACCAACTACTCAGCAGAGACATTTGGATTGTGGGCAGTACTCATAGCAGCAATAGCAACAAGATTGGGATTATAATTTGCCTAAAATTGTCAAACTACGGAATTCAATATGGGGATTTGAGGAATGCCAAACTATATTCTGACTTTCTTCCATGGCCACTTCAAAGTGGCATAGACAGGATCCTCAAGTGTTTTCCAGTTCACGCACTGACCAAACCTTGTTCTGCTTTGCTTAAAGCTACTGTACCATGTGCCATCAGATTATGCCCTAGGGCACACTTAAAGTTAACTCCATAACTTGCATAAAAAGCAACAGAAAGAGACAATCCAACAGTAAAACATTGTTCCTTTTTCTCTGCTGTGAAAGTACATTGTGAAGAGTACTGTATACTTTCCCAAAAATCAAGCGAAATTGGCTCTGTTTACAGAACCCACGCAACAGAAACATACAATGCTTATTCAGCACTCTGTATGAGATGTATTAACACAGGGTTAAAAATTTATGCAGAAAGATTTTAGACAGGTATATACTTACCACAGAGGGAGAAATCTCCATGATTATAAACATACTAAAATTTAAACATGCATTGCAAAACTGAACAACAGTATCAAATGTAAACTGAAACTAAACTCTCAAAAGGAGACGTTTACAACAAAAATTTCCAACATGATCTACATTATCATGGCAAGCAATATTTTGTATGATAGATATGGGAACACTCTTTGGCTTCATTCCAAGACCACCCAGATAGGCAAAGCAACTTCAGAGCAGTGGAGTTTTAAGTTGCTTTTTAAAAAACACACACAGGTCACAAGATACAAGCTAAAAAATGCTAAATGATGCAAAGTGGGGACCGTGGGTTTCCAAATGAGATAGGAATGAATTGAACCTCAATCTTGAGAAATGGGAATTTATTAGGAAGCTAAGCAATCCATGTCAAAAATGCCATATCCAACATATATGTGGGACATTCATCAATTTTTAAAATTGAAAAAAAAACACCTTACTGTTCCAAGTCATAGTAATCCATGCATTTCTTTTTCTTGTTATAAGCTGCCACTCGGAAGGGTACAATTTCCAGTGTTATCAGGCCTGGCGCCATAGTCAGTACTTTGGCACCATGGGCTGGATCATAGAGATCTTTTCCAGTCTCGGGATGAGACATGCCGGCAGGATCTCGGCCCACAATATAGAAGTTTGCTCCAGCTACCATCCTCGCCCTGCAATGCCACTGAACCTAAAATAAGATTTGAAAAGCAAAGTTAGAAGAAGTGCATATGGGGCAATGGGGGGGGGGCAGCAGAAACTTTTATTGCTATACAAAAAGCAAAAGCACTTTCTAGCTCTCTGGACAAGGCAAAAAGGTCATACGTTCATCAAGAGCAGCCCTGCCTTGATCAACTTGTTTATTACTTATGGGTATGGTAAATCTATGAAACAGATATTTAGGGCTGAACACACACAGATGCACAAAGGTAACACTTAACAGCAATTTGCACAGCAGTTCCCTAAAAACAGCAGAAAATGACTTGACAAAAAAGCTGCTCTCCAGGAGCCAAAACAGACCATTGCTCCTGAGGGAAGGCTACACATCTGTGTTAATTGACTCCCCTTTGATCAAATGTCTATGAAGGGATAATTCTAGACAAGACAGGGACTAGTGACAAGCAAGACTTGCAAATGCAGACGTGCATTCACTCTGGTTAGTCGAAGTGCAAAGGCACAGGCAAGGGAGAAAACAGGGCAAGTGGGTTGAATGGAGTGCAGAAGCAGAAAACAAGGAATCTGTGAGCTGGTTTCAAGCTCAAAAGTAGGGCTGTCATCCAATTAGAGAAACTGCAGGCAATCGTATGGGCTTTAAGTAGTTTACTGTGAGGAGAGGCCAGAGAAGCACACAGAGGTGCTATTGGTCCAACCAGAAAGCAACATTGCAGGGACAGCATGCTGAGGACGCTGTGCTGCTCAGCCTGACAAAAGCAGGGTGCGAGACGCATCGGGGTGAGTTCCAGTCACCAAGAAAGAAGGTGAAACGCAAGCTGATATACCAACATACAGGAAAAGAAGTGGGAGTGAAAGAGGTGGCAGCAAGAGAGATGATGAATGGAAGCCTCCGAGAAAAAGTGAAAGAGAACATGTGTGTGAAGGTAGGATGGGAGCCTGGCATGCAGGTGATAGTCAGACGGGGGGGGGTTACTGGAATAGAGGAGAGAAAGGGAGTGGGAATATGGTAGTGAGCGGGAAGCGTCAGGAGGAGGAACAAGAGGAGAGCCAGGTAATAAGCAGGCAAAGTAGCAAGAGACACAAGACATCAACTAAAGCAGGAATAAGAGAAAACAGCAACACCTGTGGTGAATTAAGGCAGAAGAGACTACAATTGAGAAAAGGTGGATGGCAAACATTATGAAAGAGGGAGGAAAGAGGTAAGCAAGAAAGGAGGTTAAAGTTTGTAAAGGCAGGTGCAGCAGGCTCCAGTGGCAGGAATATATATAAACAAGCCTAAGAATGTGCTTGCGAATAGAAGAGTCCTAACCTCGAAAGAGGAAGGGCCTACCAGGTGGCTCTGAATATAAAGAAGACACGCTGGAGCTCTGAAGGCACTTGGGACCCACGAGGAAGGAAGGTAGGAATCCTCAGTGTTACATTTAGGGATGGAGAAGAAATTTGTTCACATTTGAATAAAGATTTTTCAAATTTGCACTTCCAAGCCAGTCTGTGAACCAATATACATCTATCCTTTGAAATTCATACTTTAGAGTTTTGTGATGCAGTTCTTGAGACAAAAATGTGTACAGACATGCATTCCCACAAAAATGCTCATAGTAGTGAAAATAACATACAAAAATGTATTATATATGGGGAAGCTGCTTGCGAAAATGTGCACATTATCAGAAATGCATAGGAAAACGCTTGCAAATTTTCATACAGAACTTATTTTAAAAATTCAGAAACTGATGTGGAAAGGTGGCAAATCAAACTTTATACTGGAAAAAGAATGAGAAACTGGAAGAAACTAAAACTCATGGATTTGTTCATCCCTAAATTATATTTGCACAAATTTGCATGATAGCAAAAACAGTTCTGAAGCCAGAACATACCCCACACTCTTTGGTTTTAGATAATGTATAATTGTGGCTGAGCAGGCATCTTCCAAGAAGCAGCACTCTCTCTTGGGAGAAAGGGGAATGTTGCACCTAAGATTACTTTTTCGTAAGTTTTTTTAAACAAAAAACAAAACTACAGGCCAACAGCAACAAGTGTTTGTTTTTTTAAGGAAAGTAATCTAACCTATTAATCAAATTTTGCAGCCCTAATTCTGAGATTAATAGTGTTGGTTTGTTAAAGATCTTTTATTTATCTCTGAGTTTCTGGAGCTTTTGTACAACCACAGAGGAAAGAGAAGGAGTAAACCAAGGTCCTCCTAATTTTTTTCTAGAATCTCTGCTCAAGAAAAATTTCCTTGCTCATTTCAGCCAAGATACTTCAAATCCATGTCCTTTAGACATAGTAAAATAAATTGCCAATAAAAGAGTTTTAAACAAGAATTCTTTATGTTAAGCTGGATGCTAGGAAGAATAGCTCTAAGAACTACTAACACAACAAGCTAGCAAGGCTTGTACTTGGTGCATTCCTTGCCCACTTGCTTGCAAGCACCTGTGCGGCACTCAAAGATTACAGAACTTCTGTGCAGAACCAAACGCAAAAGGCCAAGTCACAAAATCCAGAAAAGATGGCATTTTTTATTCAGCGATGTGTTTGAATAGTGTCATTGTATAGTTTAGTCGCTAGGTAGCACTGCACTGGGGTCAGGAGTTGCCAATTGCTGTTCCTGGAGATAATAAAGTTCTTGTCTAACTTTCAGGTTAGCGTGTTCTCTAAGCCAGTGGTTCCCCCAAGTTTTTTTTCTCCATAGACCACTTGAGAAATTGCTGAAGTGTTCGTGAAGGACAATGATCGTTTCTGCCTGTTGTAGCAATTGTAATTCCACGGAGTTCAAATCATAATACAATAAAATACAATATAAAAGTAAAAGATGCAATACAAATACTATTAAGATCAATATGAACATGTAATGCAATGGACGTGCCATCTCCCATCTTCAACCACAAATCCATGGTCCAGGGGTCACAGTTTTGGAACTCCTATGCTAAACCTTCCATGACATGCTGAATGCCCCCAATGAGATTTTCTCCCTTATCTCATCTGATATCTAATACTCCCCATCCAGATGGCACCTTCCTACATTGCTTACCGCCCTGTTTTGTCAAAACTGGGACAGCTCTGAAAAACACAAAGTCCACAAAGCAGCAAAAAGCTGTGGCATTTTGTGCAAGCTGTCTGGACTGTGTGACCTACACTGGTTACTATTAATTCCCTGCTTTCTGCCACATGGGACCAATAAAGAGGCTGGCCACAGATTCTGCGTGGCTTGTGGGTGACCATGTGCTATATTGTTATGCCTGATGGGCCCAAACACTTTATGTTGCAACATCCTAAGCGTGCACTCGGAGTTTCTGTGGTTTCATCCAGGCAGCATGTGACTGCGTTCTTTTGACTGTGTGGGCCACAGGCCAGCTTCAAGCAACATCTAGCAACTCTAATCAAATCCATTTGAAATGGTGAGTTCATAGCTATGAATGAGCAAGGGTACACCAAAAATGCAGCAAAGGCTTTTTCACTGACTGCCATAGAATAGCCCAGACAGGGAGCTCTTTGCGTTCCATAGTCAACAAAAGGAGCCATTTCAAACATCAGTTGTGGAAGCCTTTTGAGGAAGGACCATTGTTCATTGGTAGAGCAGTCTTTGCATGAGAGGGTCCCATATTCACTGCCCAGCATATCCAGATTGGGTTGGGAAAGACTGCCAGCTGAAACCCTGGAGAGCTGCTGTATGTCAGCATAGATCAGCCTTCTCCAAGTTGGGGTCCTCCAGATCCTGGTGTGACTTCTAAGACCGTTTTATTTCTCAAAGAATAAAATACTACCTGTTCTGCTGCTTCAATACCACAAGCAAAAACGTCTGAAGCAGGTTTGTGAGAACTGCGGTTTGTGATAATATAGGTGCACACATAACACCATTTATAGCTAGCTTCAAAATAGAGAGAGAGAGAATGCAGGAAATGGCTGCGCAAGAGGGGAGGAAGAGGAGAGACCGTGCAAACCCAGGATGCATCACATGGCTAGGCAACTGAGTATTACTCTTTCAGGCAGGCTCGTACATTGCTGTATTTAAAAGAAGAACGTGACATATTAAAACATGCATTAAAACATGCATGCAGCCTTCAAATCTGATAGCACATGCTTGTATTGCATACTAGAGTATTTGCACCAGATCCAGTGCTGGATTTATTCACAAACTAAGCTTAGGGACTCTGAATACAAATAAAAATTACTAAGGGTGGTATTCAATGCTAGTCCTACTCAGAGTAGGCCCAATGAAGTTAAAGAACATGACTAACTTAGGTTCATTAATTTCAATGGGTCTACTCTGTGTAGGACTTAGTTGACTCAACCCAAACTTTTCAAGTTTTACATAATCACAGCAGTTTTCAGTTTTATGTCATGTGGAAAACACACACACAATGCTGCTTGTATTGTGTCTTCCATTTAGCAGGTGCTAAAATGTGTGTATAACTGCTCTAGTGATACCTGATCTTAAAAGTTTTCACCTTGACCACAGAGAGGCATGACATGCACCAGACTGTGCTGCTGATGGGGAGATGTGTTGCAAAAACATGTGGGTTTTCTCGTTATCCTAAACTTTTCAGGGTTTGCACTATACCAGCATCACTTAAACGCTGATACACAGCTGTGTCACTCCAGCTCTGGATATTTAGGATAGATTTGAATAATTATATGTTCCAGGTTGCTATAAGACAAGGCAAGCAGTTAAAAATGAAGAATGTGTATGAGAAAGCATAGTTTCCACAATTCTGTTAGCGGAGCAGTGTTAGACATAAGCAACTATGCATTCATCTTCCTCCCCAGTGATTTTAGCAATCAGAATCCCTCCCACCCTCCCACAAAAGCATCTGTTATTTTTAAATATATCCTTTGCTATCATATAGGTAATAACCTATAGGCTGCAAACATAGGTTCCTAGCTGATTTGACAACATCCCATTAAAAAGTTGATTTTTAAAAGTTTCCAAAATATATGTCAAATTGAGACCTAAGAAGCATAACCCATTACATCTTTACTGAGTGGAAAACCATGTTCAGACAGTTGATAACCATATTGTTTTAGCAGCTGTCTGTTGTTCTGCAAGTCATTTGTGCTATAGAAACAAATCTGGTACCAATGTCTTCTAAGTGACCTACAGAAAATGATTAAAGGAAGAGTTGCCTTTTATTAGTCAGTTAAAATACACTATTGGCAAATGGTTTTTTGAGGTCATTGAAAAAACGCACCATAAATTATGGAATGTTTCTTATTTGATTTGCATCCACAACTGAAGGCTGTGGGTACAAGTTTTGTTCAGCTCCTTGCTTCCATGTCCTCCAAATGCAAATCTCAATTTCACAAAGGTAAGCATGTACACATCCATAGTTTTCGGAAACCACAAGGCATATGGCAAGTAGCCAAAGGATGCAACCAGGCACATTGTTTGCTGAACTCAATGGGATTTAACCAACCTATATTCCAGATTGCAGCCCGAAGCGTGAAGTGTTGAAAATACACATAAGCAGTGCTCTTCCAAGAATGAACTACATTTTAGGTATGTAAAATGGAGATATGTCTTAAAGACAAAGACCTTGCAGAAAGATGCCAGAGATCCAAGGATGGAACACTCCACACAAAAAGACCTGCAGCACCCAAAAATTAGAATCCTTAAGACAAGACTTTTCTGTTTTGAGTTTTTCCAAAACTCTCTCTGCAGTCATTTGAGTCAGATACTTTAAAAAGAAAAAGAAATTCTAAAGATTCTTTGGGCTCTATATGCAGATCTGCAGAACTTCAACCTGCCCCAGTTATATATAACAATCTCTGCATATGGTGGGCGCTCAGGTTTCTATACTAGGACAGTCTGCTGGGGGGGCGGGGGGAACAGCTTGTATCAACCAATAGAGTTGATTTATAGTGGGGAATCAAGCTATGTATAGAACCCAACTAAGCTGCCTTTTGGGGCTCTAAGGAAGCAAACTAAGCAAGAAGCAGAAAGCGAAGACAGAAGTCTCTTAAAAAGAGACTCATGGTGCCCTGAACACTCTTTTTCAATGTACATGTGGCTGCAGGATGTCAGCAAACTGAAAAATTGTACATGTTCACTGGCACTGGCTGGCAGTGATGCTGTCCTCTGTCTGCCCCAGAGGCAGCCAGGAAACACCATTCTGCTTCCATCTCAGGCATTCAGCAAACCCAGCAGCAGGAGGCAGCAGCTATAGTAGGGAGCAGGGAAGGAAAGCTCCCTCACAACCAAGTGCCTGACGTGAGAGCCAGTGTGGTGCAGTGGTTAGAGTGTTGGACTAGTTCAAATCCCTGCCCATCCATGAAGCTCAATGGGTGACCTTGTTGTGAAGCAAACATGGAGAGGGGAAAAAACCCTCCTCAGAGGAAATGTGAGATATAAATGGAATAAATAAAAATATGGAAGTGGCACTGCCCTCGCTCCAGTCTCAGACAACTGGCGTCTGGGCATTTCAGCCCTCCACAGGAGGAGATGATAAAAGCAGTGATGGAACAACCATAGAACTGCTGTAGCATATACAAATTTTGATTTACGATTATATAGGAAACCACCTTATACTGAATCAGATCATTGGTCCATCTAGCTCCGGACTGTCTACACTGACTGGCGATGGCTCTCCAGGATTTCAAGCAGGATGCTCTCCCAGCCCTACCTGGAGAAGTCAGGGATTGAACCTGGGTCCTTCCACACTCAAGGCACACACACTACCCACTGAACTACGGCCCTTCCTAGATATATGTGCATTAAGAAGAGAGGTCAAAGTGCATTCAGAACGTTGCAGCACTACCCTAGGCCAAAGACCCCATCAAGTAAGACCCTTTCAAAAGATGGGTAGGACACAAGTTATAAAGATCATCAAAAGAAGAAGCAGCTCATCTTTCAACTGAATCCTTGAATTAAGATGGATTTGTCTTCTGGGTGGAGTTTACTCATTCCCCTTCCCATCCTAGCAAGATAAACGGCCTGAAAGCAACTGGACTTTAAGCAAGCAAAAGGAGGAACCAGGGATGATACAACCTCAAAGCTTTATCAAATGCATAAACAAAAATGGCAACATGGTATAAAAGCCAATTTCCATCATTAAGCAACATAAAATTTCCAAGTCACATACTGGAAAAGAGCCGTTTTATAGCAGTGTATGTCATGCTTTGATGTCATTGGCTCAGCCAAGGAGTCTGCCAAAACCATGTTTTCTTGTCTGCTGTTTGCTCATGCTTGTCTCAATTCCATGTAGATCAGAAGAAAAACACTGGAATAAGAAGGGACAGCAGGAAGAGAAAAAGATAGCCCTTGGCCGTGCTTCAACATGTTAAGAACACTCATAACTCTTTTAAAATAAAAGGGAGGTGAAGAGATGGTGTAACAAGCCCCTTCAACTGTAAACAAGTTCCTGAAGTTTAAGAACATAAGCCCTGCTGGGCCAGGCCAATTGCCCATCTAAGTCCAGCATCCCGTTCTCACAATGGCTAACCAGATGCCTACAGGAAGCCCAAAAGCAGGATAAGCAAAACAGCACTCTCGCAACTTGCGACTCCCAGCAACTGGCATTCAGAGGCATACTGCCTCCAACAGCAAAGAGAGAACAAGGCCATTGTGGTTAGCAGCCACTGATAGCCTTATCCTCCATAAATTTGTCCTCCATAAACCATCCAAGTTGGCTTCTCATGGGAGCAAATTTCATACTTCAACTATGTGCTTTGTGAAGTACTTCTTTTTGTCTATCCTGAATCTTCCAACATTCAGCTTCACTGGATGCCCACGAATTCAAGTGTTGTGAGGAAGACAATCTTTTTCTCAGTCCACTTTTTCCTCACCATGTATCATTTTATACACTTCTATCATGTCTCCTCTTACTCGCCTTGTCTAAACTGAAAAGCCCCAAATGCTGTAACCGGACCTCATAGGGGAGCCGCTCCATCCCCTTTATCATTTTGGTCGCCCTGTTCTGAACCTTTTCCAGCTCCACAATATCCTTTTTGAGGTGAGGCAACCCAGAACTGTACATAGTATTTCAAATGCAGTCGCACCATAGACTTGTATAACAGTATTATGATATCAGCTGTTTTATTTTCAATACCTTTCCTAATGATTCCTAGCATGGAAGTTGCCTTTTTCATAGCTGCCGCGCTCAGTTTAACACTACAGGGTTTCGAATTATGTAACTAAATTCTGTAATTTAGCAAAACAAGGATTTTGTTGCGCAGCCATTGTCTCCAAAGAAGATCATGTTGATGAATGAACTTCAAGAAATCAGCTGAGACAAACTAAGAACGAAACCAAAAGGATAAAGCAATTAGCAAGCTGTGCTACATAACAACTTGTTATACCTCAGTTGGTCCAGCGTACATCATGGGAGAAGGAAATATGGCCACCACAGTCGTTTCGGGATTCAAAATGCCTTCCTCCAGCACTGCTGCATGTTGCTTCATTCGCCACATCAGAGGAACGTCATCGTCCTTCGTCCAACCACCCAGAGGATGCAAAAGCAGGACTGGGCGCCTGTAACCTCGACCCAGAAGCTGCTTGTGAGTATCCTGCATTAATAGGGCATGTCCACTGTGCACAGGGTTGCGCAACTGGAAAGCAAAGACAGCATCTAAGGAAAGAAAAAGAGAAATGCTTTAGAATCATTAATTTAGGCAGAAGCATCCAACGATAAACAGCCTGCAATATTCTTTAGGCCTCAATTCCAGCCACTACATGACCCATCTTTTGTATGAATGCTTTGCTCTCAATGATGGGAAAAGGATGGGCATGTGATGCAAATGATGCCAGGCAACTGCAGAGAGAGATGACAATGCTTTTGGCCTGCTTGACTGTGCCAAACATTTAAAAGAGCAGAGAATAAATGTGATGTAATGAATGCTGCTACATTGGGCTGTACCTCTACTGGGAATATTTAATGTCTAAGCCAGTGGCTCGTTTCGCATCTTCCAACGATAACATTTTGCCAGTGCTATTGTCACCTGCATTTGGTGCCAAGGATCCTTCATACTGCTGTCCAGCAGTGTAGAGCTGCTGCCTCTCATCACTGATCATGTAATGTTGTAATACTGCCTGCTAATGCGAGCTGTGCGGTGCCAGCTACGACAGGACTATTTTTCAATGAGTAAAACGGCTGTAAATAATAAAAGTAACAGAACTAGGGCTAAGCACATGGAAGATGTGGCCACTCAGCACTTGGCCACTCAGCACACATCCCATTTAAAGCACTCTTATACCACTTTGCATCATGGCTTCCCCCAAGGAACTACAGGAACTGTAGTTTATTAAGGGTGCTGAGAGTTGCTAGGAAACCCCTCTTCCCCTCATAGAACTACAATTCCCCGACTTCGCTGGGAAGAGGAACTAATGTTAAACCACTGTAGGAACTGTGAAAGGAATGCTGTGAAAGGAACAGGGGTCTCCTGACAACTCCCAGCACCTTCAAAAAAATACAGTTCCCAGGATTCTTCAAGGGAAGCCATGACTATTTAAAGTGGTATGACAGTGCTTTAAATGTATAGTGCAGATGGAGCCATATGCTCTTCATCAGGCTACTAAACCTAACAGCTGTGTTCTACTTCCATGGTTGGAAGCAGTATGCTTCTGGATACTAGTTACCGGAAACCACAGGAGGTAGGGGTGCTGTTGCACTCGGGTCCTGCTTGCAAGGCTTTCCCCAGGAACCAAATGAAAGTATGTTTGGCCACTGTCAGAGCAGGATGCTGGACTAGATGGGCACCTGATCCAACAGGCACTTCTTATATTTTTATGTTCTTCCGTCAACAGAATTTCTGTATGCATTACACATACAAAAAATAAAATTGAACACCCATTGCTACAGGAGCAGAGGGTTTCCCCTTGCCCTAAACAGATTATAGAAGTGGCCAAAACTGGCAAGAATCAGTCACTACAAAGGACAAAGCAGGGGGAGGAGAGAAAATACCGACTTCCTTTCATATATATGGGGGGGGGGGGAGAGAGAAAGAGAGAGAGAGGGCATGTTCAAAAGGTAATTCAGCTGGCCATTGTGTTTCCACTCCAACACAGCTATGCACGGAAATCTCTTTCTACATGACTTGCTATCCCTGGACAAGGGCCACAATCTTTAACAAAAGTATAAGCCTCTTTATACTCTGTGTTCATCCACAGTTGTTTGCCCACTATTGCTCATTTTTACTACAGAAGAGTGCACCTATTCAGTTCTTATTTTATATTTGATTTTTCAAACAAGTTACTCAAGATATGTAAATATCAAGATACTGCTTTTTAAGACAATGAAAGATTTTTAATTTAATTATCTAACTTCTAGGTCAGAGTAGCTAATGTGATCCCATCCAGATGTTTGTGGACTCCACCTTCCACTTCCCATCAGCCCCAGTCAACATGGCCAATGGTCTGGGATCATGGAAGTTTAGTCTAAAAACACACCTGGAGTGCCCCACATTTGTTACCCACTGCTCTAACTGACTGAATGGGTTTATCTATTTAACTAAATTTAATAGGACCAAAGCGTCAATTCCAATATATTCTAGAGAATATTTGCTAGAACTTAAACAAAATCTAATTAATTAATTAAATTAATTAATTACATTTATATCCTGCCCTTCCTCCCAGTAGGAGCCTAGGGTGGCATTGTTATAAGTCCCCTGTCCCACCCCAAACCAAGTACATACACCTTTTTTTCCCCCATTACAGAAACATCTCTGGTCCAAAGTTAATTCAAAAAAAGAAGTGCACCCTTCAATATCAACCTGATTGAGATTTGCACCCATCACTTCACCACCTAAAGCTGTAATTGATTTCAAGGGTGGTATCCAGCTAACTCATTCAGTCAGCAGAAGGATTTATGCTTGCGCAATGGAATGTCCCCCCTTCTCCCTCACACACCCCTTAAACCTGTTCTGCAAGTACTGCCCAATCCTCCAGAACAAATCAGGGGAGAGCCTGGAGCATGCACAGGGAGAAGAGAGGGTGGAAGTTCTATTACCCAAGTGTAAATCCTTGTGCTGACCCAACAAGTTATTCAGATACCACCCCTACTTATTATTATTCTGATATTTTTAAGAAAAATCTTAATTTCTTTCCAGCTCTGTATCAACTGCCCTCCCCAGTGCATCTTTTTTGAGTGTCAGACAAGAGGCTGCTTTGCTGCCCTAACAAAAACAGCACAGAACAAACAAATCAGCAAGCTGCCAGACTATTGCTGCTTGGTCTGTTACTTATTTCTCTAACGTGGAACATGAAAATGGAAAACAAACCAACAAGCTGTGGGTTTCTCCACTCGGCTGTGAAGCTAGCAAAACGATTCCCAAAACTAATTTTACATAAAGATTGAAATACCTTTCATCACGCTGCAAGTTCCCTGTGAGACACATGTAATTTATTCCTTTGCAACAGCTTCGTAGTTTTGGTTTGATTTAAGAAAATCCAGGATAATTCACAAAAGGAAAAACAGCCAAAATAGAATCATAATATAATAGAGTTGGAAGATGTCTATAAAGCCATTGAGTCCAGCCCCCGCTCAATGCAGGAATCCAGCTTAAAGCATACCTGGCAGGTGGCTGTCCAGCTGCCTCTTAAAGGCCTCCAGTGTTGGAGAGCCCACCCACCCCTAAGGTAATTGGTTTCACTGTCATGCTGCTCTAACAGTTAGGAAGTTTTTCCTGATGTTTAGTCAAAATCTCAGGGCCAGTGTGGTGTAGTGGTTAAGGTGTTGGACTACAACCTGGGAGACCAGGGTTTGAATCCCCACATAGCCATGAAGCTCACTGGGTGAGCTTGGGCCAGTCACTGCCTCTCAGCCTCATGAAAACCCTATTCATAGGGTTGCCATAAGTCAGAATTGACTTGAAGGCAGTACATTTTTTTATTTAGTCAAAATCTGGCTTCCGGTAACTTGAGCCCATTATTTCATGTCTTGCACTCTGGGATGATCGAGAAGAGATTCTGGCCCTCCTCTGTGTGACAACCTTTCAAGTTCTTGAAGAGTGTTATCATACTGTATCTCCCCTCAGTCTTCTCTTCTCAAGGCTAAACGGTTATGGAACAAGGGAACTGGCTTGTGCTAAAAGGTACTAAGAAAGATGCCAGACAATGGAATTGACAATACACCAGGACTTATCTGACAAGCCTAAAAAGGCAGAGAAAAAGATGTGCATGTGCAGCCAGAGGTGTTTGAACAGTTTTTACTGCTGATGATCACCTTTTGGGATGGGCAAGTAAAAACTTTCAGAACTGTTTTGATTACAGTGTTGCTTTTCCTCGCCCACCTTCACTATTGCTTTTTAGGACTGCAGCCATGGAAATTATGTTTCGTCCAAAAAAAGCAGATCCCAGTGTAGTGGGCTACCCTTTGGTGAAAGAGACAACTGTAGTGAGCTTCTGGACAGTGGGAAAGAAATTTCTCTCTTCTCTTTCACACTACCCATCTTCATGCAAGAACTTACCAGCATTCATGTCTTTGAACTTCTGCTTTAGCTCAGCAGGTGTAAGACGGTATTGATCAAGACCATCATTCCAGTAAATACGATCAAGGACTTGGAGATCACCTCCCACAAGCCAATCTCCTTGTTCCATGACCATCTAGAAAATTTAAGGAAGGAAATTGTTTCAATAACATGTAAAAGGGAGGACTAGGGAGGAACAGGTCAGCTATACACAAAGGTGATCAGTTGCTTAAAAAGTTTTGCCTTTCAAAGGCTGTGTTAGATTGCCACACACACACATATATACTGGAATCTGAAGGATTATCTTTTCATAACATTAATATGTGAATGAATTATTGATGTCACAATGCCAAGAAGGAACCTTAAAACACAGGCAAGTTCATGTGGGTCCTGAAGTTATCTTCAGTGCATCACAACTAGTCAGAGAACCAAATAAGAATAAGGAAATGATCCTCATGTAAGAAATTGCCTTAAACCTTTTCAGTATAAGCAGAGTCCATCTAGCTCAATATTGTTTACACCAGGTGTGAGGAAACTTTGGCTCTCCAGATACTGCTGAACTACAAGTCCCATCATCCCTGGGCCATGCTTGCTAGGGCTGATGGGAGTTCAATAAAGTGCCAAAGGTTTCCCATGCCTGTTCTACACTGACTAGCTATGGATCTCCAGGGTTCCTGACTGACACCAGAGACTGAACCTGGGACCTTTTACATGCATGTACACTACGACTGGGCTATGGTCCTTCTACAAACAGACAACAGTAAGGGGTAGAGGCATGTACAAAGCACAGTCTCCAAAGGATCTGAACTGAAGATGCATTCTTTTTAACTTGTTCATAACTGTCTTAGAGTTAGGAGTGAGCAGTGAGGTGGCCAAGTTGGCTGAAGACACTAAATTACCGAGGAACTCCCAAAAGGATTGTGAAGACATCCAACTAGATAAAACGAGAAATAAAACATTGAACTACATTCGCCATTTTAAGTGACGCACACTGGGGCAAAAAAACCCTAACTTTGCTCCTACACTGGATCTGAACTGGCAGCAACTGGCTAAAAAAGGACTTTGATGTCACTGTAGAGAGCTGAAGGAAAATGTCAATCCAGTGTTCAGCAACTGTGATAAAAGGTGAATTCCATGCCAAGGATTCACTAGCAAAGGGACTGAAACTAAAACTGCCAGTAATGCCTTTATACAAAACAGCAACAGAGACACCATTTGGAATACTGTGCATCACTCTGATCATTGAATCTCAAAAAGGTTATTGCAGCACTGGAAAAGGTTCAGAAAAGGGCAACCAAAATGTTCAAGGGGCTGGAGCAACTTCCTAATGAAAAAAGGTTACAACATTTTGGTGCTTTCTTGCTTAGGAAAAAGGAGAGTAATATGATAGAGACATTTAAATTATTCACACTGCAGAGAAAGCAAAAGTCTTTCTCCATCTCATGTAATACTAAAAGTCAGGGCCACCCAATGAAGGCTTGGAACAGACAAAAGAAAGTACTTCTTCACATAGGCAATTCCATAGTTTAACTATGCACTATCATGAGATGTAGTAATGGCCACCAATTGGGAAGGCTTTAAAAGAGGATTAAACAAAGCTATCAATGACCAATAGTTATAATGGCTATACTCTATCCTCTGTATCACAGACAGTAGGCCTCTTAATACCTGGGAACAGCAGTGGTTGGCCACTGAAGCAAGATGTTAGACTAGATAGGCCTTTGGCCTCAGCTAACAGGGTTGCTATGTTTTAAAACAAGCCCCTTGATCTGGGCACAGAAACTAATCAAGAGGCACTGTGATCTCTTTAAGACTGGTAAGATGGCTTTCTAGTTAGCAAAAAAGCTGCTATATATACCCAGCATGATTACTCCGAGTCTTAGTTTTTATCCAGCTTCTCAGACAAGTTATTCATCTCCCAAAGTAGCTCACATCAATTCAAAAAAAGAAACAGGACAGACAGAAACCCTGCCCTCAGGTATGCAAACTAAAAAGAAGCCATACACAAGGGACAGGGAGGAAGGGGGAAACACAGAGGGAGATCAATTTGACAATTGCAGAACAAAAGTGGTAAGATGAAAACAGGCATTTGTGTCCAGTTGAGGCCTTCCCTTGCTGATGGTCTTCCTTGGATAGACATTCAGCAACTCATCCTTTAGCATTGCTCCTCTGGCCAGAGTGCACTCCCTGTCTGCTTTGCAATCCCAGGGCACATGGTAGTGTTGTTATGGCAGGGGGTGGGGTGAGAGAGACAGCAAGCCCTCTGCTGTTGTTTTTTCTCTGGCCAGTGGATGGGGCCAGACTGATCTTCCCCCTTTTTCTTTTCTAACCCAGCCCCATAAAATCTACTTTTGCCTATCTGACAACTGGTGACTAAAGCAGACTAAAGCATGCCAGGATCAAAAGCCAGTGTTCTACCACATTCAAGAATCTGAACCACAACCTGAATTAGGGCCACAACAATGCAGAGATCACATTAATGCAGCATTACAACTGTTTGCCAAAAGAAAAGAGGAACTGAAGACTGGGCTCTAACATTCTGATCTGGCTGAACCAAGGCCTGAGGCAAAGAAGCCATCTGTTTCCCCATACGCTCATGGGGTCTGAACTGGCGGTGACCGACCAGGAGACCTCGGGGTTGTAGTGGACAGCACGATGAAAATGTCGACCCAGTGTGCGGCAGCTGTGAAAAAGGCAAATTCCATGCTAGCGATAATTAGGAAAGGTATTGAAAATAAAACAGCCGATATCATAATGCCGTTGTATAAATCTATGGTGCGGCCACATTTGGAATACTGTGTACAGTTCTGGTCGCCTCATCTCAAAAAGGATATTATAGAGTTGGAAAAGGTTCAGAAGAGGGCAACCAGAATGATCAAGGGGATGGAGCAACTCCCTTACAAGGAAAGGTTGCAGCATTTGGGGCTTTTTAGTTTAGAGAAAAGGCGGGTCAGAGGAGACATGATAGAAGTGTATAAAATTATGCATGGCATTGAGAAAGTGGATAGAGAAAAGTTCTTCTCCCTCTCTCATAATACTAGAACTCGTGGACATTCAAAGAAGCTGAATGTTGGAAGATTCAGGACAGACAAAAGGAAGTACTTCTTTACTCAGCGCATAGTTAAACTATGGAATTTGCTCCCACAAGATGCAGTAATGGCCACCAGCTTGGATGGCTTTAAAAGAAGATTAGACAAATTCATGGAGGACAGGGCTATCAATGGCTACTAGCTGTGATGGCTGTGCTCTGCCACCCTAGTCAGAGGCAGCATGCTTCTGAAAACCAGTTGCTGGAAGCCTCAGGAGGGGAGAGTGTTCTTGCACTCGGGTCCTGCTTGCGGGCTTTCCCCAGGCACCTGGTTGGCCACTGTGAGAACAGGATGCTGGACTAGATGGGCCACTGGCCTGATCCAGCAGGCTCTTCTTATGTTCTTATGTTCCCTGTCATCACTGCCGAGTAATTCATTTTGGTGGACTTCCTCTATATTTCTCTTGCACACAAAGCTACACTTATAAACCACAGCTGAGGACACACTTGTCTGTGATCTTCACTGGCAGTCTACAGGGCTCATCCTAAATCCATTTCTGTCTCTCATATATATCTATATCTATATCTATCTATCTACACACACACTCACACATATGTTACACGCACACACACAAAAGTCAGACTTCCACACTCTGAACAGCCACAGGATGTGTACACAAGCAATCACCAAAGAGAATTTGCAGGGGAAGTTGAAGATCTGGGTCATGTTTTACATATAGATTACCCATCATGTCCAAATGGAACTTTATGAAGAACTTCAGGTTAGCACTAGCTTGCAAAGACTACCTTGATGTAGGGGTGTTCCTTGCATGTTGTCCCCCATTGCCGGGCACAGCGTTCTTCTTTTCGGTGCTCAAAGAACTCTGGATTCCGGAGAATAGCCACACGCCGACCTTCATACAAGAGAGCAAAAGCTGTACAGCCATCTAGTCTCTCCTTGTCTTCCGTTGTGGCTGTCAACACTATAGGCACCGAGAGATTAATAATTCCCCCTGTAGGGTAAAGAGGAAGCAATAGTTATCATTTAAATGGAAAAGTCCTCCAGGTGCCCAGAAGGAAAATCGTGTTTGGAAATCTACTGTTCAGAGAGCATGCCCTTTCCATGTACTTTGTAACTTTGGCTCTGTACCAAGACTTTGAGTTTAACTCAGTCTTTTCATCTATTGTAACCTAAGTACAGCAGAGTTTCCTTGCCTTGTGGTTACTTGGAGTATAGACACACCTCAGGAATTCTTGCAGAGGTTTTAATTCTCTTTGCTGATATCTAGGTAGACATCGAGGAACAGGTCTATTGTTCCCACTTCTTTGTGACAGCAAGTGGGAGATCCCTTGCTCTGAGCTGAAATGTAAAATTGTGTTACATAAGAATCTATCATGCTCAGGGCCGGCTCTAAAGGGCAGCAAGGTTGATACCTGGCCGAGGGCCCCGTGGTCCAGAGGGACCCCTGAAGGCCCCCTCTTTAGGGTGGGGGAGTAGCGCTCCCCTTCCATGATCTGTGGCAGAATCGCTGCCGCAGATAGCACTGCCAGCCCATTCCCTCGCTCCACCTACCTTTCCTGTCTTCTGTGGCTGTGCGCACAGCGCTGTCCTTAACCAAGATGGCAGCTGAGATTTCCCTAAGAGGCTGAAGCATGTGCTGCCATCTTGGTTGATGGCAGCCCTGTGTGTGCGTAACACGCATGCGTGCCATCAACCAAAATGGCGGTGGAGGCTTCAGCCCCTTAGGGAAACCTTGGCTGCCATCTTGGTTATGGGCAGCACTGCATGCACAGCTTCAAAACACAGGACAGAAAGATAGGCAGAGCGAGGGAACAGGCAGCCAGTGCGATCCACAGCAGCGTGTGCAAGGGCCCGGGGCAGGCTGGAGCCAGCCCTGATCATGCTAACACTCATTCTCACTACAAAGCAAACATCAGTGGCACTGTCCAAACACTGGTAGCATTTGGGCTGCCATTGCAATGCCTCCTTGTTCTCTAGAACTCTTGCAATGCATCAATTCACAGCTGCACCCAGGAAAACAAGTACCTTTTCTTGCTGATTTGTATTCTTATTTTCTGTTTCTGATATGATGGCTAAGGCCAGTTACAATGCATTTTAATAGTTGTAGTGTGTAAGATATGAATAAATAGCATATATTAGAAGAATATTCTGCTGTTTGAAGTCTGACTCCCAAATAGAAAATTCCTGGTACCTCCCAGAACCCAAGAATCCTTGGATGGGGTCTCTCTCTATTAATCCACCTACTTTGATGACTTGCTGTTGGAAACCCATGAACTTAGGTGAACTAACATTCAGCATATAAAGACACTGAGGAGATATGGATAAAAGGAGAAAGAAAGAACCCTTGACCCTATGTGTTCATAGGAAAGAGGGCAGAGTTTGCTGGTATTAACATCTTAATAGATAGTTCCTATAAAATTAATCTGGTGTGTCTTGCTATTATCTTATGTATTTTGAATTTAACACCAAAAGGTTTGCTACAATGCATGGCAATCCTACAACAATACACAGTCTGTTTTAAAGATCCATTTCATTATTTAAAAAAAGTTATGCATTTATCACTTCAAGCTTCAGCAGTTGCCAGCTGATTTTGTGCTTGCGGGAAACTATTACCTGGAATTCATAGAACTGCATTTGCTTCCAATAAAGAAACAAATTTTAGCATACAAGGTTATAACATTTATAGAGTAAATAATTTGCAGATGGTGATCCATCCATTTGACATATCAACTCTTCCCTTACATCTCTCTCGCCTTTGTGAAACTCATTATGACTCTGGTCTCCTGGAAAGTTCCTCTTATTTTCCCAGCTTTTGTTCAGCAGTAACATCTTAGATGTTCTTTTGGATGGTAGCTTCCCAGCAAAAATCCAAGCATCCACCTTGGAGCTCTCTATGGCAGCCTTGCAAGTAAGTCCACAAAGCCTACTAGTCCACAATATATGTAACAGATGCGTGTAGGTGGGTGTGTAAAATAATGTGTGTGTGTGTGTGTGTGTGTGTGTGATGTATATGTGTTTCGATATAAATGTGTATCTCTGTGTGTGTGTGTGTTTGTGTCTGTGTGAGATATGCATGTGCGCATACACACAAACACTCCTAGCCTGCACATATAAAAATCCCAACTGCCCATCGTAAATATTAATATAGGTATTTTCAAGTCTGCAAACTCTGAAAATAAATAAAGCCAAAAATAGAAAAAGCCAATAATTGAGAACCATTGGCCACATTTGCAAAACCATTCCTTAAGCCCTACATGGACAAGCCTCAATGAGCCCAAGCAAAGCTTTCCCTTCTTCTTCCCACCCAGCCGGGAGAACTTTTGTCAAGCTTAGTTTCACTTTCAAATAATCTCAGTTTAGCATTACATTCCAGCCAAGGATTCTAGCTGAAAAACAAACCATGGTTAGTTTAATAAGCTAGCATCATAAAACATGGGTTGAAGTGGCTTATGAAACTGACTTTGATTTTTAATTGGGCCCAAAGCAAGCAACGTTTTTAAAGGACTAACAGAATGATTATCCACAGCCTGCCTGCATGACCAATAGAATTGGATTCTGCTGTATTTAAATTTAAGATGTCTTACCATCAAGTAGACAGTCAAAATGAAGGCACTGCAAGTATTCTCTCTCTCTCATAAAGCCATTAAGCGGTGTTGCCCAACCCTCAGCCAGGACTTGTACCCACTGCATATCCAGCTAAAAACAGAAAGGTTGATTTACTGAATCAGATCCCCCACACCTAACACTTATATGAGTTTCCTGATGTACTGCAGTTAAACTGGTTAGTTAGTTCTATATTTGTTTTAAAATTAGAACATGTAACAAATTCTTGGCTTTTTCCTTTTTCCCTTCCTTTTCCTTGTTTACATATAGTTGTGAAGACTTGTAATTATGTATGACAAGAACATAATTCTTTGATCTACATAACTTGCACTTCTGCAAGTGCCACACAATGTCCATTTTGTGTTTGCAAGGGGTCATGTATTCAGGGTGGCAGCACCTGCACTTTGGAACTCCCTGCCTATTGACATTGGGCAGGTGCCAACATTGTATTCGTTTAGACACCTGCTGAAAAAGTTTGTTTCGGTAGGCCTATTCAGACACATGATTGTGTCTGAACACAGAATCATAGAATAGCAGAGTTAGAAGAGGCCTATAACGCCATGGAGTCCAACCTTCTGTTTAATGCAGGAATCCAGCTTAAAGCATACAATAGAGGTGGCTGCAGCTGCTTCTTGAATGCCTCCAGTTTTAGAGAGCTAGATAAGGTTTTATTGTTTTACTGCGATTCATTTTTTAGATGTTTTCAACAGTTTTAAATACGTTTTTATTTTGTTTTTAATTGTATTTGTATGACAGATATGTTTGCCACCCTGGACTCTGGAAGGGATATAAATTTAATGAAAGTAAATTAAAAAAGAAATTGTTATTCAAATCAAACTATATTCAGAATCTTTTCTTCTTCCTCCTTCGTAGTAGAAAAATTGGATTGGTGTTCTTAAGAGGCCTATAATTATCAAATGCTTTACTGGAGGGATGGGGAACCTGTGGCTCTAATTCCAACAATGTCTGAACAATCACAGATTCCCCATCACTGCTTTACTGCATCTAGACCTAATTCCTCAGAGTGGTACAGAGAGACAAGCGATCACTAACAGAAGTGATCAATAAAGTTACGAGTGCTACAGGGGGCAATGATCAAGTTCAGAACAGTACAAAAGGAAGCTGGTAAACTGATGTGGAGGCATAAATGTGTAAATCGAAGTGGAACAAGGAAAACATAAAAACACCAAGTACTTCAAAAGCAAAACAAGATGACACCAGACTATGGACTGCTCAGATGCAGTACAGATGCTGGGGGGGGAGGGGGGGAGTTACTGGAGGAAGTGTCAGGTCATTTAGAAAGAGTAAATAGGCCTGTTCAATGTCATCAATGGTATACTTCCTTAAGCGAGGTACGTTTTTCAAAATCATTGGCACATAGGAGAAAAAAACAGAAATGAGATAATAAACTTACAGCTCAAAGGGTGAACAGTTACAGAATTGCAATTTATCTTTTGAAATGGAATAACAGAAGCAGAATTCAAGCTCTATTATCTCAGGCTTGCAAACAGCTACTCTGAGGTGATCAAGAGGAGCTTCCAATGCAACCAGGCAAAACAGCTTTTGCAGGCTGGAAAATACTTCAGGGTGTCCCACCCCCCAACAATATATAAACGATCATGTGCCACAAATAACAAACATAGGTTATATGTGGACAAGTAAAAATAGTTACTTTTATGGACTTTGCAAGTCTGTACTACCTTATTTATTTCCAGGGCAGGTAAAGTCTCTGCATCTGTTTTGGCCAATTTAAGTTTGTTTTCAGGCACATACAGCTCTTTAACCTCATAAGAGGCATCCACTGGAACAATGTCCTAAGGGAAAAGGCAAAAAGTTGTTAAAATAATGTTTTAATTTGTTACATGTTGAAATGGCAGTGCTGCATATTAACTAGTTTTAATTTGTATTTGCGTTAGTATTTTTGCTGTTCAAGTTATCTGCAGAAACACATATAATCTTGATATGAATGAAAAATCCAGCACTAGCACTAAGAATTCTCATGTTAATTGAGGCTGCAATCCTAGACCCACTTACCTGGGAGTAAGCCCCATTTAACTCAACAGGACTTACTTCTGAGTAGACATGGCTAGGATTGTACTTAGTTTTCCCTTATAGCTGTAATAGGCTGAAGTGACCTCTTAACCAGGGAAAGGCACAATCTCTGGCGTCCTACTTTCTCCAGAAGAATGTACAGAATAGTATGAAAAAAAGAAGGCATGATTTAAATGGGAACAGGTTATATACACACGCAAAAGCAGGTATCTTGGAGCCTAGGTAGGAAACTAGTTGCCAATCCCTACAGTAAAAGTAGGCAAATGTAGTCTTAATTCAAGCCCAGGTTCACGGGCTAGAGCGTTGGGACTAGGACCTGGAAGACCAGAGGTCAAATGCCCATTCAGTCATGAAGCTCACTAGGTGACTGTGGGCAGATCACAGTCTCTCGGCCTAACCTACCTCACGGGGTTGCTGTTCCAATAAACTGGGGAGAGGTAGAACTATGCACACCACCTTGAGCTGCTTGGAGGGAAGATGGGATATAAATGCAATAAATAAATAAATAAGAAGAGAGCAAAGAGGAGGGAGAAACTCTTCAAGCTGTCGGAACAAGTGGCTTCTCTAAGAAGCACAAATCAGAACTTTCAAATCTCACCAATCAGGGAAGTGACACTCAGGAACTCGCCAGCAGGCAGCAACTCAATTTTAATCTGTAGTAAGCCACTCTGAGGGCCTTCAGGATGAATAACTGGATAGAAATTCTCACACCCCTGGAGTGTGCCTACTGTTCATACTTCCTGGAATTTTACATTAAAGTTACTAGAGTCTGGCTGGGAAAGGATGGTGCAGGTCCACGGAAAAATTAACTTCTGTACGCAACAAAGCTGAAGGTTATTTGGAAGTATTGTTTTTAAGAAAATGTATATCCTGCCTTGGTGTTACATAAACCAGTGGTGGGGAACCTTCAGCCTGTGTGTCAAATTAGGCCCACTAGGTCCCCCCATTTGGCCTGAAAGGTCACTTAAGCCAAACCTGCCTGCCCCACACCTAATGTCATTTTTTGGCTGGGCCAAAAAGGGGGGTTTCAAGCACCACAAAAAAGGTGGGGGAGTTTCAGGGGGATTTGGTTTTCTCCCCAACATGTGCTACCTAGAGGACAAACTCAGGTAAGCAAGGAAGGGGCTTCAGTGGCTGTCCCTTCCATGACCCACCTTCTATGCCAATGCTCCGCAACCTGGTTCCCTCCAAATGGTGGACTAGAGTTCCTGTAAGATGCAGCCAGAATGGCCAATGCACAAAGGAATGACTGCTTGGTTTGGCCCTGTTGTGTTAGTACAACAGGGAAGAGGATAAAAGCAGCAGTATTTCCCCCTGACAGGAAGTGCTTGTTTTTCAAAAACAAAATTCAACTTTTGGCAATCTGCAAATTAAACCAATTCCCCCCCCCCAAATAATAATTAGCTAATAATTCTTTACTTTATTGGCAGCTCTACTTATTACATGTTCTTGGAATTATTCTCCTTATCTTGATCATGACTATGTTCCTTTCCATTGATCCTTCAACAATTATACTTTGTTGATGCATGCAAAGTTTTCTTTTCCTGCCTTTCTGAAGTTCTGTAACAGCTATAGAGATGCCAACAGATCCAGCAGCACTGTATGAGAGGGTCAACTTTTGGATATATTCTCTGGACACACTGGCACCACATGGCCTGAACCTGGAGGACAGTACCACCACTACTTAGCTTCTGCAAATGAAGCCCCTCTGAGCATTCCATCCTCAAAGCTCTATAACTGCCACCTTGGTAACAGCATTTGTATGTTGGCAGCTGATGAAGGTGGAAGCTGAAACGTTTTGTTAATATAATAAAAACCTCTGTTTGGTTAATCACAATTACATTCATATATTTGTAGGTGATTAACGGGATCCTTATAGGGATCCAGAGCAAGCTTGGGTGAAGTTCTGTTTGTTGCTTTTAAAACTGTGTGTGTACGCGCGCGTGGGCGTGTTGATATATATATAGATATCATCAATTTATCCTCCCCATCTTACAAAGTGGTGGTCTACACTCATCACAGCCAAAACATCACAGCGTGGCAAAAAAGCATTACAAATGCAGTGCCTGGTTTGGAACATTTTGGTTTTAAAAAAACAGTGCAATCGAGCATTTGCAAGACAGCACAGGAAAGTACATGCACAACCAGAACAACATTCAAGGGGGGGGGGAACACGATGGAGTCACCGCAAAGTTACTGTCTCGCCAATGACAAGTCCAAATAATATTAGTAACTAAAAACATGTTGAAAGGTTTGGTGCTTAAGCAGCCTAATTTTTCTCTCCCTGCTTCCCCCCAACAGAAGAGTTCTGTGTTCTTAAAAAAGAAAAATGTATCATGCTTTTATTCTGAAACTTGAAAAATAGACTGCAGGCTCTCTTACAATAAGACAGCCATTCACAAATCATAACACAAACTAAAGCCGGCTCCTAATTTCTTCCACTCCTCACAAGGAATATGCAGGCTAGAACATCCACATCAATATGTTCGGATCTGTCAAGAGGTATAGCAACTAGTTGCACTGGGAATCTTCTATCCAAAACTAATTAGCATAGTTTGAGTAAACAGTGCAATGGGTACATCATTCAGAAATATGCATGCTAATTCTTTCCCAAAAGAAACACCAACTGCTGTAACATGAAGATGATAATCAGTCACTATCTGTAGACAGCCTTTCTGAACAGCATCTACCAAAATATTTTTTAAAACATACAAAATAAAAATAAACATCCTGTCACTCAGATTTTAGTCATTAACTTCTGGCCAGCTTTAATTTTAGTGTTCTGAACGCACACGTAGATACACGCAGGTAGCTACTGGCGGGCAGAAATGCAAAAGCTGACTTCACAAGCATGGTGGCATGTTACCTTCGTTCTTATTTTATAAAACTGTTAAGCATAATGAACTTCACTGGCTGTGGAAGATTTAGGAAGAAAGCAATAACCGAAGCAAAGTTCAACACCTCTAAAGAGCTTAAACATAGTACATTGTCCATTTTATAAGGAAAAAACCTGCTCAATTTTATCCATGCTTACTTAGACAAAAACCCTACTTATTCAGTAGAGTCTTCCTCCCAAGCAACCAAGTGCTGACTTTTTTTTCAGTTGCCTTGCTCACCATGGTGATTGTGCTATATCCCTCTGGCAAACAGCAAGCCTTCCTCCCATTTTTGAAGCATGGATTGCCCCAATAGCTGCATGGTAATCCTTGCCCCCTCCAAGATGAAAAAGTTGTTGTTGAAGGGGCTGGTTGGGAACGGGTGCCTAGCATGCTTCACCTCAGGGCAGCCAAGCTGGCAAGCTTCTGTCACCCCCAGCCTTTCCCACAGAAGAAGCCAGCAGGGGTCTTCCTCAGCTACTGTTGGGCAGAGGCAATCTGCACACCTCTGCCCAAACACAGCCATGCCAGCTGTCTTTCCAACAAGAAAGGCTAAGGAGAACCTGGCGGAAAAAAAACACCTGCAGATCTCTGTAATCAACTACATAGGATGGCATCCTAAGGATTTGCACCAAAATATGGAAGAATAAGAAAGAATCCAGAGGTTAACCATGCAGCCCTATGCATGTCTACTTGGAAGGAAGTCCCACTGAGGTTAAGGGGGCCCACTGCCAGGTAAGTACTTAAAGGTCTGCAGTCACAGAATTGCACGGTTGCTTTCTGAAGACAGGCAATTGCAGAATTGTTTTCTGGAGACAGGCACTATTTATGGACAGCCTCTGCAAAAAGTGCTAAGCTTAGCTACAATCCTGGGGATCAACTTGGACACCTAGAACTGATTTTGGTCCCCCATTGTAACTGCAAAAAACAAAATGTGAAACAGTTAACACAAATCCCAGCCACAGCCAGATCTGTGTCATCAAAAGAGCAGGTGGTTCCGAGCACAGCTGAGACATTAGCGATTCACACATTAAACTCTTCAGTGCTTGAAAATATGCAAGTGAGCCTTGCTTCTAGTATACCTACAAAAGAAATCAATCAGCCCAGGAGAACAAATATTTCTCACAAATAGCTCTCCACTGACAACTAAGTGCAACAGTTTTATTTCAAGGTTCCATGTCCATTTTAAAATGAATGTTACTTTACTCTTTTACCCCTAATGGCAGAAGTCTACAAATAAGTTGACTTAAACATATCTTGTCTTTGAAATTGTTATTTTGAAGAAATAAGTAATCATGGGTAATGTGATGTTCCTGCTTATATTGTAAATATGGTAAGTGCTGTTTATATAGAAGACATATGGTAAGGGGAGTGAAAGAGGAGGTGGGAGTACATGAGCAGTAGAATGCTGGATGATTGGCTGAGCATTTGAATGGCTGGGAGTATAAATGGAAGAATGACAGTTGAATCTGGGAGGTTGAGGTTGAGGTGGTGTTTAGAAGGTGTAAGGAGGTGGATGGTGGTCAGTGTTGTTGAGAGTGAGTCGGAGTTCTGAGGCAATTAGTAAGAAGTCAAGTACCTAACAGAATATAGATGAAACCATACGCTTGTGAAACATTCCTTCAGTAATCTTGTTATTTCTAATATTAAATAAATACTTTCTTGTTTAAACATAAGCCTGATTCCTTCAGCTGGGAACACATACCAGGGGGGATAGCAAGTAACCAAGGCTGAACAGTTGTATCGAATGGTGGCAGTGGCGGATCGGAGGAGAGTGTATCCAGTCCCACAGAGAAACCCAGGGCTGTATGTTTCAGTGCAGAGGCTGCAGGGGGGTTTGTGAATTACCTATACTCATAGACACAAGGTATCGAGATAGCCTGGCAGAGACTGAGGCACAGTCTAAAGGCTATAAGAGATACAGGGTGTGGGGTAGTGAGGCCTAGCAGGGGGATTTGTTGAAATCTGTGCTAGAGCTGTAAAGGGTAAGAAGAAAACCTGACGTTCCTGTCTGCTGGTAGCCACAAGTGAGAGCTTCACAGGTGGTGCTGGGGAAGGATGTCACAGGTAACAGTTTCAGAAACAAAACAATGTGGGTTTTTATAAAAAAATAAATAAAAGGATTTCATTTGCATAAAGCCATTTTTTACATGAGGATACATTTATTAACAATACACTTCTATCTGCTCATATTTTAAAATATATACCCATAAAACCTGTGGGCAAGACTGATACAGGGACAGCCTCTAAATACACACTGTTCCTTGTTTTAAAATGAAGAAAACAGCTTTAGCTCAAGAATGTTACTAATCAAATTGCCAGGAATGAGCATTCTGGACAAAGGTTTACAAGCTATGGAGTATTAAAAACACCTTCACTTACACAGCTTTGACAGTAAAAGAATGAGTGGAGGGGCAAGTCATTTTATGAAGTGTTTCTAGTAAATTATTAAAATATTCTGCTTTTACATATTGTGAATCATTTTGTCTGTATTTCAGTCCTGTTTGTCTTCAGCCAAATGTGCTCCAAACATGACAATTAAGTCATGTTGTATGCCTTTTGCAGAGTAGACTATTTCAACTGCAATAAATATATGTAACACACATAATGCACAATCTGTGTACATACCTGCATTTCACTATCACCCCAAGATAAAAACACCAACATCATCTCAACAGTATTTTAAAATTGGGCTGAGAAGCTTGACTTGTGCATGGGTATAAAATTCAGAACATTAAACCGTGACCTTCATGAAAAGGCTAAACATTTAAGTAATTTATAGCATTAGTAAATCTAATGTTCCTGGTCAATACAGACACAGCTTTTAAAACATCACTTTAGATTAAAAACAGAGTCAAGAACCTCAGCTCTTATGAGTCACATGTAACTCAGTGTAAAATGCTATGTTAGAAGGCCCTCTAGTGATGAAGCTTGTGCTTTCATCTGAGAATTATTAAAAAGTTGATTTAAAAACGTATCTTAACATATTCATCGCTCCCCATTTCAGTGCACTTGTTGAGCATGCAAATGCATTTCTCATTAGTTAATGTCAACTGAGAAAATGCAAAACCACACCACTGGAAAAAGGGAATTCTCTTTCATTAATCTACAGAGCTGTAATGCCTTCAATAATGTCACTTATTTTACTAAGCTGTTAAGTCAATATTAATTGATTCAATATTCAGAGCTAGAAATTAAGTGACAATTATTGGATCTATTAAAAACAAATGCAACACTGCCAACATCGGACAACTTCAAGTGCATTTTAGTAGCTATCCAGAACCTAACAATAATCTAACACCGTGCAAGTATCAAGCGCATCTCTACATATTCATAGGAAGGTTACAGAATACATATGAACGTAAGAAGAGCTTGCTAAATAAGGTCAATGGCCCATCTAGTCCATCATCCTGGCCTCACAGTGGCCAACCAGATGCCTATGGGAAGCCCACAAGCAGGACCTAAGCACAACAGCACTCTCCTCTCCTGCGTTTTCCAGCAGCTGGTATTCGGAAGCACACTGTCTCCAATATTAGTCAACTACTGAGGTAACTGGAATACCAAGTATAGTTATACTACACATAAACAAGGTAATAATATGCAATACAATACACGAACAAAAGCCTTCATTTAGTCAAACCAACCTAGTTAAGGGTTTATTCCATACCAAGGATGTTGCCTACCCCTTGAACAGCCATGTGCAAATCGTGTCCAAAAACAGTCAAGAGCCCATGATCCAGACATGCTTAAAACCACTAGATTTCAGTGTGTGTAGGATTACAGCCAGAATAATCTGGTTCTCTTTTGTATCATGAGTAAAACAATACAGTGGCTCAGGGTAGAAATATTTAAACTTTAGTTGTAACATAGAAAGCATTTTTGGTTTGCTTATTCTTTGAGGACTATATTTTCACATTTTACGGCTGCAGCTCAGTGGCAGAGCATCTGCTTTGCACGCAGAAGGTCCCTGGTTCAACCCTTGGCATCTCCAGGTAGGGCAAGCTATGTCTCTTGCCTGAAGCCCTGGAGAGCCATTGCCAGTCATACGGCAGTTTCCTCTGGTCCTGTAAAATGGGGCAGAGGGACACTCAAAAGGCTTCACATTTAAAACTCAACACTTCCTGCATTCTGATACATAACTGTACTATGCACTGGCATTATTAATCCCTGAAAAATCTCAGGATCAAGTTACCTAAGAGTTTCTCCATACATGCCTACCTGTTCACCCAGATCATTAGACCAGGACCTCCCGGTTGTTCTGCAGCCTGCACAAAGCCAATGGTGACCACCGAAGGAAGGGCTTCTCTGTGTCAATTACCCCTAGCTGTCAGGCAAGCACCAACCTTGACTGCTTTTGGGCACTTGACTAATTTATTTTTCTCAGTCATCTGCTGTTGTTATTACCTAACTTTTAGTATTCATATTTTTCTATTGTGGACTCCTGTGTTTCTCTGGTTTCATTGTTTTGTTTTTATGGTTACAAACTGTGGTATATAAATGTTTTATTTTTTAAAAATTAAAACCTAGAACAAACTCATATGATGAAGAGAAATCACTACCTAGGCAACTGCAAGCACTGCTGGGACTAGGGAAGGGCTGTAGCACACTAGCAGGACACCTGCTTTGCATGCAGAAGTTTCCAGTTTCAATCCCCGGCATCCCCAGTTGGAGTTGAGAATGCCCCCACTGCCTGTCAGTCAGTGTAGACAATACACAGGTCAATGGTCTGACTGAGCTTCCTATGTTCCCATGACTTGTGCATGTTCCTCCCACCGAGTAGTATTTGTCACTCAGATCACTTCTATTCATGCCCAGTTCTTATAATGTAGGTTCCACATAAGACATTAAGAACATAAGAACATAAGAAGAGCCTGCTGGATCAGGCCAGTGGCCCATCTAGTCCAGCATCCCGTTCTCACAGTGGCCAACCAGGTGCCTGAGGGAAGCCCGCAAGCAGGACCCGAGTGCAAGAACACTCTCCCCTCCTGAGGCTTCCGGCAACTGGTTTTCAGAAGCATGCTGCCTCTGACTAGGGTGGCACAGCACAGCCATCACGGCTAGTAGCCATTGATAGCCCTGTCCTCCATGAATTTGTCTAATCTTCTTTTAAAGCCATCCAAGCTGGTGGCCATTACTGCATCTTGTGGGAGCAAATTCCATAGTTTAACTATGCGCTGAGTAAAGAAGTACTTCCTTTTGTCTGTCCTGAATCTTCCAACATTCAGCTTCTTTGAATGTCCACGAGTTCTAGTATTATGAGAGAGGGAGAAGAACTTTTCTCTATCCACTTTCTCAATGCCATGCATAATTTTATACACTTCTATCATGTCTCCTCTGACCCGCCTTTTCTCTAAACTAAAAAGCCCCAAATGCTGCAACCTTTCCTTGTAAGGGAGTCGCTCCATCCCCTTGATCATTCTGGTTGCCCTCTTCTGAACCTTTTCCAACTCTATAATATCCTTTTTGAGATGAGGCGACCAGAACTGTACACAGTATTCCAAATGTGGCCGCACCATAGATTTATACAACAGCATTATGATATCGGCTGTTTTATTTTCAATACCTTTCCTAATTATCGCTAGCATGGAATTTGCCTTTTTCACAGCTGCCGCACACTGGGTCGACATTTTCATCGTGCTGTCCACTACAACCCCGAGGTCTCTCTCCTGGTCGGTCACCGCCAGTTCAGACCCCATGAGCATATATGTGAAATTCAGATTTTTTGCTCCAATATGCATAATTTTACACTTGTTTATATTGAATTGCATTTGCCATTTTTCCGCCCATTCACTCAGTTTGGAGAGGTCTTTTTGGAGCTCTTCGCAATCCCTTTTTGTTTTAAGAACCCTGAACAATTTAGTGTCGTCAGCAAACTTGGCCACTTCACTGCTCACTCCTAATTCTAGGTCATTAATGAACAAGTTGAAAAGTACAGGTCCCAATACCGATCCTTGAGGGACTCCACTTTCTACAGCCCTCCATTGGGAGAACTGTCCGTTTATTCCTACTCTCTGCTTTCTGCTTCTTAACCAATTCCTTATCCACAAGAGGACCTCTCCTCTTATTCCATGACTGCTAAGCTTCCTCAGAAGCCTTTGGTGAGGTAAAAAAAAGCTACTTCAAAGGACGCCTGTAACATGCAAGAGCCCTTCACCGCATGCATCAGCTGCACTAAGTTGAGAGCCTCTAAAGCACTGCCAAATGTTAGCAGCTGGCAATAGCAAGATCCACCTGATCCATATAATGAACAGCTCTCCAATGTTATGTACCCAACTGGAGCAGCTGTCATGCTAGTCTTTCAGCTAGCCTCTCACATGCAACTATATCATAGTGCAGTAGTAATTTTGTTACTGTGCTTCAACTTACATTGGCCTGGTTCACACAACACTGTAATGCCAAACTAGGGTTTATTGAAACCACGTAAATGTGTGGGCTCCCAGCCTGCTTTGCTCCTCCCAGCTAAGGCATACTGAGATAAACCAGGGTTTGGCTTAGCGTGTTGTCTGAACTGCGAGTTATGGTTACGCTTTCTCTTCAGTAACCCATGAGCTGCAGCCAATAACAAACACTGGTCTTTGAATTTTAGAAGATTCCTTAAAATCAATCATCCACAATTTTTGCAATTTTCATCTCTGGTAATTCAGAGCTTTACATCCCTTTCTTTTTTATTTGAATGCCAACTTGTATATCAAAATCAACTTGTTTCAAACTCATTCACTTCCATGCACACAGCTCAGCTTGAGCCTTTTTGGACAGATATGCTGTGAACTATCTTCTAGGAGGTCTATATGGATGGAGCTAGGTGAACAATACTTCTTTGAAAAATGGCCCTTTCCAGGATGCTACATCCTAGGAGGCATATCAGTTACACAGAGGCCGTATTTCACCCAAGTCTTAATGTTTGCATGACAGCAATAAGAAATATGAGACACTTTACCTAGCCATTTATTTTGAGTAACAAAACAAAGGAAAAGCACGTCTATAACTCAACTGGGAACATTTGCTCCAGGACATTTATAGAATCTACCATTCTCTCTCCTTTGAGTTTGAACTGAAATATTTACTGCGGAGTTTAAAACATTCCATACTCTTTCCCATTACAATAAAGGGAAACAAAACGGAACATGTGCAGCCTCTAAGGAGACCCATAACGGCTGAGTAGGTCAACAAGCATAACCCATTTAAAAAATCACAGAGCAGGGGTTCCCGAACTGTGGTCAATGGACCACTAGTGGTCTACAAGCTTCATTGAGGTGGTGCACAACATGCCTGCATTAAATATTCATACAGACATTTAATTGTGTTTTTGTTGTTTCTTTTAGCTCTTATGTTGCATTTTCTTGTATTACCATTCGAATTCTATGGAATACAAACTATAATACAATAAAAGATGAGGTAAGAAAAAAGTAATAATAAAACACAGTTTAAAATTATACAGTGTCTAGCACAGCACATTACAACAGGCAGAAAATCCATTAAATGGTTCACCAAGACCATCAGCAATTTCCATGGTGAAAAGAGTTTGGGAACCACTGGTGTAGAGCAAAACAGACAGCCTTTCATACCAGCACATGGATTCTCAGTCTGATATGGTGTGAAATAAAACACTGAAATAGGACTGTGGCATTAGCAGAAGCCAGACTTAGCAGCATCTAATGGGAAAGTGCTAATGTGCAAATAACAGAATGCACTGGATGACTAACAGTACTAAGAACCCCAGTAGTCCGAGGTTTTATACAGACTGGCTCTGGCAAATTAATTTATAATTCTCCAGCAAGTCTTATGGCAAGACACATTTTACAGTTGTAACATATCCTCCCTCCCTCTCTCCCCCTCCCCCTCTCCCTCTCATGTGTGTGTGTTGTGTGTTCTCTTGTTAACAAAGTCATTTGGTTCCCTGTTGCATCCCCACCGGGTACCCAATGGAAGCCTTCACCTGGATCAGCTGAATACATTTAAGATATGAATGTTTTGGCAGCAATCTACAAGCTCGCACCGCTTTCTCCTTTCAGTGACTAGAGTCTTGCACAGAGTATTATGCCTCACAAAGCCACAACAGTGCTTGACAAGTGTACATTGATGCAACAGACACACATACAAAAACGGAAAAACAGCAACATATATTTTACTTTCACTCACTCACAGCATGACAAAAAACCAGGTAGCTCATTTCCATTGAAGAGTGGGGACAATCTGATATAAGGAGGCTCCCCAAGGTATGAGGAACACTGCTGAATGTCCTCTTCGTCGATATTCTGCCTTTTAGTTCTCACCATGTAAAAAGACTCTAAGAAGTTGTGTTTATTTGTTTTTGAACCGCTTTGGTATTTCTTCTCAAAATGAAAAAAAAAATAATGGTAATGATTTCTGCTGCACTCAAGAGCTAGCAGTCCAGTGGCTCACATCAAGGACTTCTACAAGCTCTCTTTTGAGAACTACTGTTCAAAACAGACCAACTTTTCCCATTGCAAGGCTCTTGACTGTTCATGTATTACAGACATTTTAATACATGCACTTTTTTCCACTCTCAAATTATCCATTTTCAAGGATAGGAAATCAGACAATACCAATAAAATCAGTAAGCTGCAGTTTGCATATTATGCTACTCATAAAGTAACTGCAGCTATCCCTTCACAAGCTGAATATGTAAGATAATCACTTCTTACCATGGCAGCTCACTAAATGTTAGAACAGCCCTTCGTTTTATCTTTTGTTGTCCTTTTTCCTTTCAAATTATGGAGGCTGAAACATTTGAAGTGCTGCAAGTGTTTGCTTTTAAATTACTCACACATAAGAGATATAGCTAGTTGGATATCACCAAATATAATTAAGTTATAGAACAGACCCACTGAAATCAATAGACTTGTTACTGAAGTCCACTAGTTTCAATGGTTTTATTCTAACACGACTCAGTGTTGCACATCACCCATTAGACATTTAAACAGGAATATCACCTGATTTGAGAAACTTTACTTGACTAATGGCTACATTGAATACATCTGCATATTAATAGAACCACACTTCTGAATTAGAGAACATACTATACGTGTTTTGGGGAAATACTCAAGAATCACCATCCTTGGAGAAGCATTTCAAAGTGTGACAATGCCTAGGGATTTTTTCCTCTGAGACAATACCTGCCACCCACAGAGTTTGTAAGTTTCTGAATTGCAAGTCATTAACAATCCTTTTAAAAACTCCTGCCTGGTTAGTCACAGACCCCTTTTAAGTCAATCATAAGTTTTTAAACCAATGACCTAACTGAATAATCAACCAAATGTTGCATCCCTACTTCTAAAAAGCAGCCAACATTGACCTGACAACTTTACAGATGATTACAAATTCCCACTACAAGACTCCATACCCTCTCTTGAAGAAGTTCCAGAACTTGTTGAATGCAGTCATTGACATCACAGGAATCAGTTTTGAGTACCAGCTCAGGGGCTTCAGGCTTCTCGTACTCCGAGTCAATACCAGTAAAACCTGCATGAAAAACAGAACTCAGCACACTGCTGCTGTTCAAATGGGTCTTCTACGCTCCTGCTGGTGGCCTACAGAATTTTGTTCTAGCTCCTTAGTTGAAAAGCCTGCTTGCTCTTACAGGGACATCTAATATTCCCAGCCTTTACTGGCCCATCTAGGTTTAATTACTGAACTGTAACTGAGAGGCAGTTCTGTCTCACTGCACCTCTTCTTGTGGCAACATCTTTCTGTGGTGTGATTATAAGCACATTTTTGAATAGGGGATTTGCAGAATTGCAAGCTGGGCTGGAAAAATCATGAGGGCATGGTAACCTAAAAAATATTGCTGCTGATTTGAAATTTTATTTCATTTTTGTGCAAGGCTGAGCCCCCCTGCCGCCACCCAAGTCTGCCAGCCCCAAGTATAATGTTTCTTCAACCACTATAACAGACATTCAGTGTATCTCTAGCAGTACATATTGCCCCAGTTTTATACTATATGACATTCAGAGGACAGTTCTTCTCAGTAACAAGTTTTAAATTATTATTCCTTCCATAAAAATAGCTAACCTGTAGTTTTGCTTTGATGTGAAAAGCTTGGGGAGGGGAAGGAAACCTCAACCAAATCAGAGCATTCAGTGACATTAGCAGGTTTCTAAAGGGTGAAAAAAATTGGAACCACACCCAGGGCCATATCCAACATTACAGTTCCACTGGCACAACGGACTTTCATGATGCAATGGAGCTTCTTCTTCTCCCCGCACACCCTCAAAATCAGCTTTGGAAGACTGGGGGACTTGCCAGAGCAAATTGGGGAACACACATGGGAAGGAGAGGAAACTGAAGTCCCATCACATCAGCAGAACTATGCACATGAAGCAATTAATACAGCTCTAAGTTAGGCTGCAATCCAGTACATGACTACTCAGAAGTAAGCTCCACTGAGTTCAATGGGATTTACTCCCAGGTAAGCGTGCATTGGATTGCAGCCTTAGTCACACTTTAGGCCCATTGAAACTAATGGCCTAAGTTACTCATAACTGTTTTCAATGGGACTAAAGTACAACAAATTTTTATTATTTTATTTATTTACCGTATATTCCGGCGTATAAGACGACTTTTTAACCCTGGAAAATCTTCTCCAAAGTCGGGGGTCGTCTTATACGCCGGGTGTCGTCTTATTAGGGTTGCCATATTGCCCGGATAGCCGGGTTTTACCCGGATTCTAAGCATGCCACCCGGCGCCCGGCTAGCCCCTTAGGTGGCCCGGATTCTCAGCTTTCATTTAAAAAAAAAATTAAGTTTCTAGGTGGTGCGGTTCTCGAGATATATATAAAAACGTCAGGCACCCCCCCCCGGTTAAATCTTTTTTTAAACTACTGTATAGCACTTCGTAGCTTTAACCCCGCCCATTCAGGATTTCAGCCAATCAGTGAAGTGTTTGTTTGGTGGCAGTGTCTGCAATTGCGAGGCCAGAAAATGGTGGTTTCCCCTCCTGTTTATCTGAAAATCTCATAAATTGGGTAGGTATATACATTTCAGTTTTTCCCCCTGTTGTGTGTAGGAGTCAGATCCTGGGCAGTGTTTTGAAAACCTTCCCAATAGTTGCTTTTGGGGGTAAAAACAGTGCTAATCCCATATGTCCAGAGTAAATCCTATTGAATTCAGTAGGAATTACTTTTGAGTAGACATGATTATGAATGTGCTGAAAATCAATGGGACTTTGGAGTGAATGTAAAAAAGAATTGTGTTTGTGTTCTCTTTCTGCCCCCCCCCCCCCAGTCCTATTTTAAAGCAAGTAGGCAGGGCTTACTTAGGTTTTGCAGTTTTTATTCTGTAGGAAACTAATACTGATTTTTAAAAAACTAATACTGATTTTTCTGCAATGACCAATTGGTTTGACAATAAACTATTATATGGGCTGTATGTATTTATACATCTGCAGTGTATGCGTGTGTGTATGGAGTCTTTCCAACACCCCTGTGAGGTAGGGTTGGAAACCAAGGCAGCTCACAACAAGAAATAAAGCCATTTAAAATCCAATAACCATAAAAACAAGTATAAACAGTTGCAAAACAGTGTAAAGTGGCATGATTCGGAATTTTGGGTTGTGTGAATGAAGTTGCTTATCACTTGAGGTTGCATTTCTGTCCCTGTTTGAGTAAGCCCCATTGAATACGCTGGGACTTGCTTCTGAATAAATAAATTTAGGATTGCACTATAAATATCTTTACAGTTTGTGTAAATAATAAATATATTTGATAGTTATGCTTATATAAACATTTCTTCATTTATCATATTTTTGGTTTTTGGTTAGGAATCCTGACTGGTTGTGAGATGCTTAGTTTTTTGCCTTATAGGAATCTTGTGGTTGGTATGGTATTACATTTAGGAAAGTGTTACTGCCTTCTGTATTTTTTTTCCTATTTGCATTTCACTTATCTTTAACCTCACTCCGTTACAGCCATAGAAGCAACAGCAGCATATGCAAGATAATTAACTCCCATTAGTGATAAGAACAAGAATTTATAATTATTATTTCAATTAAAACAAGAGGCTTATCAATACTTTGAAGAGGACCAGATATTTATTTTCTTTCTGAGCCCAGTACTGGGTCTTTCATGATGCCCGGTGTGTGTGTGGGGGGGGGGGGAGCAGGAGAGTAGTCGATAAGACAGACATCCTGGCATTGATAACCAAATTAGCAAGGTATGTGTGGGGTTGTTGTACACTTCCAGGCTCAGTTTCATTTTGAGTATGGAGGTGGAACCTGTGTAGATGTGGTTATTAAAGGGAGAAGAAATTTTGAGTTAAGCAAAGCTCTGCTTTTATAAAACCTAAGAAACATACAGTACTTTGAATGTCTGAGTGCCTGCACCAGTGGAATACTGGAGGAACTTGTAAAACTTGCTGCAACAGTATTTAGAACTGAGCATGTGGTGTGAAAGACTCCTTTTCCTAACATTTTGTCTTGTTTTTCTCTGATTGTGTATTTTTATTGTTTTTACTATATTTGTAAGCTGTGCTGAGCTCTGTTTTTAACAGCAAAAGGGCAGGATATAAATTCTCTTAATCAATCAATAAATACTCCATAGTGTTGGAAACTAGAGTCTAGGCATTTAATGTTGCTTTTAAAAAAAAGATTTCTCACATCTTTCCCCAGTTTTTGGTGTTAATTCCTAGGCACAAAAACAAAACAACTGGACAATCCAAATATTAATATTTATAAGTTTATAAGTGACAGTTTTCCTGCTAAGTACCTGCATGTCATAAGCAGGGGTAGTCTTATACGGCGAGTATATCCCAAACTCTATATTTTAACTGGAAAAGTTGGGGGTCGTCTTATACGCCCAGTCGTCTTATACGCCGGAATATACGGTATTTAAAATATTTCTATTCCGCCCTTCTACCCTATAATAGGGCACTCAGGGTGGCTTAGAAAAATAAAATCAAACACGTACATAATAAAATTGTAAACAATAAAACCACAAAAATATTAAAATAAATTAAAATACATAAAATACAATTAAAATACTATATATATATATATATATATATTCTCCTTACAGAGATACAATTCTCAAAGTTCCCTGGGAAGAGGGGTTGACTGTTTAACCACTCTGACATCTGTAGTTCTGTGAGGAGAATACAAATTTCCTAACAACTCTCAGCACCTCTCCACAAACTACACTTCCCAGGGTTCTTTGGGGGGAGCCATGACTGTTTAAAGTGGAATAATAGTGGAATAAATGTATGGTATGAATGTGGTCATAATGTTCCCAAAGCAGAAAGAATAACGGCACAAGCTTTGTTCCTCTTTCTCCTCTGCAGGAAAGGTGCCAAAAACATTCAGTGCTCTGCACGGCTAAGGCTGGTTGCCTCCTATGCACTAGCTTAGGGGTGGGGGCCTTTGGCCCTCCAGATGCTGCTGAACTACAAATCCCATCAGCCCTAGCAGGCATGGCCAATAGCCAGGGATGATGGGAGTTCTAGTTCAGCAGCCTCTAGAGGACCAAAGGCTCCCCACACTTGGGCTAGCTGGAAAAGGCATAAAATCACTTCCCATAACATGCATGGTAGAAATTAACTGTGCCTGTTGGCCTTCCAAAATAATTTTGCCCACCATTGTTTAACGAATGAAAGTTCCCCAGCTATTTTGGACTGGGGCAAAAAAGCAAAGCATTCAAACAGCATCAATAATGACTGATGACATTCAAGCATCACCTGTAAATATGGCTCAGTTTCATAATGGTGTCCAACTAATATTCCTAAGTTCTCTTTTCAAGTAAAGTCTGGTTCTATTTCATGACACTATGAGAAAACGGGACAGAATTAGAAGTGGGACATATCTCATTTTCTAAGACACTTCACTAGCAGTGTCGCTACTTCCAGTCCCTGGGATATCAGAGACTTGCAAAGTTCTGCTTCCAGAAAGCCAATACATTATAGAAGACTATGTTTCCCCAAAAAGGGAAGGGTCTTGTGTCTCAACAAGTTACCCAACATTGCAGTGAAAGAGATGGGTAACTGATCCTAAGAACTTGATTAGTTTTATCCGCTAATAAAGAAGTTGCTCTTTGAGGACACTGCTTTAGTCCAGAAGGCATTAGTACAGTCATCAGTTAAACATTCCCTTGCATTTTTAAAGAGTGTGGTCTGACGGCATATGAGGCCACCATCTTGCTGAAGATAAGCAGGCCTGAGTCTGGTCGGTGCCTGGATTGGTGACTGCTTCAAAACCACATGCATGTCACCTTGGACTCCAGGGCAGAAAAAAGGCAGGCTATAAATGTAAGAAAATAAATAAGAATGTTTTGGATCCTAGTGTTACAGATAGCAAATGGCCTGCATGACATTTGCTTTATTATTATTATCTTTACTGTACAGTAGGTGATGGCCCAACACCCCCAGTTCAATCACCATAAAAGAAGTTTGACACCGAAGCTCACCTTTAATTTCTCCAGCACGAGCTTTTTTGTAGAGACCTTTCACATCTCTCTGCTCACAAACGTACAGTGGTGCATCCACAAATACTTCAAAAAAAGGCAGGCTTGCCACTTCGTGGATTTGCCTTGCATTATTGCGGTCCTGAGAAACAGCAAAAAGAAAAGCAATGAGAGAAATAAAATCTTCCAACATGTAGCATATTCAACAATGGCCCAGCTATTTGTGTACCTACAGTATGCAAGTCATGGTTAACACAAGCAGGCTCCCTTGGTTCTCAGTATCAATATAATTCACTAATCGTGATTGTAACATCTGTCTGAAGAGGGCTTTCAACCCATGGTTAAGAGGAAAGCTGGTTTCTCGTGATGCACATGAAAGGTGAGTGATTTGACTCCCAGTTTACAAAAAAAAACTTGGGTGGGAGACAATGAGACATACTAAGGCATCAGTCTAATGATCAGACACAGTGGCTGCTTATGTATTAAACTTATTTGTCAAACCAGTTAAAAACATTAACAGATATTAACATTTGCTTGAATGATTGCTGGTTTTCAAAGCATACCAAACTAGTAATTCAATTAGACTTGCATAGTAGGTAATATTTATTTATTTATTGTATTTATTTATTTTTAATAATTTTTTTATTCAAATTTTTCAAAATATTTATTGTATTTATATACCACCCCATAGCCGAAGCTCTCTGGCAGTTTACAGTACCTAAAAACACATATACAAATTTAAAACACATATTTTAAAAACAATTTAAAACACAATTTAAACATTTAAAACAAAAACACATGCTAAAATGTCTGGGAGAAAAGCAAAGTCTTGACCTGGCGCCGAAAAGATAACCAGTGATGGCGCCAGGTGCACCTCGTCAGGGAGATCATTCCATAATTTGGGGGCCACCACTGAGAAGGCCCTCTCCCTTGTTGCCACCCTCAGAGCTTCCCTCGCAGTAGGCACCTGTAGGAGGGCCTTAGATGTTGAGCGTAGTGTACGGGTGGGTTCGTATTGGGAGAGGCGTTCCATCAGGTATTGTGGTCCCAAGCCGTGTGAGGCTTTATAGGTTAAAACCAGCACCTTGAATTGAGCTCAGAAACAAACAGGCAGCCAATGCAAGCAGGCCAGAATTGGTGTTATATGTTCTGACCGTCTGGTCCCTGTTACCAATCTGGCTGCTGCATTTTGCACAAGCTGCAGTCTCCGAACCGTCTTCAAAGGCAACCCCACGTACAGTGTATTGCAGTAATCTAACTTGGAGGTTACCACAGCATGGACAACTGAAGCCAGGTTATCCCTGTCCAGATAGGGGCGCAGCTGGGCCACCAACCGAAGTTGGTAGAAGGCACTCCGTGCCACCGAGGCTACCTGAGCCTCAAGTGACAGAGATGGTTCTAGGAGAACCCCCAAGCTACGAACCTGCTCCTTCAGGGGGAGTGCAACCCCATCCAGGACAGGTTGGACATTCACCATCCAGTCAAAAGAACCACCCACTAGCAGCATCTCAGTCTTGTCTGGATTGAGCCTCAGTTTATTAGCCCTCATCCAGTCCATAGTTGCAGCCAGGCACTGGTTCAGCACACTGACAGCCTCACCTGAAGAAGATAAAAAGGAAAAGTAGAGCTGTGTGTCATCAGCGTACTGATGGCAACGCACTCCAAAGCTCCGGATGACAGAACCCAATGATTTCATGTAGATGTTGAACAGCATGGGGGACAGAATTGACCCCTGCAGAACCCCATACTGGAGAGTCCAGGGTGCCAAGCAATGTTCCCCAAGCACCACCTTCTGGACGCGACCTGCCAAGTAGGAGCGGAACCACTGCAATGCAGTCCCTCCCACTCCCAACTCAGCCAATCTCCCTAGAGGGATACCATGGTCGATGGTATTGAAAGCCGCTGAGAGATCAAGGAGAATCAACAGAGTCACACTCCCCCTGTCTCTCTCCCGACAAAGGTCATCATACAGGGCAACCAAGGCTGTTTCCGTGCCAAAACCAGGCCTGAAACCCTACTGAAATGGATCCAGATAATCGGTCTCATCCAAGAGCGTCGGAGCTGGCCCGCAACCACTCATTCAAGGACCTTGCCCAGGAACATTTGCCATAGGCCTATAGTTATTAAGATTTTCTGGGTCCAAGGAGGGTCTCTGCAGGAGTGGTCTCACTACTGCCTCTTTCAGGCAGACAGGGACCACCCCCTCTCACAGAGAAGCATTAATCACTTCCCTGGCCCAGCCAGCTGTCCCATTCCTGCTAGCTTTTATTAGCCAAGAAGGGCAAGGATCCAGCACAGAAGTGGTTGCACGAACATATCCAAGCACCTTGTCAACGTCCTCAAGCTGTACCAACTGAAACTCATCCAAGAAATTGGGACAAGGCTGTGCTCTGGATACCTCGCTTGATTCATCTGCTATAACACTGGAGTCTAAGTCCCGGCGGATGCTAAAGATTTTATCCTGGAAGTGCCCAGCAAATTCATTACAGCGGGCCTCAGATGGTTCTACCCTGTCCCTGGGGCCAGAGTGTAATAGCCCCCAGACAATTCTGAAGAGCTCCGCTGGGCGGCAGAGTGATGATTCGATAGTGGCAGAAAAATATTGTTTTTTTGCTGCCCTTACTGCCCCTAAATACAGCTTACCACAGGCACTTACCAGTGTATAATTGCATCCACCAGGAGTTCGTCTCCATCTGCACTAAAGCCGTCTCCTATATTGTTTCATCGCTCTCAGCTCTGGGGTATACCATGGAGCCGTACGAGCTCTATGCAGGAGAGGGAGCTCAGGAGCAATCATGTCAATTGCCTGGGTCATTTCTTTTTTTTTTTTTCAATTAATTTTTAGTCAAGTTTCCAAAACCAAAACAATACAAAAAGACAAAACACAATTCAACAACTAATACAATAAAAAAGTGAAAAAAACATAAAAAATATTGACTTCCGATTTGTCTTAGTTCAGCTATAAATCTATAATATATAACAAGCCTGACTCTAAATAGATTATAAAATCACCCTCCTCCAGCGGTTATCTTAATTGGTTTCAAATCTCATTAACATATCATTTTATTCTTCCACAAAAAGTCAAAGAGAAGTTTCCAATCCTTGAGATATATGTCCATCAATTTTTTTTCTAGATAAACATGTCAATTAATCCAACTCATCAAGTCTACTAAGTCCAGTAATTTCAAATCGCTCTTCTTCCATTATCCGTATTGATTCCATCTTCCATCTTTACGCACCCCATAATCTTGCTGTCATAGTCATATAATAAAAGTCTGATAGGAATTTCCTTTATCACAGATATTTTCTTGCCATCCATTCCGAACGTATCACTGAAGTATTGTTGCAAAGCCACATCTCTGTTCCTCTTTTTTACATGATACACTAGCACATCTCTTGAGGATTTTTCCATTGACACAAAACAGGGATTAATTCTGTTAACTTTCTCCATTTCAAGTTCCATCAAATCCTTCCAGTCCAGGAATTTTTTTGAACCGATAATATCTTTATCTCCAATTTCTTTAATTCCTTCAGGGACAGCGCTGAGTTCCAAACCATAATATTTGTCTCCAGGATCCATCACAGCCAGGAAATCCAAATCTTTTTCCATGTCCATATTTAATCCAATCTCCATAGTTTGAACCTTGCCTTTAATTTCTCTTTCATCCTTTTTTGGTTTTCCAGATCTATCTTTATTCTCCTTTCTCATAGAATCCTGAATTTCTTTCAGCTCCTGTCTCATTTCTTCAAATTCAATTCTCAACGCTTGACTATTATTTCTCAGTTCTTGTTTTATTGACTTAATCCCATTCATTATTTTCTGAAACATGTCTAAAGATAAAGTCCCTTCTTGTACATCCATAGTCTTCTTGTCATTCTTAAAGCCAAAGGAACAAAACCCCTTCAATTTTCAATGTCCCAAGCAAAGAGCAGTTTATTTCTTTATCCAGTTACAAAGGAGTTAATCTTTCAAACCAACTGGCGTCACACTCTAGACAGCTCTTATCTCTTAAATGCCCAGAAGTGCAAAAACAGCTTTAGTTCACAGCGTACAAATAACTAGTAGCAGAAAGAGTGAGCAGATTCATAAAAAAAAAAGTAGATCAGAAAAAATAGTCCCAGACTTACGTTACACAAAAGTCTTATAAATCAAAAATCTCTTCCAATCAGAAACCCCTCATTCGTTGTAATCTTTATAATGCTATTTTCCATGTCAGCTTTTTGCAATAACAAAAAGATAGGCTATTTTTATTTTCTTCCCCCTTAATTCCGTGAGTAAAAGAGAAGGAGTTTTGACTCACCCAGGTTATCTTAATTGCTGTTCCTTTGACAAATCTCTTTAGCTGTATAGATAAGAAAGTGATAATCGTAGACAGGAGAATGCTTGCCTGTTAGTCCGTATTTTTTTAAAGAGAAAAAAAACGGATCACTTGTTCAGCTGAGCTAGCTAAAAATCCTCGCTCCGTTCGAGCTGCTGGAAGACCTTCTTTCACTAACAATTCTGACGAATTCCAGTCTCCAACAATCACAACAAAGCTGTGTGGGAGATCTCACGTTTCTTCCTTATCCGGAAGAAGTTATCCCCAGTCAAAAAAAAACTTTTCTGACTGGATTTATAGCTGAAAAAGTTTCATCCAAAACGAGAGCTGTCTCAGAGGCTGCACAGGCGGAGGGATCCTCCTGGGAAGTCCTGCCTGGGTCATTTCTGTATTCCACAGTTCAACCAGGATTTCGACAGGAGCGCCAGCCCTGTCAGCTGGAAAACTCCCCAGAGCCCTTTGGAAACAATCCGGATCCATTAGTCTCTGGGGGCGGACCAACTTAATAGGTCCCCCACCCTTGCAGAGGGGAAAAGCCGCTGTGAGTCTAAACTTCAGCAAGCAGTGATCTGTCCATGACAGAGGGACTGACGTAAGGCCGCCCACATTCAGATCACCAACTCTATGTCCAGTTGCAAAAACCAAATCTAGAGTATGCCCTGCTACATGTGTTGGGCCAATGGCATATTAGGACAGTCCCATGGTTGTCATGGAGACCATGAAATCCTGAGCCGCCCCGGATAAGGTGGCCTTGGCATGGATGTTGACATCCCTCAGAACCAACAGTCTGGGGGATCTCAACAGTATACCCGAGACCACCTCCGTCAGCCCAGCTGTTGGGCAGCGGGATGGGCGGTACACCAACAGAATCCCCAGTCTGTCCCGCTGACTCAACATAAGGTGCAAACACTCCAGACCAGTAGTCACATGAACAGGGTGCCTGCAGAGGGAGATGGAGCTCCTATAGACCACAGTAACCCGCCTCCCCGACCCTCAAGTCTACCCTGATACTGAACCAGGTACCCTGGTGGGCATAGCTGGGAGAGATTGACTGCTCCCTGCTCCCCCACCCAGGTCTCAGTTATACATGCCAGATCGGCTGCCTCATCCACAATTAAATCATGAATGAGGGAGATCTTATTATGCACCGATCTGGCATTTAGAACCAGCATCCAGAGGCCTGAGAGCTGGCTGATAGGGCAACCAACAAACCTGCGGGTGTGGGGAGGACCGGAACAAGGCACAGCCGTTAACTGCCTGGGCTACTATTATATACCCAGAGGACTACACATATGCTTGCCACACGTCATAATGAGTCTCATCCCTTCAAGGCAGATGTAATGAGCCCCGTCCTACTCTTAAAAATTGAGACGGGGGATAATAACCAGTTGTGCTTCTGAAGTGTAACAAAGTAGGCTGCTTTGCACATAATGTTAAAACAGCGCTATATGGATGACCCTCAGCAAGTCAAAGAAAAAAACACCCAGTTCAGAAACTCCCTACTTTCATGCAGAAGGGAGGAGGACCTCTGCTGAATTTACTTTCAGTTTCAAAGAATCTTGGCTTAATGTTTAGTGTGAACTAGTAATAGTTAGTTCAACAAGCCTGCTTTGTAACTCATGGTTTGAAAATAGCTTGGTAAGAAACTAACAAGATTAGATACCAAACATATGCTCTTCGATGTTTTCTAATTTTCTCATCTTCATGCATGTGATATTTTTAATATTCTACCTCAATTCAAAGACTAAGGCTGTATTTTAAAATACTATGAAAGCTTGCTTTAGATTTATCTTTGACCACTCTCAAGCCTATGGAAGGTGGTGTTAACTGCCCTTTCACACTATTTAGCTTCCCTTTCACACTATTACCTCTGCATTTAGCTATCTGCCTAATCATTTGCAGGTCTAAGCCCAGAAACTCTCCAATACAGGTAAAAACATACCAGACAGCACGTTATTGGCCACTTGTTGAAAGCCCTTTAAAGTTACTTACATAAAAAGTAGCCTTTAAAAAAGGAAAGGAAAAAACCTCCTGGTTTAAAGGGAAACTAACTCTCCATCGATACCGGCCAAGGCAGGAGATGAAATCAGTTTTGCTCAAAGAGACAAAGCACTAAGGAAAGTGGAAAACAGTGACTGATTTTGCTGTACAAAGAGTTGATTTTCACTTTACAGGCTATGAACCCAGTACTCTATGAGCTTTTAGCTGTACCGTCATGTGCACTTAATTTGCATATTTGCAAATAGTTTGCACTACAGGTCTTCAGTAGAGAGACCTTTCTACAGCATTACTAAGCCTGACACTTAATTTAGCTCAGTTTTAAGTTATAGTAACCTGAACCTACTAGCCTGGACACAAACAACTTCACACCAAGTTTGTTCTCACCACAACCCCTCAAACACCCTGAGGAGATGAATCTGAATACCGTGAGACCCTCCACATGAGCAACAGGTACAGGCTGAAATTTTTAAAAATTTGATGTGTGTGTAAGGTGCTCTTAAATTTCAGCCAAAGTTTAACACATTAGCAAAGAATGAATTATTTGCCTATATTCTTCAAATCAGTGTAGTATAATTTCAGAAAACAAAATGAGGACACAGGGTACTCACCTGGGCATAAGGAGAAATAAAACTAGTGATGCACACCAAGCCAGCATCGGCAAACAATTTGGCAACCTCAGCAATCCGGCGGACATTTTCTTCCCTGTCTTCCGGTGAGAAGCCTAGATTCTTATTGAGGCCTTGCCTGATGTTGTCACCATCCAATGTATAGCATGGAATGCCATGGCATACTAGATACTCCTCCAATGCCATGCTAACTGTGGTCTTCCCAGCTCCAGACAACCCTATGTTAGTTTAAAAAAAACAAAAAAAAACATGTCGTCAGTTTGATCAATATATGCAAGAGACTACCATCTTTGCAAGTCTAGAGATATGATGTCTAAAAAAGCAATAGATGGACTGACATTTAAAAATCATGAAGGTTTGCCTGGCTCACCATATTTAGGAGAGTGGAAAAACAATCTTAACCATTTTTATTTATTAAAGCTTTTTTAAATGTTTTTAAAGATGTTTTCTTTGAATATATTTTAAGTCTGTTTTTATGATGTTTTAAAGTATTTTAGTGCTTTTGTTTGCTGCCCTGGGCTCCTACTAGGAGGATGGGTGGAATATAAATCAAATAATAAATAAATAAATATTATTTTATTAAATTTATATCCCGCCATTCCTCCCAGAAAGAGCCTATGTTTACTCCAAAGTAAGCTACGCTAATGGGATTCACTCAGTAGATAAGTGTGTTTAGGACTGTAGTCTTCAACACACAATTTCTACAGCTTTACTATATGCTGGAAGTCCGGGGGTAGGGAAAACTGTGTTGAGCTTAACATTTGTGTAGCATTCTTAAGAAGTCACAGGAGGCCCACTAAAATGTAAGCTTTTACACTCCTGCTTTCAATCTGCACAAATGAATACTTATCTTGACACTCACTACTGTTCAAAGTTTATCAGGGCAATGTTCGCTCTTTAAGATAACATTAAGAAATCAGCTGCTTTGAACGTAGCAAATTTCCTACACAGAAAGAAAGCAGTTTGTGTATGACAATAGTGCTTGCATCAATTTCACTGCGTGTACACATGCTTAGAAATCGAAGTTTGCAACTTCTTCTGTTTTACCAGTTTGCATAATTGCAAAACAATGCATGTATATGCAATAGTTATACATGACAACCCAAGAGTTTATTCACATTTTTCCTATGACAAAGTGCTGGCCATATGGGGAATTCATAGGCTTCAATCCAAACTTTCCTTCTCTTAACATAACAAATTTCCCCATGCATTTCCCAACTCTAAAATCTGCTCCTGGGGTTTGGCAGACATTAGGGAATAATGTGGAATATGGTGTAGGGGTTTACAGTTGGTGGGGAGAGGTGGTGGAAATACCTGCCTCTTGTGTGAATGGAGTACTCTACAATCCAAATGGCAAAGTTTAAAATGACCCTAAACAGCTATTATAATTTTTTTCCAGTAAGTTCACACAACTTGCCTAATGCATGAGAAAGACAAGCATTCTAACCTTCTCTGAAGATACAAACAAATGGACAGCGAGGATAGTAAAACAAATCAGTGTAAAGGTACCACATATGGAATAGTGTGTACAGTTCTGGTCACTTCACCTCTAAAAGGATATTGCAAAGTTGGAAAAGGTTCAGAAAAGTGCAACCAGAATGTTCAAGAGAATGGAGTGCCTCCCCTATGAGGAAAGGTTACAGCACTTGGGGCTTTTTAGGTTAGAGAAAAGGAGAGGAAGAGGTGACATGAGAGAAATGTATAAAATTATGAATGGCATGGAGAAAGTGGACAGAGAAACATTTGTCTCCCTCTCTCATAATACTAGAACTTGTGGACATCCAATGAAGCTGAAAGTTGGAAGATTCAGTACAGACAAGAGAAAGTACTTCTTCACACAGTGCGTAGTTAAACTAGAATTCACTCCCACAAGAGGCAGTGATGGCCACCAACTTGGATGGTTTTAAAAGAGGATTAGAGAAAATGGAGGATAAGACTATCATTGGCTACTAGCCATGATGGCTATGCTCTCCCTCCACAGAGGGGGGGACTATGCTTCCAAATACTAGTTGCTGGAAACCACAGGAGGGGAGAGTGCTCTTGCCCTCAGGTCCTGTTTGGGGGCTTCCCATGGGCATCTGGATAGCTACTGTGAGAACAGGGTGCTGAACTAGGTGGGCCATTGGCCTGATCCAGCAGGCTCTTCTTAAGTACTTCGTTGATTTGTAAAGGCATTTTGTGGTCCTGCAAGATCCACTGGGAAAACGTTTTGCTGGTACCTCCTGCCACTGCCATCATTTTATAAAGGCAAAGAGAAAAGCACACACCAAAACAGAGCAAACGTATAGGCAGCAGTATTGTACCTGTTAGCCAGACTGTGCAGCCCCGAAAGCCACCTCTGGTCCCTACTACCTGACCCCTCTTATTGCGACTGACATGGTGGGCTTGATAGGTGACATTGGTAGCTCTCTGCATTCCCTGAAAGATAAACAGGTAAAGCTTTAAACTTTTTGAAGAAGCAGTTGTCAACAACATATGGTAAAATATGAAAGCAAACTGGAATAAACCAAAACTATGAACAGAACATTCTGCAATAAAAGATCTATGAACTCAGACACTTCTCTCAACTATATAAAATAGTACACCAGCATGCCAAATCTATAAGACAATTCTCTTTGGGCTACTAGATGTTCAAAACACTTGTATGCTTTTATGTTACTATCCACACTCTTACTGATTTCACCCATCATTTTAGGGCAGTTCACTGACACATTTAGAACCCCAGTTCGCAAACTCTAGGCTCAAACGAGCATGCATACGTTTGACTGAAATTTGATTACTCATCATCATTTCTAATAGGGCCACTAAACAGGCACAAGATTAATTAGGTGCAAGGAAGGGTAAACTAATAGTGCAGCCATACTGGGATGGTGGCCTTCCACAGCTCCTTGTAGCAAAATTTGTTAAGACCAATGTTAGCCAAGCTGTCCCCCTCCACATGTTGTTGGGCTGGGGTTGACAGGAATTGTAGTCCTACAACATCGAGAGGGGGACAGCTTGGTGAAGGCTGGTTAAGACCACGGAGAAGACAAAGACAATCCCACCTTCCTAATAAGAGAGGGCACGGAAAACCACATCACAGTTTTACAGAATCACAGAACTGGGAGAGACTTCAAAGGTAATCCAGTCCAATTCCTGGCTGATACATGTTAAAGAAAGCAGGGGAGTAAGCAAGTAACTCAAATTCTGCTGGAGGTTCTCAAGAGTCTCAAGAATCCAGCTACTCCTCTTCCAAGAAGGATGTCAGACTTTACCTCTTCTATCATGGTCCCCTTCAACTGGCAGATACAAACTCAGAGGGCAGGGCTGAAAGAATTCTGCATCCTTAGGTCTTAATTAGGATCCACCACGTAGGCTTAATAAATAGCATTTGTATAGCCCTATTTCATATACTATCTCATCATAATTCTCACAACCTGGTAAGATAGGCAAATATCATTCCCATATTGCAGATATAGCACTGAAGTTGAGAGATAGGCAAGCTCCTAGTGAGAGCATGGAAGAAATCACATTTAAAGTGGGAACTTCCTTATCCGTAGCTATTAGCCACTATACTACATCAAATTCCTTCAAAGACTTCTGCAGTATTTATCTAAGGGTACTGATCAGTTTTACATCCAAAAATCCACAGATTAATCCACAAATTAAATTATGTACTCAGATCAGACAATTTTGAAAGTTCTGTCGGGATTTTGCAGTGCTGGCATTCAACCAATGGCAGGAGTTTACAGATGGTATTCAATGCTAGTCCTACTCAGAGCAGGCCTATTGGAGTAAATGAGTAGGGTTTGTTGACTACAACCAACCCTATGCTTCTACAAATACCAGCAGTTAAGTCTATAAAACAAAATACAGCCTTATGCAGAAGCCACGAGCACAACACAAAAATATAAAGCAACAACAGACAGAAGTTTAATTTTCTTTTTAAGGCCACTCTGGTCTCTACTACATTTAATTTTCCTATAGTCTGCTTTAACCCAACACTCTACTTGGGGTTCTTCTGATGATGGAATTATACCAGTCTTTCAAAAGAGGAAGACATATAAACCTCAAGGTACTTAAATAACATTTCTTATGCTGAAAGATAAAAACGGAGAAGGATTTGCAGTCATCACAACTAAATCTGTTATTTCCTAATACAGTTCCACTGCTTACCATTACACAGGTGCACTTACACAATCACAACGGTTTTACCCTCCCCTATACCAGCCATTTTCCAGACCTTTATTGACTAACAATTCAGTATGTGTAAGGTACTTCACCACCTCTAATTTCAAGCTAAATCCATACTGGCTACTGTCAAGAAGTGAACACCAGAAAGAATTGTGTTAATTGTGTAACTGCCAAACATTCAAATATTCATGAGAAGCTCTTGTAACTTTAGCCTTCCTCATCTCTCTGCATCCTTTGCTACAATATGCACATACGAGTTACTGCAGTATTCTGAACAGTTTGTTCTTCCTCCACAGATATCAATCACCAGTAAAATAATGTTCAGATCCTTAGTCCTTAAACTCTCTCATCCAAATAAAATAATTAATGGGCATAACAGTAATACACATGCATGCTTTGTTTTTAATCTGCATGTTCACAAACCCTAATTTCAGCATTTTCTTCCACAGTTCCATTTGCCTGCATTTTTCTAACATTTTAAAAATGCAAAATTAAAAAAGCAAAGTACCAACAGTGCATTCATTTTTAATATATCAAAGTAATGCAAGCAGAAAATATATTTAATGTGTTCACTAGTTCACTTGCAAAGCCATGAGAATGCAATTCTATGTTGTGCTCAGAAGGGGGTGGGGAGGAATCACAGCAACTTTCAAGCATAGTTATTTTAATTACATTTTAATCCCACCCTTCCTCAAGGAGGTTCAGTCATAGTAGACGTTCAAACATCTTGCAAGGTAGGCTATGCTGAGAGCCCAAAGTCACCCAATAAGCTTCCTGGTGAAATAGGGATTTGAACCTGGATCTCTCTAGTTCTAGCTGGAGACAGAACCACTGCACTGACAACAACCAACAAGACCGCCTGTAAAGATCTGAAAATTATTTCACATACAAAAATCTCGCTGTCTAGACAAGCTTTCACCAGTATTGTCTAACCCAGGGAAGCTAACATGGTGCTCTCTAGATGGCTTGGACCTCACTCCCATCAGCCTCAGCCAGCATGGAAAAAGTCAGGGATCATGGGAATTACAGTCCATATTGGAATGCACCACATTGACTATCCTTGGTCTAGCCTGTTGTAATGTAGTCTGGAATTCTGTTTACCTTTCGCTGCATACTGGCACTCTAAGGGGATCACAAAGATGACCACAGCACTTGGGCATCCAAGTGCACCCACCCTGCTGCCCAATGGGTTGTTAGCTGCCACCACACCCACCATTTATTTTGGAAAGTTGTTTGCTTGCTATTCATTTAGACACCTCTTATCATAACCAACTTTTGCATGATGGTTCCTGACATCAAGGAGCAGGTTTTTAACTATGTTTAGATACAACTGGATGCCATTTTTAATCAAAATGGTAGACCGCACCTTTCAAAACTACACTGATTTTAACCACTGATTTCAAATTTGCACCCTTTTTTGGTTTCTTAGACTTCCCAAGCAATGCTAGGTACAAGGCTGCTAGTACCAAAAATAAAGCAATAGGACTCTACAACAGCCTGGCTAAAAAGCCAGAGGCAAGAATGTGACGTGAGATACTACAGGTTTTTCTGAATCCCCTTGGATCAAACCACACAGATTGTAGCCTCACCAAACAACTTGATTTATTAACAAGCTATGCAGAGCATGGGAAATAAATAATTAAAATTTGTTCTAACTTCTGAACTTGCCTGAACTACTAACATAGGTGGGGATATTCTCTTATATCTGCTACATCCAGGGCTATGGAGTCAGAGTCGTGGAGTCGGAAGCAATTTTGGGTGGAGTCAGAGTTGGAGTCGGTAGAAATGTACCGACTCCAACTCCAGCTTCAAAATAAAAACTTATAATATTATAACAATATTTGGTAAATATATCATATTATACTTATATTTTATACTTTTTAAAAAATATAAATTCACAATGTCAAAGAAGCTTCCCATGAAGTCAACTGTATTTGAGCCAGGGCTGTGGAGTCGGAGTTGGAAGCAATTTTGGGTGGAGTTGGACAGTAGAAAAATAGAGGAGTCGGAGTCGAAGGTTTGCCATACTGACTCCACAGCCCTGGCTACAGCAACGGCTGACCCTGGAATCAGCAGTCTCTCTTTCTCCTCTCCTGGCAGATGAACAACATAGATTTCATAGTGCTTCACCAGCTAACTCCAACTGAAGAGCTCCCTAGCACAGGAGGTAGCTAAGTCTTTCTAGATCATTGCCTGTGAAATTGACACCATGGCCTAAACTGCATCAGGATGTTGGCAGAGATGAAACAAAGGTCAACTCTGATTGCCCTTTCAGGAAGGAAGGAGGAAGGAACTTTGGGGCCATAAGATACAACGAAAAGTCAAACTTAAAACAGTTGAGGCATTTTTTATAATTTAACCCTAAACTTCCCAACTCTCTGTGTGTCTCAGTCAAAACATTTCACTAAAAACTCACACTAGTTGACATAGGAACCTTCTTTGAGATGCAGAAGAAGAATGAGAAGATCTCCACAGCAACAAGAAAAGAAAGCAGATAATCTTCAAGCTTTGCTTTCCTAAGCCATAAGAACCATTATGACTGAAAGCCAAAGTGTTAAAATTCAGGGAATAGTTCGCTCAGGGAGAAACTGGAGGAAGTTCAGAAACTCAGTTGGCTATACTCATTTCCCAACTTCAGAGAATATTTACCTGGCATGCCAAACAGCAAGAATAAACAGCTTTCTCTTGTCTTAAGCACCCCACTGTTTTCTCTCTTTTTAAAAAAGTCTACTCTTGCAAAATTACCGGATTATAAACGCCTGTTTTCCAACATTGCCTAAATATAAACTGATAGAGAAAGAAACAGCCCATATTGGAACAAATATAAAAATTGCCAATATTCCTTCATTAGCTTACTAGAGAAAGAGCAAGGAATTCAAATACTGTATCACAAGGAGGAATCTATTTTCTACATTGTGTCATATTTACATGTACTTGTTATTGGAAACCCAGGCCAACAGTGTTACTGTGCCATTTTTAGCCTTAAAAGCTTAAGAGAAGCCCAGTTGCCAAAGGCCCATCTAGTCCAGCATCCTGTTCTCAAAAGTGACCAACCAGATACCTTCGGACAGCCAACAAACAGAAGCAAAGTGCAACAACACTCTTCCCGCTTGCATTTCCCAGCAGCTGATTAACTTGTGCAATCAGAAGCGTTTTTAAAAAAACAGAGCAGTCACCCAATATAAAACTCTTAGTTTAGCAATATACTCATAAATTTGCATATGGGTAAAATAGTTCTGGAGTTTAGAAACATGCTTTGGGTTTAGATTATGTGTCATGAACAGTAGTGTAGTGGCAAATTCAGAAGTCCTTTCATGTTAATCACAGCTATGCCCCCTTCCAGTTTTTTTGCTGTGGGGTTGAAAATGAGATCCTTGATAATGCCTAGGAATGAATAACCATGAAAGAGGAGAGTGTTAGCTACTGAGAAGAGCCTTCTCAGTTTTTGACTCACCTCCTTTCACTCTGATTGGCTCTAATCTGCAGGAAAGGACAAGGAAGCATGTTAGAAGACTCTTCTCAGTGGCTAACACACTCCCCTTTCATGCTGATTGGCTTGTAGGATGCTGGAGACATAGGGACCCTGCTCCCAAAAAAGCAAAGGGTCCAAGACACACACACCCAAGACCCTGCATGACTACACCCCTGGTCATGAATAATGGATATGTCACAATAAGCATAATCTTAGAAGGGTGTCCCCTCCAGTTTAAGAGAAAAGGGGGAGACCTCTTAAGATCATCTTACATTGCCATCTACAGTTTTTATAAGTAGTATTAAAAATAATATGTTTTAAAGATCTATAACCCAGTTATTTTGAGGCAGCTTTTCAGTTTATTCAAGCAGGGATGGGGAACCTGTGGCTCTCCATACCACAGGATGGACTACAACTCTTATCATCCTTAACCACTGACCATACTGGCTGAGGCTGATGTAGTTGAGAGTCCAACAACATCTAAAGGGCTGCAGGTTCCTCACCACTGGATTAAAGTGTTTTTAATTGTTGATTAAAACACTGCAGTTAGTACCAATCATAATATAACTGCAATAATAGGATCTTGTGAAAACATACCTTTAAAAAAAGTTTCACAAAATTCACTGTAAATATGTAAATCAGGGGTTGTTAAGCTGTAGTCCTCCAGATGTTTTTCAGCTCCCAACTCCCATTAGCCCCATTCAGCATGGCCAATGCTCAGTGAGTTGTAGTCCAGGAATATCTGGAGGGCAGCAGGTTGACCACCCTTGGTGCAAACCAAGTCCAAGCTATAAATTCAGTATAAGCCCACTAATGAGAACGTTTAAATGCAAACATGTCTGGCATTTGCTGCTTTACTTTTACAATCCAGTAACTTAACTATGCAATACTTAAGGAAACTCCAGTTACAGCTTCTGATGATAGAAACATCCCAAATGCTAAAGAGGAACCACTGATGCAACTTACATGTATTCCAAATTAATAAACAAGGCTTCAGAAATCTTAAAATGAAAAGGAACGTGGTGGTTCCAACTCTCACACATAATACAAAGATATCTAAGGAGCTGCTTTATACCCAGTTAGACCACTGATCCATCTAGCTCTGTGTTGTCTATGCTGACTGGCAGCAGCTCTCCAGGTTTCAAGCAAGACATTTCCCCAGCCCTGCCTGTGGTCCCAGGGATCTGGGACTTTCTGCATTCAAGGCAGATGTTCTACCACTGAGCAACAGTCCTTCCCCATCAGGATTCTTATATTTTCTCAGTAAATCATAGACGAGATTGTGAAAGTATGTCAAAGCAAGGCAAAGCTAGTTAAAACTACAAAATGGGCAAGTACACCAGTACCAGTGCAGAACCGGACAGCTCTCCCAGTACACAGGCTCCTTTGTCTCCTATTTCCTAGTTGCTAGTACTCTCAGCATTCTGCCACTGATTATTTTGAGGAAAGAAGTGGGTGAGGGAGGCCAAAAAAGGATATCCACCTTTGATGACACTACCCACCCTATCTGATCTCTGTAATCTAGACACAACATGCATAAAAATTTATAACAGGCAATCCAGATCCTTGCAGAAGATATCAGTCTCTCTAAGCAACCATAATGTTCTATATGGAATCCTCCTGCTGCCAGCTTTTGTACCGTTCCACCGTCAGGGACAATTAAACACTCCTTTCCTTGTTTCACTGAAACTAAACTGAACAGAAATCATTCCCACTAAAGTTGCATGCCAAGATTTAGAGTGTTTACATACACAAAGCAGAACCACACATTTATCAAGTGGAGCATAATCCAAGGTTAGGCAAGGCTGTCCACGCTGAAATAATATGTGCAACTTAGGGCAAAACTACACTTCCACCCTCACAAACACATGTGAGGAATCCTGGGCTAAGAGAGAAAATAGCTTCTCTGCTTCACATTGCCCTCTTATGGAGCTGGTTCATCCCCTATAAGCTGCAGCCTTCAAAGTTGCATATACACATTTCACTTTTGCATGTAGTTCTACTCTTTGGGCATCTTATCAAACAAAAGGGAAATACTATGGGGAAATGCTATGGGGAAGGGCTGTCGCTCAGTGGCAGAGCATCTGCTTTGCATGCAGAAGGCTCCACATTCAATCCCCAGAATCTTCGGGTAGGGTTGAACCCCTGTAGAGCCACTGCCAGTCAGTAGACAATATTGAGATGGATGGACCAAAGGTCTGGCTCCGTATAAGGCAGCTTCCTATGTTCTTATGAATAAAAATAGGCATGTAATTAGACATTCACTTAGGGGTGAAGAAGAATTACCCTTAGGCAAGCAGTGGAGTAGGAAAACAACAACTGGTTTCTCTTTCCCTCTTAAGGATGGCTGCAAATATGGCTGGGCATCAACTCTACAACACAAACACTCAGGAGATATCAGACTATGGGATCAGCCTACACCAAGATTTTCATGTTTAAACAAGAACTGTTTGCAGAGCACATATGCATGCACCCATGCACACAAAGATGCACACTTCCTCCTGCTTCAGGAGTAGCCTGAATATTGTAGATGCTTAGCACAGAAATGGCTGCAAGGTCTGCTTGCTGTTTCCTTGCATCAGTAATCACGTTTGACTGGTCAGATACTACCAACTGGCTACTTCTTATTTGATTGAGAATGCCACTGTGTAGATGGCAACTCATCTTTTTCGTGCCATGATGGTGCTGTCATTTGTCAGCAAGAGTAAGGGCTGCTTGCCCCTGGTCCCTGCAGCAGTCAAGAGGCAAAAGTAACAGCATAGCAAAGCTTCTCCCACTGACTGACTGCTATAACTACAGGTACCTTCAAACAAGAACACAAGCAATTAACAGTGGCAAAGGCCACTGCCTATTGAATAGAACATCAGACTAGGGATCAGGGAACCACCAGTTCAAATTCTCACTTAGCCATAAAGCTAGTTAACTAACACTGGGTCAGTTGTACACTCTCAGCTAACCTACCTTAAATGACTGTTGTAAGGATGGGGGATATGTACTCTATCCTGAGCCCCTTGGGAGGAAGAAATAATAAAATTAAATATATAATTCATCACGATGTTTGCCAAACTGTTTCACAATAACAGTCATCTGATTTGTTTTGTGCAATTAGAAGAATCAAACTTGTTGATTATTGTCATTCTCAAAATGCTTTTAAAACACTTGTCTATTACTTGACCAAGACTTTTTTTACCAGTCAAGTGCATAACCCAATGTGAGTTGGTTTAAAACATTAACCACAGTCTTACATGCTATTAAAATAAATAAATGGAGATTCAGGCCATTTAAAATTTGATGCCAGTACCTGTGAATTTGAAATATTCCCTTCCCCTCTCAACCCTATCAATATGAAAAAGAAATTAGAATCATAGAATTGTAGAGTTGGAAGGGGCCTACTAGGCCATCGAGTCCAACCCCCCGCTCAATGCAGGAATCCAAATCAAAGCATTCTCGAGAGATGGCTGTCCAGCTGCCTCTTGAATGCCTCCAGTCACAAACTATCCCTTCTCTTTCATTTCTCCACTCCTCCAAATTAGACATCCAGTCTAAGAGGTACAATTACCTCTGAGCAAGAATTGTAAGTTTCAAAAATGAAAAAAGGACAGGGAAGAATTGTTATATCCTGGCTTCTGTAAGAATGTGTGTGACCTTTTTCTGGACTGATGTGAAAGTTGTGCCTTGCAATACCAGTAACATCTTTTTCAAAATCAGCATCTTGATCTTTCCCTTCCTGTAATCACAATGCCTGCAGGGATGGAGAGTTGGCTTACTAAATTTCTGGACCGAAATCCAGTTTTGTTGACTTTTTCCAACTTAACTTGTTTGCTGTCCCCGACTGTATCAAGTCTACATATCTGAACAAGGTGCTTTACCTCTGAGTAGCAGAGTGCTTGGCAGCTCATTATATTAACAGCGCTCTTGCCTCTTACCTACTGGCAATCAGACATTAATACAAAGGACCTCTGCTATTGGTTTTTATGTTATACAAAGCTGCTGAGTAGCACAATAAAGTTGCATTGCAAAGTACTGAACAGTCTTTAGTATGAATCTACTCAATCAAGCTATGTTCCTTGGAACCCTGCTAATTTCTTCCTAAAAGCTTACCAGGAGACCTCAATGAAAAAAAAATGTAAGTGGCAGAGAAACAGCCAGGCAGACAGTATGCCTACTGTCAATGATCTGCTCCTACAGTGCACAGTCACAGGAGAGTGTTGTGTCCATTCCAAGTGCGGTCACAGCCAGCGCCCCACATGAACTGAAGAATGTGCTCTAGAACACGCCTTAAAATTACTCTACATCTTGTGAAGGATTCTGCTGCTGGTGTACAGAGACTCCCAACAAGCAAGCCTAGGTGGAAAGGATACTCTGAGAGTGGATGGTTTGAAATCCACACTCGGGTAACAAGAGATTTAAGAAACAAGACACAAAAAGATCAAAATTCCTCCATGTAGACTGGTAATACAGAAGGGTCTGTGGTGCCCAAACGAGAGACCATAGCACATTTGCCATGGCAAAATAAATTGTGGACCCCTGCCCAAAAGCAATACTAGACAAATATGAAATCCCTTCAGTTGCGTAGAGAGCCAGTGTGGCGTAGTGGTTAAGGTGTTGGACTACAACCTGGGAGACCAGGGTTCGAATCCCCACACAGCCATGAAGCTCACTGGGTGACCTTGGGCCAGTCACTGCCCCTTAGCCTCATGAAAACCCTATTCATAGGGTCGCCATAAGTCGGAATCAACTTGAAGGCAGTACATTTACATTAAGTTGCGTAAGCAGCTCCCTGCAGCCCCAAAGAGTCTAAATAAGACATTAAATGCAAGCAACATCACACAAGCCAGCCGGCATTTTGGCAATGATTTATTTACCCAGGCGGCCGTTACACCCATTTCAAACCAAACTAATATGCCACAAACACAGAAGGATCAATGAAGTGAGTGAAACTGTTGATACTTAAGCATATTCAGAAAGAGTGCTGGAAAAAGTTAAAAATTATGGCACATCTTTATAGGCTCTTTCCAACAATACCAGACTAGGTATTTTAAAAACACTAAAGTGAGAGCTGGAGGCCAGTGTCATATCAGCATGACTCAAGAAAATTCACACCAACATCACTTCTGCTGGTCTTCCTGGCTGCACCCTACTGCTGACAAGGCAGACTAGTAACCAGCATAGACAGAGCATGGGTACTCGGAACAAACTCATATGTAAAAAGTTAGAATACAAGCAAACTTTTCTGTTGCTGTTGTGTCCCTAAACACAAGCTATCCTCAGAAAGGAATCTTCATGTCATTTTTGTGAATCACATACCAACACAGATTAATCCATTACCTATATTTAGACAGTAGATATTTCAAGTTGGAAAGTCTGAATCTATAAGAATTCCTTTGCCTGTTGTTTTTAAGAGGACTCAATTCATTTTCAAGCATCAACCTCATGCACAAATAAATGTTGGGGTAAGATAAGAACATGAGAAGAGCCTGCTGGATCAGGCCAATGGCACATCTAGTCCAGCATCCTGTTCTCACAGTAGCCAACCAAATGCCCTTAAGGGAAGCTCACAAGCAGGACCTGAGCACAACAACACTCTCCCCTCGTGCAGTTTCCAGCACCCGGTATTTGGAAGAATACTGCTTCCAATAATGGAGGCACAGCATAGCCATCATACTGTAGCTAGTAGCCACTAATAGCCTTAACCTACATGAATTTGTCTAAGACTCTTTTAAATCCATCCAAGTCGATGGCCATCACTGCCTCTTGTGGGAGTAAATTCTATAGTTTAACAATGCGCTGTGTGAAGAAGTACATTTTTGGTCTGTTCTGACATTCAGCTTCATTGGATATCCATCAGTTCTAGTGTTGTGGGGGGGGGACTTTTCTCTACCCACTTTCTCCATGTCATGCATAATTTTATATACTTCTATCATGTCACCTCTTTAGCAACCCTGAACAATTTAGTATCATCAGCAAGCCAGGCCACCTCACTGTTCACCCCTCACTCTAGATGGTTTATGAACAAACAGGGACTGTACTTTCTACATCCCTCCATTGGGACAACTTCCATTTATTCCTGTTCTCTGCTCTCTGTTTCCTAGCCAGCTCCTGATCCAAAAGAGGACCACAAGGGATACTCATTTGCACATCTTGAATGCCTTTGCAGAAACATAGTAAAAATAAGTTAATCTTTCTCAGAGCGAAGACCCCCATAGTAGAGAACATGATAGAGGTGTATGAAATGATGAATGTTGGAGACAGAGAAGTGTTTCTCCCTCTCTCATAATAATAGAACCCATGGTAATCCAATATAGAGCAGGATTCTAGAAGTGACATGAGTGTTTCTCCCTTTGAGTCGAATCTAACATCTGTATTATAATTCACACATTACAACTTACACACATCCTTAGCCATCGGTATGAACTTAGGTCTTTCCCAACTAACATTTCAAAAGAATAAAAAGTCTTGTAGTACCTTGAAGAGCACATTTACCGTGGACTCTTGCTCAAGGAAGCTACTTCATCAGATACATGAAGTGGCCAAAGTGAATGAATATGCATATAAATACACATATGCACCCATAGTAGAGAAAGACAGGAAGGACCAGAAATTCTGTTATTTTACAGGAAGGTCCAATGAAAAAGAAACACCTGCCTCAGAATCCCACCAGATAGTGACCCAGTTTGCACACAATGCTAAACAAAGCCATGTTTTAGCTTGAACACACAAGTGTAAAGGTTCCTCGAGAAGATATCATGGCCACTGCGCTTCTCCCCTGGTCGTCCTACTGCCATGCTACCTAGGGTGGAACCATAGTTTGGCCTAGAGTGTCATCCGAACCTGAGTTCACATTTTGTCTCACTCCAGACAAACTACAAGATGTAACCCTGCTTTGTTCTTGGTTTACAGCTCATGGTTTGTCTGGAGAAGACAAATCACGAGTCTGGGTTCTGACAACACACTAAGCCAAACCATAGCTCAGCCCCAGATAGCACAAAAGCAGGAAGACCAAGAGAGGAGTGCAGCAACCATGATCTTTTCTCTAAGAACTAAATGGTGTCCTTTGGGTCTTCTCCTGGCACCCACAAAGCCTCCAAGCCCGTTACCCCACTGCCTCCTTGATCATGAGGTGGTGAGGATGGTTAACTTTTTTTTGCTTGAAAAGTACATTTTCCTGCTTCCTTTTTCAGATCTGTATGCTTTTCAAAGATTCATTCTACTGGATCTGACCTTTACCCAGATTCCTTGAAAGACTGAAATGTGTGCCCAGTCTCTTACTCCTTCTGCCTCTCAGGGGAGGGCTGATCTGGGTGAGGATGGGGAAGAGAGGTGACCAGAGGGGATGTACAGGACTCACTCACAAATCCAAATGTGCCCACAGGCCTAAAAAGGTTAGCAACCCCTTTGCCAAACCATGGTTTGGCCAACACAAATAGCTCTTTGTATTCCCCAAACTGCACATTCCCACCATCCTTAACGGCCTTTGAGGACAGGCTATAGGCTCAGTAGTACAGCATCTGCTTGGCATGCAGAATGTTAGGTTCAATTTTAAGGCAGAGGAAAAATTCCCTGTCCAAAACCCTGAAGAGCTGCTGTCAGTCAGTGTAGACAATACTAAGCTAGATGGACAAATCATCTGATGGTATAAGGCAGCTTCCTATGTTCACATAGACAGCCTCCTGGCTTCACAATGAATGTTTAACCACACTACCACAGCACAAGAAGGTCTGGCATTAGATACGTAAAGGATGATTCAGAGCAGATTGTTTTTGTCAGCTTAATTTCTACCTCTAAATCAATTCTCTTTCATTCGAAGCGTCTCATGATACTCCCCCCTTGCCACCAGATAATTACAACTGTTCATTATACCATCAAACCCCACCACCTCATTTCTAGATCTTCTTTCCACCACTGTGCCCAGCAGTTTCCTAGCCTTTGGCCTGCATTGCAAACTGACCTGTTGGCACCTTTGCGATTAAAACCCAAGTTTGTTCATGCCTGCTTCGACAGTGCTCTCATTCAACAGGCAGCCCACAAAGAATCTCAGTGCTGAGCTGCCCAAGATCTGTGAATGCTCACATTGTACACTTGAGATTTCACTCCTTTCCTCCTCCAACAGACATGAAAGGAGGAAAAAGAGAAAAAACGATGCTGAAGGAAGTGAACACGCTACGCTGCATCACAGCCCACCCGCAACTTTTACAGCAAACCTCTGATCAAGGCCACAGAACAATCAAGCAACGACGAACTGTCCTATTTAATCTCATTCATAAAGACGGCCTATAGCATATAGAGACATATGCGGGGGAGGGGAGTGCAATTACCTTCCTTTTTTCTTCTCAATCCAAAAACACAGAGACGTCGGTGGAATCTCCTGAAATGTGATCCTCCTGCCGAGTAAGCAAGCCTTCGTATCCCAAACGGAACAAGCAAGCCTTCGTATTCACCCACACCCTTCTCAACCCTGCCTATCTTGTGCAACCTAGAGAGAGGCGGCAGCAAGCCAGGATGCTCGCCCCAGTCGAGCCTCCCTCCCTCAGCAGCATAAACCAAGGCTGCTCAAGCAGAGCCGCATCCCCACAGGAAAGAACAGACAGGAAGACATCTCTCCCTCTTTCTTATCTTCATTTTTTTGGCTTTCTTCCTCCCACCGGATGCATTATTTCCAGAACGGCAACGGAGAGCGACACAACCCCCCCACACACATAGAGGACTTACCCAACTCTGCACTTTGTTGCTTAGCTTGACTTTCTTGCACTGGCTTGCGGGTAAATCCATTTGCAGAGAGTGGGGGAGCCGCGGGGTTGGAAGAGGAAGGAAGGAAAGAAAGAAAGCCACAGCCAAGACAGGCGCCCCGAGCGCAACAATTCGACACAGTACGGAAGAAGAAGGAGAAAATATAAAGCCCGGAGGGGAGGGACGGAGGAAGAGAGAGAGAGAGGAAGGATGGATGCTGTGTGCTTAAGATGCCGATTTGGTGGAGATTCCTGACCAGGCTGCGCACAAACCCGGCTTGTAAAACGAAGAGGAGGGGAGTAGGTGGGGCACGCGCAAAAGACGAGAAGGGACCGAAAGGGAGGAGCAAGAACGAAGCAGGGAGGGCTGAAGCGCGCGCAGAAGCGCGTTCCCGTTTCCCCCTACTGCCACGCCGCCCAGCGCTTCCTGCGGCTTCTCTGCGTGCGCCTGCCCAGCAAGCAAATTGACGCTAGAGAAGGAAAAAAAGGGGGCGGTGCCAAGTCGGATCCGGCGTATAGAGAGAAGGAATGGGATGGCCAGTGCTTCCGGGTTTGCCGCTCTAGGTTCCTCCTCTTCTTCTTCGTTTTCTTGGTTTACTGGCGTTGCAAGGTATAAGACGTTCTAGTGTTGTAGACCCTTGCTCTCTTTCGTCCGCTTGCGGAGTAGAGTGCTGCCAGAGGCGTGGGCGGGAGGTAGATTAGAACTTCTGACTCCCCAGTTGTTTAATAATTTTGTTGTTACATGCCTTTAAATCGATTACGACTTAGGGCAACCCTTGTTATGTGCCTTCAAGTCGAATACGACTTACGGCGACCCTATGAATCACCGACTCCAAAAGCATGTGTCATGAACCACGCTGTTCAGATCTTGTAAGTTAAGGTCTGTAGCTTCCTTTATGGAATCGATCCATCTCTTGTTTGGCTTTCCTCTTTTTCTGTTCCATTCTGTTTTTCCCAGCATTATTGTCTTTTCTAGTGAATCATGTCTTTTCATTATGTGTCCAAAGTATGATAACCTCAGTTTCATCATTTTAGCTTCTAGTGATAGTTCTGGTTTAATTTGTTCTAACACCCAATTATTTGTCTTTTTTGGGGTCCATGGTATGTGCAAAGTTCCCCTCCAACACCACATTTCAAATGAGTTGATATTTCTCTTACCCGCTTTTTTCACTGTCCAACTTTCACATTCACACGTAGAGATCGGGAATACCATGGTCTGAATGATCCTGACTTTAGTGTTCAGTGATGCATCTTTGCATTTGAGGACCTTTTCTAGTTCTCTTATAGCTGCCCTCCCCAGTCCTAGCCTTCTTCTGATTTCTTGACTGTTGTCTGCATTTTAGTTAATGACTGTGCCACGGTATTGATAATCCTTAACAAGTTCAATGTCCTCATTGTCAGGTTTAAAGTTACATAAATCTTCTGTTGTCATTACTTTAGTCTTCTTGACATTCAGCTGTAGTTGTGCTTTCCTCTTTAAACAGCATTCGTTTCAAATCATTACTGGTTTCTGCTAGTAGTATGGTATCGTCTGCATATCTTAAATTATTGATATTTCTCCCTCCAATTTTCACACCTCCATCTTGGTCCAATCCTGCTTTCCGTATGATATTTCTGTGTATAGATTAAACAAACAGGGTGATACAATACACCCCTGTCTTACACCCTTTCCGATTGGGGACCAGTCGGTTTCTCCATATTCTGTCCTTACAGTAGCCTCTTGTCCAGAGTATAGGTTGCACATCAGGACAATCAGATGCTGTGGCACCCCCATTTCTTTTAAAGCATTCCATAGTTTTTCATGATCTACACAGACAAAGGCTTTGCTGTAGTCTATAAAGCACAGGGTGATTTTCTTCTGAAATTCTTTGCTCTGTTCCATTATCCAACGTATGTTTGCGATATGATCTCTGTTGCCTCTTCCCTTTCTAAATCCAGCTTGGACATCTGGCATTTCTCGCTCCATATATGGTAAGCGCCTTTGTTGTAGAATCTTGAGCATTTCTTTACTTGCATGGGATATTAAGGCAATAGCTCAATTACTGCATTCCCTGTGATCCCCTTTCTTTGGAATTGGGATATATATTGAATGCTTCCAGTCTGTGGCCATTGTTTAGATTTCCATATTTCTTGACAGATTTTTGTCAAAATTTGGACAGATTCAGTCTCAGTAGCTTGCAGTAGCTCTATTGGTATGTCATCTATTCCTGGTTATTTGTTTCTTCCAAGTATTTTAAGAGCAGCTTTCACCTCGCATTCTAAAATTTCTGGTTCTTCATCATACGGTTCCTCCATGAATGAATCTCTCATCCTGGCATCTCTTTTATAGAGTTCTTCAGTGTATTGCTTCCATCTTCCTTTTATTTCATCTCGGTCAGTCAGTGTGTTCCCCTCTTGATTATTCAACATCCCTACTCTTGGTTTAAAGTTCCCTTTCATTTCTCTAATCTTTTGGAATAGGGCTCTTGTTCTACCCTTTTTGTTGTTATCTTCTATTTCTATACAATAACTATTGTAATAGTTCTCTTTGTCCCTATGTACTAGTTGCTGTATTGTTGCATTTAGGGTTCTAACTGTTTCTATCTCCTTTTGCTTTTGCTTTCCTTCTCTCTTTAACCATTTTAAGAGTTTCTTCAGTCATCCATTGAGGTCTTTCTCTCTTTTTAACTAGAGGTATTGTCTTTTTTGGAAATATTCATAGGGTTTTCATGGTAAGAGGTATTCAGAGGTGGTTTACCATTGCCTTCCTCTAAGTCTACGGCAGCCGGTAATACCAGGCGGGCCCCCATCCAAGTACTCACCAGGCATGAACCTACTTAGTTTCCGAGATCAGACGAGATCAGGGGTGTTCAGGGTAGTATTTTCAATAATAGGATCAACAAAAAGATTCTTCACATGCCCCTCCCCCTTAAAAAAAAGTCTCTTGAAATGAAGAAAGCTTGGGATAATCAGGATTTTTGGTGTAAAAATTCAGCTCATTTCTAGTGAGTTGAAAGCAAAGCCCTGTGCTTCTTTGAGGCGCCATGCTATTTAAATCTAAATATATGTTTTTGCACCTGGCCCCAGTTTATGGATCTCAGGGATCTAGAACAGGAGGGGACTGTGGCCCCAAAGATGTTGTTGAACTCCAACACTCCCCGCCCCCCAGCCAGCATGGTCAGTGCTCAGGGATGATGGGAGCTGTAATCCAGTAACATCTGGAAAGAGTCTAGCTGTAGGTTGAAGAAGAGCCCTGCTCTGCCACAAAGGTGCACTGAGTGCTGTGCAGCATCCTGTGCATGACAGTTGCCAACTAACTTTTTTATGACTTTTTAAAAAAGGATAAAATGCGTAATATGGGATTTGTTCTACATGGCTAGTTGTAGCCAGTGCATACCAGGGTAGTTTGATAAGGGTGATGGAAATTGTAGCTCTGAGAGGTAAACTACAGTTCCCAGGATTCTTCGGGGAGTGCTTTAAATGTATGGTGTATGGTGTGTACACAGCCTCTCTCCATTGAAAGATATTCAGCACTTAACTGCACAGCTGCTTCCATTGCTGAAGCACTTTGGACAGTTCCTTGAAAGTTCAGACTAAAACCTAGAGTGGATTCCACTGTCCCACTGACATAGAGCCACCAGCCACCACTGATGCATTTATATATTGCTTAATACCAAAACAGTCTCTAACAATTTACTGGAAGGAAGGAAGGAAGGAAGGAAGGAGGTTTTGGTATAAGTTCCCAAAGCCCAGTGGACACAGAATTTAACAAATCCTTGTGAAAGGACCTTAGAACAATTTGGCACATGAGAGCATTCCTTTCAATGTATGCCAACCTGTCCCACACCTGACATCATATGTGGTGTCAGTTATGGGGCAGGTATTCCTAGCACAGTGGGGAGTAAGGCCTGGCTGGGAGTCCAGAGTCTGTGAGTTCAAATCCCCGCTCGTGTCTCCTGGGTGTAATGGGCCAGCTAAAGATCCCCCCCATGGTAAGTGGCTCAGGGGTTACGTGCCCTGTCCCATCTGTGCAGCCGTGGGCAAGCTGCATAGTCCCAAGGAGTCCATTTGTCCCCCAGCTGGCAGTTGCGGACAAGGAAGGGGCTGGCTTACACAGCTGTGGCAAGCTGAGCAGGCCCTAGCCAGCTGGGGAGGACTAGCTTCAGAGGGGGGCAATGGTAAACCCCCTCTGAATACCGCTTACCATGAAAATCCTATTCATAGGGTAGGCATAAGTCAGGATCGACTTGAAGGCAATCCATTTCTATTTTACTCACATGGCTGCAAAAGAACAATCAGGAGCTTAAAGTGAATTCCCAATTATTCCTTTGCTGGAACAAGGAAAGATTTTCATTGAAACTGCTGCTAAAATTGAGCTTTTTGTTTTTTGCAGTGGTTTCAATGAAAACTTCTTTCTGCTCCTGAAGTGAGACGCACTTGCACTCATCTCCTATCCCCCCTCCATTATAATACCACTCCAGGCTCCTCCACCTAAAATCTAAGCATGTTGCAGTGCAGCATTCCAACTTTGGCCATAGGGATCAGCAGAGCAACAACTGTTGCAAATCTTTTTGCACTCCTGCATCAAAAATTACAGGCCAGTTAGCATAATGTCTGTCCCAGGAAAACTTGTAGAAAGTATTGTGAAAGGCAAATTAACCAATCACAGAGAACACCAAGTCCTGCTGAAGCAGAGCCAACATTGCTTCTGCAAGGGAAAGTCCTGTGTCACTAACCTATTAGAATTCTTTGAGAGTGTCAACAAGCATATAGATAGAGGTGATCCAGTCGACATAGTGTACTTAGACTTTCAAAAAACATTCGACAAGATACCTCACCAAAAACTACTGAGTAAGCTTAGCAGTCGTGGAATAAGTGGAGAGGTCCACTTGTGCATCTGGAACTGGTTAAGTGGCAAGAAGCAGAGAGTAGGAATAAATGGACAGGTCTCCCAATGGAGGGTTGTAGAAGGTTGTAGACCCCCAAGGATCAGTATTGGGACCTGTGTTTTTTAACCTGTTCATAAACAATCTAGAGTTAGGGGTGAGCAGTGAAGTGGCCAAGTTCGCTGATGATACTAAATTGTTCAGGATTGTTAAAACAAAGGGATTGCAAAGAGCTCTAAAAGGACCTCTCCAAACTGAGTGAATGGGCGGTAAAATGGCAAATGAAATTCAGTGTAAACAAAAGTTATGCATATTGGAGTAAAAAAACCTTAATTTCATATATATGCCCATGGGGTCTGAACTGGTGGTGACTGACCAGAAACAAGACCTTGGGGTCGTAGTGGATAGCTCAATGAAGATGTTCACCCAGTGTGCGGCAGCTGTGAAAAAGACAAATTCCATGCTAGGGATCATTTATTGAAAATAAAACTACTGGTATCATAATGTCGATGTGTAAATCTATGGTGCGGCCACCCTTGGAATACTGTGTACAGTTCTGATTGCCTCACCTCAAAAAGGATATTGTAGAGCCACAGAAGAGAAGAATGCTGTGCACTCAGGTCCTGCTTGTAGGCTTCCCTTGGGCATCTGGGAATGATCAAGAGGATGGAGCAACTCCCCTATGAGGAAAGGTTGCAGCATTTGGGACTTTTTAGTTTAGGGAAAGGGTGAGTCAGAGGCGACATGCTAGAAGTTTATAAAATTATGCATGTCATGGAAAAAGCAGATAGGGAAAAGTCCCCCCCCCAATAACACTAGAACTCATGGACATTCAATAAAGCTGAAAGTTGGAAGATTCAGACCACACAAAAAGCACTTCTTCAAGCAGCGCATCATTAAACTTTGGAATTCGCTCCCACAAGAAGCAGTGATGGCCACCATCTTGGATGTGTTTAAAAGAAGATCAAACAAATTCATGTAGCAAAGGCTATCAGTGGCTATTGGCAACGATGGCTATGCTCTGATGTCATAGTCAGATGCACTATGCTTCTAAAAACCAGTTGCCAGTAGCTGCAGGAGGGGGGAGCACTCTTGCACTCAGGCCCTGCTTGCATTCCTCCCTTGGGGGTCTGGTTGGCCACTGTTAGAGCAGGACGCTGGACTAGATGGGTCACTGGCCTGATCCAGCAGGGTCTTCTTATGTTCAATGTGCTGGGACCAGCCTTGGAGCCTAAGCAAAAATCTTAACTGACACTATAAAGGCAACAAAAAAGTTGACCGTTGGCTGGGTCGTTTTCCCTCACAATGGCAATTCAGCACACTGTGCACTCTGAACAAGATTCCTCAATGGCTTGTGCCTCTTATTTGCAAACTCGCATGACTTTTGAGGGCTCTTCCAGATGACCTGTTTATTGAGCATTCGTCCTGATTTGCTTGCACAAAGCTTAAGTGAAGGTTAGACTATGTCCGGTCTTTATTGAGCAGTCATTCTGATTTGTTTATGGGGAGGTTATAAGTCAATGAGCATTCACCCTGATTTGCTTGTGTGGTGGTTATATGTCTTCCCATTAATCATTTGTTCACACTTTTCAATGCATTTCTCCGCCACTTCCCTAACCACAAAAAAGTCTGTAGATTCTTTTTAACATGGATTTGTCGCATCTAGGTGATTGAGTGCTTTAGCCCTCTTGATTGTGAATTCCGATATGCGTTTGAATCCCTCCTACAGAATCCTGATGGACTGCTGGTGACATGAAGGGTGGGAAGTCCATGGATAATTTATCTGCTGTTCTGAATTTTGTTCACCAGAGGTCTCATTATTAGTCCAGCTTCTTACTTATCCGGGTCCTTTAGTCATCAAAGCTGAATTACAAACAAAGCAACAGCAAGGAAGCCGATACCAGGAAAGGTCCACAGGCCTTAATTTCCATGGCATCTCTCTAATTCAGGAATGGGGAACCTGTGGCCTTCAGATTTTGCTGGACTGCAGCTCCCATCAACACTTCTCACTGGCCATGCCCATCCCCAGAAAAAAGCATATTGGAAGGCAGCAGTGCTGCTTCTGCAGCATTCGTTAGGATTCTTTATTTCTTTATTAATGAATTCATAACTTGCTTTTCTACAAAAACAAGACAAACCTGAAAACAAAGCAAGCAGCTAAAAACAAATAGCAGATCACACAATAAAAGACTGATTGCACTCCCCTTCCCTCCCCGGGTCAAATTTCTCCTGCCAGCCTTAACCAGGGTTCCCTCTTAACCAAGATTTGAAACTAGAATCTGAGGCTGCTTCCATATTTAAGAGGATTAACCTCATTAGTGGTCACCATTGGAGCTGATGTAACACAAATCTGCAGGGGGATTTTCATGAGAGAGGCCCAGGGAAATGATTTAGAGCTGTGGGTAAATTTTAAGTTCACACATTTTTCAGTTCAAAACTATGCAATTTCATTCCCCTTTCTTTACCCACATAACAGAATGTGTATGAATTTGAGTTTCCTTAAGCAGATATTTTTTCAGATTTGCATATTATGGCCATTTTGTGGATGCACTGACAAGGTCTCAGTGTGCTGGTCTTAGAACAGATTGTAGGAATTTGAAATCTGTAGTGGCAGCTTCTCTCCACTAGAGGTCACTCAAACAATTTTTAAGCTTCTGTAATGTTAGAGGTGTTAGTCATAACGTTGGCCTCTTGAGCTTTATCTTCATTTATTTATAGCTAACGCCCCTTAAGATTTCTTGCACTATTAAATAAAACTCAGTGATCACAGCAATGGATTTTAATGCTTTTGTCCCATATAAAAACAGATTTTAATGACACGGTGAAGTGAGTAAATGTTAAAATGATCATAGATAGGTTTTAATACTGTAAATATAAGATTTAAGGATTTTAGGATTGATACACAAAGAAGCATAATTATAGATGACCTTTGGGAAAGGAGGGTTTTGCCCATTTTCTGCTCACAAGACTGAAAGTGAGATTCTGGACAAGTATCTCTGAGCCACTCTATGCTGAAAGTGGCCATGATTAATAATAGCAATCAATTTTTTTAAAAAAGTGGGTGGTGAAGATATATACAGAAATTAAAAAGACTGTGTGCTTGCAGAAATGCCCTCAGCAGTACCCTGAATACCACAAACGCCACCTAGGGCACAATCCATGCAAAATTAAACACTTGAAGCCCCATTGATTTCAATGGAAGAATCAATGGGGCGTAGAACTGTTTATCTTTGGCTAGATTGTGCTTATGGTTATCTTCTGTTTGCAACTTGCAAGTCTCCATGACCATTTGTGAAAGTGGAGATTTGCAAAAAAACACAAAACAGCCACCCCTTTCCAGAAACTGCCCCAGAATATCATTGCAACAGAAGACAGTGCATAGGCACTAGTCCTGGACCCAAGAGAGAACTGCATTGGCTGAGGGGGTTGGAATTCAGGAGGGCAGTAGGCTACAGGGACTCAGTTCACCTCTGGCCTTCACTGGAGCAAATTGTTCACTTGGAGCTTTCCATGGTGCTGGAACCACCTTGCCTTGTGGGTACCAGTTACGGGACATGTCAGAAAAAGTGGCAGATGGGCAGCTAATTCATCCAAGCTGACTCAGGAAAATTCAGACAATTTCCAAGTTAATCCAAGGCATGCTTCATCTTTAGGGAGAAAGGGTGGAGTATGGGTTAAGGCAGGGATGGGGAACCTTTTAGGCCCAGTGGGTCAGACCTTTATCTCCCACCCCCACAGGCCAGCTATGAAAGGTGGGCAGAACCACCCAACAGTCACTCATCTGACACCATAAATGACATCAGTGGATTGATAGCTGGGTTATCCTACCCACCTTTCAAAAGTGGTCTGCAGGGGTGGTGGGAGATTGTGACTTCAAACCACCATGTGTTGCTTGCAAAGAGCTGATGGGTGGGACGTTGAAGCCTGCTTTCTGCTGGGATCAGCTGCACATGCAGACTCCCCTCAGATGTGGGGCAGGTAGGCACGGTTTGGAGAAAACAGCCTCGGGGGGGTAAATGGGGAGGCCTTGTGGCCCACAGGTCAGAGGTTCCCCAACCCTGGTTTAGGGCAAGGGCGGAAGGAAGGAAGGTAAAGGAGGAAGCAGGGAGGGTGGTTTAGAGAAAAGCTTGATGAGTTTGTGATGAGGAGCAAAGAGGAAGAAGCAAATGGGGGGCCTTGGGATGAAGAGTGAGAAACAGGCAGGTACAAGTGAGGGCCAGGTTGCTTTCTCCCATTGCATTATGTTCTCCACCTTCACAACTTTGTGTGGATCTCCATTTTTTAAGGTATATTTTAATATGGGTGATCTTTAACTTTAAATTCAATCCACTACAAGGCCTAGAGGAGGAGTAGAAAACTTTTTTCATCCTGGGGCCACCTCCAGTTCTGAGCAACCTTCTGGGGACCACATGCCAGTGATGAGTGGGGCAAGAAGCAAAAATAGGCAGAACAATTAATGTGACTGTTACCTTTGTACAGGAGACCTGGTTCTGCATACACTCACACAATTCTCTCTTATCATCCAGGCAGGCAAGCAAAAGGCGTTATCGGTGTACTTGCTGGTCAGGCCACATCATTCAAGGAGGATACAAAGCATGGCCAGTGAGGGGTGAGGCCTGCAGAGCAGGGGTGTAGTCACCCAGAGTCTTGGGGGGGGTCTTAGATCCCTTACCTTTTTGGGAGCAGGATCCCAATGTCTCTAGCATCCTATGAGCCAACCAGCATGAAACGGGAGTGTGTTTGCCACTGAGAAGAGTCTTCCAATATGTTTCCTTTTCTGCTGATTGGAGCTAATCAGAGCAAAAGGAGGTAAGTGAGCCACAGAGAAGACTTTTTCTCAGTAGCTAACACACTCCCCTTTCATGCTGATTAGCTCCTACATCTGTTTGTGGGAGAAGACATTAACTAGGATAGAGAATCAGAAAGCATACAAACCTGGCAAGATTATTCTATAATTTTAGAAGGCTGTATAATCTTAGAAAAGAATGTGGCTGTGACTCATGAAAGAACCCTGCACTTCTTAATTTGCCACTACACTACTGCTGGAGAGAGTGAGTGTCTGGGGAGAGGGATGTGATTGGGGAGGGCCAAAGGGCTAGAAAGGGAGGCCTGGAGAGGAGCCACATTTGGCTTGACTTGGTTCTCCACCCCTGGCCTACAGAAAGTTATTCATAATTTATGTTTGCTTTGGGGGCAAACTTTTTTAAGGTATATTTTAATATGGGTGATCTTTTATATATGTATTTCAAATTCTTTAGTATGCTTCATTCCATGTTGAAGTTAATTATATGTTATAAGTTTCAAATATATTCCCTCATCCTCAAAGTGTTGAAAACAAGGCCGCTGGTATGAACAAAACCAAAGGAATTAAGCTTGCTGTCACTCCCACTCCCAAATCAGCAACCCTGACAGTGTTTTCCATTGCAGACAGACATAAATGAATGTGAGGTCCTTTCCAAGATTTGGTTGTGTAACCAAATAAGTACAAACTGTGCTGTTGGGTGAGATGTGGAAAAATATCTTTAAATACGTTTCTTAAGGCACTTTTACTCTGATATTTTGGCTTTGCTGGTACAGATCCGTGATGCTGGGATATTGCATAGGAATGCCCAGGAGCAGCGGTCATTGCTCAGTGCTTAGAGAGAGGCACGCTGCTGGTGCAGGAGATTGTGGTATGGGAGCTGGTACAGCACAAAGAATGAGTTTCAGTAACAGCATGAGTCGCCATAACCCCCCCCTTTCTATTCTGCATCTTATTTATTTTATTTATTTATTATTTGATTTGTATCCCGCCCTTCCTCCCAGCAGGAGCCCAGGGCGGCAAACAAAAGCACTAAAAACACTTTAAAACATCATAAAAAGAGACTTTAAAATACATTAAAACAAAACATCCTTAAAAACATTTCTTTAAAAGCCTTGAAGACATCTAAAAAAAAGAGAGCAAGAAAAGGTTAAAAACATAGTTTTTTTAAAAAAAAAAGTTTTCAAAACATATTAAAAAGCAATTCCAACACAGACACAGACTGGCACTTGCAATAGTTCTAGTAACAATACCCAAGTATATTCTGTCCATTATACAGATGGAGCTGAAACGAGGATGCAACTTCCCTTGCACAAAAAAAATAAGAAAATATTTATAATACTCCATACAAATGTTGCAAGAAACCACTAGCCTACCTCCATAGTGGGTCCCCATACTATCAGCTTAGCTCTAACGTTTTTTCAAAGGCATTGAGCTGGCAAGGCACCTAAGACAAAGGTGCTTGCAGTTCCTGCTGACACCTTCTACTGAAATGGAAAAAAACACCAGTTGTGCATGTGGTGGAGTGGAGCCACTCTCCCAGCACTGATGTTGCTGCTGATTACATGAATGTGGCTCACAGAGGAGCAGCTCATGTCAAGGAACTGTGAGGCAGAGCAAGGGGATCCAGTGCCTTCAGGTACCACGGCAACTCAACCTCGTACGAAGAGCCCTGCTGGATCTATCTAGTCCCCCATCCTTTCTCATAGCGGCCAATCAAATGCCTATAGGAAGCATGCAAGGAAGACCTGAGCACAACAGAACCTCAAGGCACAGATAGCCCCTTCATGGAGTCAGAGAGAAAAACGGATTGGCCACTGAGTCCTAGAGAGCACAGGCGCCTGAAGGTGCCGTCAGCTGCCAGGCATCAGAGTGCCCACCTGAGGAACAAGGACTCAGGATTAAGCTACTCCTCCTGAGTAGACCAAATGCTCAGGCAACCCAGATGGCCTGCACCTATGTTCTGGGTGGTGCTTTGCAGGCTTAGGTATAAAAACCTGTTCTAGGCACAGAGTACTGGAACAATGTCTTTGTATCAGCTTATGGATGTGGAGGCCTGTTTACCTAACTGGTCACTGGGCCTCCCCCTTTCTGTGTTTAGGCTTTGGCCTGTATTTGGATTTTGCCTCTTGTTGCCCCTGTGTTTAGGCTTCTTGTACTACCCCTGTATTTGGACCCTAGACAGCTAGAAGACTGGGATTCTGGAATTGTCCCTCCTAACTCTCAGCTGCTCTGCCTGTGTGCCACTGGAAGCATGGCAGGCCTGGCCTTGACCTTTCCCCTGTCCAGGTAAATAGTAACGATGCCAGTGTTGGGCAGGTGGTTCTGCTGCTCTGCCCCACCCCACGTAACACTACTGGGGAAAGAGGATATCCCAGCTGTCTATCGGCTGGCCTGGAAACTCTTGGACTTGCAAATACTTAATCTTCCTCCACTTCTTGGCTATTGAGAACCCAGGGTTCTCCGTTAGTATTGCAACAGACACCTAGGGTCCAACATAGACACCCTTCACTAGGTAGGATGGTTGGTCATTCATCCCATTATGCCCCTGGTGGAAAACCTCCTCCCAGGACCTCCCTAGTCTTTTATATTGTTTGTTCCCTCAGACTGCCTTCGAGCCCTGTGAACTTGGTATGATTTCAAGAGCGGTGTTCCTGGCAGACACTCTGCTTGATTGGTTTTTGCAGCTCCTGGCTCGGTGCCCGTTGGTACTCCCTCTGATTACAAGAAAGCGGCTTTACTGGGGTAAGCTCTGCTTTGCTTGTTCCTGAGACACCATGAGATCCTACAAGCAAGGGATTCTAGGGAAAGGTTTTCCTTGGATAAAGTCAGTCTGACTGACTCCTGGAGCTGCCAGCTTGGGATGCCTGGCTCTGCACCCCCTCCTCCAGCAATCCTTGCCCACTCAAGCACTGCCAAGGAAAGTCTGCTTTCCTCACCAGCCACCTTTTCAGATTCACTCTGATGCCAAAAAATGTTGCCCTTCCTTCCCCTCTCCTTTGACATGTTTTTGGACAGAACATAAAGAAGTACAGCAGCCTCTTTCTCTTCCCACCCACCCCCGCCATCTTTCCAAATTCCATTTCTTAAACCGCCGTTCCTTTCCACCCAAACACTGAATCACCACCCATGCAGCCTACTCTGGCTTGCCACCCTCTCACTTCTCATTCCTCCTCTGCCCCTCCCTTCTATGGGACAGCCTTCAAAGTGTGATTTGCCTTTTGTTTTTTCTTTCCCAATAAAACCTCATTTTCTGGAAAAGCTTTACTGTTGCATCTGTTGCTCACGCCTGGATATGAGGGCACTCCACTACCTAGGTGGAAGTCCCTAAAGTTATAAACACTGTGCATATTTTATTATTATTCAACTTCCACACACATCAACTTCTACATCTTCAGGCAATGTACAAAATACAATAAAAGCAGCTTTAAAACTAGTTAAAAACAACACAGAAAATAGCAACAGATAAATTTTAAAACAATATAGTGCAGACATCCACAGCAGAGACTAACTGGGAAAGTTTGTTTCCACAAATATATTTCAATAAATATGCCAATTCTGTCCTCTGGCAGACTCCATCCAAGACTTCAGCGGGGAGAGGTCCCTCTAGCACTAAATTCTTCCAGTCATTTGTGATCTGAAAGGGATTATTCCTGCACAAAGCCAAGTACATTACAGATATGTATCTAAACATACACCCCAAACTAGTGTCATACAAAGTTAAGAACACTTAATCCACTGAAATAATGGGAACATCAGGGTGTAGTTGAAAGCACCTTAGAGAAGCTTATGCAGGTTTGGATCTGGCCAATGTCTAAAGAGGGGACTGCCTGGGAACCACATTGCACTGCCTACAGTTCAATGGCAGGATATAAATGTCAGGAAAATAAATAAACATGTTTAACTCTAGAGAGGAGTAGACTACAAATATTAATTAAATTTGTTCTATTTGTGTGTTAGTGTAAAGGACTTCCTTATTACTGTGAAACTTTTTAAAAACATACATATAAATATAGTGCTGTATACCCAAAGACACCCTTGGGTCTACTCTGAGTAGGACTTAGTTGAATGCAACCCCATACACATAAAGCACATCCTCCCGCTGCCTAAGAATCCTGGGAACTGTAGTTTGTTAAGGGGGCTGGGAATGATAGCTGTGGGAGGGGTAAACCACAGTTCCCGAATCCCATCATTCTGGGGCGGGGGGAGAGAAGTGTGCTTTAAATGTATAGTGTGTGCACAGCCAGAGATTCCTTTTCAAAGCTGTATTTTAAAGAACAGCTGTATGCTTTTCCCCTTGGCTTTATACTTCTGAGATTCCAGTATGAACATTTTTGTACAAATGTTGAGAATACTGAGATGCTTTTCATAACCATTCTCATTATGTGGCTCAGTACATTGATAGGAAGGGCAATGAAGTTTAGCCAAGGGTCAAAGATGAAAGATGTGATCAAAACATCTTTTAGATAATAATTTATGAGGCTGTAATCCAAGAGCAGATAAAGCTAAACTTACCTCTTATCCATTACTGTTTATTAACGTGCAGGATCTTTTTTCCCATCAGAAGAAACAAACATAAGTTATCATGTATTTATGTGAACCTTTATAAAAGCATCTGTCTCCTCCAATTTCATAATGTTATGCAGCCCATCTTCCCCAGGTGGTGGGAAGCCAGAGATATCACTACAAGATTTAGTTTTCCTTGGCATATAGTAGATGCATGATGTCTGTTATATTTGTTTCATTAATAAATACACAAGCAGAGCACACTTGAAGCAAATAACTCTCCTACAGCAAGAAGCAAAACCATTTACTCTGCCTACATTTCCCAGAGCAACAGTGGATAGGCCCCTGAGTCAGCTTCCAGTCTATAGTAAAAGAATGTTCACCAGTTCTGTTAGGGAACTGAGAGTTAGTATTTGGAGAAGGGGTCATCTACATCCTAGGCCAGTGTGGGAAGAAGAACTTTATAGTGCAGGGATTCCCAAACTGTAGTTCACCAGTGGTCCATGAGCTTCATTCAGGTGGTTCACAGCATGTCTATGAAGAACACTGAATCCTATAGATATCTATGGAATTCAAATTGTAATACAATAAAATACAATATAAAAATAAACAAAGGAATAAAAACACAGTTAAAAATCTATTAGCATCTAGGACAGCACATTACAGTTGCTACAACAGGAGAAAAATCATTAAATGGCCATCCAAGACCCTCAGCTATGTTCATGAGGTCGGGGGGGGGGATGTTGGGAACAGCTCTTCTAGTGGAGGTTTGTTAAGATGGTCCTACCGAAATTAGAGGTTTTTGGCCTTCGTAGAGTTACATCCTAGGTCAAAGGCAAGGCAGGGTTAGGTCTGCAGCTGGAACCATACCCCAAACCTCAGCTGCCTCCTATTAACCCTCTTCAGCCAGATCTTTACTCCCAATTAGTCCTTTACTCCCAAGGAGTCCTGGCCTGCAGTTGGGCACTCCTCTATCAGAGTGGTTTAACAGTCAGTCCCTCTTCCTAGAGAACTCTGGCAATTAGGGTTGCCAGGTTCAGGGCCTGAGACTAGGTTCAGGGCCTGAGACTGATCCTGTATCTTTAGGAGAAGAGAAAGTCAGCCAAGTGCAGGTGTTCTTGCAACACTGTAATGGGAAAAACCACAAGGGGGAATTCTCCCTTTCCCCTGCACAACTTTTAAAGATACAGAAGACCTCTTGGTTGCCAGTCCCTCCTTTGATAGGAAGATGTTCCCTCTAACTATTATTTGGGGAATATCACTATGTACCTGTTTACCATGATGTAACTTCCTAAAGGGTGGGGTTAGTTGGTATCTCTTCCTCTTTCCTTTGTAAAAGGGATTAGTAGATTCTTGCACATCCACCATTACTGAGCTTTAACCTCTAACAGGCAGATGCTGTTCCTGAGAGAATAATCACCAAAGCCTAAATGGACTAAGACTCCTACTTTTTCCATCTAAGCTAGAGCCTATGTTTCCTGAACATATGAAGGTCGTGAGTAAATATTCTTTATCTCTTTTTATCTCTTTATCTCTTTTTACCTAAGAAGATTGTGTCTGTTGTTATTTGAGTCTGAGGGAAAGGTGGGCTAGTTGATTCTCAAAATCCACTGTTGTTACTAAATACTTTTCCTAAGAAATAGGACTATATACAGTTCCTATTTCATTTTTAAACCAAACAGGTTCAGGGCTCCAGAGTAAACTGAGAATTAAACCAGATTTCTGGGGATTTTATTTTGAGTATTTTTAGTGTGTTTGTTTCCCCCTTGCTCTGTATCAGACACTAGTTTTTAAAGAGAGTTTTTTGGCTGCTGTTTTTCTAAGTTGTATTAGCAAACCAAAGCTCTTTTCAGACCAACAAGAAAGAATGTATTTGTATGACAATAAAGATCTTGGCAGACTGCCACAGCTAACTGCTGTTAACTTTCAACAATGGAAAAGCAGGATTAAAATTGCCCTGGGGGCAGAAGGAGCTCTTTTCTGTATTGAGAAACCTAGACCAGAAAGGGATGCCCAAAAGATAAGAGATTGGGAAAAGAAAGATGCAATTGCAAAAGCTATTATTTTTTATTCCCTTGAGGATGATAAACTGATCCATACTGAAGAATGTACAACTGCTAAGGAGATGTTAGACAAACTCCAGACAACATTTGGCTTTACAAGTTTTAGATCTCAGACAATATTGATTCAAGAAATGATGAGACTCAGACTTAATACAAAAGGAAACTGTGAAAAACATATAACTTCCTTGATTACTATGTTTGGCAAGTTGAAGTTAACTGGACTTGAGTTTAATGACCAACAGAAGTTGGGTTTCCTTATGGGCACATTGGGAGAGAGATTTGAACCATTTATTTCTCTTTTAAATGACAAACATGAGATTAGGTTTGAACAAGCTATTGCAAAGCTAAGAGAGGAATGCAATGTCCAAAGGGATCCTAAAGAGAGTGGCTCAAATTACCTGGCCAGTGGGAAGGACAAAGGGAAGGGAAAAGCCCCTCCCAGGAACCAATCACAACGCTGTTTTATCTGTGGGAGGCGTGGTCACCTGGCTAAGGACTGTGACTCACCCAAGAGTTCAACAGCCAATGGTAGCTCTCCAAGTTTCAAACGAAGGGAATAAAGAAAGCAACAGCATGCTTTACCTAAGCATAAGCAGGGACCTCAGAGAGAGGAATCCAAAGGAAGCAATTTCCTTTTTGTGCATAAAGGTCTTATGGCAAATGCAAAAACCAAACAATTGGATTTTACATTCTGGATGTACAAATCATTCTTCTTATAATGAAGCCTTGTTTGATGCAATAAACAGAGATGCTAAAGGAAGAATTCAGACAGCCAATGGTCAATATATAAATATTCATGGATCTGGATGTGTTGCTCTAAAATGCAAACTACCTCATGAAACCATAGAAAATGTAGCAGATCATGTTTTATTTGTACCTGAATTGAGTTGCAACATGCTAAGTGTTTCTGTATTAGATAAGAAAAGATTTGCAATACATTTCCAGGATGGAAAAGTGTACAGTAACCAAAGATAATACTTTGTTTGCACAAGCTTTTGAAAATGATGGTGTTTATGAACTAAGTCTTTCAACTGAACAAGCAAATACAGCCATGGTGGACAAGGATGAGACCAGCCTAGGACTTTGGTACAGGCAACTGGGACATCGCAATCCAAAGGTAATCCTGCAACTACAAAAGCAGAACCTTGCAACAGGTATCAAGGTAAACCAAGAGTACCATGATAAAACAAAAAGGTATGTAAACTGCGTTGAGGAAAGGGTGTTAGACCCTCATTTCCACCAAGAACTGAAAAGAGAAGCACCAAGGTGCTAGATCTCATACACAGTGACCTCTGTGGACCATTTAATGTACCCTCACTTGAGAAGAATAGATATGTTCTAATTTTTGTGGATGATTTTTCAAAACACTGTGTGACTTACTTATTAAAGGAGAAGAGTCAAACACATGAGATGCTGAAGAAATACATCTTGATGGTGAGCACGAAGTTTCAGAGCAAACCAAAGACTCTACAAACTGACAATGGCGGTGAGTTTATATCACATCAAACACAACGTTTCCTGGAGGAACAAGGCATTTTGCACAGGAGGACTGTCAGTCATACTGTGAAGCAGAATGGGATTTCTGAAAGGAGACTTAGATCTCTTCTGGAAATGACTAAATGCATGCTTGCTGACACTGATCTACCCAGCAGACTGTGGGGTGATGCGATCATGGCTGCAACGTATATCCAGAACAGATTGCCAACCAAGGGTACCACATACACACCATTCCAATTGTGGCATGGCAGGATTCCAAACCTGGCACATATCAGAGTGTTTGGAAGCATTGCTTTTGCCTACATAGCAAAACAAAAAAGGCAGAAGCTAGATGCTAGAACAGAACAGACTATTTTAATAGGCTATGCTCCTGGTAGCAAAGGCTACAGAGTTATGAAGCTAAAGACAGGTGAAGTCAGCACAAGACATGTTGTCTACTTTGATGAGCAACGCAGAGGTGACAAAAGAAGGACTGTGCTAGGACACCATGTCCAATCTCTCATAGATATGCCAGTACCCACATACAGGACACCAGTGACAACACAGACATCTACACAACCTGAACCAAGCCTTGAGCAGGAAGAAGAGGCAGAGACTGCAGAAAGTGATGATGAGGCTGAGAGCGGTGCTAACGCAGATGAGGATGATGAGAGGACTGGACTGGAAGATGCTACAGAGCCAGGCGAGATCCCAGAACAAGCTTCTAGATGCTCATCGCAAACCAGCAAGGGTGTACCACCTCCACGCCTGTCCTACCTCACAAAATCGAACCAGCGAACCATTGACTTGGGAGAAGATTAAGCAGATGCCAGCATTCGAGGCTACTCAGTGGAGAAAAGCCACTCGGGAGGAGATGGATGCACTGCACAAGAATAAAACGTGGGCCCTAACAGTGCTTCCACCAGGCAAGAAAGCCATAGGGTGCAGATGGGTGTTCAAGGTGAAGCAAGATGCAGGAGAAGAAATTGAACGCTACAAAGCAAGACTAATTGCCAAAGGTTTCCTGCAGAAATACATAGAGGACTATGATGCTGTTTTTGCTCCTGTTGTAAAACACAGCTCGATAAGAAAGCTACTAAGTGTGGCAGCCCCAAACAGATGCATCAGACACCTCGATGTGAAGACTGCTTTTCTGCATGGAGAAATAACAGAGGGATTGTATATGCAACAACCCCTAGGCTTCATGAACCAGAGGCAAGCACATCTTGTATGCAAACTTAAAAAGGGCTTATATGGACTCAAGCAAGCTGCAAGGGCTTGGAATGAGAAACTGGACAAAATGCTCAAGGAGCAAGGCGAGGTAGACCAATGCCTGTACACCAGAAGCAAAGATGGACATTTCACTTATATCCTGATTTATGTTGATGACCTGATCATGGCGATTCAATGAGATCAAGACTACACAGAAGTTGTACATCATTTAAACAAGGAAGTTGAAATTAAGGAATTAGGCACTGCAACATACTACCTAGGCATCCAGATCGAAAGGGAAGCAGATGGCTCCTATCTACCCAACCAAAGGCAAAAGATTGTTGATCTTTTAGAGACTCTAGAACTCAAAGATGCCTATCCTGTAGCAATGCCCATGGCAACAGACTTTCTTAAAGACAATGATGTAGGTGAACCTTTACCAAACAACAACCAGTATAGAACAGCAATAGGAAAGCTTCTGTGCTTAATCACGATTTCTAGACCTGACATAGCAAGCGCAGTAGGGATTTTATGTAGGAAAACTAGCACACCCGGACAAAAGGACTGGATTGCTGTCAAAAGGGTGGCTAGATACTTGAAAGGGACTATGGACTATAAGTTGAGATTGTCAGCTAATAGTGATCCAAAACTTGTGTGTTACACTGACGCTGACTGGGTTGGAGACAATTCACACTCCAAGTCAACTAGTGGCTTCCTGTTAACATATGGAGATGGACCTATCTCCTGGTTTAGTCACAAGCAAGATATAATAGCATTTTCTTCCACAGAATCTGAATATGTGGTTGCTGCAGAAGCATGTAAAGAAGCCATTTGGCTTAACAGATTACTAAAGGACTTTGGAATAAGAGTGCAAAGACCAATTCAGATGACGGAAGACAATCAGATTTGTATTAGACTTTCTCAGACTGAGAGAATCACACCACACACTAAACATATAGGGATAAAGTACCATATCGTGCGTGAGTTGACAGAGAAAGGATTCATCAAGACGAACTACTGTCCAACTACAGAAATGACACCAGACATCTTGACAAAGCCATTGCCAAGAGACTGTTTCCAGAGACTTTGGATCAAGATTATTATTATTATTGGATTATTATTATTATTATTAAGATGGGACTCTTAGGTTCTCACATGCCAGCTTGAGGAGGAGTGTTGGGTTTAGCTTGCATGGGTTTAGCTTGCATGTCACCCCTTTGATAGAGAGATGTTCCCTCTAACTAATATTTGGGGAATATCTCTATGTACCTGTTTACTATGATGTAACTTCCTAAAGGGTGGGGTTAACTGGTGTCTCTTCCTCTTTCCTTTGTAAGAGGGATTAGTAGATTCCTGCATATCCACCATTACTGAGCTTTAACCTCTAGCAGAGGCAGCATGGCAGATTCTGTTCCTGAGAGGATCATCACCAAAAACTAAATGGACTAAGACTCCTACTTTTTCCATCTAAGCTAGAGCCTACGTTTCCTGGTTGTGAGTAAATATTTTTTATCTCTTTTTACCTAAGAAGACTGTGTCTGTTGTTATTTGTGTCTGAGGGAAAGGTGGGCTGGTTGATTCTCAAAATCCGCTGTTGTTACTAAATACTTCTGCTAAGAAATAGGACTATATACAGTTCCTATTTCATTTTTAAACCAAACAGAAATCGTATTTGTTTTATCTTGTCTGGTATACAATACTATCACTTGTGTCAACATTCTTATTTTCAAACTAGATAGGGAGATTGTGAAGAGCAACACATTGTTCCATCTCAACGTATTAAGTCTCTCCATGAAAGTTCTTGTGAAGTTGGAATTGAAGTCCCACTTTCACTTGTTCTTGACCATAGAATAAATTCGTACCATAGACCTACGAAATCATCTCCCATGTCTGTCTCATTCATTCCTGGTACTTGCTTTGTTAATCTTTCAATTAAGGCATAGTGCCATATTTAAAAAATACGGATGACAATCACTGGCTGATGGCATTATGTGGATGCCCTGTGAAAAGTGAATGAATGAAGCATGGCAATTCCACAATATATGCTTAGTGTGGAAGCACCCCTGCTCAATGTATTAAATTCATGAATGAACTGGCCTATTGACAGGAGACAATCTCTGTGATAGCTGGCAGAATGCAAACTGCAAGCTTGGATCTTTGAAATCAAATCAATAGGTTTAGATAACCAAACCACTAAGCCCACCAGCATCACCATTCTAGAAAGCAACTTCTAGAAATGCTGCATTTAGGAAGTTTCCAGATTGTGGTATACTGGGATTGGAGAAGATGTAAAAAGAAACGTTAAAGACTATCTGCCATAACAAAAATTTGTCACTGCCTGAAACAATTTCTGTTAGTCTCCAAGTGCATGATATTTTCACACTGTGTTGGTTCACTGTGTGCTCTATTTTTGTTTCTGGAGTCTATGAAATCTACACACACATACAGTGAGAGAGAGAATGTTGACAGTCCTTCCTAAGGCAAGTCCCCGAGTCCACAAATTGTTTGGGGTTAGATTTTAAGTACCAACTCTCAGGGGTGAATACTGGCTACACAACAGAAATTGCCTGGTGGACAAGACCCCAGAGAAAGACTGTTTGTTTGGTTTTTTAAAAATGCCATGGGCAACAACCATCAGCAGGTGTTGTCCTGTAACTAGTCCCAATGGAATCAGGTAGCAAGAGATAGTATCAGATCTCATTGTTCCTTCAAAATAGCAACATCATGCATAATACCTCCATTTGTGCACAAAGTAGATTAGTTGTTTATAGTATACAGGAAACTTCTTAGAAATACTTCCTCCTGTGTTTCTTTTCCCATTCTCCATTCTGAAGACAAAAATGGTTACTATCATCCCTCCTTCCAGTCTCAATTCCCCCAACCCCAATTTTTGTCTGTCCTTCCTCAGTTCCCTAAACTACTTACCCTTAATTCACCTTTCTATCTGTCGTCACTCTCTGGAACATCTTGTTGCTGGCTTCGATGCTTGTTCACATAAAGCAGAACACTTCTGGAACACCCATTTATCTTTAAAGGATAAACAGTTTATTTCATATCCTTTTAAAGAGATTTGGAGACACATCCATATCTCTAGGAATAAAGATAGCATGAGCAGGGAAGAAATTGTAGGCATATCTGATGGGAAACTGGAAAGGATCTGAATGTCATCACATTTAGCCTCCGACACCGATGAGAGATCAGTCATCATTTCTAAATTTTCCTATAGAAACCAGGCAAACAGTTTGGCTCCAGGGCTCTGAGGTAACTAAAAGCCTCTCTATCCTAAAGCCAGCTTTTACTCTGACCACACTTTAGGAATAGGACAGAAATTCAATTCAGTTGATGTTGAAAGGTGAACTTACTTCGTTCGCACATCCTGGCACAATACACAAAAAGAAATTCTGCCATCCTTCAAAATTCACACGTCTCCGAATTTTGCAATGCAGTTCTCTAGCCAAGTCATGTGTGCAAACATGCATATGCTAGGGTAAAGTTGCATATAAATACATATATTTGTGAAAATAACATACAAAACTGCATTATATTAGGGGAAACTGCATACAAATATATATATATTAGGAGAAATTTGCACTAAATGCTGATGAGGACTTTTTTAAAAATCGCAAACTGATATGTAAATATAGACAACTGAACTTAAGATTAGAAAAATGAGAAACTGAAAGTGACATACAGGCATACCCCGCTTTAACATTCGCAATGGGACCAGAGAGTATACTTTAAGTGAAAATCTACTTTAAGTGAAGCAATTGTCTTCACTTGTACTGCATGGAATCACCACTAGATGGCAGCGGTGTCATGCCAATGAAATGTACGTTATTGCGAAGCGTGTGAACGTTAAGCGGGGTATGGGGACGTATGGAGCATGTACATTATAGTGATGCAACTTTAAGTGAAGCAACTTTAAGCGGGGTATGCCTGTATTTGTCCATCCCTGCCAAGCATTTCTGATTCCTTTCACCTTCAGACCCTTCTTCTTCTTCTGACATCAGTGGTCAAGGATGGTTTGAACTTTCACACCTCTTTAAACATTTAGGACAACGCCAACTATCCTGCTTCTGGGTCTTTTCACCTAGTCAGGTGGTGATGTGAGTTCCTGATGGCAGCTCCATGTTCCATATGTATCCCTATTGTACCCCCTGCCCTTTTCATTTTCCAGAGCAAGTACCATTTAAGTTGCCTGTCCTGCTCTTGTAATGGTGTCCTCATTGACTCCTCACATACTCTTATTGCACATGAAATCATATCCCTTAATACATAAAACAATTGTTTTCTTTGTAAGTGGCCTGAATAGTAGTAGGAAGGGCTGTAGCCCTGTGGTACAGTGTTTGCTTTGCGTGCAGAAGGTTCCATGTTCAATCACTGGTCTCTCTAGGTAGGGCTGGGAATGTTCCCTGTCCGAAACTCTGAAGAGTTGCTGCCAGTCAGTGCAGACAATACTGACCCAGATGGATCAGTGATCTGACTCAGTATAAGGCAGCTTCCTATGTACTTTTTACAAGGTGTGTGTGTATGTGTGTGTGTGTGTGTGTGTGTATATATATATATATATATATATATTGTTGTGCGCCACCCCAATCTCCGAGAGGTGGGAGATCTCCAGGGGTTCCTGCACTTACCCAGGGTTTGGTTTCCTTGGAAAGAAGGTCAGCAGAGACTGTGGTGTCTTTATGGAATATGGTTTCTTTATTTACACACATTCCAACCTCAGCCTATGGAGGGTTTCAAAGCATCAGCAGTCCAACAGATCTTGTAATTTCCATCAGACTTACAGAAGGCATCCTAAAGCCATGGTGCAGAGAGCCAGCCTCTCTGCCTGCCTCACTTCCCAGCCTTTCCCCAGGCCCCACTAAAAACACAAGCCGCTTTTAGGCCTCAGGAAGGGGGGGGCTCTTCTGAAGAGTTTCAATAACAATAGGATTTTCCTGGCTCATTTGCCAGCTAATGGGCACTTGATAGACCCATTATTTATTTATTTATTTATTTGTTTAATTTAATTTATATACCGCCCTAAGCCCGAAGGCTCTCTCCATTAACTCACCTGGCCACTCTATTAGATTAACAAAGGGGATTCATCTGGCCAGCAGAGCAGGTTTCTCACCTCCAGGTGCAGGGTTCCAAATCAGAGGCTGCAAGGGGACTCACAGAAATAATCTATCAGCCCCCAAACCCGTAACAATACTTACTTATTTATTTATTATTTGATTTATATCCCGCCCTTCCTCCCAGCAGGAGCCCATGGTGGCAAACAAAAGCACTAAAAACACTTTAAAAGATAATAAAAACAGACTTTAAATACCTTAAAACAAAACATCTTTAAAAACATTTTTTTAAAAAGCTTTGAAGACATATTAAAAAAGAAAAAAAGGTTTAAAAAACATATTAAAAAGCAATTCCAGTACAGATGCAGACTGGGATAAGATCTCAAGAGGCTTGTTGAAAGAAGAAGGTCTTCAATAGGCACCAAAAAGATAACAGAGATGGCGCCTGTCTAATATGTAAGGGTAGGAAATTCCACAGGGTAGTTGCGGCCACCCTAATATGAAGGCTTTTTTACTTTACTGATCAGTTTTGAATCAAATATCTATCTTAAATTAGATTTCAATCCTCCGCTCTAATAGGATGGAAGGCTTCATGTTAATAGAGAGCTTTTGTTCTCTAGAAATTTATAATGTGGAATCGCATTTCAAAATGCTAGGATAAAATGAAGGAAAAATGAAATTGCCAATAATTTGTAAGAAGAGGGCTAAGAAGAATTAAAGAAGCTAGTAAAAGCTTAAGAACAAAGCAAGCTTTGAATCTTGAGGCCTAACATTCTTTCTGGCACAAGCACTCATATGCAGATGCCCAAGCATTTGCCTTCTGTTCCCTTTAATGCCTCGACCTGCTGTTACCATAAAGAGAGCTCACCTAACTATTGCCATTGACACATCCTCACTTCATGAACTGTTCTTCCCTAGTGAATTTAGCCATGGGTAGAGCTGGTCATGTACCCTGGGCTATTGTTGATCTGAGACATTTGTAACATGTATATAACCTATATGGCAGGGATGTGAAACCCTTTTCAGCCCAAGGGCTGCAGTCCCTTCTAGGTAACCTTCTAGAGGCCATATGCTGTAGTGGGCAGAACCAGAAGCAAAAGTGGGTGGAGCAAGGCATATTAATTTACTCACATACCCCTCTCTATTCTACATTCAGGTAGCAAGAAACATTACCAGAGTGCAAGAATACATTCAAGCCAGGCAAAAAAGCAAGGCAGGTAAGAGTGCTGAGGACCAGAAAGAGAGGCTGAGGGCCACATTTGGTACCTGAGCTTGAGGTCCCCATCTCTGCTATATGGTAGCATCAGGCTTCAAAAGAACTATGCAGTCCTATAAGTGCACTTGGGGCGTCCCCATTGACTGTGGAAATTGTGCACTTACAGAGTTCCATTTTCATGACTGGCAATGAAATCCCCATGCTTTCATGGTAATCTACAGCTCAGCCTGGAATTAAGTCACATACCATGACAATATGGTCTGAAGCCACTAAGGATGTGCTAGAATTCTACCCAATGCAGGTTTGGCACTTAACTGTCTGTTAATTTGCTTATTCCCTATTGTTTTGTAGATGGATTTTTAAGTAGCATTTTTCTGTGCCTCTAAAATATTGATATTAAGACGATTATTTTATTGATATTTCCTTTATCTACATTTCCTTTCCAAATATCAATATTAACAGGGCCGGCCTCAGACATGCCGGGGCCCTTGGGCACAAGCCTGCCCCAGGCCCCGGTGCTCCCCTTCAGCAATTTGCGGCAGGATGACTGCTGCGGATCGCACTTTGAGAACTTCAGAGCCCCCGCCATTCCCTTGCTTCAACCTACCTTTCTCAGCTGTTGTGCAGTTGCGTGTGCAGCATGACCCTTAACCAAGATGGTAGCCAAGGTTTCCCTAAGGGGCTGAAGCCTCTATCGCCATCTTGGCTCATAGCTGGGATACACGCACGTAGCATGCATGCGTGCCATCAGCCAAGAAGGACTGGGAAGGAGCAAAATGGCTGTGAGCTCCTCTCTGGGAGTCCACACAGTATCACCAAGCCAGGGTTTTGCTTAGCATGTTATGAAAACTAGACCATTAATTCCATTTAGCCCCGAACTGTCTACTCTGATTGGCAATAGTTCTCCAGTCTTTCACTTCACCAGTCTACTACCCGATGGCAGGGATTGAACCTAGAACCTTTTGCTTGCAAAGTATGTGCTTTTCCCCAAGATACAATCTTTCAATCAACTGCGGTTTGGTTCCTCCCTTCCCATACTGTTGATCTGCAGCTGTTCCACCTGGCTGCAGCATCGCTGCCTCCTTTCTAAAAACTTCCTCCTGCAGTGACTACATTTTAAGGATGAGCAAATCCATCAATTTCAGTTTCTTTCAGTTTCCTATTTTTCCAATCCCAAATTAAAGTCACATCAGTTTGTGCTTTTTTTTAAAAAAACAAGTCCTCATAACAATTTAGCATTTTCATGCAAATTTGTCCCAATACACAAATGTTTGTATGCAATTTTGCCTAATAAACACATTTTTGCAATGCAATTTTCCTTAAAATGATGCATCTTCATATGTTGTGTACATAAAAATAAATGTATTAGTGGAAACATTACCTCAGCAGGTGCATTTTGCTATCCGCTACTTGGCCAGAGAACTGCATTGCAACATTCAGAGAAGTGCACATTTTGAATAATGGATGTGCTTTGATGTTTGTATTTTGTCAGGAAGTGTGAATCAGGTAGGCTCACCTTTAAATGTGAGCTGAATCAAATTTCTCCCCTATCTCTGCCACCTGGTCATTATGTAACAGCATGACATTTGCTTCTTTTCCTCTTATTTCCCTATTCCTTTTGCATCATGTCTCTTAGATTGTAAGTATTTGTTATAAAATAGAAACCTCTAGTGTTTTTGTGGAAACATGGTGCTTAGGGCAGTAAGGGTGAAGAGAAGGGCACCTTAGTTTTTATGATGGCCCTTTGGCTATTGTCTTTGGGAGGCTGCAGGGAAGTCATAATTTGACTATTTGTAGGGAGTCAGGCGGTAGGGATTGCAGATCTCATTAAGGGCACCCCTACCAGTATCATATTCCCACTAGGAATACAGAGGCTTGCAGTATCAGTCCCCTCCCTCGTAGGAATAGTCATACCAACAGGGAGCTGGCACACTCACCTCCATCACCTTCTATACCAGGTAAGTTTTCTGGGTCCTTGGGGGAGGGGACGCAGAGAGAGAGTGAGTGTACTGGCAGATGTGGCAGCAAGTGCTCTAAGTGTAAGATAAGCAGATCCTATTAACAGCCTCTCACAACATCCCAAATCCCTTTCAGAATCTCCAGTCTATGAATTCTGTTTGTGGATATGCTTGAGTTTAAGGTTGCTTCCACAGTAAAGCCCTTTAGGGCTGCTGAGGCATTGCTTTTCCACAATCACCTGGAAGAGTACTTAAAATGGAGATTCAATGCAACACTTAAGATAGTGTTAATTTATACCTCCTTCGCTTTCATGATCCTTCTGTAATCTTTACTCTGAAATACTGTTGACCAAAGGTACCTTGCAATATTAATTAAAAGCTTCTTCCTTGTAGGTACTGCCCCATTTATTGTTGCCTGTCCAAGGAGGCTAGGAGATTAGTGATATACTGGGGGGGGCTTAATTGCTAACTAGTCAGTTTCTGTTCCCCATCAGTATGGGTGGACTTTCATTAATTGTTTCTTTTTATTATTATTATTATTTTATAGACCTCACTCATGGCAGCCCTTAACAGGGTCCCCAAGTGAAGAAACTAACAGCTGTGCTTACACACTGAGGAAGAATGCTGTCAATAGTTAACATTTCTTCATTCCCTCCAGAGAAAAAACAGTCACGACATCTTGAGGATCCCTTTCATTATACACTTTTGCTTTTTTCCACTTAAAAGCAAGGAAAACATCTTTTAAGCATGGCAACCAATTCTTTCAGTTCTTCAAGAATTGGTAATACCCACATACTGGGGGTCCAAATTTCAGCCCACTGATATTTTCTTTAAATGGAAACACTAATTATATTTCAAAGAAAACTGAAACATGCGTCTTTCATTTTTGTACCATCCTCAAAGTCTTTTTACCCCCGAAGAAATAACTAGCAAATGATAATAAATATAATTATCCAGACAGCCATACATGAGATCTACAGCATAAAAAACAAAACAGGCCAGCACTCAGGCCCCAAATGTTATCTATCTATACGTAAAATATTTTTGTAAGTTGTCACACAGCATGACAACAGCATTCTATGGAAGTGGGGGGAGGCACAGCAGGCGTAAGGCAAGTATGGTGAGGGGGTGAGGCAAACGAGGACAGAGGACAGGCAGGTATGCAAGGCTGGCATGAGCCGAGTGAGCAAGCAAGGTGAGAGAGCGAGGCAGCCCAGGTGAGCCATGGAGAAACAGTCAGGACAGCCCAGGGTAGATCCTAATCAATTGTCCTTCTCTGCTGTTCCTGCTTCACCATCTCACCGACAGCCACAGCAGCAGAAGGCTAGGAGGAGGAAAATGGCAGGAGAGCAGGGCAGTTGCTGAAGTGCTGCCCCAGTCATCCCTACTGTTCCTGTGTAGCTTGCCTCAGCCAGCTGCCTTCCTCCTTCTCACAGGAGAAGGTCTCAAGGAGAGGAGAAGAGGAAGCTTAGTGACCTGTTTGGGAGAATGTGTGTGTGTGTATGTTTTGGAGTCCAGGGGCTTGGGAGTCCCGGGGGGGGGGTTGCAAGTCCATGTGTGTGTGTGTTTGGTAGTCTGGGGGGGTTGGCATGCAAAGCACACAGGGACAAAGTCCCTAGTATTAAAATATCAACAGTAACAAATAGAACTGCAATGTTTGATTGAATAATCAGCTAGATTAATCATTAAAATATCTGCTGATTGATTAAAAGTGTGCCCCTGATTAACTGTATTGCAGATTTTTTAAAAAAAGTTAATTATGCAGTGAATTATCTTTAGAATCTTGGGTGTTCCTCCTCCTTACTCACACAGGAGGGAATGGCTCCTCTGAGATGGTTTGTGCTGATTGCTAATGATGGATGCGTAATCTAAAAACAAGGACAGAATGCTTTATTTTCTTTGGAAATACTTTTTTATTCCTATAAAACCTATGAAAATCAGTTTGGGGATCCATTAAAACTCATGATTCATTGACTAGAGAAATCTAGAGAAAGCTCTGATAATAATTTAAGAAGAGCTTAAGTTATTAACATGCAAGGAAAAACAAACTGCCCAAATTCCAGTGGAATGCAATGCATAGCTATTGTGTAGACTCAGGAAGAGGAATCTGTGGCCCTCTAGAATAGATACTGTTGGACTCCAACTCCCTTCAGCCTCAGCCAGCATAGCCAATGATCAGAGATTATGGGAGTCCAACAACATATGCAAAGCTACAGGTTCCCAAAATCCTGTGTAGACTAGGAACCAAACTACACAGTATAATTATTTTTTAAAAAACTTTTATTATATATGTCATGACATACTACAAAAAACACAGCTAATCCAAAATATGTGATCACGTTTAAAATATATTGTTACAGGTTTGGGGGTTGAGATTTCTGTGGGTCTCCTTCCAGCCTCTGATTTGGAACCCTGCACCTGGAGGTGGGCTCTGCAGTGGAGAAATCTGTGCAGCTGGTCAGATGAGTCTCTTTTGTTAGTCTAACAGAGTGGCCAGGTAAGTTAATGGGTCTATCAAGTGCCCATTAACTGGGCCAGGGAGATCCCATTGTTACTGAAACTCTTCAGGAGAGCCCCCCTCCTCTGCTCCTGGGGAAAAGAGAGGTTTGTGTTTTTGAGTTGAGTCGGAAGAACGGCTGGGAGCTGGAGACACACAAAGGGGCTGGCTCCCTGCACCATGGCTTTAGGGTGCCTCCTGTAAGCTTGATGGAAAAGAAAGATCTATTGGACTGCTGATGCTTTGAACCCGTCCATCTTAAGCTCAGATTGGAATGTGTGTAAGTAAATAAACCATATTTCATAAAGACACCACAGTCTCTGCTGACCTTCTTTCCAAGGAAACCAAACCCTGAGTAAGTGCAAGGACCCCTGGAAATCTCTCACCACTCGGAGATTGGAGTGGCGTGCAACAATATATTTGAGGTTTTCTGAACACAGGATCAGGGATGTCAAGAGGAGGAAGGTAATTATTTCCTCCTGCACTAGGGTCCTGACAAAACCCATTCCCCAAAGGCTGCCCTTGGAAAGAAAACTGCTATCTGCAACAACTTCCTGGGGACAATTTTCATCAGAACCATGATGCAAGTGAAAGAAATTGGTGTTTTTTTAGTTAAAAAACCTTCCCCATGCACCACAGTCCAAACCTGATCAGATCCCTGCAAGCATAGTCACTTATTAAAAAAATAAACACATACATCAAACACATACATCAAACACATTTAACACAGCATGTCATTTGGCCCTGTTAGATAAGTCACATCCTGTATTATAATTTAAAGATTTCTAACACCAACAATATTTTAACCAAATTTAAAGCGTTTACACACTTAAATACAGGCATCATAATATTTATTTATTTATTTAGTATTTGGTTTATATCCCACCCTTCCTCCCAGCAGGAGCCCAGGAATAATAGAAATTCCAAATGGATAAAAAGATGATTATTCCAGACATGCATCCAGACATGCATCCAGACATGGGTTGACTCCACCCACCACCCAGGCCAGGCAGGATTATATAGTGGAGCTTTGTAGGCCTAAACAGACAGAGAAGGCTCCAGCCTTCCTTTTCTGCCTTGACCTGGTTCAGAGCAGTTATTTGTTTCTCAACATTTTAGTTAGCTTTCTGGAGCTCCCTTTCTTTTTTAAATCCCTCACCAAAATATCCCAAACCTTTCTTCTACCTGCTTACCTTAACCAGTAGCCTCTTGAGTATCCTTCTCGCTTTTCCATTCCTTGTTTTTCTTCCAAAGAAAGGTAAATCCATCGGATTGGTCAGGTGCTGGACTGAGCAGGCTGCTCCAGGTACCATTGCACCAGCCATCTTGATAACTGCTGCTGGTTTCCCCTGGTGGTTTTCAAAGGCGTTTTATTCCCAGAGCTCCTGTTTTCCAATGGGACCAACTGCAACAACATTACACCCACTCTTCTTGATCAATCGCAGATGCCACATTCCTGGTCAACAAAAAGCCTCCAACTGTGGACTGCTGCCATCACAGTGATTTGGCTGCCTCTAAGGATTAGGATGAGATCTAGACCAATGCAATGCAAGACCATGGCTCCAGTGGGGCCTTGTTGGTGGGGGAAGGCCCAGCCACTAGCTTTTCCCACTAACCTATGAGACAACCCATGTCTTGATGCTTCCCTCACAATGGACCATAATGGACATTCACAGTAAGTGACCAATGTTCCATTGCAGGTGTCTCAGTGGTTGTGGAAGGACAGACTGATAAGCATGCTTTGCTGCTATTTATCGAAACCCTGTAGAATATGTTCCTCCTTTCCAAAGTCCCGTACAGCCTCTCATTTATGTTTTCAGGTAGCAGCTGAAGTGCTGGTTGTGCTAGTTTCAGCCTTCCCCCATTAATTCTTAATCCTTTGCTTTTGTGACAGTTAAACATGATATTTGGTCCTTTTCCTTAGTGTTAATGTGTTGGTTGCTAGACATGCAAACAGGTGTGAAATGCAGGGGGAGGGGGAATTGGTCTTTATATCAGAAATCTTCTGATGCTTTGAAAGCAGAGCTAATCTTTCCATGCACTTCTGGGGGAAGAAATATTTGTGTGGGGCTCTCTCCCACCTGAAAGTTTGAGGTGTCCCAAACATAGTCTGTTACTTACTTTTCCTATCCAGCTTCCTGGTGGTACCTCTCCCTCTCATACTGGCAAAGTGGTTTACAAGTAGAATGTGGGCAAACCATCAGAGTTGTATATGATAATGTCCCACATGACCATCTTCAGCACTATTGTTCTTACCACCATACTCAAATCTGTGGGTTACCACAATAGCTTACTCACAAGGACCACTCCCTGAAGCAATTACATAGTACTTGAAGGTATGTGTCTGTTTTTTTCTGTGGTAGAACCAGCAGGAACAATGTTGTTGAAGCAAAGCATGAGGATTTAGGGTGCAGCAACGGTGTTTTGTTTGAGCCAATTATGATATTTGAGGGTTGAAATTTTCTTTATTTCCACTGTACGTGTTCTCTTTCTTCTGATGAGGCACTTTTGGTTGTTCTCTGTGTCCCTGAGGTTCAGTCACCCTTTACCAGGGACTGAGCCTGACAGACCCTGCCCTGTGGAACTCCTTACCAATAGAAGTTCAGCAGGAGCCATCCCTGCTTCCCCCCCCCTAGCTTTTTAAAAACAGTATTGTTCAAACAGACCTTTGGAACATGACATTCGCCAAATAGTTTTTACTGATATGTTATTGATGGCTTTGCTGTTGCTGCAGTATTGTATTTTTTATGTTGTAAACTGCCTTGCTACACTTTCTATGAAAGTGCAGTTTACAAATATTTCAACAAATAGAATTCTTAGTTTTATTTGTTAGTTGCTTTATACAAAAAAAATCTCAAGGCAACGTAACAAGATAAAATACAAACAAGTGAAACCAATTGAAAACCATTACAATAAAACAACATACACTAAAACAACATACAATAAAAAATTCCTTTCTCTTTCAGTAGTTTTCTTTGGGGGGGGATGAAGATAATGCTTTCTAAAAAAATGAAAATAATTATGCACCATTTTTAAAATTATTTGTATCCTGCTTGTTGATGGGAGTCCCCACAGCAGCAAATGATGTACAGAAAATACAACAGGCGCATATGTGTGATGGTGTCTTGCCAGTCATCCTCCCATTCCTGGTTCTTCTTCTCATGGAAACTTGTCTGACATGGCCATTAGGGCAAAGGGAATGGTCCAGCTGATGCAGAAGCAGGCAGTGGGCTTTATTCAACGTAGCGCTAAGCAGATTGCTCTATTAGGGCAAGGATTTTTCCTTGTGCGATGGAACTTTCTCCCCTCACCTCCCCCATGCATCCCCTAGATCTGTTCTGAGGGTCCCTCCAACCCTCCGGAGATTTGGGGACTGCACAGAGGCACACACAGGCAGAAGAGAGGGTGACAATCCTGTTGCACTATTGCTAATCCTTCTGCTAGCTGAAGAATTTGGTTGAATACTGCCAGTATCTTCACTTCTCTTCCTCTTGGTTCTCTCATACAAGACAGTTGGTCTTTCATTTCACTCACCAGCCTGCCCTGGGCCTGCAGTGCCTGCATGCACGTCCTGCCTGCATGCACGTCCTGCCTACCTCTCCCATCACCTCATGTGAATACCAGGTGTGCTGCGCTCGCTTGTGTGCCATCAACCAAGATGGTGGCAAGGGCTTACCTAAGCAGCTGATGCCCCCCCACACCATTTTAGTTGAGGTAGGTGGGGTATGCATGTAGGCTTACTGAAGCCCACATGGTCTGTATGGGGTGGAGGGTGCCTGGAAGCTCCCTCTCTGTGATCTGTTGCAGGATCGGGAATCAATTCTGCTGCAGATCGTGGAAAGGGAGTGCAATCCTCTCACCTTAAGGAGGGGCCCTTCAGGGGCCTCTCTGGGTCACATGAGCCCTCACCCAGGGCCCAACCTGGCTGCCCTCTGGCACCAGCCTTATACTCACCCATCCTCACTTATTCCTCTCCTCTCTTTGTTTTCTCCACCACTGCTGAAATTGAGATTTAAAGCTCCACTCCTGCTTTGAGCTGTGGGTGTATCATGAAGGGCTCAAAGGACACACCAATCAAAAAGCTAGCCAAGAACATTGTTATCTCTCTCCAGCAAGAACAGAATAGCGACTCCACCCAGACACAGCTAAGTTCAGTGCCTCCTAGTGACTAAACCATACAGTGACATTTAGGATGACTACAACTATGTCCCCATTCCAGTTTTGTCCATTGGTGTCACTGACTCACTTTGGGCATCTTCTGCCACTGAGAAGCAAGCCTCTGAAGCAGAGCCAGCATGGCTTCTGCAAGGGAAAGTCCTGTCTCAGTAACCTACTAGAATTCTCTGAGAGTGTCAACAAGCATATAGATAGAGGTGATCCAGTGGACATAGTGTACTTAGACTTTCAAAAAGTGTTTGACAAGGTACCTCACCAAAGACTTCTGAGGAAGCTTAGCAGTCATGGAATAAGAGGAGAGGTCCTCTTGTGGATAAGGAATTGGTTAAGAAGCAGAAAGCAGAGAGTAGGAATAAACGGACAGTTCTCCCAATGGAGGGCTGTAGAAAGTGGAGTCCCTCAAGGATCGGTATTGGGACCTGTACTTTTCAACTTGTTCATTAATGATCTAGAATTAGGAGTGAGCAGTGAAGTGGCCAAGTTTGCTGACAACACTAAATTGTTCAGGGTTGTTAAAACAAAAAGGGATTGCGAAGAGCTCCAAAAAGACCTCTCCAAACTGAGTGAATGGGCGGAAAAATGGCAAATGCAATTCAATATAAACAAGTGTAAAATTATGCATATTGGAGCAAAAAATCTGAATTTCACATATACGCTCATGGGGTCTGAACTGGCGGTGACCGACCAGGAGAGAGACCTCGGGGTTGTAGTGGACAGCACGATAAAAATGTCGACCCAGTGTGCGGCAGCTGTGAAAAAGGCAAATTCCATGCTAGCGATAATTAGGAAAGGTATTGAAAATAAAACAGCCGATAGCATAATGCCGTTGTATAAATCTATGGTGCGGCCACATTTGGAATACTGTGTACAGTTCTGGTCGCCTCATCTCAGAAAGGATATTATAGAGTTGGAAAAGGTTCAGAAGAGGGCAACCAGAATGATCAAGGGGATGGAGCGACTCCCTTACAAGGAAAGGTTGCAGCATTTGGGGCTTTTTAGTTTAGAGAAAAGGCTGGTCAGAGGAGACATGATAGAAATGTATAAAATTATGCATGGCATTGAGAAAGTGGATAGAGAAAAGTTCTTCTCCCTCTCTCATAATACTAGAACTCGTGGACATTCAAAGAAGCTGAATGTTGGAAGATTCAGGACAGACAAAAGGAAGTACTTCTTTACTCAGCGCATAGTTAAACTATGGAATTTGCTCCCACAAGATGCAGTAATGGCCACCAGCTTGGATGGCTTTAAAAGAAGATTAGACAAATTCATGGAGGACAGGGCTATCAATGGCTACTAGCCGTGATGGCTGTGCTCTGCCACCCTAGTCAGAGGCAGCATGCTTCTGAAAACCAGTTGCCGGAAGCCTCAGGAGGGGAGAATGTTCTTGCACACAGGTCCTGCTTGCGGGCTTCCCCCGGGCATCTGGTTGGCCACTGTGAGAATGGGATGCTGGACTAGATGGGCCACTGGCCTGATTCAGCAGGCTCTTCTTATGTTCGTTCCCAGTTTTGTAGAAACTTCTTAGCAGTTAGCACACTAGGTGTCCTGTTCTCACCAGGCTGCTCAGGAGACAAGAGACTTCCCAATACTAATATAGTTGAGGGCAACACCAAGGCTGGATCCAGGGGCAGTTCCAAGTCAGAATCCACAACAACAAAGGGACCAGCAAACTCAGAGTAGGCTAAGGTCCAGCATCAAGCAGTCCATGGGCAACAAAGGTCAAGGGCAACACAAGAGGCAGGTCAGGAGTAGTCCAAGGTCAGGTCTGGCATCAACAGGAACTCAGCAGCCAGGTCAGGTACAGAGCTGGTGTATTCACATTGTTCCAGCAGCTCTTCCAGCCTAGCACTGGGGGTTTTATGCTGGAGCTGTTGGAACCACATCCCTGTCATGGCCCCGTCAGAGGACTCCTCAGATGAGGACGACTCGGGAGTAACAGCAGCAGACCCAGGAGCAGCAGACTCAGAAGGAGACATGGAGGAGCCTCCTGAGAATCCAGCTCCTTCTCCCCCTCAGCTGCAGAGCACCCCAGATACAGCAGAGGCCCTGCAGCCAGACACAGACAGTGCACAGGATACTCCCCCCTCACCTGTAGAACGTAGACAGCAGAAGGTCAGGCAGAAGAGGGGCAGGCCTGTCTCCTTAAGGCCCAAACGCTGAGGGCTCACACCTGCTGTCAACCCTGCTCTTTATAAGGCACACCTTGGCTGCAGCTTGTTGCTGACTGCAACGTCAGGCGTGGCTTGTGTGTTCCTAGTTTCCTTGCAACCTCTTTTGGACTGACCCCTTGGCACTTGATCCCGGACCTCTACTGACCTCGCTTCTGGACTCCTGACTTGGCAAGTACGCTTTGGACAAGCCTGGCCCTTATCAGCTCCCCTCCTCCTAGACCTGGCAGATTTATGGCCAGACTGCCGGCTAAGGACTTTGCTTCCCTGCCAACCACCCAGGAATTCCAGCCTCCACCGGCACTGCTCACGCAGTGTAGAGCTGACAATCCCATACCTCAGCAAACTCCTATTAATCACCTACAGCCAGTCCTTTACTCTTGAGGAGTCTGGCTGGCAATCAAACATTCATCTGGATGGGTTGGGTCACCAGCTGGTGTTTGAGGTGATGCATCTGCCCTGGGCTCAGGACCCATTGAGCCTCGATATCAGAGGTCAAACTTGACCTGGCCCTTCCTCAGCCTCACAGGACCCTGGCTCTTCACCCTGAAAGGGCCTGAGTCAGGGCTGGATCCAAGACCGGAGCCTTCTGGTCTTCCCTTGATGAGGATTCTCCTGGCTGGGTCGTGGCACCAGGTCACATTCCTAGCATAGTGAGGCCCAAGCCCAGAGGTCAGGTCAGGTTCATGCCTCCTTCCAGATCATATCCTAAATCAGATAAGTTCCACTGAAGCTCTTTCCAAAATCTACAAGGATCATTTATTATTGTTGTTGTTATTGTTATTATAGCTTCTCAAATCCACTGACATAATCTGTTTACTTCTTTCTTTCTTATTTCTTTTGGATTTCTGCAGTATAAGCCCACTGGCATTTCACATCTAAATACTGCAGGCTTTTTTGTTTTCATTTTTTTCATGTTCTATTTAAATAATTTGCACAGTTAGAGCCACCACCACCTTTACTGGCAGAAATGACAACCCAAGAAGGGAGAGATTTAGCAATCCACAGTTTACAACAGAATAACAGTTAGCAATAACTGTATATCAGGATAGACTGATACACTGGAAAGAAGAATCTCATTAAAATAAATGGACAGTTAAGTTATTATTTCTGAGACTGAAACACATTAAATTATTTTTAAAGGATAGTAAAAGAAAATAGGGACTTCCGGGAAGGGTGACTTAGCCTGTGCCTGCTTTTGAGACGGGCTCCTGCCTCAAAAGAAGCTTATTCAGATATATCAGTCAGTTTTTTCTTTTTTTTTTGACTGATTAAACTTCTCCCGGGTAGGGAGAAACGAAGAGATTAACCTCAAAGCCTATTTTTGTTGGGACGACCAGATCTCATTAATTTATGGGACGAGGTCCAGCCGACGAAGGTGGGACGGATTTTCAACAGCAAGCTCTATCTGTTAAAGCGAACGTTCATCTTATCTTCTAAGAGAGAACGCACTAACAGGCAAGCACCCTTCTTTCTATATTTTTCTTTTACTTGACTTAAATTGTTGCTGTTTAAAAGAGATTTGCCAGATTGATCGGTTTTTGACATCTCACTGGGGAGCCGTAACTTCTCTCTGCTACGCACTAATTAATAGCTTATCTCTGTTTTTGTTGCAAAAAGCTGTCCTGGATTTGCATTCTAAAGATACACACAGAAGAGGGATTTCTATTCCAGATTTTTATTTTGAAAAATATTATACTGTTTTGAGACTACTCTCTTTTTGGTCTATTTTATTTTGACGAATCTGTTTCTTGACGATTGCCATTAATTGCTTCGATCCTGGGAACTGCATTTTGTTTACTTAACTATTGGAGAGATAAGGCTGTCTGCTCTGTTTATACTGTGATGTCACCAAGTTTGGAGTATTAACCCAATTGTTGCTGAAATAAGAAGTGGTTTTCCTATATTTTTCTTTTAAAATGGCAATTAAGAAAGTGGCTGAGAAGCTGGAAATAACTATGTTTCAGAGAATAATGAATGAGATTGAGATAACGAAAATTGAATTGAGTAAAATGAAGCAGGAGATTAAAGATATAAGGGTCCCTGTGAGAGAGGTGACCCTGGAAGGGGTCCCTGTGAGAGAGGAGACCCCGGAGATTGGAATAGGGGTCCCTGTGAGAGAGGAGACCCTGGAGACTGGAATAGGGGTCCCTGTGAGAGAGGAGATCCCGGAGATTGGAACAAACGTGGAACAGGAACAAGATTTGGAGTCTATGGACTTTAGAAATAAAATCTATTGTTTGGAACTCAATGTTATCTCTGAAGAAATTAATGAAGATTCTAGAGATAAAGTTATCAATGGCATGGATTATCTTCTGGACTGGAATGATGTGATGGAGCCCAATATAGAGAAAATCTATGGAATTAACTGCAGCCATGTGACAATGGAAAAACTTTTAAGAGATGACCCAGTGTATTTTGAAAAAAAGAACAGAGATATGATTTTACAGCAGTATTTCAGCAACTTATTCAGAATGGATGGCAAGAAAATATTTGGGATAGAGGTAATTCCCATCAGACTCTTATTATATGACTATGGCTTTGACAGCAAGATTATTATGGAATACTGATAATGGAAGATTGGATATTGAAATTACTGGACTTAACAAGACTACTGAAGATGGAAGATGGAAAATGGAACTAATAGAGATAATAGAACAATGGCTACTGAAATTACTGAACCTAACAGATTCTGATGTGATGGATTAATTGAAATGTTTATTTTGACTATGGTTATGACAATAAGATTATCATAATTAGTAATGAGATGGATTAATCGATATGCTTATCTGGAAAAAAAAATTGATAGATATATTTCTTAAAGAATTGAAACCTCTCTTTGACTTTTTGTGGAAAGAATAAAGTAATGTTTATGAGATTTGATGATTAAGTAAGATAACTACTGGAGGAAAGTGATTTTATAATATGACTTAAGAGACAGGATTGCTATATATTATAGACTTATAACTGATTTGATCTTTGACAAATGGGAAGTCAATATTTTATTCTTTATTTTTTATTTTTTATTTTTTTTTTTCTTTTCTTTTTTTTCTTTTTGTTTAACTATTTTTGATTTTGTTTTTTGTCTTTGAATGTTTTATGATTTTGTCTTGTATGTTTTATGAAAATCTGAATAAAAATTATTGAAAAAAAAAAAAAAGAAAATAGGAACAAAATTTATTGGTCTTTTCCATGCCAATGGGTTTGAAATTTGTGTAAGTAGATAAATATTTGGATTTGGTTACAGATGGCAATGTTTCAAACAAACAGCCTCATAGGAAGGAACCGGGGCTGTCTCAGATTTGAGGGGATCTAAGTGTGTCCTCTGGTGGTCCCCTTTCACCAGTGTTGGCTGGTGGCTCCATGTCAATGGGGCAGTGTGATATGCTCTGGGTTTTAGCCAGAATTTTCAAGGAGTTGTCCAAGTTTCTAGTCAGCTCCTTGAAAGTTCGGACTAAAACCTGGAGTGGATTCCACTGCCTCATGGCCATGTAGCCACTAGCTGCCAATAACTCACACGCTGATAGGTCCTAAGGCAGATGTGGGGAACCTCAGGCCTAGGAGCGAAATGCAGCCCTCAAGTCCTCGCTGTCTGGCACTCAAAACCATCCCTGGCCACACCCCATACTGTGTGTAGGAACTAGCCTACTATTATACAAAGATTCAATTTGTTGGTCAACCCACTTTTGCATCAGGCTGTGCACCAGAGGGGAATGTGGCTCTAGGGCTGAAAAGAGTTCCCCACCCCTGCCCCCAAAGGGCTTAGCTGATAGCAGCTAGCTAGCAGCATCAGTGGTGAACAGCAATGGCGCTGGGATAAGCACCAGGCGCCTGTGTCTGATCTGCTATAATAATTTCCCATAATGCCCTAGAGCAGCACTACATTGGGAGAATTGTGGGAAATGTAAATGGTGGTTCTAAGCAGGTGTGTTTTCACAACGGGACACCTTGGGACTTCGTCATGTTACTTTTTTTGCAGGTAGCCCCTTCCAAGAATCCCTCTTTCTCTATAGCCAATCAAGTTGCATAGTTCCCAAGCGCTCACACATTTCTTGTTGTGGGGAAGAGACAGTCATGAGGTCCTCAGAGATAGAAGTTTATAGAGAGAGGAGGGTGGACAGCCAAGCTCGGGTACTTACTTTCTTATGATCACTGCAAGCCCAGGCTGCCAGCCAGCAGCAAGCTTTGGGGGATTGATTGGGGCTTGCTTTTAAAAAAAGTTGTGAAGGGAAGTATGGAGCAGTGGATGGGTCCCTACATGCTGAAGATGGTGTTGTCTGCCAGCGAGTGCTTCCTTTCTTTGCTCCAGAGAGGTTTCTGAAGGGGGGGGTTGTTCAAGTAGACCATACGATTGATGTTTTTTGGGGGAGGGAAAGCTTCACCCTAAAGTGGTAACTAGAAACCTCGGATTAGTACAAGTGTATTGCTAACTCTCTCTCTCTCTCATTTTTTTAAGCCAAAAAAAGGGGGGAATGTATGGTTTTGTTCCAGCCCAAAGCCAAGAGGGAGGGAAAGAAAGGAAAATATAAGTTGGGGAGGAGAATGTGTGTGCCTATCCGTATAGCTGGGTGTGAGTCCAGATGTTTCTATTGGGGAGGTGGAGTTATGTTACTGTGTAGGTCTTCATCTGCTGATCTTAGGCTGGCAATGCTACATTCAGTGCACATTCAGACATTGTATTTCAGATGGAGGGGGTTGAAAGTGATTTAAGTTTTCTAGCAATTCTGTTCAGATGCTCATGCTGGGATAAATTCAAGATTTAAATAGTTAAAAATCAAGCATTGATTCATTTTTGTGATTATTTATTAATACATAATAACTAGAGCATTTTTTTTCATTTTGGAGCAAAAATGATTTGAAATCCCCTCTCAGCCATGAAGCTCATTTGGTGCCCTTGGGCCCAGCCTACCTCACAGGCCTGTTGTGAAGATATATAAGGAGGTGTAAAATGGCTGCAAAAGGGGCTTTAGTGCTTGTATCATAGGCATCAAACTTCACTTCCTTTAATCAAAAGATGCATATTTATAAAGGAAGGGATATGTTTTGTTCTCTACCCCCTACCCCCCTTAGTACACCTCCAAGCTTCAACCAGTCTGGCATGATTATTGTGTGTTTAGATGCATGCATAAGTCCCAATTGTGTTCAAGTGTGCTTATTCCCAGGTTGGCGTGCCCAAGGAGCCCTTTCACCATGAACCCTCCTCTGGCTCTTCCTCACAAGAAATCCTAGGTTTCCTTACCCAGGAGTAAGTCCTATTAGGTACAAAGAGACTTGCTTTTCTGAATAGATATGTATACCATGGGATTTTTTAACATCCACCCACACTTCCTGTGTAGTAGAATCTGCAGAAAACAACTTATAAGGTGTACCTGATCTCAAATGGAGATTACAAGGAGACAGAAGCCACCAGCTAAGTGCAGGGGAGAGGGAAACACCAGCTGTTTAGGACCATAGGGATTCCTGGTGTCCAAACAACTCGCTTATCAATCGCAGAGACAGAAAGCTTATTTTTATTGAATAAAATACAGTTTGATTGTGTTGGCCCCTTTACTTCTTCAAGAGGAAGGGCAGGATATAAATTCAATAAATAAAATAATCTTAGAAGGTTGCATAACCTTAGAAGGGGCCATGGCTGTGAGGGTGGGTATGGTGTGACTATTATGAAGGGACCCTGCACTTCTAAATTTGCTAATACGTTACTGCTTCTAAAGCATCTGAATATTCGAACTGGGGACTGAGGCAACAGAGCCGTTCCTGCACCGCTAGGATAGCTGACAAGCTGAAGCACTAGTACTGGCCCAATCACTGTTATGCTGCAGTGCCACCCATATCACAGGAAGAGCTAGGACTTTTCAGTCCAGCCAGGACCATGTGATTTGAGGGACCTCTAAGGGCATGGCTGGCTGCACGCAATTTTTGCTCCAAATTGTGTTTCTCAGTCTGAGAGCAAGCTCTATTTGCCCTTCTGAGGTCCTTATTCTGCTGCCACCAAGTGAACATATTTGTTTCTGCCCCTACTAAAGCAGTGCTTTTTATCTTTTGTAACTTTAGTGCCTCCAGTGGTCGTCTTTACTAAACCAGCCATTTCACTGTACTGGATAGAGTGGGAAAGCAATTTGGCGTGGGATGAAAATCAAGGCATGTTTTTTACTAGAAGTTTTGAAAAAGACCAGTTAAGAGTCTTTAATGACATTTCAAAGGGGTGGGGGAAATTTTAACATAATTTTAGCATTTAACCATAGCAGGAACATTTGGCCCTCCAGATTTTGCTGAACTACAACTCCCATAATTCCTGACCATTGGCCATGCTGACTGGGGTTGATGGAAGCAGGAATCCCTCAATACCTGCAGGGCCTTAAGTTCCTCACACATGAAGTGGGGTTTTTTTACGGATATTTTCCTAGCCTTACATCTATCTAAACCTTGTGTATGTAAGCCAGGTTGTAGTAATAAAGCAATTTATTTTAGTTCATTTGAATCCAGGTGTTTAGTTAATTGGAAGTGCAGCTTCCAACGTTCTTGCTTTCAGTTCAGCTTCTTTTATTCCTAGAGCCTGTATATTCTGCCACTCTCCATTCTGGTGTCTTTATTCTGTGGTTCTTGACTCACTGAGGTCTTGCTTGCCAGCTTCACATACATGTATATACACTTTCCAAACTCCCCTTTGCATCTTCTTCACCCATAAAAAAGGCAGTAATTCTTGCTAAATTTCTGGTTGCTATATTAACTAGGTTTATATTTCCCCTGTAGGTTTAAGTTTCCTTGGCTGATCTGTTGTACCTTGTATGACTTTTTGAACCCCCTGTCAAGAACAGTCTCTACATAAATGGGCTATATGAAAAATAAGCATTCTGTAACTAAGTACAAATGCAAAATGGCTGAACAGTTTCATTCCTTCACACAGAGAAGTAGCACAGATTACCTTGCCTGGCACCTGACCTTTAGATTATCTTTGACTATATTCCTGCCTTCAGCCATTTAATTCACGGCTGTCGAACCCACTACCCAGGCTAAGGTGGTCAGTTATGCATTGCCAAAAAGGAGGACAAAAAGTGTTGGGTTTAAGCAAGCTTGCATGCCGCCGCCTTGATAGGGAGATGTCCCCTCTAGTTAGAATTGGAGGACATCTCTATGTTTGTTTACGATGATGTAACTTCCTAAAGGGTGGGGTTACCTGCTTCTCTTCCTCCTTCTTTGTTAAAGGATATTGATCCTTTTTGAATATTCTCCATTAAGCTTGAGGGGGTGAGAATCATACACATGCTTCTCTTCCAAGATGACTGTTACCATGGACTAAGACTTCTATTTTTCTATCCATACAAATTTCCATTTATATGCATAGGTGCAACTTTAGAAATAATCACTCTTATTTAAAGAGAAAAACATCTCACTGTAGAGGGGAAGACACCAGCTGACTTGTCTGCCTGCCAAGAGTGGACAAATCTATTGATTTTGGTTTTGTTCAGTTTCTAGTTTTTCCAGTCTTAAATTCAGCTCTCCACACTTATGCAGCAATTTGTGAATTTTTTCATCATGAAAATTTATCAGCATTTCAGAGCAAATTCTCCTAATAAACTCATTTTTGTATGAAGTTTTGACTTCTGTCAGGGCTGGGGCCAGGTATGACTGGGCCCTTGGGCACCAGCCTGTTCCAGGCCCGCATGCCTGCCCACATGCCCCACCTACCCCACCTACCTCTTCCATTGCTTCATGTCAATTCCCTGCATGCTGTGCACGCATGGCTGCCATCAGCTATGATGGCGGTGGGGGCTTCCCTAAGGGGTTGATGAATCCTCCACCATCTTGGTTGATGTCATGCATGTGCACTACGCTATGCATGCACATGCCTGCCATTAACCAAGATGGTGACAGGAGCATCAGCCTCTTACGGAAGCCTCCACCGCCATCTTGGTTTATTTATTTATTATTATTTATACCCTGCCTTTCTTTTCATGACAGAAACCCAAGTCAGCTTACATATGGTTCCCAGGCAATCTCCCATCCAGGCACTGTCCACACCTGACCCTGCTTAGCTTCAGGGTGCTGGCCTCATGTGCCTTCAGACCATAGCCTGGGATGGTAGGTATGTGTGTGCAGCAAGCACAGCATTCATGGCAATGGGAAAGATAGGTGGGGCATGTGGATGGGTGTCACAGGCCCACACGGTCTGTATGAGGGGGACTGGAAGCTCCCTCTCTGCGATCTGTGGCAGGCTCGGGAGTCAACACTGCCACAGATTGTGGAATGGGAGCACTACCCTTCCACCCTAAGAAGGGGCCCTTCAGGGGCCCCTCTGGGCCACAATGTCTCTCAGTCAGGGCCCAACCTAGCCACCCTCCAGTGCTGGCCCTGACTACTATACATATTTTTGCAAGCATTTCCCCCCAGTATGTGCATTTTTGTACACAATGGTTGGTCAGAGAAAAGCATTGCAAAATAGGATAAGTAAGAATTTCAAAGGAGAGTTGTGTTATAGTTCATGTATTGGTTTCGGAAATGCATATTAGATTTCTCATTAAACAGTTTCACCCCATCACTAGTGCCTGCTGAGTCTGCTGACCAGCTACTATTAACTGTTGATGGGCAACTTTAAGGCTCCTGTTCTAAGGATTCTTTCTCTTTAAATGGACTGCACGGTCCCCAAATAGAGGACACCTTCAAACTGAGGACTGTCGTCTGTCAAGTAGGACACATGGCCACCCTAACTTAGCCACTAGCCCATCCTCTGACCACATCTCTGCCTTTGTCCCTTGCTGGCCTGACTACTAGCCTGCATACGACCATGTTTTCTGTCTCAGGCCCATTTAATCCTTGCCTACCTTGTCAGAATCAGACTTTCACTGCAGCCTTCAAGAAAGCTAGACCTCAGACCTAGATACCTGGTATTGGTAGCTCAGAGGCAGAGCATCAGCTTTACATGCAGAGGGTCCCAGGTTCAATCCATGGCATCTCCAGGTAGGGCTGGGAGAGACTCCTGCCTGAAACCCTGGAGAGCTGATACCAGTTAGTGTAGACAATACTGAGCTAGATGGACCAATGGTTAAATTCAATATAAGGCAATTTCCTGTGTTCCTGTGGTGCAATGAGTCTAATGTTAAGAAGGAATCAGCACAGCAGTGGGCTTTTCTAGGGTGCCAGGACCTCCTGAGCTGCCCATGGATGCCACACTGATGCTGGGCCTGCTGTGTTGGGTGTAAATAAACTAACAAATTGTCAATATTAGCACTCTGAATAAAATAAGAGATGTGACCCCGAGAGCCCTATTTGGATCAAACCATTTATAAATAAATGAATTTTTTACATAACTGAAGTTTACTCAGATGAACAGCTGTTCAGAATAGGAGATGGTTTGAAATAAATACCATGTGAAAATGTAAGTGTGTCCATATGAGCTTAATCAAATTGAAGACTCTGGATACTAATTATGGGTTTGCCCTTATATTTACTGAAATGAGAGAAGCTGTTGTACATGAAGGTAGCTAAAATAAACATTTGGCTATTAGTTATAAAACAGTGGGTATACCACAGGTGTTATTAATGCTTGTCAAGAGCGTTTCCATGGTAAAGTATCACTGCAGTTGCTTACAAAGTTAAGAAATGAATGTGGTCCATGGGAGAAGCTTTCCATGACCAGAATTACACAAATGCCACAACAGGTAAGAAAACAGAAATGCTGGCAACTGATTACAACTGATTAGTTACTTACAGGGATGGAAAAGTCTATCAATTTTGGCTTTCTGTTTCTCATTTTTCCAGTTCGGTTTGCTACATTTCTGTAGCAATTTGCAGATTTTTTTTTTAATCCTCATGAAAATTCTCCAGCATTTTAGTGGGGATTTCTCATCACAGACTGTATTTTTGTATGATATTTTCACTCATATATTCAATTTTATGCATACTTTACCCTAACATATATGAATGAATGAATGAATGAATGAATGAATTTTATTTACGGTCCATGACCAGTACAAAGCATCAAACATTAATTAAAACTAGTTAAAAGTCATACATTAGTCAACCCTAACATATACATTTTTGTAAACAAAACTTGGTTGGCGAGCTGCATTGCAAAATTCAAATAAGTGTGAATTTCAATGGATGGCTTTTTTTGTTTTGTTCTCATATTGTTTCAGAAAGTGTGAATTTGATAGATTTAGCTTGAAATGTGAACTGAATCAAATTTCTTGGCCATCCCTACTTCCTTGCAAGCTGCCTATTATTTATGCAAGTGAAGTTTGTAGAAAACTGATGTATTGCAAGGACCCTGGCTGGGGAAAGAGAAGATAGCATATTTTTATGGCTTTGGGGGTGGGTCAGAATGGCCTCATTGGCAGTGCTGTAACTAGGCAGGTGCAACAGGTGCACAGGCGCAGGACGAAGGGGCCCCTGAAATGGAACTGACAAAAAAATTGTCAAATATAGTATTTTCAAATTTTAAATTTCGCCACCGTGCTCTGCTGTGCGGTTCAGATGTCAGTGAACTGAGTGCATCGAGTGCATTTGTGGGCAGTTGTTATCCCACACTTTCTGACTATATGCAAATTGGTGTCCTCTTTTTGGGCAATGCATAAGTGGCTATTCTAATTATGCCCTAACTTCTTTGTATTGCCATTGCTCAATTTCATATCAGAAATGTATAAGGCAGTAGTATTCAGAAAATCTGTGACCAGATTCAAAACCGAAGATGAATCTCTATCGGCCATACAAGTAGCAAGCTGTAGAGTACTAAGCTGTAAGGAAAGATTCAGACTGAATATGTTAATTAAATGGCATATAATTATTTAACACCCAAATGTAGCACTGTTGTGATCCAGGTTGGGAGGGGAGGCATCAAGACTCCAGACTCTGACATTGAGGACTGGGATGATGAGCTGGGGGAAGGGACTGGCAGCAGGGATAGACCACAGAGCACTCAGATCCCTGTCACTGACAGCTTGACTCCCCCCAATTCTGCCCCCCCGAAGCGCAACCAGAGCTGTTGGAGACTGCTCCCTTAGACACACCCCCAGTGCCTGCGCCCACATCAGAAGCACCGCCTGCTTCACCTGTAATTTCCCAGCTGGGTGCCCTGCAGCTCCCCACGGTCAAGCAAGCCAACCACTCACAACTCTCAGAGGGGGAAGCTGAGAGCCAGCCTTCATCGACCCATGTGTGGGGCACCTGAAGTGGGAGATTCAACAGACGTTGAAGAGGAGCCAGTGTTTATGCACAAAAGCCAAGCCTACTTAAGTGACACAGGGGAGGGGTTCACTGCTGAGTCAACATCAGAGTGCTGTGAAGTCATGCTTAGTCAGAGTTAGGCAGGGCAAAAGTTCCTAGAAAGCTTAGCCAGGTTAATGAGGCACACTGCTTTTGATGTAACTGTAACTTTAATAAAAAGAGGGGGGGGGGAATCACAGCTGCATCTGAGACTGGATCTCTCGACTTCGGGCAGGACACATTGATTGCAGAGCAACCATCCCTGTCCATAAATATTATAAAAATGCCACACACACACACAAGAAGTCACAGTTTAATTAGAGACATTCTACGTTAACCTTGGCTGGCAATACGCACGTGCCACCCACAAGTTTGCTGCCCAGGAGCTACTCTGTAATTTTGGAGCTAAGATTTGCTCACTTAAAAAAGGAATAACTCATAAAATCCTTTTAGTTAGGAACAGAGCAAATGTTTGATCTTGACCACCTTCATGCTTGTTACAAAACCAACAAATCACCAGCCACAATCTGGTTGTTGTAAACACATCCAACAGTTTTCTAATTTTATATTCATACCATACATTTATTTCACTGTTATTCCATTTTGGCTTCCCCCAAAGAATTCTGGGAACTGTAATTTGTGAAGGGTTCTGAGAGTTGTTAGGAGAGCCCTGCTCCCCTCACAGAGCTACAATTCCCAGAGTTCTCTGGGAGTAGAGACTGACTGTTAAACACCTCATGGAATTGTAGCTCTATGAGGGGAACAGAGGTCTCCTAACAGCTCTCAGCACCCTTCTCAAACTACACTTCCCAGATTCTTTGGGAGCGCCATGACTGTTGAAAGTGGAATAACAGAGGAATAAATGCATGGTGCGAAGGTAGCCTAAATTAGGACACAATCACACTTTTCTTTCCACATACAATCCTAAATTATTTGTTAAATCGTGGATTAGACTGGGGGGGGGGAGTCCCTTTGATGATCACGTTCAATTCGAAATAATCTGTCAGAGGTCTTGTGCCGGTAGTGAACAGGAACAGATCCAAAAGTGGCTGAAGTACACTTCCTAAAAAAGGTTGTTCCATCACCGTATCTATTGTTTTTGTTTTTAACTTGTTATATATTTGTTTTAATCTTTTACATTATTTTAATTTTTATTAACTGTAAGTCGCTTTGTGTGGGCATATGTCTGTAGAAAAGCACCTAACAAATTAAATAAATAAATAAATAGCTTTGTTTTCAGTTAGGGAGAATGTCTACCTCTAGAGAATTTCCTAAATGGCCACCATTATCATATTGTATGCTAAAACAAAAAAGTTTTGCCACTCAACATTCTATTACCAAATTTCTCATGGATTATTTTTATTGTTTTATTTTATTTCATATGCTGAGAAACTGGACTATTTGCAAGTGGAATATTTTGTAGCCTGCTCAAACACTGCTCCTTCACAACAAAATGATTAAAAAATGCAGCCTCTTTACATGTATTGGGAATTAGTTTTATCTAAACTAAATATTTTCTACTGTAGCTAGAGATGGACATATCTGTCAGTTTTGGTTCTCTACGTTTATCATTTTCCCAATCTTAAATTCAGTTCCCCACATTTCTGCAGCAATTTGCAATTTTACAAAAAGTTGTGAAAATTTGTCAGTATTTTAGTGTGTAATTTGTATGCAATTTGTATGTAGGTTTAATTTGCATGTAATTTTATTTATTTATTTAATTAATTTAACAAAATGTATATACCGCTTGAATGTAAAGACCTCTAAGTGGTTTACAAAGTTTTGCCTTATATACACATTTTTGCAAAGTAATTTTCCCTAATGTAATGCATTTTTGTATATTATTTTCACAAATATATGCATTTTTATGCACACCTTACCCTACTATATGCATATTTGTGTGTATATTTTTGTGTACTGTACTTGGCTGGAGCACTGCATTACAAAATTAAAAATAGTGCAAATTTCAAAGGATATTTCAGTTTGTATATTTGTTTCAGAAACTGCAAGCTTGGTAGATTTACCTTTAAATGCAAACTGAATCAAATTTCTCCCACATGCCTAACTTCAGCTACTGCTTAACATGAATTCAGCACAATGCTGTGAAGAACTCAGAAATGTCATAACTCTTGCACACTTTAAACTCCAATATGAATTATTTCTACTGTTTCATTTGCTTTTGACATCAGGAAACATTACATTTTGCAATGTTGTGCTGGCATAGCTATTGACATCCCAGTAAATGTTTACATATTAAAATAGAATTTGCAACGGCAAATCTTAGTGAGCATGCTGTTGGATAGGTTAGTAGATGGAACAGGATATAAGGTTTAATAAATGAAGTTTGTTTCCCCCCACAACAGTCTCGTTATTTCTTCTCAAAGAAAAACTTCGGATTCCTTTTTATTTCTTAGATTATTTCTTGATGATCTTGAAGCTCGTAAGGACTTGCCAGCATGAGTAATCAATATTAAAGGCACTGTTATACAGCACTGTAGGATGATTCAGCAGCAGTCCTATATTGCAAGGGCAGTCACTTGGAATTTATCCAGGTTATAGATACCAGAGCATAAAGAGCACTACTTTGAATCAAATTAATATTCAGAAAACATGTTTTCTGAGAACTTTCATAACATGTGGCTGGTATTCTAAGCACACAGATGTGAAAAAAACATTTTACTGGAATTCCATTATGTTTTCGATTCCTCTGTGCCTGCCTATTCTGTCCCATTATCACCACCCTATTGGCAGTGTGAATCTTTCCACAATTTTTGTCTTTCTTTTAGGTTCCATTCAAATTAATACCCAAAACAGTCCCGCCAAGAAAACAAGCAGCTGTGGACAAAAGAGTTGGTTAGCATTCTATTGTTCCTTCAGATTCTGCTCTGCTCTTCAAAATATTACATCAAAATGTTTTTAAAGGATTAAAAAAAACAGGTAAAAGGTATCTCTTGGTATCCCTGTGTGCGCATCCTCACTACTTCCCCACCCTCAAATTTCTCAAAAATTTTCCTGCATAGTATGTATCATCATCGTCATCAGGCCTTATGCCAGGCTGGAGAACCTCAGGCTGCAGGCAGAAAGAGGCTCTCAAAGCCTCTCTGTCTAACTCTCCCCAAACCACACCCTCACTGCCCTGTTCCACGTTTTTCTCACATGCTTTTCCCTAGCTGGAATGTGTCCTTGAAGTATAGTAGTAATGCCTCTTACTTTCCTGGATAGAGACGTGTGTGGTATGTGTGTGCAGAAACCTCTCCCTTTTGCATGGCTGGAGTATAACCTACTGGACAGAAGTCAAGTGTCACATCTATTGCTGTATCCATTTTTGTCTCTAGCCCCTGGGATGTGCCCCCCAGAAGATGACCCATAAGGGAATGCAGCCCTTGGGCTGAAAAAGGTTTGCCACCCTGACCTAGCAAATCATAATGAATCACCAATTAGTATAAGTCCATTGCTTCAGTTACCGTTTGACCTTTTTTATTTTAAAGGACAGCATGTTAGTCCAAAACACTGTAGTTCCAATGAACATAATGATGCGAGAACAGTCTGGGTGGGTATGGGGTTTCATCAGTCAGTGAGATTGTGTCAGGATAAACAACGGATTTGTGCTTCTATTTCAAAGTGGGAATTTGCACATTGATGAGTGGCCATTACACAGTGCCAAAAAAAGAGGGAATGAGTCACCAAAAAGAGGGCACAGGTTTGTATAAATTTTGCAAATGCAAATCTAGAAATAATAACTATAATTTGATTCTAGAATAAGTTCTGATATTTCAGAAATAAATTACTAGAAGAAGAAACCATTACTTGAATTTAAGGAAAGCAACAGAAAATCAAGATAAATGTTGAATTGTGCATGGAAAGAAAAATGGACACTTACAGCTGATTATCACAAAGCACACCCACTGGTAATTCTGGGAACAAAACATAGTCTCCAGACAAACACTATCATAATAAGTACTAATGGATTAGGAAAGCACAGGGATTTCATTTTGGCAGGCTTTCAAAGTTTAGCTCAGCATCCCAGGCTTATGTGGCGCTACCGATTTCTTTTTGTAGCTGCTTTGACATGTGGTTACATTAAATAGACTCTGCAGCATTCTCCGTTCTTGGAATAGATTCCAATTGACTTCAGAATCAGGACTCTTATTCTGCATTGCTTTTAAGAAACCAACACCAGTGTTGACCATTTATTTTGCTACCATTGTTGTCATGCAGCATAAAATTATTGGAAGAAGAGGTAGAGACATACTTGCAGATTTGCTGGCCTTAGTGTGCCTCCACTTCCATTTTCTGAACACAGGGACACAGGATGCCAGACAAACTCTGCCCCCTTTTCCTCTGAAATCGCAGAAGTTGCAGCTCCGGTGTGTTTTACTTTGAAGTCAGATTCACATAGACAAAACTGTTTGGCCATCAACTCTGTTGCCACTCCAAGTGCGTCCAGTGAAAATGCTTTCCCGTAGCTTAGGTAGACACAGCGGTTAGCCCAACGCTTTGCTATGGGTGGTCCTAATTAGAAGTGGTGAAGGGAGATGTGTCCAGCTATAGGCAGAGTTGTTTCAAAATGCAGCCAGAGAAAATGGTCTGGCTGATTTGGAAGCAGCTGGTGTGTCTGCAGCCAAGGATCATGAGATACATTGCTCCTGTCCCATTAGGGTATGAAGCAAGGGCTCACCAGCACAGACACCATTCCTAAAGTCACATTGAGCCCAAAACTGACTGCACCAGCAATTGTACTAGCCTGCTACTTTGATCCAATAAAGCAGCTGTATGTCAAGAGACTTCCAATGTTCAACCAAGCTGCAATCATTATAGTGCAGATCACATGAGCCACTTGTCTGTCATCACAAAACCACTATTTAGCCAGCTTATTCTGGTTTAGCTACATGCTAACAAAACTAATGTATACGGGATTATTTCAGCACTATGTTTCCTGCAGAATCTATACACATATAACATTTTTAGACATACAGCTAAGGTCATTTCAAATATTGTTTCCAGCACCAAGTATGAATGTGACAAAAATCTGTTTGCAAACATATAATCATAAAGATACACTAATTAAAGAGCTATAAATGACTGCAGCCCTCTGTTATCTATACACTCAGTGGCAAATCCTAGTGATTTATCTCTGGCAACATCGAAATGGTCTTCAGTTTCAATATGCACCAACACAGTGAAAATTCAACCCTGTCTGGCTCTAGATATTTGACTGTTCCAGATAAGAATCTTGGTCTAAGGTGAGCTTTTTTTCTGTCCTGTTCAAGACTCTTCCAACCTTCCTACATTTCCTCCCATGATACATGTCATCTTCCCCATCCCTTTCCTCCTGGGGTCCATGGTACTTCCTTCCCACTCATTCTCTGCAAAGCTCCTTCACTCTATTGTCCTTTCTGCAGTTGGTTTGAAAATGTGCGGCCATTTTGCAGTACCCAAATGTATTTTCCTCTAGTGAAGAGACCATCTGTTGCTGAGGAATCCAGGCATCTTACCTCTATCTATACTTCAGTTGCAGAGAAATCTCACTTTCCAGGATCTCCGACTATATTTTTCAGAAAACGCAAATCTTCCATTTTTTTTAACCGTCCAATTTAGTAAGACATAATCAGGGTGTATTGGCCTGACTTTTAAAAAAATTATAAACCCATATGTATGTTTTACATATTTATTTTACAATATTTGTATGCTGCTTTCAACAATGGTTCTCAAAATAGTTCACTATCATAAAAGTTATAAGCAGATCATATTGACATCAGAAAAACAGATCCAGAGTATCAGTTGGTATCAAATGATGGTATTATGTAGCTCCTGGCTCTGCTCCCCTGAAACATGGCAGCAGCAGCAGCAAATGAGGTGGGTGCTGAAGGTCAGACTCCTCTCCTTAGTCCACCAGAAGTGCCTGCTGGCACTATTTTTGTTTCTCTAAGCAAATAATATAAATCAGGAGTGGGACGATTTTTGATCCCAAGGACTGTATTCTCTTATAGGTTACCTTCCGAGGGCTGCATATGAATGGGGCGGGGAGGCAAAACTGGGAGGGGCAGAGGCAAAAGTAGGCAGAGCAATGGATGCAGCTCTTACCTTTGTAGAGATATTCCAGCCATGCAAAAGCCAGGGGAGGTCACCTGCACAACCTGATACCGGTGTGGGGGTATGTGCGAGTCACTAGAAGTGGGGTGAGTCTCTCTCCCAAATCATATCTTGAGTTTGTGGAATGCTCTTCTCAGGGAACTGAGCCAGGCGCCATCATGTTCTGCAGGACAACTTCTCCATCAAATTCCAAAGATATTAGAAGCCCATTCCACAGTTAGTCAGCACAGGGCTTTTAGTGTGGCTACCCCGGTTCTGTGTAACAGCATTCCTGTTGAGATAAAACAGGCTCTCACCATCTGCACTTTGCAGAAACAATTGAAGACAACTTTGTTCTAATAAGCCTTCCCAAGTGGACAAATAGGTCTCTTCATATGTGTCCATTTTGAATTGATTTTATCAACTCATATTTTGTGTGTGTTCTATTTTGTAATTGGTCTTTTAGCTGTGTTATTCTATTTTGAATGTCATGTTGGGACATAACGTGGAAGGTGCTTAATACATGATCATAGTTGTCTGTTTTTAGGTGTCAGGTGGGTAGGACATTTTTATTTACACAGGGTTTTGGTGGTTAACCATTAGTCACTACTGTGGTGCTCATCTTTTAGTAAAGTGGTGTAGGAGGACTTTTTGTTTCTCTTGTATTGTTGGATGAGCATTTTAGGAATTTTGTATTGCATGTTGCTTGCTTGCTTCCCCACCCCCCTTTGGCTTTTGATTTTTACCTGTTTGTATTTTATCTTGTTAGGTCACTTTGAGACTTTTTTAAAAAATAAAGCAACTAACAAATGCAATAAATAAGAACAATAATAGTGGAGACCACTTCCATCTGCAAAAAATGAGTAAGGCACTGGTCACTGACTTTCATTCAGCAAGTGGTATAGGGCTTAACATCTCCATGGATGCAGAAGTAGAACTAAGGCAGAAACATGAAAAGGAAAAATGGCGTCCTGAACAGCGGACGTGTTTGATGAGTGCTCTGCAGCGCTGAAATTACAACTAAATACAATCAAGAATACAATCAAGAACACAACTACAGCAAGTCTACAGCAAGTTTAATTATCTGTCCTTGTTATGCCTGTTGAACTCTGTTATGAAATCCGGAGATATCAGCAACCGGAGGGAGTGCAGTGGAGAAATTCAGAGCCTAGGCTATTACAAGGGAGATAAGGATTCCAGCAACAGCAACAACAACAGCTGAGTAAGATAAAAGCAGTTGGTGAAAGCCAGACACTCCTGTAGAATATCATAGTGGAGGAATTTTTCCTGAGAGTGAGAGTGAATTGGACATAATATAATTTAACAAAGACAAGTAAAGCTCTGGCGTGGATATAGAACAGCCATGAAGAGAAGCAGAGGAGACGCCGAGTATCTAATAACTACAGTAATAATAACAATATTACTAACATCAGCCATCACCATAAAAGAGGAATAATAATAATAATAAAATTTTATTTATGAGTCGCCTATCTGGCCGAATTAATGGTCACTCTAGGCGACGTACATTTACATAGTAAAATACAATAAAAACCAATGAAAACCAAAACAGTAATTAATGTACCAGTATTAAAAGCAACCTTCCCCAGAGATCCCATAGGCCTGCCTGAACAGCCAGGTCTTCAAGGCCCGGCGGAAACCTATCAGGGAAGGGGCATGCTGAAGATCAAAAGGAAGGGAATTCCAGAGGGTAGGGAATCGAAAATGACCTCTCTCTGGTCCATACCAGCCTCGCTATCTTAACTGGTGGGACCGAGAGAAGGTCTTGTGTGGCTGATCTTGTCAGGCGGCATAATTGGTGATGCTGGAGGTGCTCCTTCAGATAAACTGGGCCAAAACCGTATAGGGCTTTGAAGGTCAACACCAACACCTTGAATTAGTAAACAACTGGTAGCCAGTGTAGATCTACTAACACCGGAGTGATATGATCACGGTGACGGCTGTTCTTAATCAAACGTGCCACCGCATTCTGTATCAGTTGCAATTTCCGGACCGTTTTCAGGGGTAACCCCACGTAGAGCGCATTACAGTAGTCTAAGCAGAAGAAGACCAGGGCATGTATCACCCATGGGAGCAGATGGGCAGGAAGGTAGGGTTGCAGTCTCCTTATCAGATGTAATTGATACCAAGCTGCCTGGCTCACTGCCGAGACCTGAGCCTCCATGGACAGCTGGGAGTCAAGAATGACCCTGAGGCTGCGGACCTGGTCTTTTAGGGGCTATTTTACCCCATTGAACACCAGGTCTATATCCCCCAACCTGCCCCTGTCTCCCACGAGCAACACCTCGGTCTTGTCGGGATTTCGTTTCAGCCTATTCCTTCCCATCCATTCACTTACGGATTCCAGGCACTTGGAAATGGTGTCCACTGCCAACTCTGGTGAGGACTTAAACAAGAGATAGACCTGAGTGTCATCCGCATATTGGTGGCACCGCAGTCCAAATCTCCTGATGATGGCCCCCAGCGGCTTTACATAGAGGTTGAATAGCATGGGGGAGAGGATAGAGCCCTGTGGCTCCACAATTGAGAGGCCAAGGGTCTGAAACCTCATCCCCCAATGCTACCCGTTGGTGCCTGTCTGAGAGATAGGAATGGAGCCACCGTAAAACAGTGCCCCCTATTCCTAATCCCTCCAGGCAATCTAAAAGGATACCGTGGTCAACGGTATCGAAAGCTGCTGAGAGATCCAGGAGGACGAGGAAGGTGAATTCTCCCCTATCCAACGCCCTCCTCATATCATCCACCAGGGCGACCAAGGCTGTTTCCGTTCCATGTCCAGTCCTGAAACCCGATTGGAATGGGTCTAAATAATCTGCTTCATCCAAGTGTGTCTGTAACTTTTTAGCCACCACTCACTCAATCACCTTGCCCAGAAATGGTAAATTAGAGACTGGGAGAAAGTTATTCAACTCTTGGGGATCCAAGGAGGACTTTTTCAGGATGGGCTTTATGACTGCCTCCTTGAAGGCTAATGGCATTGCACCCTCTTCCAAGGATGCATTTACTATTGCCTCGATCCCTTCGCTCAGTCTCTCTTTGCAGCTCATAATGAGCCATGAGGGGCAAGGATCCAACAGACAGGTGGTTGGCTTCACAGTAGAGAGCACCTTGTCCACTTCCTCAGAGGGAAGAGGCTGAAACCGATCCCAACGTACTGGAATGCAACTGGCCGGCTCTGGCTCACTTCCTGTATCCACGGCGCACGGAATCATGCTCTTCAGGCGCTCGATTTTATCGGCAAAGTGTTTAGCAAATGTGTCACAGGAGGCTTTAGAATGCTCCATGGGTTCCTGAACAACTGGACCGACCAGATTTTGGACCACTTGGAACAACCTCCTGGGACAGCACTCTGCGGACGCAATAGAGGCAGCAAAGAATTCCTTCTTTGTTGCCCTTGTTGCCACCTGGTAGGCAGCTATTGCTGCTCTAACCAGTGTCCGATTGTTTTCAGAGCAAGATTTCCGCCACCGGCGCTCCAGTCATCTCACCTCCTGTCTCAGACCCCGGAGCCGTGGTGTATACCAGGGTGCTATCTGAGCTCTATTCAGGGGGAGAGGACGTTTCGGAGCCACCCAGTCTACTGCCCTAGTGATCTCCTTATTCCACTCCGTCACCAGGGTTTCGACCGGGCGGCCTTCAGCCGGCTCCAAATTTCCCAGCGCATTCAGGAATCCTTTAGGATCCATCAGGCGTCTGGGGCAGACCATCTGAATAGGTCCTTGTCCCCTGCAGAGGGTGTGTGGCATTGAGAGGTCCATATTCACCAGGTAGTGATCTGACCATGACACGGGGTTAGAAGAAACAACCCCCATTTTCAGAGCACTTCCCTCCCCTCCCAAGACAAACACAAGGTCAAGAGCATGACCGGCTACATGGGTGGGCCCCATATTACTAAGGTGCAGTTCCCAGGAATTCATGGTTTCCATGAAATCCCGAGGGGCTCCAGTGAGGACGGTCTCGGCGTGCACGTTGAAGTCCCCCAAAACCAATAGGTTGGGGGAGAGCATTTGTACACCCGAGACCACCTCGAGCACCTCGGTCAGGGAGTCTGCTGTGCTGCGGGGTGGGCGGTACACAAGTAGAATCCCTAAACTGCCCTTTGGGCCCAACCTCCAGTACATGCAGTCAACAAACTTGGTCTTATGGAGGGGGGGTCTGGCAAAGACCAAGGACCCTCGATAGATGACTGCCACTCCCACTCCCCGCCTACCAGCCCTCGACTGCTGAGCGTATTGGAAACCGGCTGGACACATGGCCTCAAGCGTAGGAGCTGAGGCCTCATCCAGCCAGGTCTCCGTAATACACACCAGGTCTGCGTTCTCATCCAGGATCATATCATGGATGAGCATTGTTTTCTGTACCACAGACCTGGCATTACACAACAGCAGTCGAAGGTCGGATGGAGTCCTGCGTCCCCCAGTTGTCTTCTGGTGATGGACAGGCCCAGAACAGGGGATAGATATTATGCATCTATTCCTTGTTCCCCTAAACAGGCGTGGCCTGCCACCCGCACCTTTCCAGAAACTGCCGCCTAGCCTTTTAATAGCATGGCTCCCCACCCCCCCACGGTACCCCCCTCCGGTCTGCACATGCCCCCCTTATTATCCACCAATTAGGCAGGCCCCCTCCCCCAAAACTGCTATCCTCTGGTAGAAGGCGTTTTATTCAAAGAGACCCACTAAAACCAGGGGTCCCAAGTCTGTCTTCTCAGACCGCAGACAACCCGCTTAGGAGCGCAGGGCAAGCCACGGCACAGTCCCCCACACAGTCAAGCGGCAGCGCCACAAGATCACTTCAAAAAGCCCTCCAACAGAAGGGAGGCGGTGCCGCTCCAGCTTCGAGTAGAGGATGGAATTCAATTTCGTGACAGATAAAATGTTGTTTTCTAATCCTGGTACATATAATACATCAGTCATTACAGTGTTAAGTATACATAACTTTACAGTTCCCCTCCCCAGTACCTTTCTGTGCGTACCATCAGCAAGTACCACATCCTCAGTCGTGGGAACCATAGTTTTAAACAATGTTCTGTCTGTGATCATACTGTGAGTAGCTCCTGAGTCTACTATCCATTTGATATTGTCTCGGTTTCTGCAGCTTTCAGTTTTGCACTTGTCAGCACTCACCAGCTGCACATACGACGGCTTTCTCCCTCGTCCTTTCCAACTCACAGTCCTTTTGTAGATGCATATGTGAACCACATATATGACAGGCTTTTATTCCATAAGTTCTCGTACTTATCTCAGTTCTTTCAGTTCCTTCTTTTGTTTCCGATCCTCTCTCTCTTTCCTCTGCTTCCTTTCGCCTTTCCCATTCCTGGATCAGCTTTCCCGAAACATACTGGACAGTCAGCCCTTCATCTGGCATTGCTTCCAATGAACATACTACAGAGTTCCATGAACTATTCAATGAAGAGAGAATGATATCAACCTGTTGCAATTGCGTGTGAACTATATTCCTTTCTTGCAATTCAGCAAACAGCTTCTTAATCTCCAGGAGATGTGTAGACATTTTTACGTCATCATTCAGTCTCATTTGGTACAGCCTTCTAGCCAAATGTATTTTACTGCTGGCTGTTTTTCTTACGTGCACCTCGTTAAGAGCAGTCCATATAAGCCTGGCTTATCTTGAATATGCAGCAACTGTGAATCATCAACTGCCAATATAAGAAACGACCTTGCCTTTTCATCCATATGATTCCACTGCTCCGGAGGCGGCACGGTTGGGGGTTCATGTATAACCACTTGCCATAGATCCTCCTTTGTCAGAAATGCTTGCATCCTCAAACGCCAACTTAAGTAATTTGTTTCTGTCAGCCGTTCCAGAGGCATGCCAGCCGAAAGCAAAACTGCCATCCTGTCTGCAGCTGCTGTACTTTGTTTGCTGTTCACTCCGAGCTCTCTTGGTTATTTCCTCGGACAGTCTGGGCTATATCCTTGGGCAGTCTGGGCTATATCCTTGGGCAGTCTGGGCCCATAACCCTTGTTGTTAGCGATGAAATGCTGAAGCGATATGCCCAAAGAATAATGCGCCCAGAAAAACAGAATGCCCACGAACGTAGAATAACAACGGACAACAGCAAGTTATGTATAGATGGATCTTTACTGATCCCTAAGACAAAGGTTACTTGATAATACAATTCTCTTACTCTGACTAACATCCCCCACACCTTGCGATTTCTCTCCCAAGGCTTTATACACTTTCAGTTCAGTGCCAGCTGCAGTTTGTCCTTGGACAGCTGCACAGTTTTAACCCATTACTTGTCTTTCTGGAAACACTTCACTGTCCAGAAGCCTACATGGACAGATCACTACCTGGTGGGGTTTAGATTTACTGGGACTCGGAACCTCTGCAGGGGTGGGGGACCGATTAGGATGGTCCGCCCCAGGAGGCTGATGGATCCAGATGGTTTCCTGATGGCTCTTGGGGATTTTCCTGCCACCTCGGCAGGCGATTCTGTCGAAGCTCTGGTTGACCTCTGAAATGGGGAAATGGCCAGGGCGGTGGACATGATCGCTCCTGAGCGTCCCCTCTCACGAAGTGGAGCCAAACCAGCCCCTTGGTTTACCAAGGAGCTGGCGGTGATGAAATGAATGAGATGGAGACTAGAGCGACGTTGGCGGAAGACTCGGAGCGAGTCTGACTGAACACAGGCTAGAGCCTCCTTGAAGGCCTACTCCGTGGCAGTGCGGGCAGCAAAGAAATCATTCTTTTCTGCCACCATTGTATCTGCTGGGAGCCGTCCAGTGGAGCTGTTTCGAGTGGTCAGGGGTCTTTTACATTCTGGCCCCCAAGAGGGTAATATAGATCACTCAACAGCCCGCTGTCAAGAGTTTGCACAGCACTTTGCAGATAAAGTCGCTCAGATTCGTTCCGACTTAGATGCTATAATTGATACAGTCTCAGGGGATGTAACTTGGCTCCTGTCTGTCCAATAATGATGGATTCTTTTCAATTTGTACAGCCCGAGGATGTGGACAAGATCCTTGGAGAGGTGAGAGCCACCACATGTCTGCTAGACCCTTGCCCTTCCTGGCTTATAAAAAGTGCCAGAGAGAGACTGGCTGAGTGGGTGAGGGGAGTGGTTAATGCCTCCTTACACCAAGGCAGAGCTCCAGGTTGCCTAAAGGAGGCAGTTGTAAGGCCTTTGTTAAAAAAGCCCTCCCTGGACCCCTCCATAATGGATAATTACCGGCCAGTGTCCAATATTCCATTTTTGGGTAAGGTAATAGAGCGTGTGGTGGCCTCCCAGCTCCAGGGATTCTTGGATGAAACAGATTATCTGGATCCATTTCAATCTGGTTTCAGGCCTGGTTATGGGACGGAGACGGCTTTGGTCGCCTTGGTGGACGACCTACGCAGAGAACTGGACAGGGGGAGTGTATCCCTGTTGGTTCTGCTGGACCTCTCAGCGGCTTTTGATACCGTCGACCATGGTATTCTTCTGGGCTGCCTTGCTGGGATGGGACTTAGGGGCACTGTTTTGCAGTGGCTCCATTCCTTCCTGGAGGAAGGAACCCAGAAAGTGGTGCTGGGGGATTCCTGTTCGACCCCTTGGCCATTGACCTGTAGGGTCCCTCAGGGCTCAGTTTTATCCCCTATGCTATTTAACATCTACATGAAACCGCTGGGAGAGGTTGTCCGGGGGTTTGGGGTTTGGTGCCATCAGTATGCTGATGACACCCAACTCTATGTCTCCTTTCCACCTAATTCCAAGGAAGTTGTCTCGGTTTTAAACCAGTGTCTGGCGTCAGTGGTGGACTGGATGAGGGTGAACAAATTGAAGCTTAATCCAGACAAGACAGAGGTGCTCCTGGTCAGTCGTAAGGCAAATCAGGGAATAGGGATACAGCCTGTGCTGGATGGGGTTACACTCCCCCTGAAGACACAGGTTTGCAGTTTGGGTGTGCTCCTGGACTCGGCATTAAATTTGGAGTCCCAGGTTTCTGCAGTGGCCAGGAGTGCTTTCGCACAATTAAGATTAGTGCGCCAACTGCACCTGTTCCTTGAGCTGTCTGATCTGGCCACGGTGACACATGCCTTAGTTACATCCCGTTTAGATTACTGTAACGTGCTCTACGTGGGGCTGCCTCTGAAGACTGTTCGGAAACTTCAGTTGGTACAACGTGCTGCAGCCAGAATGCTAACTGGGGCTGGTTACAGGGACCGTACTACGCCCCTGTTAAAAAAGCTCCACTGGTTGCCAGTCTGTTTCCGGACACAATTCAAAGTGCTGGTGTTGATCTATAAAGCCCTATACGGCTTAGGTCCAGGCTATTTATCAGACCATATCTCCCTGTATGAGCCTGCCCGGGCCCTGAGATCCTCAGGAGAGGCCCTTCTCTCAATACCCACATCTTCTCAAGTACGACTAGTGGGGACGCGTGAGAGGGCCTTCTCAGTGGCTGCCCCTAGGCTTTGGAATTCCCTTCCTAGGGAGGTAAGAATGACCCCCTCCTTGCAGTCCTTCCGCCGACAAGCAAAGACCTTCCTATTCCAACAAGCCTTTGGAATTGAAGGCTAAGGATAGGGCGTGAAAGGTGCTGCATTGCTAATGTCTACTATATCATTTTTAAACTAGTTTGAACTTTTTTAGCTATATGTGTGTATGGTTTTAATATTGGAAATAGTTTAATCTTATTTTAATGTAGACTTTGTATGTTTTTAATTATTTGTATTTTTTATCTGGAAGCTGCCATGAGTTCCAGTTTTGGAAAAATGGCGGGGTATAAATAAAGATAATAAAGATAATAATAATAATAATAATAATAATGTTGTCATCAGTATTTCATCAACTGTAGTCTTTTCAGCGTCCATTGAAGATGTTCCTCTTTGAACACGCCTTTTAAGTCAATAACTTATCCATCTGCATCTGTGTTATAATTGTTTTTTAAATGTTTTTAAAGATGTTTTGTTAAGATTTTTTTTAAAAGATGTTTTTAGTGTTTTATCACTTGTTGTTTGCCACCCTGGGCTTCCTTTTGGAAGAAGGGCAGGATATATTGTTGTTGTTGTTGTTAAATCTACAGGCTCTTCTCAGGGTGTCTCTACCAATGTCCTGGTGCATTCTCCACCAACCTATCCAACTGGGTCTGTACTATCTACAGGTCCCACTGGGGCCCTTTTACCCTGAGTCTTGCTACTCAGGTCAAGGGATGGGGGAGAAATTCAGTTCATTTATCATTTAAAGCCGAATTTATCAAATTCACACATTCTGAAACAATATGAGAATTGAAACACAGCCATTCTTCAACATTCAGACTTATCTGAATTTTGCAATGCAGTTCTCCAACCAATCAATGTTTACAAAAATGCATATATTAGGGGAAAGTATGCCCAAAATGAATATAGTGGTGAAAATAAAATGCAAAAATACATTATATCAGGATACATTGTTTGAAAAAATGTATATATTAATCAAAACTGCATACAAAAATGTATTTATTAGTTGAAATTTGCACTAAAATGCGGAAGACTTTCAGGAGGATTTTTTTTAAAAGTAGAAATTGCTGCAGAAATGTAGAGAACCAAATTTAAGCTTAGAAAAATGAGAAACTGAAGGAATCAAAACTGATAGATCCTTCCATCCCTACCCAGATCACACTGAAGGAACACTCCATGACCACATAATCCCACCTTTTGTGTCCATCCTGATTGCAAGTATAGCAGATCAGTTGACACCAGATGGGTCCCAAAGCCAGGGAGATTTGCCATAGGCAGAACTAAGGCCAAATCCTAGATCTCTTCCTTGACTCTGCAAAAGTAGCTTTTCCTCATTCCCATCGTTACTCCCAACAGCTCTGCCAACATTAAACTGCCATACGTTGGTGGAATGAGTATCTGTGATGTGTTCATCTTCTTCCCTCTGTCAGGACACTGTAAGACAATGCAGGGGGTATGATGCCATTGGTTGAATAGTGTCTTACAGTGTAGAAGGACCATTGCCCTGGAGCAGTTATGAGATGCTGGAAGCAATACTGCAAGACATTGCTCAGTTTTTATCACCTCAGAAATCAGGTCTGCTGAACAATGAGTCCAGGGTTCATCCTGGCCACTGTGTGAACAGGATGTTGGACTAGATGGGCCATTGGCTTGATCCAGCAGGTTCTTCTTATGTTCTTATAGAACTGATTTTCTAGGAGGGAGAGAACAGAAATAGAGTAAACCTAGTACTGATCCAAGAGAGGTTGTTGATGCAGTTCTGTGTAACTCAAAAGAACTAGACCACTTGCATATAATATTAATTGAAGAGATGGTTGATTTGCTTTTGGTTTTAAGTGTATATTTTGCCAGGTTTGATTTTGGTCATTTTATGGGGTGCATGTTTTTTTAGAAACCAGAACTATCACTAGAAGCTAAAATAATGAAACTGAGGTCATCATACTTTGGACACATAATGAGAAGACATGATTCATTAGAAAAGATAATAATGCTTGGAAAAACAGAAGGAAGTAGAAAAAGAGGAAGGCCAAACAAGAGATGGATTGATTCCATAAAGGAAGCCACAGACCTGAACTTACAAGATCTGAACAGGGTGGTTCATGACAGATGCTCTTGGAGGTCACTGATTCATAGGGTCGCCATAAGTCATCGTCGACTTGGAGGCACATAACAACAACAATGTTTTTTTAGTATTATATACATTAATTCATTTTATTGTTTGGTTTTGAACTTTGTATATTTTATATATTTCTATCTTTCTGCAAGTCACCTTGGGTGATTTTTGAGAAAGGTAACTAAGAAATGTAAATATAAAATTGGCAGCTGATAAAGAGAACCAGCTAACCACCATTAGGTCAACCATTTTGGATTTGAAAAAAAAATTGTTGGTGGTATAACCACCGAGGGCTGTCCATTTGGTGTTGACCGATGTCAGGGCATTTTTAGTGGTGACTTCCCGTTTGTGGAATGCCCTCCCTTGTGAGGTGTGTCTCTCTCCATCACTATTGACTTTCAGAATGAATTTGAAAACATTCCTGTTTACCCAGGCATTTGATGCCTGAAGGGGAATGGAGATCACTGGATGAAATAATGTTTTCAACTGCAATTGTGTTTTAGAATGTTTCAGCTGTCTTTAGAATACTTTTATTTTTGTTGTTGTTAAATTGTTTTGTTGATATGTTTGCCTCCCTGGGCTCCTTCAGGAGGAAGGGCAGGATATAAAACCTATTATTATTATTATTATTATTATTATTATTATTATTATTATTATTATTATTATTATTATTATTATTATTATTATTATTTCTTAAATTACTTTTGTAATCCAAAATTAAGAAAATAAGGTCTCAATATATATTTATTTCACGGGAAGAATAAAGGCTTAAGAATTTTGTTTAGATTTATTTATTAACTACTTAGATTTTCAACCTAATTGCATTATAGTTATTGGTTCTCGCCCCCAACCAAATTTTAGTTTAGCTTTTAAGTCTGGTATTCCTGGGCATCTCTCAAAAAAAGGTGATTAATTTCACAGATTCAACAGATTCAACTTCATTCATGTAAGTTAACACATTGTCTTGAGGAAGGAGTGAGGGGGATCATCACCTTTCCCTTCCCCTGGCCTGGCCCTCACGTCCTCTCCACTGGGGGTGAGATTGTGCCTCTCCCCCTCCCTGCAGTACCCCACCTAGATATGTAGTTGCCCCACCTAACAAGGAAGGCTAGCTACAGGGCTTTCCCATAGACAGATGGTGCTACTTTGTAAAGCAGTCTGTTTCCCAAGCAAGCAAACAGCATACTCTAAGATATACACATCCCCAAGCTATCAGGGAAGCAACATGGTAGTCTTCAGATGTTGCTGGACTCTAACTCCCATCATCCCTGTGTTGTGTCCAAGAGGCGAGGTAAGAAGTAGGTAATAAAAAAACTTTATTCTAAGTACAAGCAAAATGAACACACCCTGACCATTGGCAATGCTGGCTGGAGCTGTTGGGAGCTGGAGTCCAGCAACATCTGGGGTTCCGGGGGCACTTACTTGGGATTTGGCTTTCTTTGGTAGAAGAGCAGACTGGAAATGTATGCTTTTGTAATATTTACAAAATATTACAAATACACAGGTTTAGCATAGGTACAAATTTAGCACAGGTGGAGGCAGATAGCATAGCCCTCCTGAAAGCAGCAGGTGCTTCCACGTCAGATCTCCAGAGAGGCAGTAAAGCACCCCAAGATGTTTCTAGCCTTTCAGAGCTCTGCCCCTTCCTCAATCTCAAACTGCAATTTCTCTGTCACTGTCCTAAATCCTGCTTCTATTGTTCTCTTAGCACACTCACATCTTGCTTACATCATCCTTAACTAGGATGGGATGTGTGCACCACATACTCCCATGTTCTGATGGTTTTCTTCCATTCAGAACACTAAAGGAAGACCCGGCTATTTCCTGGCTATTAAGAAAACATCCACCGACCATTCTGGGCCACTAGCCAGCAATGTCCTGAACAAAAGATACAGCCAGGTAAACATTCTTAATGTTATAAATATCCACAAAAAGTTTCCAAAATCCCCAACTGCTGTGTTCCATTCTATAGCTTCATATCTGGCTCTAGGAACATTAGCTGACCATTGGGCAAGCAATCAAGTTGTGCAAGCCAAAGATCACAGTGTGAACATTTCTGTAGTCTAGGTTCTCCCCATGGTGGCATTGCAGTTGCTACTGTCTCCAAGAAAAAAAAGGAAATAGTATTATTGTTTGTGAAGGGTGCCAGTAGAGAAATTTCCAAGAGGAAACTTATTGGGAGGGAAGACGTTACTACAGACCCTTCCTCCTAAACTCACCCACCTTGTGCCAGCAGCTGAGGTTTGGTAGTTGCAGCTACTAATTCTCTTCTACTTCAGAGAGATTCCTTACCCTAAGTGGAAGAATTTGCGTATTCACATCACATCAGGTTAAATACACAGCTACATGTGAGAGTCTCCATGTGCTGACCTGTAGAACAGATGCGAATGATGAAAAGGCCCAGAAGACAGAATAAGAAGATAGGAGGAGGAACTTCAAAACTTTTCAAAAGCATTACTATGAATTGGGGGAGGGGGGAGTGTGATGTTCCTATATTAATGTATATATGGTAAGTGTTGTTGTTTAGAAGATACATGGTAAGTGGAGTGAAAGAGGGGGAGTGAATGGGCAGTAGAATGCGAGATGATTGACTGAGTGTTTAAAATGGCTGAATGTATAAAAGGAAGAGTGAGAGTGGAATCTGGGGGGGAGAAGAGAACTGAGTGGGTTGCTTGGTGGGGTTTAGAGAGTTGTTTGACAGGAGAGCGTGGAAAAGGAGGGAGGTGGAGTTCGGATTAGTATTGAGTAAAACCATATGCTTATGTGCCTTAAGAAGAAATCTTGTTAATCTTGTTAGCTTTGTTATCTGTAATAAATACTTAATTTGGTTTACCAAAGGCCTGATCCTTGGCTGGGGTTTCACAGACCAGAAGGGAGGGTAAGGTAATGACCAAGGCTGAAGGGGAACTGTAACAAATGGTGGCAGCGGTGAAGAGAGTAACAATACCAGTATTCAGAGTCTCTGGGAATACTAGTATTGGGACGTTACTGGTGGTTGCCTAGCAGGGGGATCTGTTGAGATCTGTGCTAGAGTGGGGAGAGAAACCATAAGAGAGAGCGGTCCGGACTGGTGGAGTCCCTGGTGGTGCCTAGTGACAGGCAGTAACCACGAGCAGGTAGGAACCTGACAGGGAGAGCCAGGGAAGGACGCCTCACAGGGAGGCATACATTTAGGTAACAGGCCCTGATTCCACAAAGATTTTTTGTTAGGATGAAGACAAAATTACTAAGTCTGGATCCTGATATGCTCTCTGTATGTTAAGAGGTGCATAGAAAGGAAAATTCTGCCAGGCATGGCTATTCTTGCCATTGCACTACTGTACTGGGAAAAGTCACATCCACTTCTATGTAATTCATAAACAGTTAAAAGATCTCTTAGGGTCCAGAACTGGAAAGCCCAGGCACTGGAACACTGGAAAACAAGGAAACAAAGAAAACTACAAGCAGCATCACTGATCATTGATCAAGTACATTCTTGCTGTATCTATATGGCTGGCAGCTTTTTCCTGGCAAGATGCCAGTGCCAAAAGAAGGCTGGTATGCAGTTGTTCAAAACACAGGAGTCACAGTTACCCTGTACATTTTCCCATCTACTTAGGTAGCAGTAATATAGGTGAATTTGAAAATCACTCATAATGCAGTGTCATCATATGTGTCTCCACTAAGTGCTTATCTTCCATTTACATTCCACTTACAGTTGCTCCACCCATACCAAGGAATTAAGCCTACAACTCTGTACAACAACTACAACTCCAATTGCCTCTTTTCTACCTACACCCATAATGTCCTGTCAGAGATTAATGAAGTAAGAGATCATTCAGTTTTTAAAGTTAACATGTGAGTGCATATGTAGTTTTATACATTAGCAATAGGGTAGCAATGTGCCCAACTTTGCAGAGGACATTCCTCTATTTTGAAGGCTGTCAGAAAACAGTCCTCTGTTTGAAGGCCTCCATTTCAGGGATGGGGAATGTGTAGTCCTCTCCATGTTGCTGGACTATAACTCCCATTAGGTCCCACTATTGGCAATGAGGGCTGGAACTGATGGAGTTGGAGCCCAACAACATCAGGGAAGGCCACATGCTCACCATCACTGCTCTGTTTGAAGGGCCATTCAGTGTGAAGATGAAGAGCCATAAGAAGGGAGAGCAGAGGCCTTGCAATTGCCTATGTCAAGCCCCAGCTCTCTCTGGAAGGACAGGGAGGGGGAAGGCATGAGTTGCAGACGCCTCAACTGCCAGAAGGCACGGAAGATCCAGCTGTTGTTGTGTCTATTCCAGACATTCGGGAAAGGAGTGTGTTAGATGCTCCACCAATTCCTATGGGTGACCCAGCCCCCCTTGGGGACAGCGCTCAGCCTTCAACCATCCCAACGGATCAGTTAGGGGAGGATTCCAAAAGAGCAGGAACTGCTCCTTCACCAAGCCGTGAATTAGCAGTAACCCCCCCCTTCGTCCCACAGTAACTTAGAGATGCCTGACGCTTCTCAGCCCTCTACTTCCTGGACTGTTGATAAGAACCCTGTTTCGTCTGATGAGCCCATGGAGGCTCCCCCCCCTCACCTCGCTCTCGGCGGCAGGAAAAGCGTACCGGGCAGAGGCTGGGTGTACGAAGGAGTGACAGATTGTGCTCAAAAACTTTCCCTATATAAGTCTGCTGAGTACTGAGGGGGGTGTTGAGTCAACTTTCTTCTTACGTCGCAGAGCATGGCAAGGGTGTAGTTAGGGATTCCTAGTGAGTTAATGTAGGGTATTCTATGAAGCGCACTGCTTTTGATGTATCTATTACTCTAATAAAACGAGATTTACTTGCACCAGCGTCTCAGTCTCCTGGTATCGACTCTGGATGGGACAGTTTGACTCAACCACCATCCCTACTCGACTCTGTTCCCATGATGGAAGGCATGGATCAGAACGGAGCAACAGAGGGAATAGCAATAACCATGGATACCTTGTATGCTGAGATCCACAACCTCCGAGTCACCATGCAAGCCTTGCAAGCCGAGAACCAGAACCTTCGAGCCTTGATTGCCCAAGTTTAAGCTGCGCCCCCTGGAGCAGTGCCAGCCCCTATATTTATTTATTATTTATTTATTTATTAAATTTATATACCGCCCGACTAGCAATAGCTCTCTGGGCGGTGAACATAAAATAGCATAAAAATACAATGAATAACAAAATAATACTAAAATACAATCAACAATCCAATACAATAAACATTTTTAAAAGTAAATCAGTGTAACTTAAAATGCTTCAGAGAATAGGAAGGTTTTGACCTGGCGCCGGAAGGAGAGCAGAGTCGGCGCCAGGCGTACTTCCTCGGGGAGACTGTTCTATAGTTCAGGGGCCACCACTGAGAAGGCCCTAGATCTTGTCATCACCCTCCGGGCCTCCCTGTGAGTTGGAACCCGGAGGAGGGCCTTCGTAGCAGAACATAGTGCACGGGCCGGTTCATATCGGAAGAGGCGTTCCGCAAGGTATCGTGGTCCCGCACCGTATAAGGCTTTATAGGTTAATACCAACACTTTGAATCTAGCCCGGAAACATATTGGCAACCAGTGCAAGCTGGCCAGAACAGGTGTTCAGACCGCTTGGTCCTTGTCAGCAATCTGGCCACCGCATTTTGCACTAGTTGTAGCTTCCGAACTGTCTTCAAAGGTAGCCCTACGTAAAGCGCATTACAGTAATCCAAATGTGAGGTTACCAGAGCATGTACCACTGATGTAAGGTCCTCTTTACTCAAATAGGGACGTAGCTGGGCTACCAACCGAAGTTGGTAAAACGCATTCCTAACCACCGAGGCTACTTGAGCCTCAAGTGAGAGGGAAGAGTCTAAAAAGACTCCCAGATTACGAACCCGGTCCTTTAGGGGGAGTGTAACCCCGTCCAGGACAGGGTATATATCCACCATCCGATCAGAGAACCCGTCCACCAACAGCATCTCAGTCTTGTCTGGATTGAGCTTCAGTTTGTTAACTCTCATCCAGTCCATTGTCGCGGCCAGGCAACGGTTCAGCAAATCGACAGCCTCACCTGAAGAAGATGAAAAGGAGAAGTAGAGCTGCGTGTCATCAGCATACTGATGACAACGCACTCCAAAACTCCTGATGACCTCTCCCAACGGCTTCATGTAGATATTAAAAAGCAGGGGGGACAAAACTGACCCCTGCGGGACCCCATATTGGAGAGCCCGCGGTGTCGAGCAATGTTCCCCAAGCACTACCTTCTGGAGACGACCCGCCAAGTAGGAGCGGAACCACTGCCAAGCAGTACCTCCAATTCCCAACTCCGCGAGCCTCTCCAGAAGGATACCATGGTCGATGGTATCAAAAGCCGCTGAGAGATCAAGGAGAATCAACAGAGTTACACTCCCTCTGTCTCTTTCCCGACATAGGTCATTGTACAGGGCGACCAAGGCTGTCTCAGTGCCAAAACCGGGCCTAAAACCCGATTGAAATGGATCTAGATAATCAGTTTCATCCAATAGCGCCTGGAGCTGGCCAGCAACTACCCGTTCCAAGACCTTGCCCAGGAATGGAACATTCGCCACTGGCCTGTAGCTGTTAAAATTGTCTGGGTCCAAGGAAGGCTTTTTCAGGAGTGGTCTCACCACTGCCTCTTTCAGACAGCCCGGGACCACTCCCTCTCGTAAAGAGGCATTTATCACTTCCTTGGCCCAGCTACCTGTTCCATTCCTACTAGTTTTTATCAGCCAGGAGGGGCAAGGATCCAGTACTGAAGTGGTTGCACGTACCTGTCCAAGCACCTTGTCCACGTCCTCGAGTTGAACCAACTGAAGCTCATCCAACAAAACAGGACAAGACTGTGCTCCGGACATCTCACTAGGATCTACTGCTATAACTTGAGAGTCTAGGTCCTGGCGGATACATGAGATCTTATTCTGGAAGTGATCGGCAAACTGATTACAGCGGGCCTCCGATGATTCCACCGTGTCTGGAGGGTTTGAATGGAGAAGCTCCCGGACAACTCGAAAGAGCTCCGCTGGGCGGCAAAGAGATGATTTAATAGTGGCAGCAAAATGATGTTTTTTAGCTGCCTTCACTGCTCCTACATAGAGCTTAGTCGAAGCACTAACCAGCGCATAATTGTATCCGTCGGGAGTTCGTCTCCATTTCCGCTCAAGCCTCCTCCTATCTTGCTTCATCGCTCTCAGCTCCGGAGTATACCATGGAGCTGTATGAGCTCTACACAGGAGAGGGCGTGCAGGAGCGATCGTGTTTACAGCCCGGGTCATCTCCGTATTCCACAGAGCGACCAGGGCTTCAGCAGGAGCGCCAGTCCTATCAGCCGGAAAATCCCCCAGAGCCCTTTGAAAACCTTCAGGATCCATTAGTCTCCGGGGGCAGACCATTTTAATAGGTCCCCCACCCTTGCAGAGGGAAGAGGTTACTGAAAGTCTAAACTTCAGCAAGCAGTGGTCTGTCCATGACAAAGGCAGTGTTGTAAAACTCCCCACATCCAGATCACTTTCCCCATGCTCAGTAGCAAAAACAAGGTCTAGAGTGTGCCCCGATACATGTGTTGGACCACTAACATATTGAGACAGCCCCATGGCTGTCATGGAAGCCATGAAGTCCTGAGCCGCGCCAGACAAAGTGGTCTCAGCATGAATGTTGAAATCCCCCAGTACTATTAGTCTGGGGGACCTCAACAATATATCCGAGACCACTTCCGCCAGCTCAGTTAGGGAAGCCATTGGGCAGCAAGGTGGGCGGTACACCAAAAGGATTCTCAGCCTGTCCCTCTGGCCCAACACAAGGTGCAAACACTCCAGGCCAGTAACTGAATGAACATGGTGCTTGGTGAGTGAGATGGAACTCTTATAGATGACAGCGACCTCACCTCCCCGACCCTCAGATCTACCATGATGCTGAACCAAGTACCCCGGTGGGCAGAGCTGAGAGAGACCAACTCCTCCCTGCTCACCCACCCAGGTCTCGGTTATACATGCCAGATCGGCTGCCTCATCCACAATCAAATCGTGGACGAGGGAGGTTTTATTATATACCGATCTGGCATTTAATAACAGCAACTGGAGATCTGAGAGTTGGCTGATAGGACTACCAACGACCTTGCGGATGTGGGAAGGACCGGAACAAGGCACAGCCACAACATGTCTGGACCGCGTTCCCCTTACCTGGCACGTCCTTCTCACAGCGCCATACCTTCCTTTGCCCGTCACTACGGTAATTGGGGCCCCCTCAAGTCTCCCCGCCTGATGGATAAAACTCTCTCCGAAGCACATAATACAACTAAAATATACAACAATTAAACGTATAAAAACAGCCATATATACAGCATATAAACATACACACTCACTCAGACATACATTCATATAATCAGGCACCCATTCATCTCAAATTGCATCAACACACCAACAAAAAAGTAAAAAAAAAGAAAAAGAAAGCAGCAAGAGCAGCAGCCTCTCCTTCCCTTGGGGCGATGGTTTCTTCTTCCTGCAGGCACTGGGTCTCCCAGGCCACCTCAGCCAGCCGACTTATGTATCCCTCCAAAGAGGGACAGGTGGTAAGAATCAGTCCTGGCTGGCTGGGTACCTGGGGCCTGGTCCTGCCAGGCAGAAGTCCCTCTGGGAAGGGTGGTGGAGGTGGTGGTCCCACGGCAGCGGCAGCAGCAGCAGCAGCACAGCAGCAGCAGCACAGCAGCAGCACAGCAGCAGCACAGCAGCAGCAAGAGCAGCAGCAAGAGCAGCAGCCTCTCCTTCCCTTGGGGCGATGGTTTCTTCTTTCTGCAGGCACTGGGTCTCCGGTGGGGCTTCCCATTCGGCACGGGGGCCAAAGTGAACAGTTTGCCATGTTTCTAGCCCAGTGTGAGTTGTACATCCAGATGTGCGAAGCTGAGTTCCCAACTGATGATGCGAAGGTGGCATTCATCATCAGCCTGCTGGAGGGGAAAGCGGCCAAACAGGCTACCCCGTACTTGATTCGTGGAGATCCTGTACTACGACAGTTTGATGCTTTTAAGAACGCGATGGGGGAGATGTTTCAAGATCCCCAGAGGAAGGAGATGGTGGCCCGCCAGCGTGGGACCCTAAGACAGGGCAGAGGCTCTGTGGGAGCATACACCAATGCCTTTCATGTCTTATCTCAAGAAACAGAATACAACGACCCAGCCTTGATGTATTTCTATCGAAATGGACTTAGTTCCGAGGTTTTGGATGAACTGGCACGCTCCACGCCTCCCAACACCCTACGAGACTTGATCCAATTGTGTTTGCAAATAGACAGCCGCCTGGAGGGGAGGAAGTTGGAACGACAGATGGAACCTTCCCGGGCTCAGGCTGCTGCCCTGCTACCTCACGCACACCCTGTACCCAGCACGGGCATCCCAGCTCTCTTAGGAGAGGAGCCCATGCAGATTGGGGGGGGTCAGACCACATTTGACGGAGGAGGAACAGGAGAGGCGCCGGAGGGAAGGACTGTGCCTGTACTGCAGAAGACCGGGCCACCTAGCCCAAAACTGTCCAGCCAAGATAGAAAAGCCTCAGCCCCCGGAAAACTCTACATCCCAGCTCTCATAGAGGCCAGAGAGTTGGGGGGTACCTCAAACTCTGAGCCTCCACTACAACCCCTTCCATCCCAAGGGGCTCTCCTGTTACCCATTCACATAGCCCTGCCCTCAGGCGAGAGTTTCCTAGCCAAAGCTATGATTGACAGCAGAGCATCCTTTTGTTTCATGGACCGAAGTTTGGTGCAACACCACGCAATCCCCATGTGCGAACTGAGCCAGCCGTTGGCAGTGGAAACTATAGACGACTGGCCCTTGAAGTCCGGGGGGGTAACCAGGGCAACGGAGGGTTTAAAAGTGTCAGTCCCTGGACATCGAGAAGACCTGTCATTCTATGTGGCTTCCAGTGGTGCTGGGTATGCCCTGGTTGGTCTGGCATACCCCCACAATCTTTTGGGATGAAGCTGTGGTGGTGGTTACCTCCAAGTATTGCCAGTGACACTGTCAGCTGGTGGAGGAGTGGCAGGTAGTGGCAGGAGTGCCTGGCCTCGGAGAAGTAACTTTGCCCGCCAAGTACGGTGACTATCGGGATGTCTTTGACAAAAAAGAAGCAGATCAACTCCCTCCTCACCGGCCCTATGATTGTTTGATTGACTTGATGCCAGGGGTACGCATTCCTGCTGGGCGAATCTACTCTCTGTCCGAGCCGGAGCTAGCAGCACTAAGAGAGTTTCTGGACACCAATTTGAAGAAAGGCTTCATTCGCCCTTCGCAGTCCCCAGACGGGGCGCCACTGCTGTTTGTCAAGAAAAGAGGGGGTGAGCGCCGCCCGTGTAATGATTACTGGGCCCTCAACCAGATAACGATCCCCAACAGCTACCCCTTGCCGCTCATCAGGGAGATGCTGGAGCTACTGCGATCCGCGAAAATTTACACAAAACTGGACTTGAGAGGCGCTTACAACTTGGTGCGAATAAAGGAAGGGGACGAATGGAAGACCGCTTTTAAGACCCGTTATGGTCAGTTTGAGTACTTAGTAATGGCATTCGGATTGTCGGGAGGCCCAGAGTGTTCCAGAATTTTATGAATGACATCTTTGGGGACTTTATGGACTGCTTTATGATTGTGTATTTGGATGATATCGTGATATACTCGGACACCCCCAAAGAACACGACGCACATGTGTACACAGTGCTACAAAAGTTGCGAGAGCATCGCCTGTACTCTAAGTTAGAAAAATGTGGGTTTGACCTGACCACTCTCGACTTTTTGGGGTATCGTGTCTCCCCAGCAGAGGTAGAAATGGACCCAGAGAAGGTCCATTGCATACTCACGTGGCAAGCCCCCAAGACAAGAAAAGATTTGCAGCGCTTTCTGGGGTTTGCTAATTACGACCATCGGTTCATAGCCAATTACTCCAAGCAGACTGCACCGCTTATGGACTGCCTGAAGGGCTCAGGACCTTTCCGTTGGACGGAAGCCGCTCAAGAGGTGTTCAAGAGCTTGAAACAGAGATTTGCTACCAAGCCCATTTTACAACACGCAGATCCCGCACTCCCTTTTGTGGTAGAGACTGACGCATCGGACATAGCGATCGGAGTTCTTTTGCAACCGTCACAGAAGGGAGGGGAGTTGAAGCCTTGTGCATATTTCTCAAGAAAGTTGACAGACTCGGAACAAAACTACACAGTGTGGGAGAGCTATTAGCCATCAGAGATGCTTTTGAAGCTTGGAGGCATCATCTGGAAGGGGCGCAGCATGACATCAAGGTGTGCACAGACCATCGTAATCTAGAGAGTCTACACACCGCCCGTAAACTCAATCAACGGCAAGTGCGTTAGGCCCAGTTTTTTGCACGGTTTCATTTCAAAATCCACTACATCTCCCAAGCACAAAATAAGCGGGCTGACGCCCTGTCCAGGATGCCGAAATATATGGGGAACCCCACCCCAAGACCCTTACAGTTTGTGATTCCTCCCGAGAAGGGGGTAGTCGGGGCTTGCCAAGACTCTTGGGAGGATGAGGCGCGTGAGGCGCAAAAACAGGAACCTTTCGCCCAGGAGCAGCGGGCTGGAGTGGCCACACAGGGCGAGGCAGGACAGAAGGATTTCACATGGAAGGGAGATATATTGCACCATCAGGATGCTATTTACGTGCCCCCAGGAGACTTGAGAGCCAGAGTGCTACGTCAATGCCATGATCCCCCCACGGCCAGGCATTTTGGGGTCTTTAAGACTATTCAAGTTGTCACCAGGGAATTCTGGTGGCCCAAGGTGAGAAAGGATGTAGAGCATTATGTCCGTTCCTGTCCTACCTGCATGAGAGCCAAACATGCCACTGGGAAGCCAGCAGGGTTGTTGGAGCCCCTCCCTACTCCTTCGGGTCCTTGGCAGATGATCGCTATGGACTTTATTACAGATCTCCCCCCTTCTCAGGGGAAAACCACAGTTTTGGTGGTGGTCAATGCCTTCTCAAAAATGGCTCACTTCATTCCATGCACCGGGCTTCCGAACGCTCAAGACGCAGCCAAGTTGTACATTCAACACCTGTACCGGCTGCACGGACTGCCAGACAGTCTGGTCTCCGACAGAGGAACACAGTTTACTGTGCGTTTTTGGCAAGCACTGTGGAAGCTGCTACAAAGTGAATTAAGACTGTCATCTGCTCATCATCCTCAAATGGATGGGCAATCTAAGAGAGTAAACGCGGTTTTGGAACAGTATTTACGCTGTTATGTGGGTTACCAGCAGGACAATTGGATGTCTTACTTGCCCTTAGCGGAATTTGCCTACAATAATGCTGTGCATTCACACACGCAACAGATCCCGTTCTTTGCCAACCTCGGCTACCACCCCAGGGCGTTCCCTGCTCCACAGGACACTCTCTCCGTTCCCGCTGCTGAGGATTTCATGCAAGAACTTCACACTATGCAGCAGTTGCTTCGGGAGCAGTTAGAACCAGCCAAAACGGATTACAAGAGAGCCGCTGATCAGCATCGTCAAGAGGGGCCCCTCATACAAGTGGGAGACAAGGTATGGTTGTCTACACGTTATTTACCTATGCCTGGCCGGTGCCACAAGTTGCAGGACCAGCTTGTAGGACCCTTTGAGGTGGAGGCACAGATAAACCCAGTGGCTTACAGACTCAAACTCCCTATCACTTTTAAAATGCATCCAGTTTTTCATCATACATTACTGACAAAAGACTCTCTTCCCGACCCGCACCACCTGCGGGTCGAGCCAGGACCACCGGTGTTAATTGAAAGGGAGGAGGAATATGAAGTGGAGCAGATACTGGACGCGAGGAAGAGACACGGGCGCCTCCAATATCTCATTCATTGGAAAGGGTACAGTCCATCAGAATGTTCATGGGAATCAGCGGAGGATGTGCACGCATCGGCTTTGGTGAGAGACTTCCATGAAGCTTATCCCGCAAAACCCAGACCTCAGGGGTGGGAAGGGTTAAGGCATGGAGAGAGGGATGATGTCGAGACCCAGCTCTCTCTGAAAGGGCAGGGAGGGGGATGGCATGAGTTGCAGATGCCTCAACTGCCAGAAGGCGCGGAAGATCCAGCTGTTGTTGTGTCTATTCCAGACATTCAGGAAATGAGTGTGTTAGATGCTCCACCAATTCCCACGGGTGACCCAGCCCCCCTTGGGGACAGCGCTCAGCCTTCAACCATCCCAACGGATCAGTTAGGGGAGGATTCCGAAAGAGCAGAAACTGCTCCTTCACCAAGCCGTGAATTAGCAGTAACCCCCCTTCGTCCCGCAGTAACTTAGAGATGCCTGACGCTTCTCAGCCCTCTACTTCCTGGACTGTTGATAAGAACCCTGTTTCATCTGATGAGCCCATGGAGGCTCCACCCCCCCTCACCTCGCTCTCGGCGGCGGGAAAAGCGTACCGGGCAGAGGCTGGGTGTACGAAGGAGTGAGAGATTGCGCTCAAAAACTTTCCCTATATAAGTCTGCTGAGTATTGAGGGGGGTGTTGAGTCAACTTTCTTCTTACATCTCAGAGCATGGCAAGAGTGTAGTTAGGGATTCTTAGTGAGTTAATGTAGGGTTTTCTATGAATCGCACTGCTTTTGATGTATCCATTACTCTAATAAAACGAGATTTACTTGCACCAGCGTCTCAGTCTTCTGGTATCGACTCTGGACGGGACAGCCCATCAACAGTTAGCATCTGGACAGCAAATTGAGCAGGCACACAGGTCACCAGTCACCTGCCCAGTTTTACCCACTAGGGTGAGATGTATTGTTTTCTATTTTAATTATAAGGCTGGTTCACAAGGATTTTTAGTGTGAGTCTGGGGCTACTTGCATCCCCGTTAAATTTGCATGGTTCACATGACGTTGCAGGCAAAGAGAAGGTAGGACACAGTTTTTCCCTTTAAATCCACATTAAACCAATCCGGGGATAATGTGAAAAGTGAAGGAAAAACTGTCTCTGCTTCGCTGTGTTCCTGCATGTACGCTATTTGCTTCAATGTTTTTTGCTGGACAGGTGGATCCTAGCTTTCAGATACTCCCCTTTCTCTGCCCACTAAACTCTCCACAAGTTCCATTTTGCTTCCGGTGGCTTAACCAGCCACTTCCAGCTTCGCTCTGTCCTCCTGCATTTGCTATAGCCTTCCTTTCCCCCATTAAGTTCCTTCCCTCCCCTTGCTCCTTGAAACCAGTGATGCGCTCCATTTCCCAATATCATCGTATCCCCAATTACAACCAACGTGGCAGAAGGCAATCACACCCTCCCCTCCCCTTTCCCTTCATTAGACCCCGGTTTGTCCCACAGTGATTTGCCAAGAGGGAGTGACTGGCTGGCTGGGATTCACCTCAGCCTCTGCAGTTGGGAAGAAAGGACGGAAGGGAAGAGAAACAAGTGAGAAAGTGTCACACACTCTCCCCTTGCCTTCCCTTTGTCTTGTGGGGGAGACTTTCCCAGACAAGAAGCAGGGAAATACACATGCACAAAGTTAAAGGGCGGAAAAATGCCTCATTTTTTCGGAGAGGGAGAAGGGACAACGAGGCTGCAATAGAGGAACATGGCTCCTTAAGTCAGTGCACCACTCCGTGGCAAAAGAGAGGCAGGGAGCGCCATTCCTCCCTCTCTGTCCCTCACATACACACACACGAAGAAGAGGACTTTAAAGGGGAAGGGGTGCCCCCTCAATCCCTATTATCAAGAAAGCAAAAGGGACAGACCTAGTTCCAATCGCTCTAGCCTTTCTTTTCCCCCCTCCCCCCAAATAAGTTCCTTCCCTTGCTCCTTCAGATGATGCACTCTGTTTCCACGTTAATTAACATTAATCCCTGCAGGATGGTTGATGTACCCCCCAATATCGTTGTATCGCCCAATTACCAGCGATGTGACAGAAGGCACATGTGCACGCACACACACACACTCTCACTAAAAATTGCATTTCATACATACTTAATAAAAAAGGGTTTTTTACTATAAATATGTCAGGAGGAAATGAAACTGACAGAAAAAAGTTTTTTGTCACCCTCTTGGGGCTTCAGCGTGCAATTGACAAGAAACAGTGAAACAACCTCCCCCTTCTCCATTAGCAATACTCCAGAGAGTAAACATGTGAATTTGGGGGCGGGGCCACAAGGAAACAGCGATATTAAAGCAACTATGTGAATGGAAAACAGTGGATTGGAAGGTAAGAAGTGTGAACCTTGTAAAGCCATCACGATGGCAAAAGCTGCATCTTTAATCCGAACTTTATCTCCCATGTGAATGGGGCCTATAGTAAAGATTCTAAATTTGTGTCTACACATACAAATTACCATATCAATGTTTTAGGCAAATCAGTGTTCTCGTTCTTTCTTTTTGATGACACATTTCTTCCTTTTTTGACAATATATATAGGTGGCCATCCTAGTTAATGATGAGGCTAATTACTAATGAATTCTAACAAATCTTTCATAAGTGAGCTAAAAATCAGATTCTTGTTATTCCATGTTTTAACAAGGTTGTAAACTGTAATGTGTCAGTCTTTTTCCTCCTTCCCAGAACATTTATTTGACTGTAGCATCAATAATGTTCCTGCTCCTCCTCCTTCTGATGCAATGGAATATAATTACTTAGGACTAACAGTCTGCTACTTCATTGAATGTAGAAGTGACACTGTTAGACATGGTCCAGCAGCTTTGTAATCTCAAGACACATCTGCACTGTAGTTTTGAAGGTACTTCAAATTACCAGAAGCCATCCATTAATTGTGCGTTGTAGCCATCTGCCGGTAGCAGGAATAGTCAATAACAAACAGACACAAATAATTTAGTCCTCAAAGGTAGTGCCTGGGCTCATCAGAATAGGCTGATCTTCCCCCTCACTGACAATAGGCTATACGGAGTTGCCATTCAAACACACTTTGGAAACTGTAGACTTAATTGTAAAGGAAGCTGCCCTAGGGCACAATCTAACTCACTTTCCGCCAAACTGGGGTGAGTTGGATGCTATGGAGCCCGAGCTGCGGCTGCAGGCTCCTGGCTGTGCCAGGCTCCTCTGGCAGCAGCCCTCTGCCATGGCTGAGCTGTGGTGTCACCAGAAACCTGCTGGTGCTGCCAGGGACCCACTGGGGACAGCCAGCCTGGTGAACGGAAGGCCAGCAGAAGCCCCCAAAATGGGGCATTCCAGGGGTGTGGCGGGGAGGAGCCATGGGGGGACTTACACGAGATCCTCCTTGTGTTCAGACCCCTCCCCCAGGTCCCGATCCACAAACTCCGTTGACCAAAAGGCCAGTGCAGTAAAATAATTTTCTTTATTCCCCATTGTGACCTACAGGGAGTGCTTACTCCCCAGGAGGCCTGTTAGAGCAAGTGCTTTCTGGCCAGCTCGTGCGCACAGCTCCTGATGGGTTCAGCCAGGCCGGCGGCTCCCAAGCAGGAGGAGGATCCCAGGGAGCTTTCTGCTGGTTCTTCTCAGTGCCCCCCCCCCACTGGCTCCCTAGCATTTGGATAGCTCTGCGTGACAGAGGCAGGCCACTGACTGGCATTGGATCTCCAGGTTTTCAGATTGGGGTATTTCCCAGCCCTACCTGCAAAGGCCAGGGACTGAACCTTGGACCATCTGCATGCAAAGCTTGCGCTCTGCCCGAGCTGTAGCCCTTCCACGAAGCATACACTGAACATGTGTGTGAACTTATGCATGCAGGCTTTTTAGAAGTTATGTTAAATGTGCATAAGGAAGAGGGGGCAGGGCCTGTGCAATCTCCTATACGTATTAAATATATTTTCCTGGTGGGATGATATAAAGTTGTTTTATACTTCGTAAGACCATTGGTTCTTCTATCTCTGTATTGTCTACACCGACCGGCAGTGGCTCTTCAGGATTTCAGACGGGTCTCTCCCAGCCCTACCTGAAGATGTTGAACACTGAACGTGGGACCTGTTGCATGGAAAGCATGTGCTCTACTACTGAGCCACAGCCCTTTTTTGGTATGTGTGGCAGACATCACAGTCCTAATATACTACAATCATTTCATTAATCCATACAAGCAAAAAGGTGAAGGGGGGGCTGAATAAGGATTGTGTAGTTGTATTAACATTACCCATGTTGTATAATGTAGTTTTTAGTGGTTTCAGTATCGTTCTCATTCTGTTCATTTGTTTACTCAGTCTGTGAAGACAAAACAGTGTAATCCTTAAAACACCTACAGTTCCTGTTCACTTCAGATTTAAGCACTGTGAATGTCCAGCACTCGTAAAAACTGTCCTAAAGGGACTGGGGTTAAAACCAACATTCTTCAACCCTATAGCCCATTCAGCATGAAGAACACATAACCTTCTTTGAATTGTTGTGCTTCTCTTTCTTCAATCACGTTTTAGCATGAATGAGCAAACTTGTAGATTCCCAGACTGAAGATTATGGCCTCAGTGCTCCCCCATGGTTCTACTATTGCTGTGCTATCCATGGCTAAACCATGGTTTAGCTTGTGGTTTATCTCCCAGACAAAACATGAGTGATAAGCAAAGAACAATCTTTGGTTATAGCTCACAGTTTGCCTGGAGCAAGACAAACCACAAACCTGGGTTCAGACATAACACCAAGTCAAAACATGACTTAGCCTTGGGTAGGAGCACTGCTGTCACAATCTTCACTCTGGACACCGTTTGCTCATTTGCACTAAGCCATTGTTTGGCTTAGCATTATTTGTGATCTGGATCAATGTATGACATCAGAAAAACAGTTTCAACAAGGGGACCTGAACTAATTTACTATAGCAAATATAGTAGTCTAAATAAAGTGGCCCTACCTATTCTCAACAATGCATAGTGTAATGTTTGTAGAGCTGTGAATCATATATGTTTAGTAGGAATGAGGTTGGGTAACAAACATCTAGCCAAGCAAGAACAGTATTTGTTCCAGGAACTTTTCTTCAATTGTAATCTCACCTTTTCCCATTAAGGAATTTCAGTTATGTGAAAAACTATACCACAGAATTCCCTTTCATGTTGCTCTTATTGGTACAGGAGTCACATATGAAACATATGCTGCCTTATACAGAGTCAGACTACTCATCCATTTAGCTGAGTATTGCCTGCACTGACTGGCCATTCAGGGTTTCAGACAAAGGTCCCTTCCAGCTTTACCCAGAGATGCGGGTGGATTGAATCTGGGATCAGCTGCATACAAAACAGATGCTCTACCACTGAGTTCCAGCCCTTTCTTATTAGTTAGGGAATTGGCAACTGTAGGTAATACGGATACAGCTGCATTTCCAGCCTTATACTTTTGTATGTGTGCTTATATACATGCTGATAGGCACCCAGTATACAGAAATCACAAACTTTACAAAACATTTACTTATTTTATTATTAGATTTATATGCTGCCCTTCCTCTCAATAGGAGTCCAGGATGGCACAAACATTGTTTATTATTTTCAAATAATAAACATATAACAACATTTAGAGAAGAAACAGGCTTTTGCATCTATTTTGCATATTCATACTTTCTAAGTAAGAAGTAATCTTCATTAATCTGTATTGTTGGTAAGTGGATGGCAGGACTTAAAGAAGCAAAGAGAACTGCAAACCTTTTGGAGCCTCAAAGTTCTCACATTCCAAAGTTCCCATACTTTGTGCCCCTCCACTTAAATGTTGGGAACAATCCTGAAAAATAAAGTAATAATAATGTTTGGAATATATACATAGAGAGAGAGAGAGCATTTTCTGTATGAGTTCAAAACACTTCTCAAACATTATCTCAGTCAACCTTACAATTGCCATGTAAGGCAGACCAGTATTATTATCCCCATATTTCAGACTGGCCTTGTCATAAGAGAGTGGCTTGTCAAAAGACTACTTAATTCATGCTTGGCTGGGGAGAGATTTGAACCAGGGACTCCAGCTCATACCTTAAATAACTACCAAATTTTAATTTACGGTATTACACAGGATTTTGCATGGACTGCACCAAACATGCATAAGGCTGTCATCTTTTATTTATGCCTTTACTGCCATTTAACAGATTTCCTTTCTCTTTAACAGCTCTGTTACAGATAGGACTGGGAGGGGGAGCAAAATGGGTGTGTTGTGTGGTTTGTGGAGATTGGATTAGAATGTCGGGATGGGGATTAGCTAGTTCCTATGTGGTCTTTGCACTCTGACTCATAACCCTGTCCTCCAAAGTAGGGGGCAATATCTCATTACTTGACAAAAATATTATGAAGATGAAAGCCCACTAATGACTGAGGTGCTCAGGTGCTTGTTTTAAAATTTTAACTATTAAGTGGAAACAACAGATGTAAAGCGGAGGTGGAGCTCAGAGATTGCATTCTAATAGTAACCTTCAAATGAAAACAGCTAAAATATGCATACAACAGGGGTGTAAAAGTGGTACAGTCAAAGAGCACTATTCCAAATTGCTGAACTAACAACAGTGCATCCAGTCTTAAGGACACAATTTTTCATCTTTCCCCCAAACCTTGGTGCCTCTCCTGCATTCTAGCTACAGTGCTTACTTAAAGAACTGCCTGGCATCTTTCTGGAAATCATCACAACTTTAATGCACAAGCTAGACTGTGTCCATTTATAGTAATACCATCTTCAATAATGCCACTGCTGATCTCATGAAAGAAATGATGCAATGAAAAAGAAATTGGGTTTGCTTCAGTTAAGATGAACAGAAACGTTTGCCCTGAAAAAATCTTTTTAAAGAAAAGAAAGCAAATAGTAAGGAGAGTGGACTCCACTCTTCTGTTAAGAATGGAATTTTCCTTACATATGGAACTTCCATAATAATTATTCAGAAAGAGCATTTAGTATTTAGTTATTTTAGTTTGTTGCTCTTTTCCTGTTGCAGCAAGACAACCCTTCCCCTCCATTGACCAGCATATCACACCAGAATAATTATATGAAAAGGGTTGCATAAAATATCAGTTTTGCCGCATTTCCTGGGGGAAACAATTTAAGAGCAACACATTTTCTTTGGCCTGGAAGGGCCATAGACTGAGGAAGATTTGTAATAACTCATAACTAAAATTGGTTTATAAAGGACAAAGTCTGATACATAGTGTAAGACTTCCTAATAAATCCAGCTATCACTTTTGACGCCAGTGTTGTGCGCCTCCCCCATCTCTGAGGGGTGAGATTTCCGGGGTCCCTGCACTCATCCAGGGTTTGGTTTCCTTTGAGAAGAAGGTCAGCGGAGACTGCACTGTCTTTATGAAATATGGTTTGTTTATTTACACACATTCCAACCTGAGCTCAAGGATGGAGGGGTTCAGTGCATCAGCATTCCAATATCCTGCTTTTCCATCTGGGTTGCAGGAGGCACCCCAAATGCCATGGTGCAGAGAGCCAGTCTCTCTGCCTTCCTTCAGTCTCCAAACATTATCTGCCTAAACTCAAAACTACAAGCCTCTGCTGGGCTCCAGGAGGGGGGGGGATGCTCTCCTGAAGAGTTTCAATGACAAAAGGGTCTTCCTGGCCCATTCACCATTGCTGGGCAACTGATCGGCCCATTATCTTATCTGGCCAATCTATTTGGTTAACAAAGGAGAGACTCATCTGAGCAGCAGAGTGAGTTTCTGTCCCCGAGGCATAGGATTCCAAATCAGAGATTGGAAGGGGACCCACAGGAATCATCCATCCCAACCCCGATGCTCATAACACTACTACACCCTTCTCTGAAAAAGGTCTGTCCCAGACCTACAAACAAACAACAGAATAACAGCTTTTCCTACAAAGAAATAACAGGTACAGGTTAGTAAGACATTGAAATATACATCATTAAAAGCATAGTCATATTACAGTCTCATTTCCACACAAGTACAAAAACAGTACATTCCCTTACAGCACCTTTTTCAATTAATTACTCTCTCTTTAGGCTTCCTCTTCTTTCTTGGAGCTCCCAGTCACAGTTCTGCATCCAGACAGCTTACCCAGTCCTCATAACTTGGCAGTGGCCAAGATACTGAGTTCCCGACATGTTTAAGCAATATTACAGCCTCAGTACTGGAGCTCCTTTGTCCTGGAGGAGAGCCTGGCTGGGAGTCCAGAGTCTGTGAGTTCAAATCCCGCTTGTGTCTCCTGGGTGTCAAGGGCCAGCTAAAGGTCACCCCCACAGTGAGTGGCTCAGGGGTTATGTGCCGTGCCACCTGTGCAGCCGTGGGCAAGCTGCATAGTCCCAAGGAGCCCAGTTGCCCCCCCAGCTGGCAGTTGCGGACAAGGAAGGGGCTGGCTTGTGCAGCTGTGGCAAGCTGAGCAGGCTGTAGCCAGCTGGGGAAGACTAGCCTCAGAGGGAGGCAATGGTAAACCCCCTCTGAATACCGCTTACCATGAAAACCCTATTCGTAGGGTAGCCATAAGTCAGGATCGACTTGAAGGCAGTCCATTTCCATTTTCATCACAAAACAGGTACTGCTTCTGGGCTAATGATTGTCAACTATGGGTTGAAATAAATAATGGAATTTGCTAGTCAACTGCACGTGATCAATCACTGAAACAGCCTTAGTTTAGGACAAAAAAAAAATCAAAATCCTTATACTATAATGGTATATCTGTCAATGCTTTATAAGCCTTTAAATGGCAGAAAGTACATATATTATGTACAAGTTTTGTATAATCACATGAAATGGCTTAAAAATATATGTCTATGATTATAAAAATATACTAAGCAATAAATCATAACATTCAGGAACTTCTAGAAATGTTCCTGATAACAGGTGATGTATGCTTAATCTTGAGTACACAATTCTGACTCCATATAGATGTTGGTAACTCAATAATTTTATTTTACCTACCATGGTCAGGGAAGGGCAGGGTACTGGGTCTGGATTGTACTTAAATGCACAGTGCAGTTAGTTCACTGTGCCTGAGTACAACTCAAGAACTATTTGTCTCACATTTGCACATATTACATAATTTGTCTATAAACTAAATATTACTGTTGCTTAATATTGAGCCTTATGCAGGACATAAAATGACCCAGATCTGGAAGCAACAACCTCATTAAAATTATGTGTAAATAACATAATAGTATTTTTTTTTTACCAACAGGAACCTGTTATCCAAAAAAACAGAGTGACTTATTTATTTACATTTATTTCCCAATCAGTCTCAAATCCACAGGATGGTGCACAGATTGTCCTGATGATCTCATGCATCATCGCAACAACTTTGTGAGGTAAATTATCCGAGATTACAACTTGGAGAAGGCCAGTTAGTAAGTCTCTCTGCATGGCACAGAAATGTGAATCTGTGTTCCCAAACTATACACTTTTCCCTGCTATATCCAGATAATGTACTCCAGATAATGGGGTACACTAATTCAAGGCTCTCCTCAATCTCCTTTTAGGCCTTTCCCATTAAAGCTGCTATCACCCGCACTAGTTCTAACTGCTCAGCTGCCACAAGCAAAATGGCTGTGCCAGGAGAAGGGGCTGAGGTAAATCAATCACAGTTGCTAAGCAACCACAAGGCACACTTCCTAGCCACCTCCAAGCTCACTGTTCAGTGCTAGGCCTATCAACTAAGACAAATGTCTGGCCCTGCAAAAAAAATGAGACACCTCTTCTTGTCTCCAGGACTACCACAGGTATAGGAGTTTTCTGAGGTAAAATTTACCCATGACCATAGATATTTATATAATAGGCTTACCTAAAAGCTTAAAACTCAAGTTCTATGTTCTTTTTTTAAAATGTAGGCCTTTAGTGCACTGTGATACATGCCTTGGTCTGCTGATAGTACTACAGGTTGTTAACAAGCCTAAACTATGTAGAATTGCTAAGCCAAAGAAGTTTGTGTGTAGCTTCTGTAAGGTAAATGCTTTCAACTTGTGAAATGTTATTTCTAACATGTTTTTATTCACAATTTATATCCTGCCTTTCCTCCTGAAGGAGCCCATGGCATTCTCCAGCTGGTTCTCATGTTCATAGGCCACACTTCCCACTTCTGCTGCTGTATTAACCCTTCCATCACATTTGTATGGTTGCAATTGCACCCCCTTTCTCTGTAAAGTTGCCACCTTTTTCACATGCCTTCATTTTGTTTGTTGCTTTTTTTTTATAAAAGTGGCAATCCTATGTCAGTATCTCTTCTCATGCTGTATCACGCACACTCATATTGAAAATGTCTTATTATTATGCTTAATACATGCACAGTCCAATCTTCTGTCCGCTTACTTGGAATTAAGTCCCATTGCTTGATGGGGCTTACTCCCAGGTAACAGTGCAATCCCAATTTTGCCTACTCACAAGTAAGTCCTATTGAATTCAGTAGGGCTTAATCCCACTTAAGTATAATTAGGATTGCAGCCTGAGCATGCCCAGGATTCCATCCTTAAATCCATTGTGTCGTATAAAGTAACTGTTTTTGCTCTTCAGACATCTGAGTGTTGTATGGTCTCTGACTACGCGGTCTGGAAAACGTGAGCTCCTTTAGGAAAGGATGTTCAGAGTGGTCCATGCTTACTTGGGAGGTTTGGGACTAGGTGGCCTTTTGACGTCGCTCTTTTCAACCCTACAACTAAAGTTATCGGGAGTTTTGATCGCAGAAGCATATTTCGGGGGGGGGGGGAGTTTGAAGGAGAGCATCTTATACGAAACATGCATGACAGCGCACAAGAAATCACGAAGGGGAGTGTATTTGCAAGGTAGCGGGGGAGGGGAGGGTCTAGCAAAAAGCCGAGAAGAGAAGCAGAATTGGAACCCTTGAATTCCGCCAAGACTTAATCCTAAAGGGAGTTTCCTTCTTGTAGCTGACGTGTTAAGGTAGCCTTAAAATACAGAGCAGGATTTTTCAAGCTGAACCTTGCTCGTTTTCCTTGAGTATCTGCTCCACAACTCTCTAACTCAGAATATTTTAATTGAAATGGAGTGAAGTGCATGTATGCACCAATCCATAGTTTGGCTTGATCCTTATGCCAAATCTTTCCTTTCCCCACCTTTAGCGCCTGACTGGAATGGGACTTCCTATAGCCTTGATTTAATATATATATATATATATATATATATATATATATATATATATATTTCCCTTCCTCTAGAGGTCTTAACCGGTTTTTCTAGCCCAGCCTTCGAATAGCAGCAGGGCTAGGATGAGTCACTGTTTGGAAATGGAGTGGGCGTGTGTGTGAATGTAAGAGAATGAATGATGTCAGGCGAGGCTGTGGTAGACAGGGGAAGGGAGGGGACAAGCAAAGAGCATGAAACTGGCTGTAAACACAGCGGCGGCTCCAGAAGCAGCAACGGCATACCAGTCCAGCCTGCCAGCCGTTAGTCTCTGTCTCCCAGGAGCCGCCCTCACGTAGAGGAAATATCTCCAGCTGTTGCACTACCGAGGTAACGGTGCATACGGCATTCGCCTGAAGAGGTGTGAGTCAAAGAGAGAAGAAGAATAGCTGCCTGCAAGGGAAACGGAAACTTTCTTCTAACTGTTTCTCCTTGCGGCTCCTAGCCCAGTGGTGGGAGTGCCTCTGTTTCTGGCCAGAGGACCTGCGAATGCCAAAGAGCTTGGAGGCTATAAAGGAGGCTTCTCTACCGATTGCTGGAAGGCAGAGCTATCGTTGAAGCTGTTTTTCTCTCCACATAAATAGGTAAGTTACGGTATGAACTGGTGTGTCAGCCGGGGGTTAGTTGTGCATAAGAAGGAAAGAATACTCAAACACTAAGTGGCTTTTTTACAAGAAAAATCTGGTGTGCATGGAGGGCGGCGAGAGATTCTTGTGGTACTAAGTATGCGTATGGAGTTAACCCAATCATTTTATCTCATATACTAGTTTATACTGATTTCTAAACATTTTAGTTACCTCCAAAACCTTTCCGTTTTTGTACTTGTCTGCTTGACGTTAGTTTTTAATAGCGCAATCCGTTGTATGTCTACTCGGAAGTAAGTCCTACAGAATTCAATTGTACTTAAACCCAGGGTAGAGTGTATAGGATTGCATCCTAAAGCTTTCAAAGCTATTATTGATTCGGGCAGAAGGACATTTTCTGGGTACCTACAGTGCAGAATGGGTTGTTGTAATATGAAAGAAACCGACAAAACCTTTCTGGCTTAGTCTTACTAGTGCAAAATACTGTGAAAACTTTAAGTGTAGGCAAACTTTTATTTAAAAGGACACGTTTTGGTGGAAGACTTCTGTCTCACTTCTGTCTCAGTGATGCCCCATTGGTTTTGATCTGAGCTTCATTAGATGTGCAAAAAATTTCTGTAATCCAGTTTATTTTCAAGACTCTTTTTGTAGAGGATGTGGAATAATGTCTTTTAAATAGTGGTTGCTGACCAGCTCCAGGCGCTATTGGATGAAACCGATTATCTAGATCCATTTCAATCGGGTTTCAGGCCCGGTTTCGGCACTGAGACGGCCTTGGTCGCCCTGTTTGATGATCTATGTCGGGAGAGAGACAGAGGAAGTGTAACTCTGTTGATTCTCCTTGATCTCTCAGCGGCTTTTGATACCATCGACCATGGTATCCTTCTGGAGAGGCTTGCGGAGTTGGGAGTTGGAGGCACTGCGTGGCAGTGGTTCCGCTCCTACTTGGCAGGCCGTCTCCAGAAGATAGTGCTTGGGGAACATTGCTCGACACCGTGGGTACTCCAATGTGGGGTCCCGCAGGGTTCGGTTTTGTCTCCCATGCTTTTTAACATCTATATGAAGCCGTTGGGTGCGGTCATCAGGAGTTTTGGAGTGCGTTGTCACGAGTACGCTGATGACACGCAGCTCTACTTCTCCTTTTCATCTTCCTCAGGTGAGGCGGTCAATGTGCTGAACCATTGCCTGGACGCGACAATGGACTGGATGAGAACTAACAAACTGAGACTCAATCCGGATAAGACTGAGATGCTGTTGGTGGATGGTCTTTCCAATCAGATGGTGGATACATATCCTGTCCTGGATGGGGTTACACTCCCCCTAAAGGAACAGGTTCGTAGTCTGGGAGTTGTTCTAGACTCTTCCCTGTCACTTGAGGCTCATGTAGCCTCTGTGGCACGGAATGCGTTCTACCAACTTCGATTGGTAGCCCACCTACGTCCCTACCTGAGTAAGGAGGATCTTACATCACTAGTACATGCTCTGGTAACCTCACGTTTGGATACTGTAATGCGCTCTACGTAGGGCTACCTCTGAAGACGGTTCGGAAGCTACAGCTGGTGCAAAATGTGGCGGCCAGACTGCTAACAAGAACGAAGCGGTCTGACCATATAACACCTGTTTTGGCCCGCTTGCACTGGCTTCCAATACGCTTCCGGGCCAAATTCAAAGTGTTGGTATTAACCTATAAAGCCTTATACGGCGCGGGACCTCAATATCTGTCGGAACGCCTCTCCCGCTATGAACCGGCTCGTACACTACGGTCTGCTACGAAGGCCCTCCTCCGGGTCCCGACTCATAGGGAGGCCCGGAGGGCAGTGACAAGATCAAGGGCCTTCTCAGTGGTGGCCCCCGAACTATGGAATAGTCTCCTCGAGGAGGTTCGCCTGGCGCCGACACTATCATCCTTTCGGCGCCAGGTTAAAACCTTTCTCTACTCCGAGGCATTTTAATTTTTTGTTAATGATTGTAATGTTTGTAATTTGATTTTAGCCTTTGCTGTTTTTAGATTGTGAAATTTGATTTTAGACTGATGTTTTTGTATTATATTGTATTTTATTGTATCTATGTTCACCGCCCAGAGAGCTATTGCTAGTCGGGCGGTATATAAGTTTTAAAAATAAAATAAATAATAAATAATAAATAGAAAAGGAAGTTGATTTACACATAGCATTGTTATGCTAGGTAGTTTATTATCTAAAAATATAGACTATTCCAGTATGAACATGAACTACAGTTTGGACTGGATTCACAGTCATGCTTAGAACAGACTCATTGAAATTTGGCAGAGCAATTCAAACCCTATTGTGCCTGTGGTATTGGATTCTGTTGGCCTTTAGAAGCTGGCTGGCCACCTGTGAAGTAACATCCTGATCACTCCGCTGGCATGGAGCTCCCCCTTCTGCCTGTTGAATGTTGCTTTTGAGCGGTGGGGCTGATCTGGCCTGGGATCGGTCAGATCCTGGGCTGGCCCTGCTGCTGCTTGTCAACATCAGGCCCAATTCAATTTTTTTTTATACATCTGTTCTTACATTTCTTTTAGAATTTTTATTGTGTTTAAATTTTTAACAGTTTTTATTTTATTTTTAATTGTATTTTTTATCACAGAAGTGTTTGCTGCCATGGGCTTCTTTGGGAGGAAAGGCGGGATATAAATTTAATAAATAAATAAAGTAAGGCCTGATTGCTGTGCCAGGTCCAAACTGGCACAATGAACTGCCTGTCCTCCCACCTTTCACCCCAGCCTGTGCGCTGCAAGGCTGCGGAGATGGTGGTGGTGGTCTCTTCCCCTCTGTAAAGTTCTGCTAGACCCCTGTGGGGGGGGGGAGAGGTGGAGTATAGATTACTCCTTAAGTTTGTCATGACCAAATGAAGTCTCATGGACTTTGAAGGGCTTACTTTAAGCATGTCTGAGCCTGGCTTTTTAATTACTTTTTAATTATTTGATATTTTAAAACAAAACTTCTAGATTTTCAAACAAAACATAATGTGCTAGCCATACTCCCCATTGCGTTGCATACTAATATTACATATGGGAAGCTTGCTTCCTGGGAGTTGTTAGGTCTTAGTGAGCTTATTGTTGGATATTTAATTCTCCTGTGGAAAGGCTTGTAAATACAGTATAAATCAAATGTCCCTAAAAGAAGTGTCCTCATATTCTTCCTGTCAGCAGTGTACTGAGTTTGGTAAACACTAATATTTGAAATGACTATTTAAAATAACTATTTAAAATTACAGTAGGGCCCCGCTTTACGGCGCTTTGCTAATGCGACGGTCTCAATTAGACTAAAGCCCCACACATACATGTTCTTCAATCAGACTGAGAATCTCTTTTTCAGACCATAAAGGTCTATGTGACCAGCTCACAAACTTCATTTAAATGAATTAGAATTTCTGATAAAAATCTCAGTTGTTCCTTGATTGTTTTGCTTTGTACTTATACTGTGGTGAACAGACCTTCCAGCCTATCATGATTATAGTATAATCTCTTGGGGATTTTCTACTGAAAGATCTTTATAACTATTCAATATATTCTTAATCAGAGCTTCTAGTCATTATGTGTCTTTTGGGGCTTAAACGTTTAATTGCATGATACTGAAATCTCTCATTGCGTCAGTAGGAGTAATATGCCAGATTATTTGCAGATCATGTGAAATTATGCTTTGGATCCAAAGAACCATGACCAAAAACGAATTAGCTGCTAGTACTGCTCTGCAAATGCTTGTCCAAGCATTCATTTATTGTTACAGTAGGTAGCTTCCAGTAGGTAGGTACAGTAGGTAGTAGAAGCAATTCTCCTGCTTGAGCAAGTGGCAGAATATATTTGACTTGAGTTCCACTATGTGAGTAAATTAAACTTTCTACATCCAACCCAATGTTTTCTGAATTCTTAACTATAGTAGAAAATTGGAAACTGCATATTCACTTACCAGTCACATAATTAATTATATTAAACTGCAGAGCCAAATTAAGAATGCAGATATGTTAACAAGCTTTTCTTTTCTAAATATTTCATTTTATTAATCAAACATTTAGGTGTGCCTATAGTTAAGTGCTGAAACAGGAAAGTGTAATAGTTTTGGTATTTCATTATAGAGAGGATAAAATTTGCATTGCAAGCCATTTTTTACTGTAGTTATTTCCTTAGGCAAGTAACTTCAAGCATAAAAGAGTTGAGAATGGTTGTTTATATTTTTAGTAATCATTATGTTCCTAAAGTGTGTGGTTGTAATGGTTGCTAGCTTTAGGGTTTCATACTCTGTAAGTAATTGTTCTAATGCCCCCAGTTCTTTCTATAGCCCAGGTTAGTTTTATGGAACGGTGTATATCTTGTAATGTAAGAATTGCCTTGCAGGTGTTTGTGTCTTATTCCATTCTCCTGTAATAATATACTTCTGGATGCTGATCCACCTTCAGTATCAGGCAAAAAAGGGCACAACTGCATCCATTTTTACATTGCAAAATGCATATCTCTTTGTAAACAAGTGTCAGTTTGTGTATATGGAATTGTAACATGAGAAGCTGCCCTTAATGGCTGCAACCACTGAAAACAATCATAGTTACAAAAATGAGAGTACTCTGGGGTAAGTGGTTTGAAGACTCTAGCCAAGTAGACACTTTAATGCTCTAGGGCTGCCATCACCAACTGCTCAAAAAGAATGTAAGCTTAAAACCACCTATGCCAACTTTATGTGCATTCCTCTTTTGTCTCAGAAATACATCCAATAGGGCACTGGGGAGGTAGGTGAATTATCTGGAGCAGGGGTAGCCAATGTGGTACCCTCCAGAAGTTGGACTACAAATAATAATAATAATAATACAGTCCTTTGCTCTGAGGTCATAGGGCAGGTTATAACAGTTTAAAATATATCCTTAAAAACAACTTAAAATCACATCCCATCATCATAGACAATTGGCTGTGCCGGCTGGAGTTGATGGGAATTGTAGTACAACAACATCTGGAGGGTGCCAGATTGATTACTTGCCACCTACTGTTGCCAGCCAGGATAGTGCATAATGTAAAGGGAAATCAAATCAGACAACTAATTTTAGTGATCACTACTCTTCAGACATCACTGAAACAGTGTGAGAAGTACTCTTTTGAGAATGCATGAACTGAGCCAAAGCTTCATTAGAATCAAGACATTGAGATAAAGATAAGTAATATTTTAGCAATACAAGTTATTTCTATTGAAATTTTAAAAGCTCTCTCATATTAGCAGCATTATTCACAAGCAAGAGAAGGCTGACTATGTTTGAGTTTGCACGTAACACCAAACCATAATTTAAAACAAGCTGTAGTTATAATATGAATAAGCAGTGTGCTGGTGCATGCAATGCAAAAGTTCCAACAGCATTCATTCTCAACTGCTGCCTTGCATGGATGAAACAAGTCTGGCTTGTTGTGTTGTCCTGATCTGGGCTCATGGTTTGTTTTCTCCAAACAAGCTCTAACCAAGATTTGTGCTTGGATTACTGCTTCATGCTTCCTTTGGAGGGGAAAAACCCCATAAACCCAGGTTCAGATGACAGAACAAGCAAGACTCTGTTGTGTTGCATCCATGGAGTCGGGGGATGAGCATTGTGGGAACATTTGAGCAGTGTGTGCTAGCACATTGCTCATTCACATTTAAACAGTAGTTTGTTTAAGCTATGATTTAACGTGGTATGCAATATTAACTATACTAGGCCTTTATTACTGAGGTGCAGTTCAAGAAAGATATCAGCTTTCATATTGCATTTCATGACTGTACTTAAAGTAGCAAAGCCCGATTCTTAATGTAAATTATTTATCTATGGTCAGGCTTCTAATAATTTTAAGCCTTTAAATCAAGCTTTTATTTGTTAAATCAACTAGCTTTTGCTTGTTTACGGGACTGAATTTTCCTTTTCTTTTCCTTTTCTAAATGAGCTACTTTAGCTAACAAGCTACCTTTTTATAAGCTACTCTTTTTTTATTTAAATTGTTTTTATTTGGAAACTATTTATGGAAAGGTTAGTTTATCTAATTTGGGCCTAGGTAAGGTAGTCTTTACACCATGTTTGTTAACTCTATATGTAGGTGCCATAACAGTTCATTTTAATATGGATACAAAACTGCTATATGCCAAGCAGATGCTGGGAGGATGCCTCTTAACAGAGACATTGCTGTCTTTGCAGATCTCAGCCTGTTTGGAGGCTTATTGTACCATGAACACTACTGTCCCAGATTATTCCAAAGAGCATTAAGAATCACAGACATTACTGTCCCAGCAGATGCTGTGAGATTTATTTGGGAACTAAAACAGGCATTGATATAAATGTTTCTGCAAGACAGATAACTACTGTTTCCTCAGATGTGCATCTGCTCAGATAACTGTTTAACTATACTGGCTGTAGCTGCACAGCTATGAACTGAAACTTGGGCAGATTTTGTCCGATTGAACTTGAGATTTGCTTCTGAATAAATGTGCATAGTGTTCAGCTGGTAGGCAGCAATTGTATGCATGTTTACTTGGGAGTAAGGAGTAAGGCCATTTTAACTTAACGGGACTTGTTTCCATGTATAGGATTGTGCTAGACTGCTGCATTTCAAAGCAAACTTGCTTGTATATCCCGATTGAAATCAACTGAATTTACTTTTGAACTATGTGTAAGATTGAGCTTTTTGAAATGTAAGCTCTACCGTCTTGCCATTCTTTGCTCTTTTCCAGTTATTCTTACCTAAGTGGAGAAAATTAAAACTTCAATTTTAATATAGTAAAAATGCATGCTTCTTGGTTCATGTGAATAAACTGTGACTGTCCTGTTCATATGCAGTGGTGAGCCATTGTCTAAAATAATGGCTTACTGTGCATGCTACTCAGTTGTGCATGCCCCCTCCCCACTGTGCTGCACTGGGAGAAAAAAGTTGGAGCACTGGTTTAACATGTATGAATACCACTGGTTTGTTCATCAGAACAAGCCAGGAATTACAAGCCAAGAAAAAACCTAGGCTTCTGGTTCATAGTTTGGAGCAAAACAAACCACAAGCACTGGTTCATATTTGATGCTAAGCCAACATTCTGGTTTGTTTCCTCCCCACACAGCACAGTAAGGAGAGGGTGAGCACAATTGAACTGCACACTCATGGTAAGCCATAGTTAATGGCTTGCATTTGTATGCAAGCCAATGGTTAATGACTGCATGGATATGAGGTTATGCAATATGATGCCAATCCTACACGAATAAAGATACTAAAACATTGGAGAGAAGTATATGGTTGCAGTTTTTGCTATGGGATTTTTGTTTTCAAGTTCAGCTGCTTCCTATACTCTGGCAAAAATATTTGTTGTGGTTTTATGGGGGTTGTTTTTTGTTTTTAGAAAACTTCATTTAGGCCCCAAACCTGTACGTTCCCCAAGATTACAAGGCCTTTTAGTGCATTCTTGTTGGCTTTTTATTTCAAGTTTCCAATAGGTAACTTTTTGGAATGTACATTACTGTGGCTATTATATTCAGCAGGTACTAGACAGAAGATAAATGTGATTTGGTGCCAGTTTAAAGGACTTTCAGTCTGCAGATCCTCAAGATGATGTATCATGAACAAGTTACTCATTAGTCTGCTTCATTTCTTTGGGAGGTGGTTAAATAGTGTCAAAGGGTGTTTTTTTTCAGTCTTTAAATGAGGAGTAAAGTGTGGATTTCCCTTCATGTGATGATGAATACAAAACCCAGAAGTTGTCAGTTTTTCTGGATCACTGAAGTCACAGTAAAATTATATGGAAATACATTAATATACATAAAGAACAGAGGTAAACATAGCTGAAGGACTAATAGACAAGTAAGAATGAGCCAATGTGAGGTTAACTAATGAAGTTTGGTTCAGATAAAGTATGTAGTATGGATTTAACATTGGTTTTATTTCAAGAACATAACTGTCTGAATTGACAAACTAGTTACAGCTATTGCTCTGCCTCTAAGGTAGCAATGGTCTTCAGTTCTGAGTGCTCAGCAGGCAAGCAGCTGTGAACAATGTTTTTTCTGTACGCCTGGAAGCTCAAACTGTGATTTATAGTCTAAACTTCAGTTAGCCCAAATCATGGTTTGGTGTAATGTTTAAACCACTGGTGGAATTCAGAACTAGCCCTACTGAGAATAGGCTAAGGATGCAATCCAACTCATATTTATGCCAGGCTGAGGGGAATTGAATGTGGTGGACCCACTCCTGAGCCTGCAGGGTCCTGGCTGCATTGGCAGAAGCCCCTCACCCCGGCTCAGCCACGGCAAAGCTGGGACCCTGCTGGCTTAGCCGGGGGTCCACTGGGAAACCCCAGCCTGGCAGAAGGGGTGCCAGTGGAAGGCCCTAATAAGGGGTATTCCAGGGATGTATCAGAGGAGGAGCCACATGTTATGCAACATCCAACTTATGCAACATCCAACTCTCACTCAGAGTGTTCCTGTGAATCCTGATCTGGGCCAAAGTTACACTGAGAAAAAGGTCGAACTAAGAAGATAATTCTACTGGAAGTCAATGGGGAGTGCTTACTTGCTAGTAAGGGTATTAGTGAGAGCTGGCTTTTTCTTTTCCATTTGTGCACACAGCTCCTGGCTGAGCTGACGTTCAGCCGGCCTGGCAGCTCCCAAACAGCAAATGGATGCCATGAGCTTTCCGCTGGCTTCCCATAAGTTGGATTGCTTTGTAATTTAGGTTCATTAATTACAATGGGTCTACACTGAGTAGGACTTAATTGAATACAACCCAATATCTATCCAGGAATCAGGCAGTTTGTCAACCACAGGTTTAGTAGGGGAAGAGCTATAGCTCGGTGGTATTATTATTTATTTCATTTGTTAGTTGCCTAATACCAAACAGTCTCTAGGCGACTTACAATAGATTTAAAAAACATACACAAATTAAAACAAGAATTATCGATAAAAACACATACAATCAGTAAAATCTAAAACTCTTCTATACAGTAAAAGCCAAATGCAGACATACATAATAGCCAGTAAAACTTAGAAACTCACCAAATAACAAAAAGAATAATTGGGATATCACACACCAAGGGCCAAAGGCCCAAGTGAAAAGAAAGGTCTTTGTCTGGCACCTGAAGATAGAGATGGTGCCAGGTGTGTCTTGCTGGGGTTGGCATTCCACAGCTGAAGGGCCACCACTGAAAAAACCCATTCTCATGTTGCCACCCTCCAAGTCTCCTGGTGAGGGGCCACATGTAGAAGGCCCTCGGATGACAAATGCAGGGTTGGGTCGGTTCATATGGGAAGAGGCAGTCCTTGAGGTATTGAGGTCCGGAGCTTCATAAGGCATTATGGGTTAAAACCAGCACTTTGAATTGAGCCCGGAAACTAATCAGTAGCCAGTGCAGCTGTGCCAGAATTGGTGTTATATGTAGGGATCGGCTTATCCTGGTCAACAATCTGGTCACTGAATTCTGCACCAGCTGTAGTTTCTGAACTGTCTTCAAAGGCAGCCCCACGGATAACAAATTGCAGTAGTCTAGGATAGTAACCTCTAGGATAGTTACCAGAGCATAGACAACAGAAGTTAGGCTATAACTGTCCATATATGGGCATAGCTCAGCTACCAGTTGAAGTTGATGGAAGGCACTTCATGCCACCAAGGCCACTTGAGCCTGAATCAGTGGATCCAGGAGGTTTGAACCTGCTCCTTCAGAGGTAGTGTAGCCCCCTCCAGAGCAGACCACAACCCATCTATCCAGTATAAAGAATCATCTACTAACAGTGCCTCAGTCTTGTCTGGATTCAGCTTCAGCTTATTGGCTCCATCCAGTCCATTACTGAGGCAAGACACCAATTTAGCACATCACTGCCATACCTGTAGATGTAAATGTAGATCGCATGGAGAATAGAATCGAACCCAGGGGAACTCCTTATTGAAGGTTCTACTGGGCCAAACAGCATTCCCTAAGCATCACTCTCTGAAAACAATCATCCAAGTAGGAGGCTTCTGGAGGCATTTCCTCCATGCCTTCTTCGTTCCTTTAATCAATACCAGCAATCCCCTCCCCAAAATCTGTATCCCATCTTCATCCTCCCAGTCTTGCAGATGGTTTTCCTTGGGGTCTGTGACAGGTACAAACACACTAGGTCCCCATTCAAATGGACAGGATGCCTGGAGAGGGAGATGGAATCCGTATAGACCACAGCAACTCCTCCTCCTGGACCTTTGAGTCTACCCTGATGCTGCACTCAGTACCCGGGAGGGCACAGCTGGGTGAGACCAGCTGCACCCTGTTCTCTCACCCAGGTCTCAGTAATACAGACCAGGTCGGCCTCCTCATCTACAATCAGGCCATGGATAAGGGAAGTTTTATTTAAAGCCAACCTGGCACTCAGTAGCAGTAATCACAGACCTGAGGGCTGTATGAAAGGACAACCATAATCCCTTAGGCTGGAGAGGAGCCAGCACATGGCACAGCCACTAATTGTCTGTGCCATGTGCCCCTTACCTGGCCTGCTCCTCCTCTCTCACCATACTTCCCCTTGCCCATGACCACTGAAGTTGGGGGCCCCTTTGCACTTCCTAGCTACCTTTGTCTCAGGCACATCTTTCCAACTGGAAAGTTTATGTAGTCCAAGCAGCTGGTGTGGGCTGTGTCCTCCCTCAGTGTAAAGGCCAGTGTTATCAGGCCAGGGAGGTAGAGTTTCAGGAGAGCAACAGTGTGCAGGCAGGGCTGGATAACAGCTCACTTGCCATGCTGAGTGGTTCCAGCTGTTGCTCCCCATCCAGCTAGAATCTACCTTACATGCAGAAGGACCCAGGTTCAATCCCTGGCATCTGCAGGTAGGATTGAGAGACACTTCTGTCTGAAACCTGGAGAGCTGATGCCAGAGAGTGTTGACAAAACTAGATGGACCAATGGTCTTATTTGGTTTAAGGCAGTTTTGAATAGGAATTGCTGGTTGGACGTGGTTTATTTAAACATTGTGTTGTGTAAACAAGCCTTATGCTTGGGCACTCAGCCTTCCCCTCCTCTAGTGTGGCTGAAAGGAGACCAGAAGCCTTAGCTTCAGTTTTTAACTAGCTGCAGTTTAGCATTATGTCCTTAAAATTGGTTCATCAGCCATAATTTGAAGTTGGTTTGTTAAGCCATAGTTCAGCCTAAGCAGTTTGGTTTGTTAAACACTGGATTGAAAGCTTCTTGTCTTTGAAGCCATACCAGAGAAGGAGAGGTGAAGGAGGTGTGCTTGTCTGGGAACACTAAACTAAAGTTTTTTGTTAAGTCCAGACAAGGGCTATGAATTCAAAGTCAGCGTTACTCAATAGACAATTTTAGTGTATATATTTATGTGTGCAGATGAGAAGCTTTTCTTATTGCCAAAATAAAAGCTCTAAGAAAAACATCTGTGTTTTTTTCCCTTAGATTGCACTAGTTATTCTCAGTCATTGGAGGAGTTGAGAGGAATGGGTTACCTCTCCTGGAGGCAGAGTCAGCACTATAACACAAAAGTTTAGCTGGTAGCTGGCCAGAAGGGGAGGAACCTTCTCCCGTTCTCCAGTTTTTGACTCTGCCTTCAGCGAGCAACAGAGTCAGCCTATTCCTCCTGGGTCCCCATAAGGGATTCAGGAACAGTTTTAGCTATTTTTTCTGCTCTTCTCAGAGAGTTTATCATCATCAACTGCAGTCGAAGCGCACAGACTTCTGCTTCTCTTCTTTCACTTCCCGCCCTCACTGAATAGCTAGATTGGAAGGAGGGATTGTTCTTTCTGAAGAGGCGCTGGAAGCTGTGGAGGCCGGGATATGTCTCGCGCCTCCCCCTGCTGTCCCTTATTGAATGCTCTTTCATGGTCCCAAGGAGAGGGAAGCTTTCAGGAGTGTTTTAAGACTGAGATTGGTCTTTTGCTATCCAAGGCGTTTTGTTGATTCAAAAAACCCCTGGGGCAACGGGCCTCCGCTAAGCGTGGTTGGCCTCCTTGCCGCATTGGTCTCAGGTAAAGCTGCTAAGCTTTCTTTTTCTAATTGGGGGGGAGGGGCAGCTCCAGCCCCGGCCTTTTTCCCTCTTCAGCTGGGATTTTTAACTATGCCTGGGGGAAGAGACAGCCCTTTTCATGCCTCTACAGAGGAAGATGAGTCCCTGAGTGGTGGAGCATGTACATCTCAATTAGGCAATCCATTAGTCGCCCTTGCCTCAGTGGCGGGAAGCATGCTAGACTCCCCACCTGAAATAGCTTCATTTTCTCAGCTCCCTTCTACTCAGCCAGGGGGAGGGGAAGATGCACATGTGGCTCCTGCAGGAAAAAAAGTGTGCCAAATCTCACCATCTAGATAAGCCCTCTACCTCTTCGGTCATGTTGGCCTGGCTCAACAAGGCCATGATGAAGGAGGCAGGGGCTTCCTTAGCCAAGCGTTGTGCCTGTGCACATAGGAAAAAAGGCTCCAAGCACTCCAGAGCACTCTGACATGATTTCTTCTCCTCATTTTCCTCCTCCCTCATCCTGGGAGGCCAGCCCAGTTAGGGGAAGGGGGAAGAGTAAAAGAAGGGGCTCCTTACAGAGCCCAAACCACACAAAGATAAACACAAAAGATGCTCCAGCTCTGGGTTCCCACCTGACCACCTTTCCCTTAGCCCAGGCTCCTGGGGGGAGGACACTCACCCGTCATCTGCTGCATCAGACTCAGAAAAGGAAGAAGGGGAACTCTCAGGGGAGGATTCCCCTATGCCATCCCCAGTGCATAAGAGGCTGTATTCTCCTGACTCCTATCCTATTTTGATTTCTAAGGCTATGGCCTGCCTTCAGTTAGAACCCCCTAAGGAAACTCCTCAGTACTCGATGTTTTACATCTGTGACACAAACTGGAGAACGGGAGAAGGTTCCTCCCCTTCTGGCCGGCCACCAGCTAAACTTTTGTGTTATAGTGCTGACCCTGCCTCCAGGAGAGTTAACCCATTCCTGTCTGCTGCACTCTCCGCTGACCAGAAGGACACTTCACAGTAAGTCCAACTTTCCATTCCCCCCCTTTTCTTGTGGTTTTGGTTCATTGAACTGATGGTGAATCCTGTTCAGATCTTAAAGTTTTTTTTTTAAAAAAAATGGTGTGGCACACCCAGTGTTAATTTCTGCTTCATGTGGGAAACCTTATATACTCATTATGCTGATGATTTGCATATATGATATAATAACTACGGTGACCTAATCTTAACACACACTAGACAGAAAAACATTCAATATGAAATTGAGGAATTTGGAGGAAGCACAGGGAAAAATATATAGGGTGGCATTCAAGGCTAGTCCTACTCAGAGTGGACCAACTGTAGTTAATAGACATGACTAACTTGGGTTCATTTTTTCAATGGGTCTATTCTGAGTAGGTTGAATACAACTCATATTATTGAATTATTATCCAAGATCAGAAAACTTATTTACTTGCCAAAATATAGCTAGATTGAAAAACTGGGGTTTTTTTTGAAGAACAATAATTTGGATTAGTGAAATGCCTTTTTGAAGTTGGCTATATTTTCAGACCAGTATGTTCTTGTAGATCTGCAATTTTACCCCATTTTGTTTGTAGTGAAGCTTGAGGTTGCTTCGTAAGGCCTACGGTTTTATTCTCAGATGTTCGTCATTATGTCAGTGATGGATCATAACAAAGAGGCTTAATCAGTATTGAACAGTTGTTTGTTATGTGAGCGTCCCTAGGTTTAGAAGAGAAGTAAGTGTTGTGGCTGAGGGAAGAATGTTTCTATTTCTTGTGCTGTGCCTCTTGTTAAATTCTCAGACTTAAGTCTCTGTGACCATTACTTAGTCAGTAATTGTGTTTGAGTTTCATCCTTGGTTAGCAGATCATTTCCATATGGCTGTCTTGTGTTAAGACAGTAACAGTACAAAGAATATATGAAGAATCTGCTAGATCAGGCCAAAGGCCCATCAAGTCTAGCAGTCTGTTCTCACAGTGGCCTGCCAATGCCCTTGGAAGCTCACAAGCAGGATCTGAGTACAACATTCACCTCCTCTGCAATTCTCAGCAACTGATATTCAGAGGTGTACTGCCTCTGACAATGGAGGTATAACCTCAGGTTTTATCAGACATTCATATGTCATCTTATGAGAGACAGTGTAGTGTAATGGTTAGAGTGTAACACTAGCACCATACAGCCTCTCCTACATCACAGTTTTGTTGTGATGTTTAGACGGAAAGAGGAAGAAACATGTCAGTCCCCTTGAATTTTTTGAAGTGAAGCTGGGATATAAATGTAAAAAAAAAGTAAATAAACAACCTATACAGTAGGGCCCCGCTTACCGGCGCTTTGTTACCGGTGTTCCGCTAATGCGGCGGCGGGAAATTCCCCGTTTTAAAGCCAGTTTGGGGCTTTTGCAGCATTTTCGCGTGATGTGCCCCATTATCCTCAATGGGTTCCACTTTATGGCGATTTCCGCTTTACGGCGGCAGTCCAGAACAGAACCTGCTGTATAAGCAGGGCCCGCCTGTAGTTCCTTGTGATGTAAATGAGCCTGGGTGACCCTCAGACTCATTCACTCCCCCATTCTTGTGCGGCCTTGGAGATCAGCTTGGAAGCTTCTGCTTCTGTTTTTCCTGAACTGAGAAACTGGTTGACGTTAACTTCTTTCAAATAAACTGTAATCAGCATAATCCAGAATTGGCCAGTTCACATTACACAAGAAGCTGGGTAAGCAGAAGCTTCCAAACTCATTGGTGCACTAGAGGAAAGAAGAAGGGGGGATCACAGCCTGAGGGTTGCCTGGACCTCTTTGTATCAAACTAAACTGTAGTCCAATGTAATGTCTGAAAACAGCTGGACAGTTGAATAGCTATCTGAAATATGTCATAATAAAATGTTTTGAGTATTTTTATTGAAGTAAGAATTAACTGCATGGAGTGATGTGTTGGGGTAAAGAGAGTGTGATTATTGAGTGATTGGGTATGTGGGGGTTGTGTGTTTTGATTCATTTTGTGTAGTGTGAATGTGCATAAAATGATTTTAAGACTAATTATTTTTTAATATGTATGAGATTTTCTAGAAGTTGTATACTTAATTATGCAGCATTTTGATTAGTGTATGATAACACTTTTATGGTACTTTTACTTTTTACATTGTTTGAGATTTGTCATTAATTATGTTAGAATGGGGAATTATTATTGTTATTATTATTAATGGTGGTGTTTAATTCTGAATGTGGAAAATTCCACATTATACCCTAACCCCTTAAAGATTTCCATTGAAATATGAGGTGGTATGAAAGTGAGAGAAAAAATGTATTTGACATGCTTTCTGTATGCAGTTGGTTGGGTCAGGATTAGATCTATTGGTCATGGGAGCTACATGTGCATTAAAAAACTTTCCTTGAATGAAAAATTAATACATCTTGGCTCAGGCCATTGTCAGAGAATGCAGTACAATGATAGAGATGAGCTTGCAGTTTTTACTGTCCGTCATTCTGTTGTAGGATTGGATACTAGTGTACTATTTATGCATTATTTTTAAATGTTACCTGGTGATGAATTTACAGGTTATCTTAGATTAAAATAACATTTGAACCTAGTGCAGCTAACATTCCTTGCTTAAAACATTCCTTTCTCATTATAATGGGTAAAAATTGGTTTTATGTGGCACTAAAAAGGAGGTAGCCTTACAGAGCCTTGTATGGAGTGTTAGCTACATAAAACAATAATGAATTAAATTGTGCTCTTACTGCTAAAATTAATGCTGTAGGACAAGAGTAGCCGGCATGGCGTCCTCCAGATGTTGGGACTATATCTCATGTAATCCTTGTCCGTTGGCCATGCTACTAGGGATGATGGGAATTGTACCTTCCAGATGTTGTGAGACTACCACATTGGTTACATCACCTGTAGTTCAGAGTCTGATTACAGTCTGTATTCTGTTTAGCAAGTGTCCAGGCTTTCTCCAATTGTGATGTTGAATGAAATATTTTAGAAAATGTACAAGCTCTCGAAAATTTCTCTTTTGACATTATTTTTACAGCACTGGTGATTAAAGATTTAGTGTGCAACAAGAGCTACCTGCTGTACAATACTGTAGTGCCTAAGTTACATGTGCACTTCTACATACAGCTAGGGAAATAGATGGAGGCTTGCTTCCGTGTGCTTGGTGCCTTTAAATAGATTGGGACAAATGTATGGTTTCTGTATTGTGTTGGGAATAGCATATTATAAGTGTAAATAGTGGGTTGATTTCCTTTCCCCACAGTTCCTGTTCACCATTCTTTTTACTTAAACAACAGCCTACAATTACATAATATTATTTGCGATTGTTTTCTGCTCTGGTAGTCTGGTTGCGTGCATGCCTGTGTGAATGCCAGGCATGACATCTAGGATCATTTGGACATGTGCCAGTCCACAGTTTTAGTCTCTGCTTTGTTTTTAAAGGACAAGTTTTTGACAACTCCCATCTTGGATGTAGTCATCCTAGACCAATAAGGCTGGATCAGATGTTGAAAAATCCAGCAGAACTATATGTGGCAGGATTGTGGTTCCGTACATGCCTCTTTCTGAACATGAAATGCCTTTCTAATATACTAACCTGCCTTTTGATGTGGTGTTCTATAACAATGAGGGATTTATTTACTAAAAAAGAAAGGGGGGACTAGATGCTATTAATCCCAGAAAGCAGTTAGATCACAGCTCTCTGTGTTTCTGTCAGTCAAGTGAGTGATTCTCATTTAAAAAGATAAATGGGTTACGTTATCCTAATGTTGCTTCTGAGTAGTGGGGACTTGACTGATCTATGTTGCAATCAGATTACTGGTAGATAATGGGCAGTTGCTATAATGCATGATGTAACATCTTTTAGTAGGAGTCTGTAACTGTGTCAGTGGAAACGTCTTGAGCCTAGATACGTTGATTCCATTGGCGATCACTCGTGGCTAAGTAAGATTGTCTTCCAAGATAAGGTCTTTAACAGTGGGTCAGTAAGTGACCGTGGAGGCCAATTCTGGATCCACACAGCCTCCCACAGTCAGGACATAGGTTTCCAGATGGAAGATGGTCATGATGAGGATTTGTTTGACGTGCCTTCCGCTTAGCTCATTTGTCCTGTTCGCCCTGTATTGGTGCTTCTTCGAAGTCCATAGCACCTTTGATGATAGCCGACTTCCATTTGGGACGTTCATGGGCCAAGACTTCCCAGTTCTCGATGCTCATGTTAAATTTTTTTTAGATTCGCTTTAAGAACATATTTAAACCTCTTGCTGTCCAATATTCCATTTTCCATCCTTAAGTTGGGAGTAAAGTAGCTGCTTTGGAGGACGGTGATCAGGCATTCGAACAACATGGCCAGTCCAGCGAAGTTGATGTTGAAGGATCATTGTTTCAACACTGGTAGTCTTTGCTTCTTCCAAACTGCTAACATTAGTCCATCTGTCTTCCCAAGTAATTTGCAGAATTTTCCAGAGGCAGCGTTGATGGAATCTTTCAAGAACTTGGGAGTGGCGTTTATAAATGGTCCATGTTTCACAAGCGTACAGTAAGGTCAGTAGTATAATGGCTTTGTTAAATAAGCATTTCGCATATCCCAGTCCTCGAACACTCTACGCTTCATTCGGGAGAATGCGGCACTCACAGAGCACAGACTATGTTGAATTTCAGCATCGATGTCAGCTTTTACAGAGAGATGTCTGCCAAGAATAGGGGAAGTGATCAACGTTCTCCAGCGTCACACCATTAAGCTGGATTGATGGTGCTACAGACTAGTTCGCACCTGTTGATGAAAAAACTTTGTTTTTTTAATATTAAGTGAGAGCCCAAGCTTTCCATATGCTTCTGCGAAGACTTTAGAATAATTTAAAGATCTTCCTCTGAATGTGCAGAGACTACATTATCATTGGCATATTGAAGTTCTATGACTTAGGTTGACATTACCTTACTTTTTGCTTTCAGCCTGCTGAGATTAAAAAACTTTCCATCTTTTTGATATATGATTTCCACACCAGTAGGAAGTTTCCCCTCAATAAGGTGTAGAATCGTAGCAATGAAGATAGCAACTAAGGTAGGAGCAATGACACATCCCTGGTTTATGCCTGATCTGACTCTGAATGGATCACTCTGAAAGCCATTGTTATCCAAAATTGTCGCTGTCATGTTGTCATGAAGAAGTTGCAAAATATTCACAAATTTATCAGGGCATCCAGTTTTCAGAAGGATGGTCCAGAGAGCAGTTGGATTCACAGTTTGTTTACATGCTGCAATAATGGATGCCTTCAGTTTAATCCAGTGTTCATCGACATTTTCAGGGAGTTCCATCAGTAGATGTTTCTTGAGAGTTGTTTGAAAGCAGACTCACTTAATAGGATCTTGAAGCCCATGGATGTTCATTTTACACCTTGGTTTTCTTCCTTGGAGCCTACATTGGGGAACATTATTAATGGCCATAGTGGATCAAATTAATCGGTGATCTGTCCAGCAGTCATCAGCACTCGTCATGGCCTTCATGAGGAGTACATCATGACGATCTCTGGCATGGACAATTACGTAATCCAGGAGATGCCAGTGTTTTGACCGAGGGTGCTTCCATGATGTTTTAAATTTATTTTTCTAGTGAAAGAGTGTGTTTGTAATAACAAGATTATGCTCTGCACATTTAGACAGAAGTAGAGTTCCATTCAGGTTGCTATTGCCAACTCCTTCTTTCCCAATGGTTTCTGGCCATAAATCGAAATCACACCCAACTCTTGCATTGAAATCGCCCAAGAGGATACTTTTACCCTCCTTAGGTATCTCTGATAAGATGGTGTCCAGCTGGTTATAATTTTTTTCTTGATGTCTTCATCAGCATCTCATGTTGGTGCATAAGCATTTATAATAGTTGTCTGCTGGTTTTTGGCAAGTTTTAACCGGAGAGCTGAGAGTCATTCATTAATGCCAATGGGAACCTCTGACAAGAGCTTCACAAGATTATTTTTAATAGCAAAGCCTACTCCATGTATTTGTCGTTCTTATTTAGGCAGTCCTTTCAAGAAGAAGGTATAACCTCCTTTTTCTTCCTTTAATTGTCCTCCTGCTCTTCGAGTTTCTTGGAATGCTGCTATGTCAATATTAAAATGTCTCAACTCCCTCACGATGGTGGCAGTCCTGCGTTCAGGACGTTCACTATCTGTATTGTCCAGCAATGTCTGTATATTCCATGTTCCAAAATTCAATTGTCTTTTGCAACTGCTAAGTGGTGACACCACTGGATGCGGTAATCCAGTCGGAGAGAGATGAGGCAGACTACATTTAGGGCACCTTTTCTAGCCCCCTCTCCATATGGGATGATCAGAGTGGATCCTGAATAGGACTGCTCAGTCGTAGATATAGCTGCTGAACTACTCAATTGTCTTGATCCTTGAGCCAGGACGACTGAGTCTGTATCCGATGCCCATGTGCCGGTCCATGACTAGGGGCTTCCGGATTTCAGTCCTGCCCCCATTGCCATTCGCCGATCTCCATGGGATTTTGGTTTGCTTTGGTTGGAGGGCGCCTGTGCATGAATTTGTTTTATGTGCGGAGATTGGCGCACAACGATCAAAGCACAATCTTGACAGAAAAAGGTTTTGATCCAATGGCATGGATACCACGATGATTGGAAGTCTTTTATCTGCTGCAGCCTTCATCCGTCTTCATAGCCATTGTAACATACATATTGTTATCCTCTGCCTGTTCTGCCGTTGAGGACATTCTTGGATCGTTCTTTGTTTGATTCCTTTCCTTTGACCTTACCACCATGGGTGACCCTGCTGGGAGTACATGACTCCCAACGGCATCGCTCATAAGGTTCATTGGAACACACAAGCCCACTCACCACTACAAGGTGACGATCCAGTGAGGGAGCTTTGATATAGCCAGACTGTCAAATGTGGAGCATGCATACCTTTATTTGTGCTGGTGTTTATAGCGGTTTAGCCATGGAGGTCACAACCATTTTAGTGATATACAAAGCCCCTCCCCCTGTGACTTTAGTAGGCTAACAGGAGAAAATAAGAGGCAAAACATTCTAGTGGGTGAAATGCCATAGCTCTGTGGTAGAGTACATGCTCTGAATGCAGAAGGTCCTGATTCAGTCCCTGGCGCTTACAGTTAAAAGGATTCCAGGTAGCAGGTTTGGGAAGACTGCTATCTGAGACCTTAGAAAGCTGCTGCCAGTCAGTGTTGACACTGGATGAACTTGCATTTGGATGACATGTTAAACCATAGTTTATCTTTATGTTAATGAACCTAGAAGATCCTTAGACTCATGGGCTCATCACTCCCCTCTTATCCTCCACTGTGACTGCGAGGAGGTGATCAGAAGCTTTCAGTATTGCATCTGGCTCCTAAACTATGGTTAGTCTTCACTATGATTTGTTTGAAACAAGCCAGCTTCATAAACAATGGTTTTAGATTCTTATTTTAACCAAACCATAGTTTAGAGGTTAACCACAGCTAGTTGGGTTTGGATGGCATAAGATTTGGTTGAGTGAAAACTTCCAAACCTGCTGCTCCCTAGTTGCACAGTATGTAAAGGTGGGGGGAGGAAGTGTGTGAGCTAAAAGCTTGCCTAGACTCATTCTAGTCTTTCTAAAGCATTGGCATGCTGGATAAGAGCTGGGCCAGATGGTCCAGTGATCTGACTTGATATACGACAGTTTCATATGTCATGTCTTGTCAAATGATACGGTTAATAATAGACTTAACAGAATCAAAGCTTTAGCAATTGTGAGTATAGTGAGTGCTTCAAAAGAATAAAGGCTAACTTAGGGTATTTTTTCAGATCCTTATTTATCTCTTTATTTCACCCTTTAGCAATAAGCAGCCAATCCTGCTCTACTCATCATAGTAACTGCACAATAAACAAACTGTTCCTACTTGTTGCAGGCAAACAAAGTTTATGTACCAAACAAAACTGTCATGGTCTTTATAATTGTCTTCATTTTATCATTCAAAATTATTTGATTCCTAAAATACATCGTTTGTTTCTGGGATTTTTTTTCAGGGGAGGATGAATTCCCATTTCATTATTTTTTTTAAAGGAGTAAGATAATTAGAAATAACTTATTGCAGGGGGAAAGAGTACTTACTGACAAGAGCTATCTTCCATAAGTTCTCCTGCAGTCCTATACTTGTCTGGAACAAAGTCCCATTGAATGCAATGAAGCTTACTTCTGATTTAACATGTATAGGAGTGCACTACACATCTTCCATTATCTTGTTTGAAAGGTGTCTTCTCCAGCAACTGAATTATACTGTGTACTGCCAAAAGATAAGAGTAGTTTGGTTGACTTGCCACTTTGTAATTAAATGTTAGGAATGCAAGGAAAAACGTGTGACACTTTAGTACTAACAGTTGTGTGGAAATATGTGAAATGGAAGTCCAGAGAATACTTTTGAAAACAGTTGCATATACAGGATTTCTTAAAGAGGTTTCTTGCCAGTTCCTAATGAATAGTATTTTATATATTTAAATGTTTTCTTGTGTTTTGCTAATGTCTTAGTGTCACCTCTTAGTGAGAGACTGCCCTATGAAAAGGTCTTACCGGAGGAAAGTGACACAAGTGAATTTTTAAAGTTGGTTAAACTGTCCAAATAACCAAAAGGACAACCAGAAGAATTTCGGGGTAGAGGGAGATTATCCCTAGTAGCCAGACTGTGTTGTGGCAGTATTTGACTAGGGTGGAAGTTTAGGAAAATAGGCCTGAGGTTAAAAGCCACTTAGAGGCTAGTATCGCCCAATGGTGTCTCTTGAGTCTTTAGAAATTGTCAACAAGCCCTTAAAGACCTAATATAAGTTTCAGCATTCCCTTATGTAATAAACCTACAATCTTAGTTTAACCATCATCCTGATTCTTTGGGTCAATTCCTCACCAGGGGCACTTTTCATTCTGCAATTTACACATAAGTAGATCTACTGCGTAGTCCTCTGAGGATATTGTCACAAACTGTCAGCCTTACAACTCCCCCAAATTTCAGCCAATTATCACTTACTGTTTTCCTTCTGGAAACCTTGGGTCAAAATATACCCCAGAAACACTGGATGTGTCTATTTTGACCCCAGCCAATATGAACTGATTGGGGTCAAAAAAGAGCTCATTGTGTTTTCATAGAAAGAACAGAATAGGTAACCAAAGTGCACAGGAATCAAATTACCCCTTCCACCTTTGCAAGGGCAAACAAGCTTGCACTCACATGACAAAGCAGTAAACAAACTTTCAATCACATCTCCAAGGTCCCATTGGAGAATACACCTTTGGCTCTTGCAAGAAAACATGGCTTCTACAAGCAAAGGAAGTTTTATTTTACAGTTGGTGCAAATTCTTAACATCCTGCTTTGCCCAAGCTCCTCCCCACCCAATGTTCTGAGAAACCTAAGATCCCCCCACGTCAATCTGGGCATACCAAGCAGATTGCAGGCTGGCTGGCTGGCTGCATTCAAAGTACAGTAGGGCCCCACTCATATGGCAGGTTACGTTCTGGACGCCCGCCGAAAAGCGAAAACAGCTGAAAAGCGGGAGTCATTGAATAGAATGGTGCGCAACGCCCAAAGACTGCTGTAAAAGTGGAACAAGCACCGTATAAGTGGGATTTTAGTCTAATGGCATCTAATTTAGACCTCCGCATTAGCGAAGCGCCGTAAAGCGAAACACCATAAAGTGGGGCCCTACTGTAGGAAGTTTTCCCCCTTTTGCCCCTCTAGTTGGGCATACCAGAGGAAGAAATGGAAGGGCCTGGAGGACATCTCCAGGAACAGAACAACTAAGGATATCATCACAGTGCACCCAGGACCAACAGTTTTCTTACAGGTTTATTAATGTGGAAAATACCCCAGAAGACCATCAATGTTAGTTTTTTGTTGTAGTAAATTAAAGTTGTTTCTAAACAGTTTATGGTGTTTTCATGACTTTTTTACTTTTTGCTTCCTTTAAGATACAGTTTTTGTTGTTTGTAATGGAAAATAAAGATCATAGCTTTTTAAAGGGCAAGTAATTTTGTTGTTTACTCAGTATAGTAGGGCCCCGCTTTTCAGCGTTCTGCTAATATGGCACCAGTGAGTCAATCAGCTGGAGGGGGGGCTGGAGCTCCCCACACTCAAGCTGATCGCGCCAGAGGAGGGGAAGATCAGCTGTAGCATGCTACAGCTCATCTTCTCCTCCTCGGGGGCGGTCAGACTCCCGCACTCCAGCTGATCGCATCAGATCAGCTGTAGAGCGCTACAGATGATCTCCTCTTCTGGCGCAATCCGACTCCCGCTCGAGCTGATCACATTCGAGGAGGGGAAGATCTGATCTTCTCCTCCTCTGGTGTGATCAGTGGGTTAGGTTCCAGACCCCCGTGCTACAGGTGATCTGCTTTCAGGCGGTTTTCACTTTCTGCCGTGGGTCTGGAACTTTACCTGCCGTATGAGTGGGGCCCTATTGTATGCATAGGGAAGGTACAACGTTTGTTGCTCAGAAAAATTCTGCCACCTCTAAATTAGTGTTTTCTGGCTCTGGCTGTTTGGGTATTGTCAAGCACACTTGTGCTGACAGCCTCCAAAAATGGTTTCTGGGCATAAAAAATAACCCCTTAACATTGGAAATCTCATTCATCAAAATATACTCCAAAAACCATTAGTGTGATTTCCCCCCCCCTGAATCGGGATGAAGTTTAAGGGTTATCCTGTCTCTATTGTTCATGTCCATCTTATGTGCTAAGCCTTCTTTACACGCTACTAGGAGATTTTGAAAGTATTCTGGGTGAAGTGGTGGCAGTGGAAAATTAAGGAAACTTTTCTTTATACTAAGTAAGGCTGAGGAAGACCCCAAGATCCCTGGCAGTGGGGAAGATTAACCAGATGATCTGTGTGCCTGTTCAGTCTATACTCCAGGTGCTGTCATGAGCAACTTCAAGGTGTCTGTTTTCCCTTCTTCAGGTTCTTTATCTTCAAGCCAGACTTGGACTGGACAGCTGTTCAAATAAACGATGCCTTCACATAGAGAACTGTCCTCTATAAAGTAGAACACATGGCCACCCTAGCCTTGTATCGCATCTAGTTAAGTATTGTCTACAATGACTGGCAGCGTGATTCCAGCATTTCAAACAGTCTTTCCCAGCCCTACCTGGAGATGCTTGGAATTGAACTTCGAACCTTCTATATGCAAAACATATGGCAATTACTGTATTTCTTACATTGGATTCCACTCTTCTTCTAAGTGGAATTTTGAGTGGAATTTTAGCTTTATAGCACATTTATAAAGTAAGTTTGGCTGAGAAAAATTACTTGATCCTGGAGGATTTGCTTTTGGATTTTTCAGATTGGCTGCTAACAGCAAGAAAATTCAACAATGGTTTCTTTCCGCATTTTGTCTAACATTTTTGTAAGAAGTTCAAAGAACGTACTAAGATGATCAGTGGGAAGCAAAGAATTTATTTCACATAGTTGATACTACAGTGGAAAATGTCTTAGGCTGCAATCTAATACCCACTTACCTTAGAGTAAGTCCTATTGAACTCAGTGGAGTTTACTTCTGAGTGGACATGTTTTGGATTGCAGCCTTAGTGACTAACATCATACTAACAGAATATATCAATGAAATACTGAATAGCTTAAAAAAAGCATCTAAAAATGTTATACTTGCAGTAGAAATCACCCCTATCAATCTGTGCAATACAACAAAAGTTCTCAATAGGAATTTGTACACATCTGAATTCTGATCATAAACAGTTCCAGCTCTGCTCTGAGTTGCCTCAGAACCTTTTTAAGTCCATGTACAGCACTATGTAAATAGTTGGGCATGAACTGGTTGTGATGGCAGTTAAGTGTCACTTGGGACATAGTATTGTACATTGGATCAAAGGACATCTAATAGGGTCAGGTCAGAAGGAAAAAGAGGTGTGTTTTATGTAATGGCAGAAAAATTTGGTATGATTTGCTAGGTGTTGTCAAATCATTATTTTTGCCCACCCCCTTTTTTTAATTAGACCATTACTTTCTACTTTAAAAAGATAAAAGCAAATATTGGGTCTACATTTCTGGGTCTAAGGCAAGTGCACATAGGAACAAGTGCAGCCAATGTCACACTTGCATACAACCTGAAATGGATCTGAGACATAAACTATTCTGGTCTTTTCTTTAGGGACATGTTTGCCATGGAGAGCATCTTGGGTAGAAAGATGGAATATAAATATTTGAAATAAATATCAGAAAAATCTGGTGCTGGCAGTTTTTGTAGTGTTCAATTTCCTGCAATGAATTTATTTATTGCATTTACTTAATGCTTATCTTCCAGTGCACTCAGGGCAGTTTAAATAATGGCATGCAGTCTAATAAAGACAATACAAAAAGAAAAGGGTGGAAAGGGAAGAGGAAAATAAACATTTTTAGGTACCAGTTCTTACATAATATTACATAGTGGTTGTTATGAGTCATGACCACATGGAATGGGTTATTAGTCATTTTTGGGAAAGGAGGAGCCAGAAAGCAGTTGATCTAAGTCTTGTCTTTCCCTTTGGCACAGCCTTCTTGCAGTAGTATTCACAGTGACCTCTTAGTGCTCAAGCCCCTTGTTGGAGAAGGGAGACTTACCTTTTCTAACAAGTGTTTGTGCCTTTCTGAACTGCTTAACACTTCATCACTCTCATAGAGTCAGGCATGTGTGAATACAGAAAGTCTAGCAGCTTTTCATTGTAAACCTAATGCTGCAACACAAGTTAAAATCAAACAAAAGTCCACTTTATAGGTAAAGGCCATCCTTGCCTCCTCAAAAGAGATAGGCACAACCAAGCAGAAGACACAAAGTTGCATATAATTTTGCATGTGTGTTAAATTTTTAGAAATAATCATTAAAATTTAAATGTCATCTAAGGAACCCAGTCAGATCTCCTCCAAAAAGGAACCCAACCAATTCCTCATGCAAATTGTCCCAAATAAGTTATTCAATTAATATGCACACCAGATCAAGCCTTCAACTAATTTACCACCATAACATTCCCTTCAATTACCCCATTCATCAATCATCTTACCACCACCACCAAGACCCAAAATGAATTAAACTCAAAATAGTTTAGTGGCAGTAGAACATTATTCCCTGTGGATAGTGGGGGATTCTTACTATGAGAGAAGGTGAGTGGCAGTGTTTTTTCTTTCTTTTAACTTAATCCCAAAACATGTGCACTCAGGCCTCAGCTGCCACTGGGAAGGTAAACCAACATCTTACCTGCATCCTTTCTAGAGATGTTATTTGGAAAAAGAAATAGGTACCCCTACAGCATCCATTCCTTATTGCATACAGTGCCCCTGGAAACAACACTGTTTCCGTTTCTCCAGGGGCATTGGTTTCAATTGTGGTGCAGCAGCAGCCAGCCAATAACGTAGCTGCTGATTTGTGTTGCCTTTAATATTAAATAATAATAACAACAACAAAGACCGGCCACTTCACATCACATCCTGTATGTCTGGGACCAGATGGCAAAAATTAATCCTTCCAAACAGCCCTTGAAATATTGGGCAATCGGATAGGAAAGAGGGCTCTTGGCCATCTTATATGGGATGTTGTCCTCCATACGTGGTGGTTTTGGGGAAAGAGAAGGATTTAGATTTTTGCGGGAAATACCTGTTCCTTGCATTAAGAGTGCTAAATTCAAACATGAATAAAAATTATTTAGTGTATCATGTGTAGCTGCTTCCTGTCATGCAAGATAACAAGTCTTGTGTCAGTAGCATCAAGAGAAATATAGGTATTTTTGTTTGCATTTAATTTTTAACTAGTTGCGTGGTATGTATGAAGCACTGCTAAAACTTGAGAGGTTTCATTGTTTCACTTTGGACAGGAATGTATATTTTCAAGAAATGTATATAAAAATAGAGAGCTAAAAACTTATAGTAAAACCTCTTTAAGTTTAACTGTGTTTCTTTGTCTCCATGTTCTAGGCATTGTGTATTCTATGGTAACATTTTTGCCTCCTTCAGGAACAAATTACAATTAGGTATCGTCTCTTATATAATAATTGTTAATGCACAAATATTACAGATTCCTATGTCACTTGACAACCTCTCATGGTGATGATAATAAATATAAATAACACATCCAAAAAATAGTTCAGTCGTTTCTTGTGGAGTAAGCATGTGACTAATGACACTTTTGCTTTTGCTGGGTGTTGACTCACACTTTTAGCTGAAGTAAATGAAAGTACCTATTAGTCAGCACACGCGCTCACACTCCTCCCTTTTTAATGCCTATGATTAAACTTATTCTCCACATTTTTCAATAGGGTGCTATTGCAAGCCTAATCACTGTAGCCAAGCTATGATAGAACTGTATTTGGCTGTAGTCACACTTGCAAATTAAGCTGGTTTCATTGCTTTTCCATCTCTCTTCTTTGAAACGAGGGACACATGATGTTACTTCAAAAATCTCCAAAAGTCTGTGGCCTTTAAGATAGAATGTGTTTTCCCTTAAATTCTTCACATCGACTTCAAAATGACTTGCATGCTGTGGGAATAAGAAGGGGCAGCTATACTGGTCGTGACTGATGCTTCCATTTGATCCGAAGATAGCCTCCAGCGTAGCTGTTGAATTAATTTTAATAGGAGTGAAAGCCTCTGCTTTCTTCTTCCACCAGTTGTATTCTCTTGTTTCATAAGCTGTTTCAAAGCAGCATTAAGAACGCTGATTTGTGCAACCAGCAAAATAAAAGTTCTCTGATCCATCACAGACATTCAGGAAAGTCGAGCACCAAGAAAAAAATAAAAAGGAAAATCGTAATGCTTGCCGGTATGGGGGGGGGGAGAGAAAGCTCCCCTTTTTTGTTAAACAATGAAACAAAGGGGGAAATGACCTGTAATGGATCTTGGGTAGGGGAGCTTCCTGTTTACTGCATGTGAACTACACACAAAGGAATTTGGGGGGGGGGAAAGGAGGAGGCATGCTCACAGGTAAAACAAAGGAGTGAATGTCTGTTGGGGAATGACATCAGTCCCCTATAGTGCCTGCTGGTGTGTACAGAGAGTCACTACTGTCCAAAATGAATCAAAGAGTATAGGTCTGTACAGCAGGGGGGCAGATTCATTTAAGAACATAAGAACATAAGAAGAGCCTGCTGGATCAGGCCAGTGGCCCATCTAGTCCAGCATCCTGTTCTCACAGTGGCCGAACAGGTGCCTGGGGGAAGCCCACAAGCAGGACCCGAGTGCAAGAACACTCTCCCCTCCTGAGGCTTCCGGCAACTGGTTTTCAGAAGCATGCTGCCTCTGACTAGGCTGGCAGAGCACAGCCATCACGGCTAGTAGCCATTGATAGCCCTGACCTCCATGAATTTGTCTAATCTTCTTTTAAAGCCATCCAAGCTGGTGGCCATTACTGCATCTTGTGGGAGCAAATTCCATAGTTTAACTATGCGCTGAGTAAAGAAGTACTTCCTTTTGTCTGTCCTGAATCTTCCAATATTCAGCTTCTTTGAATGTCCACGAGTTCTAGTATTATGAGAGAGGGAGAAGAACTTTTCTCTATCCACTTTCTCAATGCCATGCATAATTTTATACACTTCTATCATGTCTCCTCTGACCCGCCTTTTCTCTAAACTAAAAAGCCCCAAATGCTGCAACCTTTCCTCGTAAGGGAGTCGCTCCATCCCCTTGATCATTCTGGTTGCCCTCTTCTGCATTTCAAAATGCAGCAAAACAAATCAGTCTCGCATCTTTTTAAGGAACTAGTGTGCGTGTATCTTTTGTGTCTGTTCATAAGGAGGAATCCTTGAAGCTTTAAGAAAAAGTGAGTAAGCAAAATAGACATATTTAAAGTGAATTGTCAGTGAATCAGGTATAGGTCAAAATCATGTATTGCAACCTTTAATCTTCTCTGAACTCCCATTTAAGGTCACACATGCTTGTATTTTTTCAGTCTTCATAGTGATAAAAACATAATTTTATTATTTAAATCTAATATCTCATTGATACTACCACATACTTTCCTAAACAATGGTAAAAATATGACTAATAAGCCATGTTAAATTACAACAAAATGGAGTATTTACACTACTTGGCTTTGCATCACTTTGTTGCACTATATATATTTCACATGCTTTCTTTGCTTACCTAGAGACAGAATGTATTTTAAAATATTCCCATAAATGGTCTATCTTGCAACCAGCAGCCATAACAGTTTGTGAATTGTTTGTGAAGTCAATGGTGCAATCCATGTCAGGCCTCTGGGAAGTAAGTCCCATGGAATTCATTGGAGTTTAGTTCCAGGCAAGTGGGTATAGGATGCAGCCTAAGTACAGGAATATAGGAACATGCACTCTGGGCAACTTTGTCTTCTTTCCAGTGTTCCTCTTTTCTGCTTCACTTTGTTGATGCAGTTCCTTCTTTACAAAAACAAAATAGTAAGTGAAAATGAAATGCCCATGGCTGATAAGTAAGTTGTCCAGGTGAAAAAGGAAGTCAAGACTCTTGCACCTTCAATAGTTGTGTGGAAGAGGGGATTTTGACAGGTGTAACTTTCATGACCCTATGATAGGTTGAAACAAATTTTGATAGACTAGAGCAGTTTATTTTCATTGGGTTGTAGCCAACTAACTTTTACTCTGAGTAGACCTATTGAAATTAGTATACTTAAGCTAATCATGTTCATTAATTTTTGTACTATGACTAGTATAAATAAAACTGGAGTACCAATTGTTTGGTAGAGTATAACTATTAATATTTCAAAAATATCCACATTATTTAGTATTAACCTATTCATTTTTAAAAAATTCGTATCTACAATTAAAAAGAATAAAGTCTGATTTTAAACATTTTTAATTCCCAAATTTAACAAAGTATGTGAGGCAACTGCCAGAGGTGGCACATGCTGGAGGCATCAGCAGCATTCCCCAGCTGTTTTTCCTGAACCCCCAGCTATTTCCCTCTGTTGCCAAATGGCCACTTATAGTCCCCCTCATATGGCTGGCCACCTCAGCTGTGATGGATAACATTGTCCTATCACAAGTGTTGAAATAAGATCCAGCTGTCAGTTCAGTCAGCTTCTGTACATGGAATGGGCAACACGTCGCCCTTCACTTCAGCCAGCAAAATGTCTTGAGTCATCCCTGAAAGTCTTCTGTCTGGAAGTGAAATTCACCTAGCTTCATAGGTCTTACAATGACACTGGAGCACATGGTTTAGAAAAGTTACCTCCCAGCTAATTTCTGTGCTTTGTACAGTTTCTTTTTCTTTCAAGAACTTCAGACTTGCCAGACCACCCTGTAGTATTTTGAGTTGTAAGTATGGATTCTACACCACAAAATAAACACTACTTGAAATTTTTAACTAAACAAGGAAATTACAAACATGTCAGCAATAAATAAAAATGTGAGTTGTATATGACTTTGAGGTAAGACCAAAGTGATTAAATCCTGCCCATTCAAAGTGATTTAAATCCTGCCTATTAAATCCTGCCTATTTTACTGATTTGCAGGAAGCTACACCCTGGATAACTTCCCAGTGGTTTTTCCATTTCACAACTTCCAAAAAAACTCCTCTGACTCCCTCACAGCATTAGATATCCCTCCCTCAAACCTTGCCCTATTTACTTGAGGGGTGACAAACACAGTAAACAGCATGATGGAATTCAGCCCTGTAACCAGGATGGAGCAAATGGATGCATTGTCCCCTGAACTGTGTTCCCCCCCAGATTTGTTTTTGAAAATTGTATTTTGTGACATGACAGACAATGACAATCTCCATTTAAAGAATGACAGCTTGTTTTGCAGGACCTGCTTAAGAATAGGACCTAATGAAACAGTGAATAAGGCAGTGTGAGTGCATAACCAAAGCCTCATCTGGAAGAGCCCTCCAAACTCTACTCGCTCAAGACTTTCCCGAGGGTGGATTCTTCAGGATCACAATCATCTATAATTACTTGTGATCCTGAAAAAAGTAGCCTATATAGTAACATGACCCTTGAAGAGTTAAACATTAGAACTTTGTATCATGGGCTAGAGTTAGACTGCACCTCTTGGACTTTCCTTTGGTCTGTTTTTCATTTTCAGCTGTGTTCTCTACCCAGCCAGCGAAAAAAAGCATGTTTGTTTGCCTGCAGTAAGAAACAAGTGTTTGATTATTCTGCAGTTATTATGATGAGTAGAGCAAGATTAGGTGCTTATTGCTAAAGGGTAAAATAAAGAGAACTTAAAGTAATTGAAAAAAATCTACGCTAAGTTACCTTTTAGTGTTTTAAAGCTCTAGGTATACTCACATAATGACTATTTTTTTCTTTCTTTTCTTGAGTACTTGATGGCAAAGGATGAAAACAGACCTAGAGGAATAGAAACACTGCTTATGCATACCACAGTTAGCTGGCTGGCTAGGCACCTAAGCAGATGCTTAACTTCTCATTTTCCCAATATGCGTAGCTCATCATGAGGCTTTTTCAGGGTTTCCGGGCAGAAAAACCACCCAGCAACCAATAAAAAATCCAATTGCTTTGCACAATTACTTTCCAATTGCATAGTTAGTCCTTTATACAGTAACCAGTTAAACATATTCCCTTGATTGTCCAACAGGAAGAAAAATCTGAAGGTTATTTCTCTCTCTCTGAGAAGTTATAATGTGAACCTACAATTCAGAAAGCTTTCTTTAATGTTTATCAAGCATTTTTATACGTTTACGTCTCTTATGCAGTAAATTATACAGCCACAAGAGTGGCTGTATACTATAGTCAGTATGGATTTTTCGCATTCCGCGATTGTTAAATTGAAAATAACCCTCATGCCATTCTGATGCTTTCCATAAGCTCATTTCAGAACAAAACCTTACAAAACTTACAGTCCTGAACTCAGAAACACTTGCTTAACAACCCTCTAAATTTCCACGGCGATACACAAAACAGTCAGAGAGAACTGAGAGTTCAAACTGTAAAAAAAGAGAGAGAAACCAGACCCCTTTTGGACTTTTTTCTGTCAGAGCTCATAATCTGTTAAAATTAATTAAAAATCAGCCATGTTCACAGAGTACCTGTAATCCTATTACTGAGCTTGCCCAGTACTCTGACCTTCATCTTCTGCAGTTTAAACGTTTAAAAAATGCCTGGCTGATTTTTAATTAAGTTAAGAAATTTTGGCTTGAACTCAATGATAATGTCGGGCATGCTCAGTAAGAACCAACTGTCAGTGTTCAAAAACCAGATTCACAGCTGCTGGGCTTGCTGCTGACAGCTAAAGACTTTTTTCTTCCAGCAGGCCTTTGGAACTGAAGGTTTTAAGGGTAGTGACTGAAGAGGATGCTGTATGTTATTGTTTTATTGTATGCTCCTAAACAGGGTTGCAGTATTTTAAGTGTATATCTAATTGGTTTTAACATCTTAATAGTTTAATCCTGTTTTAATGCTGAGTTTATATGTTTATATGTTTTATATTTTTATAGGTTCTTAATGATATGTACTTATTTTTATCCGGAAGCCACCTTGAGTTCCAGTTTGGAAAAAGGGCGTGGTATAAATAAAGATAATAATGATAATCGGGACCACACCCACACCAGACTTTGATTTCACGTGAGCCAGTCATGGCTTCCCCCAGAGAATCCTGGGAAGTGTAGTTTATGAAGGGTGCTGAGAGGAGACTTCTATTCCCCTGACAGAGCTCCAGTGGCCAGGGTGGGTGAACAGTCCGCCGCTCTGATTGAAGCTCTGTGAGGGGAACAGGGCATCTCCTAGCAACTCTCAGCACCCTTCACTAACTACACTTCCCAAAATTCTTTCGGAGAAGCCATGACTGCCTAAAATGAAATAACAGTCTGGTGTAGATGTTGCCAGGGACATCTTTGGTTTAAATTCTGGTGGGAGGCTACATGTGCCTGCTGTAGAAAAAAAGATGGGGGAAACCCTGAAAAAGAATGATACTTTTCACAATGTTTTTCTTTTGGAAAGGAAAGGGGCTTCCCCTCTGCCCAGTGCCCATCCACCCAATCTCCTCCCCACCCTGCCCTCCTTCTCCCCCCTGCCCCTCCCCCAGGTTAGTTTCACCTATCCTAAGCATGTTACCTAGGCATATGTTGCCAAATTCTTCCAAGCTACACAGGAAGTGGATTGGACTGTGAAAGACCAACCCAAATGGTGTTTGCATTTTGACAAATTTGTAGGGCAGTACAATATCTCAGAGAGGAGGTCAGGTCTCCTGCTCCCCTGGTGCATTCACTATAGCTGCCCAATTTCCCTGCTTTATAAAGTTTGATAGAAATATCTGTTGGCTATAGGTGCATTCTTAAACTGCAAGGTTTTTTGCTTATTAATGAATATTTTACAAAGTTATGGACACAGTCTCATTAACTTCTGCAAGAAAGTTATGCATATTGTTCTCTGCAGCACTTTCTCTAAATGCTTGTCTATAGTTGCATTGTAATGTGCTCATGCTCTTTCTAATGTTTTTTTTTCTTTTTTATTGGTGGTGTTGTGATGAAACAACAAATATGCCAGTCATTTAATTCCTGGTGCTCATTCTAAATTTTCTGTTTACGACTTTTACATGGCCCATTATGTAAAGCTGTTGGTATGTCACTCCCCGGAAAGTCCCACATAGAAATGTGAATTCTCCACCTAACAAGGAGGGCTGTCTACAGGGCTGGGTGGGAATGTGCTGTTTGCCTGACCTTCCTCTGGCTGAGTTGGTGCTGTAAACTTGGAGGGGAAATTTGGTGTAGTGGAGCTAATCTGGCACTCCTGTCAGTGCCCCTGCACCTTGCTTCCACTTTGCCCCACCCCCTTTCCATCCCAGTATGCAGTAGTTACTCAGCTGGAGGGAGGTCAGGTGAGCGGCACACTGCTGGTAAACAGTACCCTCTTCTTTCTTCCAAGAAATGAAATGGGCTCCAGATTTTTTCCCTTTATATTCCTTAGTTTTAATTAGTCAGATGTCTGAGAGTTCAGATGGACAGTTATTTTTACCAAGTATGTGAATTACAAAGTTCAGTCCCACCCTAAATTTTGATCCCCTTCCTATTCCAGTGCCATAAAGTTGGTTCCCTATCCCAACTTGCTTAATCCTTGTGTTTGTACTTTATTAATAACACTGTACTTGAAACTGGGGGGATTATCAGGTTGCTGTGTTTTGCTCTTGCTCATAAAAAAACAATCATTTACTCAATGAGTTTTATGTCTACTGTTTATAAATGATAGCGCAAAGCAAAGTGCTTGGTTTGAGGAAAGCTTGTTCTCTGCCTTAATTTGATTGCACTCTCCTGTGTCGTGAAAGCTATACTTGGAGATCTGCCATTTTGTCCTGAAATAGCCTATGGCCAATGCAAAAGTATAATGCAATTATGTTCCAGTTCGTTCTGCCTGAGTATCTTAAGGAAATTACCAGTTTTGTACACTAAACCAGCAGATATAAAGAGCCTTGTAAAATTCATTTTGAACAGCACAATACCAGGACATAACAAATCCAGTTAATGGTTACTTTTAAGTTATGATACCAGGTAAACTGTAGGTTGTACTGCAGAGTTATGAAGGATGTAGAATGCATTATTAAATATCCAACATCAGGATGAGATACCTAAAGAGAAGCACTACTGGACATAAAACTGCATCTTCTTTCAGAGTAAGTTTGTTTACTCAAGCAGTGTACAGAATTATATGAAGCATATCTCTTCATTTAAAAAATAGCTTAAACGGAACTGTGTTTGAGTTTTAATAGTAGGTATTCCTGGTTTTACAGCATCATGACATCAGTTTCCTAATTTGAATGTCATAGAAAATTCCGTCTTTTTTGCTGAAATCAACCATGGGGTGTGGGATGGAGAGGAAAAGGTGAGGCAAGGAGAGAGAGTACACAGGCACACAACTAATTCTGTGGTTTATTAGGCTGGATTCCTACATCTAAGCCAGACCAGATAACTTTTTATTTGATGTGTGAAAATGTCTGAAGCATAACAATAGGTGGGTCATGGGGTTTCCTTGTTTTTTAAAGGGTCATTGAAATGAAAATTTACCTGGCTCAAAAATTAAAGTACAATCATCTTGGAATAAATAATAATGCTCTTCAGGATAGTACTTGCAGGTGCACACACCCCGATTCTCATTCTCACCAGAATATTTTTCCTTTGCAACTCTTTCCTTACTAAGTAGAATCCTGGCTGAAATAGATGCCTTGGGAAAAGAGGCTAGGAGGCACTTAAACAATTTAAACTTAAATCGGTACTGTGTTCTACAAGAAAGGCTATGGATGAGGCTTATATTCAACCAAGTCCTACTCAGAATAGATCTATTAAAATTAAGTTAGTCATGTCCATTAACCAGTGGGCCTACTCTGAGTAGGTCTAGCATTGAATACTACCCTGAATTTCTCTTTCTGTCAAAATTCATTATGAACCATTTGATTGGCCTTTGCTATTCAGTGGCTGCTGCAGCTAACTAATTGACATGGTACAAATTCATTTTAGTAGTTTGAAAGTAAGGAGCATCATGATCATCTTGGACATAAGTCTGGTTAAGTGTGTCACAGAACAAGGTGGTGCTAAGTCTTGCTAACTTAAGTCTTCAGAATTTAGTTCATTGTAAGATTATTCATAATTGTGGCCACTTGCCCTGATCCTAACTTGTCTTCGTAGTGGTTTTGTGTTCTTGCACAGTGTGGCATTGATATCTAGCATGTTGTAGGAACAGCAGAAGATGACTTCGCACAGTAAATCTGATTGAGACTTTTAAGGTCAAGTGTAACTGAGTGTAAACTCTGTTTAATACTACACTCAGATGAATTGTCACATCTGTTAGGATGAAAGTAAATTACAAATCATTAAAAGAACTAGACATTTTAAAAAACCTTTTAGAGTAGCTGAAGGAAAACATTAGTTGAATTTTTGTATTTTACAACTAATAAATAGTGCTTTAAAATCTCAGTGTGAATTGTGGACCCCAACTTTAGACTGTATTCTTCCCAACCTTGCTCCTATACTAGATGGATTAGTAAGAAACACTTTGTTCCCCCTTAAGGGACATTGACCATTGACATGTGAGTGTAATATTTGAATAGAATGTACATATTGAGCTGGTTTGCTCATATGGTTTAGTGCAAACACATGACCATACATGCTTCTGACAGGAGATTTTGGCTGCTGTGCTCCTTCCATGGTTCTGCTGAAGCTGTGAGTTAAGTCATGGTTTGTCTTGGCATCTTATCCACACCTGGGCTCATGGTTTGTCTCATTCAGACAAATCATGAGATATAAGCCCAAAAAGACACCTTGGTTATAGCTTGTGGGTTGTCTTGCTCCAGACTAGTAATGAGGAGAAGTTTGATTTTGTTTGCAGTTAAAGCCAGATTTATCAAATTCACACTTTATGAAACAATGTGAGAACCAAACCACAGCAATCCTTCAAAATTTGCACTTAATTTTGCGATGCAGTTCTTCAACCAGTGTTTATAAAAATGAATATATTGGGGGGAAATATGCATTAAAATGAATATATTAGTGAAAACAACATTTGTTGTTGCTATGTGCCTTCAAGTCGATTATGACTTATGGCAACCCTATGAATCAAAGTGCTTGTAAAAATTAGTCAAAACTGCATATAAACATGTGTTAGGAGACATTAGCACTAAAATGCTGGAGAATTTTCATGAGGATTTTTTTTTTTTTAATGCAAATCGCTGCAGAACGGAACTTAAGATTTGAAAAGTGAGAAACAGAGAGAACCAAAATTGACATATCTTTCCATCCAGACAAACCACAAGTCTGGATTTGGACGACATGGTAAGCCAAACCATAGCTTTGCTCACAGCAGCAGCAGGACCAGGGGAAGAGCACTACAGCCACATTCATGCCAAGTCCTAGTTCAACTTAGCATTAAATGCAAGTCAACACATTGTGTTTGTGGTGGAGGATGGGGAATATTAGTGAGGTGTCCTCTCCTTCCTTGGCTACTGTTGCTGCTGTTCCACTGTTGTGCCCCACTGCACATCATCAGATTGCTGGATGATAAAGCCTCTCTTGAATAAAGGTATCTTCTCTAGGAACAAGGCCAAGTAGAAACTGCTGGGAAAGGAAAATGTCCATTATCACATTGCACTTCTTGAGTTACTATTTCCAGGAAACAATTTGTTTTTTTAAATGTGTGCAGCAGATGAAAATTAAATTACAAGAAATTCAAACATGCTTTGTTTTTATGAAAGTGCCATTGGTACAATGCTCTGTTAAATTATGATAAACTTGAATTCTGGAAAGAGAAACTAGAGCCAGTTTTCTTTAAATAAATAGTAATGAATGATCAATACAATAGACTTTCTCCAATTCTGATTTGTTCACATCTTTTATACAGCCTTAGTGTCCTTGATCAGTCTTGAGCATGCAGCTGATACACATGGCCATTCTTGTTTCTTTCTAGCAAAATACATACAGATGAGATACCTGTGGGGAGATAATTAAGGTGTTATTTGGAAGGCATGCATATTCTATAAAAATTATCTAATACAATTGAAACCAGTATTTCCCAAACATCTAATAATGAGTTCATAGTTCTTTTTTTCTGGATTAAAATTGCAGGTACATTTAATTCTTGCATTAAAAAAATACACATGTATTTTCTAAACCCATTTGCCCATACAATGTGTAGACATCCTCCTTACTACTTCAGGATAACTTAATTAATACTAGCTCCTGTTGTGCTACTTGTCCTTTGCCTATTAGTCAGTCTAGACCAAGTGATTAGCTGATGTTTCTGGGACTGTCCCATGGCTGTTGGCTGTAGTGTGACCTGCCTCATCAAACCCTTGTGTTCTCTTTCCCATGAGATTCTGTTGTTGCCCTTGATACTGACAGCAGGAAAATGTGTCACAATATATCTCCTTGCTCTGATGGGCATGAAGATGTATATAATATATTGGCTTAGCTTTCACTGCACCCTTCAGCCTCTCTTGTGGCAATGACTCACCCAACCATCACTAGTCTAACCATAATGTACACCCCACTCAAATAAAAAAAATAGATTTTGTTTGCTGTCCATAAAAATACAGTCAACATGAGTTCAAGTTTTGGTACAGTGGAAGCCAATGTCTCTTTGTTCATGCAGAGTGACACAATGTTTTAATATTGTCTTCTGAATATTAGTTTTAACTGCATTTGGATTTCAAGTTATTATACTAGCCAAATTATTCCTAAAGAAGTGATACTATGTTGATGGATCCTTTTGTTTACCCTGGTGTGAAAACAAAGGTGAGCCAGAACAAATACACTTCAATGACTAGAACATTCAAGACTTGTTCCCCTGACTGCTTACTTGGTTGTGTATTGTTCATGGTGATCTTGACCCAACTACTTTGTGTTTGGAGTATACAAATTACTTGGTTTCTAAGTCTACAGTTTATTTGGTGCTACTTCTAGAGATCAAAAGGACAGTGTCAAACTGGGCTTGGATAACGGATAGAAGAGAGAAAGCATAGATCAGAAAGAACCTTGTCACTGCCTCTAAGGGCAAACATTTTACCATGGGAACATGGAGTTCCCAGTCCTGAGTTTTCCTCCTTGCAATTAATGTGGGGGTAGGGACAGTTCTTTCAGGAGAGAAAAAGGAGGGTGCTTAGTCCACATTCTCCACTGCAAATACTCCCTTGCTATGTTTAATAATTTCTCCCCATTGCCGCCACTCTGCCAGAGACCAGTACTGGAAGGATCTATTTTCAGAGAAGAATCTGTGTGCCCTCAAACTTAAAAACACTTGTCCTACCCTGTGATGTTCCTATATTAATGTATATATGGTAAGTGTTGTTGTTTTAGAAGATACATGGTAAGTGGAGTGAAAGAGGAGGGAGAGTGAATGGGCAGTAGAATGCGAGATGATTGGCTGAGTGTTTAAAATGGCTGAATGTATAAAAGGAAGAGTGAGAGTGGAATCGGGGGGGGAGAAGAGAACTGAGTGGGTTGGTTGGTGGGGTTTAGAGAGTTGTTTACCAGGAGGGAGGTGGAGTTCGGATTAGTATTGAGTAAAACCATATGCTTATGTGCCTTAAGAAGAAATCTTGTTAATCTTGTTAGCTTTGTTATCTTTAATAAATACTTAATTTGGTTTACCAAAGGCCTGATCCTTGGCTGGGGTTTCACAGACCAGAAGGGAGGGTAAGGTAATGACCAAGGCTGAAGGGGAACTGTAACAAATGGTGGCAGCGGTGAAGAGAGTAACAATACCAGTATTCAGAGTCTCTGGGAATACTAGTATTGGGACGTTACTTGTGGTTGCCTAGCAGGGGGATCTGTTGAGATCTGTGCTAGAGCGGGGAGAGAAACCATAAGAGAGAGCGGTCCGGACTGGTGGAGTCCCTGGTGGTGCCTAGTGACAGGCAGTAGCCACGCGCAGGTAGGAACCTGACAGGGAGAGCCAGGGAAGGACGCCTCACTTGTCCTACGCCTCCCCATCAATTCTCCTCAAGTGCCTTTTACTCTATTGTATGTTTGGCAGATGCATGTTTGGGAACAGAGTTGTATCCGAAGTAGCACTAAGTCAGGGTCCTCTCAGCACAAGGATTGCCACTACAGCAACAAGACTTTTCTCCTTCCTTCCCCATATGTCCCCTAAATCTGTTCTAGGGGTTTCCCCAACGCTGCAGAACAGATCTGGCAGAAGGAGAGGGAGGGAAGCCGCATTGTGCTAGCAGTAATCATTGTGCTGACAGTTGAATACTGCCTGTACATTTCCATTGTAACTAAGACCTCTTGTAATGAACAACCCTATACTGTCTGGGCTCAGGATACCTTAAGTGGACACAAAATGTGTGGGCACCTCTGTTGGCTCAAGAGCCACAGCTGAAGTGTCAAAGAACCACCTGCATCTCCTGAGCCACAGTTCGGCCCTTGGTATATATTCCCCTGGTATATATTCATTACGACATACAATCAACACAATATTACATTACATAAAAATGTCTGCTGCAAATTGACATTTAGGCAGAAAGTAACATGAAGATTTTGCTTAAACTTCTTTGAGTTGAACATACATGTGCCAGGTAACCAGAGATCAGTAGAGCTAAGTGAGACAATTGGCAAAATAGTATGTTACAGATCTTGCTGGGCTGTTTTGCTACAGTAATTACTATGCATATTGAAATCTAACTGGGAAGAAGAGCTAGCTGCTTGAAATATCACTTTACTAAAAGAAAAAGCTGTACAAAATTATTCCCCTGATCATATTACTTTAATTTTGGGAGATTGGGTAAGTGTTACAAGACTGTGTGAACGGCTCACTTCACAACACTATTGTTGTACATGCAGCCTGTTATGGAGTACAGCCTATTCCATTTTGTCTTGTTCTACAGCTGGACATTTAAGAACGGGGAAAGACATAGGGGAGAAATGTGTTTTCCTCATTTTTAAGTACAGTATGCGCTGTTCCTCTTGTAAATGGACCTGCTTAAAAGCTGAAGCCCGATCTGTCCCATCATACAGACACACTTCTGTGTCTGGAATTGCTCATTAATTAAGTGACCTGCAGCTCACTGAGAATCCTTGAACCAGTGGGTAGATGTTCACGTACAGTTGAGTAAAATGGAAGGAAAAATTAATGTACTTCAGTTTTGTGACTCCTTTGCTGCCTCTTTTTCTCTTGTTCATGGGGCGGGGCTCAGCTTGGGAAATGGAAGTAGTAGAAATAAATGAAAAATGTATATGCAGTGTAACTGTCAGCCATTGCTGAATAACCACAACCTGTTCCCATATTTCTGGGATTGTAGTAGTCCTGCTCAGGGCTGTGGAGTCAGAAGCCATTTTGGATGGAGTCGGAGTCTGTAGAAATGACTCCGGCTTCAAAATAAAAACTTTCATAGCAATTTAGGAAAGTTTTCTTGTTCAGAAATTTTAATCAAATAAATATATTTTATGTTCTATCAATCTAGCCTGATGATTCATGTTGTGGTGATGAAATGCCTTGTGTTACCATTTTACTACAGTAAATTTGTTATTACTAGTTAATATACATTTGCCATTTATGAAGGAGTCGGACAGTAGAAAAATAGAGAAGTCAGAGTTGAATGTTTGGCGTACTGACTCCACAGCCTTGGTTCTGCTACAACTGTAAAGTCAAATGCAGCCTAACAACTATTTGTAACTGCCTCTTAGGATTCAAATGTTCTATGTTCTAGTTTCAGTTACCTGTGACTGGGAACAAAATTGTGGAGGGTAGGGATGAGAGAGAAATACGATTCAGTTCACATTTAAAGCCAAACGTATCGAATTCACATTTCCAAAACAATATGAGAACCGAAACAGCCATCCTTTGAAATTTGCACTTACCCAAATTTTGCAGTGCAGTTTGCCAAACTGTGTTTACAGAAATGCATGTATTAAGGGAAAATATGTTTAAAAATGAATATATTAGTGAAAATAATATATACACATGCATTAGGAGAAATTATTTGCAAAAATGTGTAGGTTATTCAAAACTGCATTCAAAAATATGTTAGGAGAAATTTGCGCTAAATGCTGATGAATTTTCTTGAGGTCAGATTGGTGTCCTATCATGAACCAGAGGATTGTGGCTAGTTTGAGCAACGTCATTTGTATTGTCTAAATACATTTGATCCACTTATAGCAATATTTTTGTGTTTCTTATTTGGGCACAGTATAGCAGATACAGTGTTCTTTAGGTTTGGCTGCAGTGTACTAGCTAAGCAGGTACTGAAATGTCTTTATGGCTTATGCTGGATCAAGTGGCGCTCCCCCCTAAAAAAAACCCCAACTTGCACCATATTATGAAAAAATGGAACTGCACTCTCTTAGATATAAATTTATTTCCTTGTTCCTCCCATTCTTCCTGGGTTTTTTGGTAAGTGTTCTGCTTCTGTGGTTAGCCCCTTTAAGGAACATGGGAAGATCATTTTAGTCAGAAGTGTTGTTAGCTGCCCAGATCTAGGAATGTGGTGGAATAAATCATAATAAAATTTCATTAAACTACATTCAGCTTTTCCACCGCAGTTTCTTTGAAGCTACACCCTCTTTTGAGTTTTCTTTAGTAGAATTGCATGAATTCTAATGAGAATTCAGCTCAGAATATATTTTATGAAAAATAAAATCTGTATGTCTGTAGATAACCTGACTTACATCTGTTGACAACTAAGGACTGAAACAATAATTGTTCACAGCTATTGCTGAAATAACATAAATATCAGAAATTTATTAGGAGGCTGAGCTCCATTCTGTAAAATGGCCTGATGTGCCTCTGATTTAAGTAAATCTTAGTTAATCTTGGTTTAGCATTACATGCGAACCCAGCCATAACTCTAGTTTGTTCGCAAAAATAAGCCATGATTTTTTGTTGACTTACTGACCATAGCTGTAGTTTAGTGTTGTGTGTTAACCTAGACACTTCATTTTTCATAAAAAAGAATCCATGCCTACTTAAGTTTCCAATATTGCCATTAAACAGTAAACACAATTTAAATAGTCTTTCATTATATATTACTTTTGAAGTACTGTCCAACATATATACAGAGGTAAACTGTGGATTTCTGCATTTTTAAAAAATCTTTGTCAACTTGATTGCAGAGAATGTATTCATGACACCTGGAGGAAAAACCTGCGAGACTCTTTCCATAGAACTGAAGCTATAACTGAATGAGAAAGTGGAACCCAAAGTTTCTGCATGTTTTGTTAAAAGACCAAAATTGGCTGGAAGTACAGGAGGCAGACTTTAAAAAGAAGCAGAAGATCATTTTTGAAATCATTCAGGAATTTATTAGTTTTGCCACACGTGCTAGGCCTGATGGATACCATAGAGACAGCAAAACTTGAAGAGAACATGGAAGGCCAGAACAATGAAACTGCAAATGGTTATGCTCAACCTGCACTCACTGTCAGTGAGGAGAGCAAGAATGGCAGCAGCAAACCAAAGAGTTTGTCCAATGGCTTGCGAAAAGGTTCTAAGAAGTATCCAGACTATATACAGATTTCTATGCCCGCCGAATCTAGAAACAAATTCCCTTTAGAATGGTGGAAAACAGGCATTGCTTTTGTGTATGCTGTTTTCAACTTAATTTTGACGACTGTCATGATCACAGTGGTACATGAGAGGGTGCCTCCCAAGGAGCTCAGTCCTCCATTGCCAGATAAGTTTTTTGATTATATTGATCGTGTGGAATGGGCTTTTTCTGTATCAGAAATAAATGGAATTATACTAGTTGGATTATGGATAATGCAGTGGCTGTTTCTCAGATACAAGTAAGTACCCCTGCTTCTTTTCTTTTTCTTATTAAAGGCCAAACTTGATGTCCATTTAAATATATAGGCAGCTATGTATTTTGTCAGTCTTTAACTAATTACAGGGGCTGAGGAGCCCATCTGTGAAAGCAGCTAACACAAAGAGGCTTGTCACTTCACTTCCCTGCAGGGATCAGAATAGAAATCTGTCTCCCTGCAGGGCTAAAGATCTTTAAAAAAAAAAAAAAGCTGTAAGAGGGAACCTCCATTCCATTCTTAGTGGGGGAGTGAAGAGATGTGACTCACCTTCCTACTGGTGACTTTACAGTGAGAATTAGGCTCCCCCCGCCCCTGCAGTTGATTACGGAAAACCAAATGCACAATGGCCATTTGATATTGTAAGAACACATCTAGTTTGGTCCTAAAAGAACTAACTGTACTTATTAAAATACATCATGCACAGTGACTTGCGGACCTGCAAGGGAAGTAGGCTTGAGATGCTAGAGCAAAGATACCTGCCAGCCTACAGTAACGCAGTATAAAAATGGAGAGTGACAATTTGGATTTTCAGTTTTTCCATCCTTACATTTTCTGATTTTAAAAAGCAGCTGGATTAGTTATGTTTAAAACAAGCTGAATTGTTACAATGATATAATATACTCATTTATATGTAAACCAACTGTTATTTAGGCTGTAATGCTATACCTACTTATCTGGGAGTAAATCCTGTTGAACTGAATGGGATGTACTTCCAAGTACACAAACATAGGATTGTCGGGTTCACTTAACAGAAAACTAGCACAGTAAATATTTGATGTGTACTACTATCTCTATCCAGTTCATATGTGCTCCTCATGCAGCAAGTGGGTCTCTGGTCAGAGCCATGTATAGGTAGATTAATTGTGCAGCTTCCAAGAGATGGTTGTACAGGAAGTATGCAGTCTGGTCTTGTATGAATTGCCACTGGTTTTCATCCGCTCTTTTTATCTGCAGTTGTACAAAATAAATATATGCTGCCTTTCTAGGGCCTAGCCCTTATAAGTGGTGTACAATCATAAGAGATCCCTTAAGATACATTTGGATGGTCAGATCATAAGGAAGCACATGTCTCAGGGATCAGTGGTATAAAAATACTGCTGCTGAAAGGGCAATCTGGGGGTGTGTACACATGTAGCCTTTCAATTGCATGTGGGTCCTTTTTCCCTAGAGCACTTTAGACTTCTGTACTCTCCTCCCCTCAGTTAGTGTTTCCACAACCCCTGAATGCTGCCAGAAATGATGTAATGCCCTGCTGCAGCTGCTCACATGCAGTTCCACCAACTTTTTTCATTTTATTTTTTGCGGGTCTTTCAAAAGACAGGATATCGGAAAGAGGGGGGCTGGAAACTGGTGCATTAGTTTAGTATATTGATAAAGTGATACACAGTTTGTTCCCTGCTTTTCCATCTTCCAAGTAATAAGCTCGAACATTCCATAATTGCAGTGGCTGCTTCTAAGCTGTTCTAGAATCTTTTCCTCCCCCCAAATATCAAGAAGATTGAAGAAATCAAGAGCATCTCTTGTGTTTTCCTTGAAATGCTGTGTATACATTCACGCTGCAAGAGCCTGAGAAATGTACTCTCAGGACAAAATGGATTATAGTCGTTCCAGCAAAAAGTGCTCTAGATCAATAAATAGTGTGGGACAGGCACGACATGGGGATAATGTTATGTGTACAGCTCCCCAAAAATGCGCTTGTATCCTGCACAGAATGCACATTAACACACTGTGTACAAAGCCTGGATCATGTGAGTCTTCAGTACAGATTTAAACACCTGCATTGAAAAGGCCATGGATAATTCTGCAGGAGGTGAGATTCACAACTATGGATTCCTTTTTGTGAAGCGTTTTAGTGCAGATTAGATGCATTATAAATCAAGTGTTGCAAACCTTGAAAATCCAAAACCTTACTGTAAAATGTAACAGTTTGCTTGTTGTAGTGTTGGTGAGTATTAAGTCACAAGACCATAAGGAGACTCCTGTTGGCTGTATGGTCGGTGCCTATTGGGACGTGTAGGGCAGAAGGCAGGAAATTCAACAGTAAGTGAAGCCAGAGCTAATGAAAGAGCCAGTGATGGGCAGGCCCAACTAATTCTAGTTTTGCCTTCATCCTCCTCCCTGCTGAGTTCTGCAAGGGGCAACACAGACTGAGGAGGAAGATACCAGGTAGTGTAAGTAAGGTTACATTGGAGGTTAGTAAGGAGGTTAGCATATGGGGGCTGGGTGAGGCAGACTAAAGTTGGTGGGGTGGTGCCCCATTTGCCCTAATGGACTTGCCTCCACTTCTTGTTGGATCAGACCAAAGATCCACTCAGCATCTTATTCCCACAGTAGCCAGTCAGATACGTCCAGCAAGCTTGCAAACAGAGTATAAAAACATTAGTTCTTGCCTGCCTTTTTGAAAGAAATAACCATTAACTCTTCCTTTGAGCAGGCAGTGGTTCTTTAGCTTCTTCATGAATCCCTTTATTTTATGCCTGTAGAGTATAAATTAAGAGTGTGGAGAGGACCAGGTTGAATTTTCCAGGCATTACAACAGCCTTTTTTATGGAGATATAGCATAATGCTATGAATAATCTCTCTACAAAATTGTTTTTCAGATCAATAGTGGGACGAAGGTTCTTTTTTATACTGGGAACTTTGTACCTCTACCGCTGCATTACCATGTATGTCACTACCTTACCTGTGCCTGGAATGCATTTTCAGTGTGCTCCAAAGGTAATACTAGTGGATATAAATGATACTTATAAATTAGTTGGCTTGGAATGCTTTATCCAATCTGATATTTCCAGTGTTTTTCAGCCTGTATTTCTTCTTTTGTTCTCCCCCTGATAACCTAGCTTAATGGAGATTCTCAAGCCAAGGTTCAGCGGATCCTGAGACTAATTTCAGGTGGTGGACTGTCTATAACAGGCTCACACATCTTATGCGGAGATTTCCTGTTCAGTGGTCACACTGTAGTGCTAACGATCACATACCTATTTATAAAGGAATGTAAGTTTACATTTTTCACAAATTAATAGTTTGGGGTTGTTTTTCAGAAATATTTAGGGATGCCTCTCCATTGATTTTAATACCAGTTTCAGAATTCTGTATCAGAATTATGTATATTCACCAGTCTAGGTAGATGCTTTGATTGATGAGATTTGAAAATAGCAGAAAGTGTGGGCCAATTCTGCCATTATGGCCACTGTATGGAATATCCCTAAAATTGCTCTTATGTGGCAGTTCTTGCTGTACAGTAGATCAGTCATGTGAAGCAGCTTAGCAGTCAGACCAGTTTTGTTTATGGGAATGTAACTGTCCAGAAGAGAAGTTTGCACTTACATGAAGAATATTACTTGTCACCTGGTAAACTGCTCCAAACCCCAAGCCCTTTTTATTTTATTTCATGTTGTGTATGATTTCAGATGATCTGTGTTATGGATGTGATTTGCAAGCCTGGCCTCAAATTTCTTCAGGTTCCTTCAAATACAAGATGTCTAATTTAGATGGCCCTCTTTGCAAAATGTTCCTTAAATTGGTGGTGGTGGGGAGATGTTTGGGTCCCCAGGCCTAATTCAATGGTTATAAATTGGTCTAGGACAGAAGAAAATACTTATCTTGCTGTTCAGCACTGTGTATGTTGTTGTTTTTGCTTTCGTGTTTGCCACGAGGCCTTTAGTGGGAAGCTCATAAATAAATATTACCTTATTTATTTGCATGTTTATGCCAGCCTTCCTTCGAGGAACTGGTGGTGGCTCACAAGGTCACCTCACCATTTTATCCTCATAACAATCCTATGGGGTAGGTTAGGCTGACAGATAGTGACTGGTCCAGTGCCATCCAGTGACAGATCTCCCTGGGCATCTTCCAAAATTACTCATCACACCACACTGGCTTGCAGTTCTAGAAGACTTCCTCTTGAATATTTTGGTGGTTATGAGGATGTTACCAAGGAATAAGCATTTAAAAACAGAAGGTCCATATGAACTGTGAAAATAAAACTCCCTTTTCAGTGCCATGTTCATGTCACCATTAACATTAAAATACCTATATATCTATGCAGATTCTATGAAGCCTGAATCTGACAGTTTCTGGTTGTGTAGTATGTATAATTTTAATACATTAGAGGTAGTAGAAGAACATAGTTTTCCATTTGTAGTTGTTAAATAGCTATATCATACTTTCTTTCAATTACTAATTTATGTGAGGTGTTGTTACAAACTTACTATGATAATGTTAATCATGCCATTTAGCGTTGCTCACTAATTTACTTGTCTAGCATTTAATATGGGGTATTTGCAAAATGTGTGTGTGAAAAGGAAGGGAATTATAATTACTGACATAGGGCTATTACAGTTTCTCTTCACCAGATTGTCCTGCAAACCCTGCGTATAATGAACTGTTTCCTTTGGAATATTGCTGCTTTTTAATAAAAGTGGAGTGGACTGTACATCAAGGGATTATCTACCAATTTCTGGTTCCTGTATAATTGGGGAGAAATGTAGTTTTCAACAAGAACAAATACTGTTCCATTATTGTGAAGCTGAGTGCAGTATGCTCCACGGAACTCTTTGAACAGGCATTTTGCCAGTCTTAAAGATGTTTCCTGTGTTTTCTTCCCTGTTTATCAATATATTTAACTCCCTGGACAGAGATGGCAGTACAAGCTTCCCCCCAGTCCATTGCCATTTATTTTTGGAATGAGCAATAAAACACAGTAGTGCACTGGTTATTTTTGTTAATTGCATAAAATGGATTAAATTAATTTGAAATGGGTACTGGTGCAGTTATCCTTCAAAAATGTAAAGGAAATGAATGATTCTCTGATCTAATTTTGCTAGTTCCTTTCTTTCCTCAAACATGATTATGATTTGTATGCTACCATGCAAAGGGGTGGCCATGTACTGTGGAAGAAAGATGGTAGTGGATAACATATACCCCTTTGGATGAATGGCTTCATAAGGAGGATATATTTTTGACGTGTATGCTTTTGTGGATGCCAAATTTTTGCAGTTCAATTTTAAGATCTCTTCCTGTGAGATCTTAAAATGTAAAGTTTATATGAGGGGTGGTGATAGTGCTAGTTCTGTAACACTCCTAACATTATCTGCTAGTATTTCCCTTTTTGTTTCAGATAGCAAAGAGAAGAGGGGAGAGTATTGCATCAAGTGGGAGCACTATGGGGAATGGATGATAACTGACAATTGGTAGACTTGGTGGTACTCTTGAGGGGACAGATGGGAGTCCAAACAGCTAATCTTTCTTTATACTGTAAAGGAATGCTGGTGATGCAAATGTGTAGCATTGTCTATGAACATAGGATGCTGCCATTGGTCCATCTTAGGGATGGGCAAGAATTTCACCAAATTTGGATTTAACACTGGACTTTTCAATGGCCCACATATTTTCCATCTTTCTGCAACGATCCCGTTTGCTCCAAACTTCAGAGGCTTTCCCCTGACACTGGATTTTTCCCCTTGAATATATTGTTCTTTTATTGATCATGCACAACACAGAAGTATGGATCTCTCTCTCTCTCTCTGCCATCCCCCCAAATAATCCAAGCTCCAAGTAGAAGGAAGCAAGCAAAGTCTCACCACCATCAAGGACTCCAGACTTTTGGAGGGGGTGGGCATTGAAAACAGCTTTCCTCCTTTGTTTTCCAAGAGGAAAACAGCTGGTCTCTACTTTCTAATGTGAAAAATGACCAGCCATAGTTGCAGCAGAGGAGGGAGGCCATGAAGCCGCTTTCCTTTATCAATATTTTCTTTCAAATTATCAATATTTTTTCAAATTATTGTTAATTTGAAAGAAAATATTGGTAAAGGAAAAGAAAGCAGCTCTGTTGCCTCCCCTTCCACTGTGACTAAAGCTGGTCAGTTTTCACCTTAACAAGTAGAGACTTGCTGTTCTCCCTTTGGAAAGGAAAGGAGGAAAGCAGCTTTCAGAGCCCCCCCTCCCCCCCAGCAAGCCTAGAGCCCTTAACTTGGGGAAATTTTGCTTGCTTCTTCCCGCTTGGAAAATATTCTTTCAAAATATTGATATTTTCTTTCATTTATCAATGAGAGCCCTGGGCTCCTACTGGGAGGAAGGGTGGGATATAAATCTAATCTAACCAATCAATCAAATAAATAAATATTTCCTTTGAAAATACGGATATTTGAAAATAAGCTATCAATATTTTGAAAAACAGATTGGTAAACGCAGCAGCTAATGGACAAAGAATGAACTGAAATTGATACTGCATGTTTTGAAGCAGCACCAGCCAACCTATCCCAACCCTAATCCATCTAGCCCAGTGGTATCTACTCCATGAGCAGTAGCTCTCCAAGGCCTCAGGCAGAGGTTTCTCCTTGCCAGGAAATTCTTGTAACTGAACATTCCAAGGATTGAACCTGAGACTTTTTGCATGCCACGTGTGTACTCTACCATATCCCCTCATTAATCTATGGTATGGATCATACACATCAGATATATATATCATATGCACATTCAACCAGCAGCATAGTACAAATTGTGCAAGTCAACTGAACAACTAGCATTCATGTTTTTGCTTTCTACAAACCGTCCAAAAATGTACTCCTGCTAAACTTACAGTGTGGGTTCAAGGCACATGGCAACCTGTTCCTGTGAACGAAGCATATATTTTAGTTTATATCTGTTTCTGTGTGTGTGTATGTATGTGTATGCACAAATTAGTTCAAATTAATATGCATCTCTTTTGTCACTGTGGATACATTTCCCATATTCAATATCTTTTACATGCTTTTTTAATAATAATAATAATTATTATTATTATTATGCTTTTCTTCCTGGACAGATTCACCTCGCCACTTTTGGTGGTATCACTTGATCTGCTGGTGTATGAGCATTGCTGGAATAATCTGCATCTTAGTAGGACATGAACATTACACTGTAGATGTCATCATTGCTTATTATATCACCACAAGGCTCTTCTGGTGGTACCATTCAATGGCTAATGAAAAGGTGAGTAACAGGAATACCAGCTTCTAAATTCATGTTGGATGCTTGAGACATATAGTACAGGCATACCCCGCTTAACGTTGCTTCACTTAACGTTGCCTTGCTATAATGTACATGCTCCATACATCCCCATACCCCTCTTAACATTCGCTTGCTTCGCAATAACGTACATTTTATTGGCATGACGCCACTGCTATCTAGTGGTGATTGCGTGCAGTACAAGTGAAGACAATTGCTTCACTTAAAGTAGATTTTCACTTACTCTCCGGTCCCATTACGAACGTTAAAGCGGGGTATGCCTGTACTGCTTTGTAAAATGTATTATGTTAAAATGAGATTTCTGGATTATGCTAGACTTTGAAAATAAATTACTCTTTCCCTGTGAATGTCATGGTTCAACATCTAAGAAAATATCAGTATAATCCAGAAAAAGTAAGTCATGAAGGTCCATTTGTATTTAAAGGAATTAACGTCCCAGTCCCACAAATATATACTGATGAATAAGGCTTGCCTCTTTCAGTGAGCCTTATTCCCAAGTAAATGTGCACAGCACCACAATTGTCTAACTGTACACTTTTGTTGCAACTACTTTTTGTTGAACGACACTCATAGTGTCTTGCTGCATACTATACACACCATTATAGGAGTGTTTTGAGGGGAAAATTCTATCAACACCAGATTATTCTATTGCTCAGATTAGAGCTAGAATCGCTATCTGAAATTGCCTAAATATATGAGGAACAGGATTGTGAGGCCCCAGTCTAATACCCTCAGTATGCAATTTTAGTGGAGCTAGAGTATGTCATGAAGCTATCAAAAGTCTTATTACTAAAGTGGTTCAGCATATATGAATGCCCTCTTAAACTACCAGAACTTCTTTGACTTAATTATGAATTAGTTAAAGGTGAGAAGAGAGGCATTTTCACTATGCAAATGGAATGTGAGTCACAAATATTGTAGTAAGTGAATGAAGCCATTCACAATAAGTAACACTGAGGTGCAGAGAATGATCAGAAGGAGCCTTATATATTAAGTTAAGCAGATTTGGGCCTGCTTATTACCTAGATGGGAGCTTAGAAATCCCATGTATGCCAGTCTGGGTTCCTTGGAGAAATGGAGTAATATGAGTAGTAATCAATAATGCTACTTTGCCAGATTTTATTTTACTGCAATTTGTTTCAAATGGTGTTGGATATTGCAAAATTCCAGCACAAAAACCAATTTGGAGTTGAACCACAGGGAGAAATGATGTAGATCATCCTGTCTGATGAAACATACTTGTAGTTTTCATGCTTTTGTTTCTATGGAGAAGTGCCTTTTTAATGAAAAATAAGAATGATTCTAGTGGTTGTACGTGTGGCTCTTTTTAATATAGGATCTTGATATATTTTTCTCCCCCCTTTTAATGCAGAACTTGAAAATCTCATCACAGACGAACTTTCTGTCTCGAGCATGGTGGTATCCAATATTCAATTTTTTTGAAAAGAATATACAAGGCTCAGTACCTTGCTGTTTCTCATGGCCAATATCTTGGCCCCCTAGCTGTTTCAAGTCTTCATGCAAAAAATATTCCCGGGTTCAGAAAACAGGAGAGGACAATGAAAAATCCACCTGAAGAAAATGAAGACAAGAAAATGGATCATTCTTTACCTTTCCCAAAACATTTGTGCTATAACCAAAGCTCTTAAGGTGACTAGATTGTTAACTGAAGAAGTGGACCAAACTTTGTGAAACTGATCTGACAAAAGACAATTGTAGACACACACACAAAAATTATTACCCCTTGGTATGTTTTTCTAGTCATATTGTACAATTCCATCCCACTCTTCAGTGTTAGTAGGCACTGGCACTCAGTGGCGCTCTGGTGCCAACAGAACACTTCCTGAGGAGAAGAGGAGCCGGGACTTTGGTTTCTTAATGAGATTAAGAGGTGCCAAAGAACACATCACACCATCTGTTGTTAAATATCACTCATCCCACAGAAGCACCGAAACAAAATATCTGCTTCATACTCGTAGAGTTTGAAGAGCAAAACCATAGTAAATGATAAAAGGCACATTACTGGTCTTTCTAGCTGTACGCAGAGAGTAACTTGGCAGGCAGTGGTTTTATTATTCTCACTAGTGAAGGCAAGACTTGTTACACATGACTGGTGAAACCAGAAGTGAGCCTTGATCTTTTTATAATCTTTTATGGGAATGAATATATACGACCCTGTAATGCCACCTCAGATTCCATATACTCTGTCTACCCTCTATCGATTTTTACATTTTTTTAAATAAGTGGTAATTTTATATATCTCTCTATATATGAAAATAAAACTTATTTTACCTGATGATACTGTTAATTAGAAATAATGTCTAACGTCATCGGGGGTTCTACAACAGGAAAAATTATTTATTGTTAAAATACATATATGTAAGGCAAGAGAATTATTTAAATTTCTGCTGGTCAGTTAGCCTGCAATGAATGTGTGGTGCATGTGCATAACACATTTTGAGTATGTACACTTTACAGTGCATGCTCAAAATGTGGAGGCTCTGCAATAGCAAGAGAATGTTGACAATCTTTCAGACCATGACTGAAAATACAGGTAGACCAATGGATGTGAATAGTGGCTTAATGGCCGTTGTCGGCATTCATAGATGTAAATTGATAATTTTGAATGTTCATAAGATTCCTGTAGGATTGTTAACATTCCTTTGATTGTTCCTATAATATACATGTACATGACCATGCATTTATGCACGCATAGCAAATCATATATGAACAAATGAACCATTTAAATGCTCTGGGAGACAAAAGGTCCACTGATCCTTCATTCACTCGTTTTGGTCTTGTGTAAAAGGATTTTTTGAAGGCTTAAAAAGAAATGTTATAATATGCAGAATTTATAGAACATGGGACCTGAGAGCCAGATGTGATGCATTTACAGATGAACATCACTTTGTTTTTCCTTGGTGTGAATTTCAGTTGTTGCCCCAAGGTTATTCACTGCAATAGGTGTGTTTGTTTCACTATTATCTAACACGATATTTATTATTAAATGGTCATGTGGCCAGTCTGCTACCTTCTTGTTTTCAGGATTTTTTTGGTTCGACAAAGTATGCCTGTATAATATGAACTGTATATGTAGAAACACCCAATCTATTAAGCTGATGTTTAGGAAAGCTAACATGGCCCACTTGTTTTTGTTGTTGTTGTTGTACAGGAATCAAACAGTGTCATTAGTATTACAATATCTAGCATTTAAATATGCTGTATTTTTCCTTGTTGCCAATTGCTTTTTAAAAAAACAAAGAACACTGTAAACGTAACAACTAGAGAAATAACTATTGAATTTGCTTAGGTCTAATCAGTTACTATAAAAATAATGCTTTGAAGATTATCATTAATGAAATAATGAGATAATTGGATTAGAAAATTTGTTCTAACTTAAAATTCAGTATGTAGATGTGGATCCTTCTTCCATTCACAGATCAGACTGCTAAGCTAATTCTCATTTTCAGAAGCTCACTTTGGCAACAGCAAATCCTTTTGCAAATAATGCATCCTGATAACAAAAGATAGCTAAGTATGTTAATTCAGCCAGATGCCTTACTGTTACAGGTTACTTTTCTTCGCTAGAAATATTTAACATACTCATTTGCTCTCAGGCCAGTTACATGGACATGCACAGTGTTTTTTGGGTTAATAACTAACCAGGCCTTTTAGTAAACAATTAAGTGTAGCTGCTGATAAAACAACATATTAAGAATTAAAACTCAAGGCTAAAAGCAAGCTTACTTGTGCTTCATCTCCATTGGAGACAGTGGCCATGGTCCTGAGAAATATGGGGGAAATATGTAGCAGGACTCATTATTATTTAAATGTATTAGACAGTTTTTTGACAGAAGTGAACCCAAAGTGACTTACAATCAAAAGATTGAAACAAATATACACAAGGCCTCATGGCAGTCATAGAGGTCATATATATATATATATATTTAAAAAGCACATCTCACTTCTACACAGGCACCATCTGTGGTTAAAAACTTGGAAACATTCCAAAACATCAGCCATCCCAAATCAGATTTCAGGCAGCTTCAAATGTGGCAAAGTGTATAGAGCAGAAATGACTGGTGTATAAATATAGCAGTATTCAGTCTGGGTAGATGTGTGCATGTGTTTGCACATTAACAATTTACACCTGGCTTGCCTGCAACTTTGCCTGTAACAAAGTGTTTCTCGTAGGCATTTTATCACATTTAAAGCAACTCAAGCTGGACTCATACTTGGTTATTTCAAAAACAAGTAGCCATATAGGCTGTAGACTTCTGTTTGGAGGGAAAGTCCTCTTGTGTATTCGGTTCAGTCCAAATTTAAAGGTACATGTGCAGAAACAGCCTCTCTCAAGTCGTCAGCCTGCTGTCTAAACTTTAAAAAGTTAAGAGATTTGACACAAAAGCGCTGAGAGAGACCACCTAGATTTGAGAGTTATCATCCATGACTGACACATACACGACTTGTTGGACTGTAGCAAACAAGTGTGGTTCAGAGAAAGTTGGGCTGTTTGTGTCCCATTTGAAATCTGTGTAACTGAAATCACAATTTTGTGCTTTTAAAATGATGTTGATTTTCAAAGGGACTTAAGCATGTTTGACTGACTGTAAATTGCTTTCAACCCTAAAGCACGAGCATATGGTATTCAAATAGTATATTTTAATTAATTGACCAGTATATTTATGAAGAGAGAGAAGAATAAACTTGCTTAGCTGGACAACTATTTCAAGATGAATAGTATGAAATTTAAGCTTGTTGGTTTCTCATGTCTCTTGTTATGGATGAGAAATAACAAAATTTCAAAATAAATGAATCCATCTACTTAGATGGCAGGTAAAATGTGACAGATCGGAAGATAATTGTTAGCAAAGGAACTCCCAGTATGCAAGTGCTCTATTTGAAAACAGCTTCAGGATTAGCCACCTGACAAATAGGAAAATAGTAATTGTGTAACATTAAAAATTATATAGTTGCTGTTTTTTTGCTCTTGTTCAATTGAGTATATTGATATTCATTGTTGAAAAAGCCTGCACAACTTATGACCCAGTGTTTGCTGGATACCCAAGGACTTAAACAGGCCTCTTGTTTTTGCTGCCTACTTAGGTCTGATAAATTAGGGGGGGCTGTTGAGTACCTGACAAACCACCATATCTAGCTGGTAGGTTACATTGGCTAGACAGTCCCAAGTTAAGAACGCCTGGCCTCTGCTATTATCTTTCCAGCCAAATATTTTCAAATATTTTCACTTTAAAAATTTTCTCCCTTGAATAGTAAAGATCCTTTTCTTTTTTTGAAAAGTAAAGATTGCTGAAGGCAATCTTAAGAAAAATACACAGGACAGGAGCTTTAAATGTAAAATGTCAGTATCTCTTTAAAACTATAAAAATGCTTGTCTATACTCTGATAACTGAAGGAGACTTCAAAGGCAGCTCACATGGATAGCTGAAAAGGAGCTTGAAATATATATGATTTGTCTAAAGACAAATTAGTAACTGGCAGAATGAAATGGATAATGTGCATCCAAGAGTTAAAAAAAACTATGTTAGAACATATTCCAAAATCATCATTGTTGTCACAACTGATCCTTCTATCATTTTCTCCCAATTGTATGGGTTTTTATTGGATTAAATATTTAAACATACTGAATTTCCATTAGTCAAGCACCATAACATTAAAGTTGCAATTTGTTGGGCATGTTTTGTTTCCGGGGAGGCGGGGATGTACAATTCTCTTGTGATGTCAATGAAGTGCCTCTGACAACATTTCTAAAATTTCTGTTTTAGGTGCTTATTTATTCAGGTGCTTGAAAATATATTTAGCAGTCTAATTTACAAAGAAACGTGCAGCCTAATTCTATTCATTGTTCAGCACACCTGAATAGGTGAGAGTGGGCTTAACTAGGCTGGACACTGCATAGGATCAGGCTGTTAAAGATTTCAGCCATAGTTGTAGCTTGTAAAAAGAGAAAAGAAAAAGGAGGTGCTTTGGTATGATAACTTGCAACAGATGCCTTGGATATGTTACTGAACCTAGGTATGTAATCCAGTGTAAGTACCATGTCTGTTCAGTGTGCCTGATAGCCCCCTAATGGACACACATAGCATTGTGTTGCTGTTCAGTGGCTGTCAATCAGTTTTAATGAGCATATTTTTGTGGCTTAATCTTCAAAAGTTTTATTCAAGTTTTTAAAAAGGCAACTTATGCCCATATATGTTTTGCATTAAAGATGAATTGAATTTTCTTTTTGCTTACTACGCTATTGTAGTGTATGCTTTCTATGTTTTTCTTGTTTGGCCAACAGGCAGAAGTGGATATTTCATGTCTGTAAACACAGCAGTTGCATGTATGGGGAAATGGCATCTGGATGAGATTTGTACACCAGTTTCCATGATCTGTCTAAATACTTATTTTCTAATCCAGACTGTTAGTCATGTCTGGAATATAACTGTCTTCAATGCAACTAACAGTTCAGTCCTAGCCATGTCTACTCAGAGGTAAGTCCTACTGAATTCAGTGGGGCTTACTGCTGGGTAAGTGGGGTCAGGAATGATTTTATAGTCTTATTCAAGCTGTTTATTTCAATGAAACCTGAGTTCAGTTCAGTTGGGCTACAATCTTTTTGTTTTTAATTTGGCAGTTTTATTTACGAATAAATTTTACAAATAGAAACTCACATTTGTTTCATACTCTGTTACAACATAAGCATACAAAACATGAAAAAGAGCAAACAACAAAAAATTAAACAAGTGGTGATACAGCCTCATAAGTGTTCTAGTAATTAGTAAATGGAAGCCAGCGTTCCAATGAATGGCTATTAACTTTCTCCTCCTCCAAATCAAATTGATTAATTTATCCATTGCAGCTATATATAAACATTTCTATTTCCATTCCCCTATAATGGGCCCATTTGGATATTTCCATTTCCTTGCTCATATGATCTTTGCAGTGATTCCCTAATAGGCAAAAAACATTGCTGTTTAAGAACGTACCTATAGCCCACAGCTATTTCTATCAAACTTTAAAAAGCAGGGAAATTGGGCAGCTATAGCGAATGCACCAGGGGAGCAGGAGACCTGAACTCCTCTCTGAGATGTTGGACTGCCCTACAAATTTGTCAAAATTCAAACACCATTTGGGTTGGTCTTTCACAGTCCAATCCACTTGCTGTGTAGCTTGGAAGAATTTGGTAACGTGCCTCTAGTTTCAGCTGTGCTTGCGTGACATCATCCTTGCTAACACATTTTTTAATCAATTAATTGAAAACAAACTATGCTGTGTTTTTTTACTTTAAACCTACTGAAGATTCAGCTCTGTGTTTGGAGCAAGCTCAGGGATTTGATTAGAGATACTTTATAGTCATTCTGATTTTTAATGAACGTCAACAGATTATGAGAACTTCTGAAGAAAAAAGTCCAAACGGCTTCTTGTTTTTCTCTCTTCTGTTTTTCACTTTAACTTGTGAATTCTCCATAGGGGAGGGATTTATCACCAAGAAAATTTTCAGGGTTGTAGAGCAAGCGATTCTAAATCCAACAGTATAAGACTTGTAAGTTTTTGTTTTGAATTGGGACTATACAAAGCACCAGAACGGTGTGTGTGTGGGGGGGGTATTTTCATTTAACGTGGTAGAATGCGAAAAATCCCTAATGGCTATAGTATACAGCCACTCTCTTGGCTGTATAATAAGAAGGTTGCATATTAATAGCTTCAGATTGTCATTTAGATCCCAGTGTATGATAATTATTACCCTACCACATAGTTCAGATGTACAATTAAAGATCTGGGCCCAGAAGGCTTTAGCAAAGGTGCAATGCCACCACACAGGTAACAATACGAAGGCATTCAATTCTTTACATTTCTAACATTTATTAAATAAAATGAATTCAGGCTACAATCTTACATACATTTCTACCTAGTCCCACTAAACTCACTGGGGCTTTTTTATGAGTAGACATGTTCATCTTGATCTAATCCATTGTTTTTCATAAAAATTACTCTAAAAACAATAAAAATAAAAATTGCTCTAAATTTTATGGGTGCTGAAATAGTATGATGTGAATATTTCAAACATTGGTTTTCAGTTTTAACTAACGCTACAGAAATGTTGGTTGTATTTTTAAAGTAATTGTAGGACAACTATACAATCATTGGTGCTTTGGGGTCGGCATATCCCCTTTTGAAGTCAATAGGAAGTTGTCTGTTTACCACTTAACAGCTCGTTTTGCCCCTCTCCCCTCCCAAAAAAAAGCCTGCAACATAGAAACAGGAGCTTACTGGCAGACTTATAAATTCATTGTGGTCCTATGGGGTTTAATTTCCGAGGCGCTGATCGGTAAAATCACTGAGCCATCATCCCAGCAGAGTCTGACCAGAATCAAGCATGTGTAGAATTTAAGACGGTTCATCCAGTCTGCAGGGAGAGCTTTAAGTCCAATGTTTTGTATGAGTCTTAGGACAGGCTTACACAATAATCTTACTTTGGATTTATACTAGTTTAACTGCCGTGCCCACCTTCCAAAATGAACTCTGGGGGCTGCATTTTGGTGACAGTGCTGAGGGCTAAACTAATGAGATTTTGGGAAAGCCCTGACTGGATTGCCTGTGGGGTTCTTTACTTTTTAGTTCAAGGAAGCCTTGGTGAACGAACAAGACTGAGGAACCAGCACAAGGGCAACCTGTGCTCCCCTCATACGGGGACAAGTTGCATATACAGGCGAAGGTTAAACACCCCCTCCATAGCTGCCTTGGATGTGGGAAAATGTGATCTGATCACACATGTCTTGGAGTCCGATCTTACCTGGCCCTGATAATTCTGTTGGATAGAACAGAGAATTTCTAGTAAGAAAATTACTGTTTTTATAGGTCTGTAATGTAAAATATTCTATGAGACTCAATATACTGGTATCAGTTTCATGCTGTCTTATAGCTTGAAGGACATTGACCTCTGCCTGAGATCCTGGGGAGCTAGTAGCCCTTTGTTGAAAATACTGTGCTAGTGGATCACAGTTTAATTCTCTCCTTTATAGCAGATTCTCAGTAGCTGCAATGGAACCAAACTTTTGTTATATCAATGCTACATTATAACCCAATTTTAATTCTGTGGTGAAAGTTGCTACAAAATGTGCATAATTTATATAAATTCTGAGATTTAAAAATGTGCTAAAGGGGAAAGATAAACTCATATTTAAAAACCACAGTGCTCCCAGATGTATAAAGTAATTCAGACATGTTTTATATGCATCAGAAAGAAACAATAGTCCAGGGCTGTAATTGCATCAGTAAACACTTCCATGAGAATTTCAGCTACCTTGTTTTTCTAAAAAAAACATGATGCTAGTCCTCATGGCTCCAGGTCTGTTTTAATTCACAATTTCAGTATACATTTATACGCTCATACAAAGTTATTTCAGGTGTGAGCTTCCACAATTACTTTTTAAATAGAGGAGGTAAAAAACTGCAGTGCTGGAACAAGAGAATTTGAAAGGCAGTTATAGTGCCTGCTATAGCTTGAGCCTAGAGAAGCTCTGGCAATAGCCAGGAGGAAAGTCATTTGAAAAAAAAAAAAAAGGATGTTGATACTTCACAACACAAGACGTTACAAATTTGGCTCCATCTTGTCCAGCAGTTGGAAACAACTGGCCATCAGAAGCCTCTGGAAACCTGGAACCAAAGCATGATGATGGTGGCTATTTCCTGTGTGTCCCCAGATTCTAGGCAGAGTTGATGAACCTGTGTAGTGTTAAACTCCCAACTTCCATCAGCCTGAGCGAGAAAAACCAAGTCAGGGATGACGAAAGCTGCAGTTGTAGTCCAGCAATATCTGAAGGGCGTGTTTGCTATCCCTGCTCAAAGTTATCCTGCCTCTACATGGAGGAAATCTGAGTGTTCTGGGATTTTTTCAAGCTACAACAAACAAAAAGTGCAGTTTAAATTTACTCTGGTAAATATTGCTTGAGAAATTGGTCCATGCTTTCTGAGGGGACAGGTCCCAAACAGCTGAATTTATCTTGCTGTGGTATTTATGCAGCAGTGGAAAATCGATTTGGAGAAAATATCTTAAGTTTGCTTATTTCTTTTTTAGAAGACTAGTCATTTAAAAGGCTACAAAAAACACTTAGGTCTGCTCATTCTAATTATGATTAAATTACTCTTTGCAAAAGATGGGCTAATCCTTTCTGTTCTTGCAAAATACTAATTGAGCAGAAAGAGGTTGTAAGCAGGGGTGTATATGTGTGTTTGGTACCATAAGCTTATAATAAAACTTTGCTGTAATCATAAACAGCCCAGTTTCCATTCACAAATATTTGAACGTTACAAGTTCAAACATCCACTGTACCAATCATTGATCTCTTGCCCTTCTAAAAAAAGGAACTTTTGTCAACAAATCATTACACAATATAAAGTTTAAACTTGTACAGTAATAAAACAAGGCCTGCCAAGAGGGGGTACAGATTTATTGGGCTGTATAGCCAAAAGGAGCCCCAGACTATCATTTTTAAAGTAAGCTTCTAGTCCTAGAAAGAAAGTTAAGAAGGAAAATGTGAGCTTCCCCGCAACCTGTGATTTCTATGAGATGAGTCAGCTTGGCTGCTCTCACGTTTTAGTGTTTTTAGCCAATAAGTGAAATCAGAGCTGTGATTGATGAGTGACTTGTTCAGACACTAGGAATCCCTGGTGTCCTATAGAGCTCGTGTTTCCCCTCCCCTGGCTTCTGGTTCCTTGAAATCTCCATTTGAGATCAGGCAATGGTGGTGTCCATTAGACCAGGTGGGGCTGCTAAGAGGTCATCAGGGCATGGCTAATGAGCAGCCACAGTAGCATGGCCAAGTTGTTCTGATTTTATCCCCATCCTCCTCCCTTGCAAAGCTACTATGGACACTCAAGCATTGCAATTTTACAAATAGGTAGCACCTAACTAAACTGAAAGGTGTCTTACTTCAGTTCAGAAGAGGTCCGTGCTGTCCCAATTTCTAATGTAAGTTTATGCCAAAGAAGCTGTACATTAATCAGAAGTAAGTCCTGCTGAATTCCGTGGGGATTGCTCCCTGATAAGTATGTACAGTATCACAGCCTCAAAGGTACTACACAGAACTGTTAATAAGGGCCCCCATAAATTTCCAGACCTGTGGGAAAGGCTTATTACCCTCCTCCAATTTATTAACTTCTACACCTTTTTCCCCAAAAGGTGGAATTATGTGGAGGGATATTATGTGGACTAGGACCTGGTAGACCAAGGTTAAAATCAGCCATGAAACTCACTGTGTGGCCTTGGGCCTGTCACTGTCTCTCAGCCTAACCTACCTCAAAGGGTTGGTGTGAAGATAACATGGAGAAAAGAATGCCACCTGTGAATGCCACCTAGGCCTGTTAGGGGGTTATCATTGCTAAAACAGTTCAGTACACTTGCAAAAAACTAGTTTCTACAATCCTTTGGAGAAAGCACTGCACCTTAAACTAGTTTAATCTTGTGAAGTATATGTGCTGTTTTGATCTTGGTGCCATCCTGACAATGGTTGTATGTGTTCCTTTGTAGTACACAAAATGGGAGTGGAGGAGGTATTCCAGAAAAATCTCTTGTCCAAGACATTTCGCCATTCAGATGGTAGCAACAACAATTTATCAGTCTCTGGCAATCCTGCAGTTTATCAGAATTTAGTATAGGCTAGCCTGACCCAGCTTGTACACTTGTACTGACTTAAATGACTGTATAAGAGTGTGCACAGATCACAGAAGTGCAACAGTAACACCTGTATGGAGTACCTGAACATTCTTTTGTGCTGTATTGCTACAATAAGAAAAAACTGTGCCTTTTTAAAAAATCCATTCTAATAACATGATATATGCCTTTGCAAATGTGTACTACGAGTAATAAGCATTATGGAAGGATTCTGACTTAAGTGACTGGCTTTATGTAAACATCTTTTGCTCCCAGTTGTAATGAATCTATTTTTTCATATATTTTCACAGCTTTTTAAGTTACTAGTTCTGTAGTTTCACACTTCATGCACACTTACCAATGCTAGCAGTGTGATATATTTTGTAATGTTGTGAAAGTAACAGCACTACAGAACAATGTTATAAAATAAAGTGCCTGTGGGGAAAAACGGTTCATACGGTGTACAGCATTTTGAAATGTGTATATTAAAAAACTATAGTCTTAATTTCCTTGCACACCTGTTATTTTCTGGTCTCTTCCATAGCGTGCTTAAAAAAACAATTCTGCACCAGAAACCCTACATTCTGTAACCTGCACACATTATACAAAATGAAGAAATTTGCATATAGTAGTTTATTTCGCATAAAATGGTGTCTAGTCCATGGAGACATGCAGGCACTGCAGCTACAACCACAGAAAATCCTCAGCAGCAGCCTTAAGGACTAGAAGCTGGAGGCATGGTCCAGACAACATTAACAAGATAGCTCTGTATATACTTTCTTATCTATTGCCTTGAGCTACTCAGCACTGGCAATGCAACTCTTGGGATGGATGGCTATGGCTACAGTTCCATGAAGACTTACTTAGGAGTAGGTCCCATTGAATTCAGTGGGACTTGTGCATCTCAGTAAACATCCATAGGGATAAGTTGTGTGTTTTTATTTATTGAACCATTTATTTACAATAAAAGGGGTCCCCAAAGCAATTTACAATTAAATCCAGAATATTAAAATAAGCTAGACTGTGTCACTAGGTGATGCAGGTGTTGACCCATCTTGCATTTCTAGTTTTCTTGAGGCTAGGATGCGCTGTTCCAAGTCCTCCTGAACCACATCAACTAGTTTATGTCACTGTTTGTTTACCTGTTTCTGTTCCTTTTTCGCACTGAGACTTGTTTATGAATTCAGTCTGTCTAGGATGCGGCAGTGGTTTTGTGTTAGGCCAAGCCAGATGATGCAGTGCCTTGCAGGTTTTTGCTGACTTTCTGCATGTCTTCCAGGATGGCAGCTGTTCTGGATACTTCCAGGTCACTCTCTACCTTTTCCCAGGCTCTGCTGCACTTCATGGAGAGTTCAGCCTCTTGTGCTTCTAGAGACTCCCTCATCTTATGTTAGTTTCATTTTTCTTCTGTTTGACAGGGATGCAGCACTTTCAGCCTTATCCTGATTGCCTTCATTGCAGTTTGCTTCATTGGGAAGTAGCATTGTGGAAACCTGCATTTTGCAGTTTGCAAAGGCTTTCTAAAATGGCTGCAGTTTCTAATGTAGGTAGCTGGACTGCAGTTTTGCTTGGAGTCCAGCAGGTGGACTTTGGCGCTCACTCAATGTGGGGAAATAGGGCTGGCTCCTTGTAGGCCAATCTGCATTTTGAGCTGAGTACAAGGTGGTCTGAGGGCTTGCCTTGAGCAGTCAGGCTTTGTGAATAGCTGGTGGGCTACTGCCTTCAGCATGGTTGGAATACCCGTGTGCTTTGTTCTGTCTCCCGCTTGGCTTGGTCTGCGCCGTCTGGGGGTTGGAGAACTCTGCGTATGAGTTTCCAGTCTGCTTTGGAGTAACATACAGCCAAACACAGTCTCCTGATCACTCAGAATGGGTCCCGCTACTTTGTGAGACAAGCAGGCTAGAAACTTGTAAGAGAAGCTGAGTGGATTTTTTAGCAGGAGGGTTAAATGCTAATTCACTTGCTTTCAAGACTTCAGAGGAAGTATAAGACACTCCTTTTTGTACTGTTCTGAGCCCGTGGTTATGAAACCCACTTTGCCAGACAGTCAACTCAATCTCTCTTTTAATCAGAACTATTTTATTAAACCAGAAAACACAAAGGTATAAAGAAACTTCAAAGGAAGTGTATAGTCTCTGGGGATGGGAACTGAGGATGGTGGTGGTGATGATGAAGAAGGTTGATAGCAGGTAGGATATTGTAGGATTGTTGAAGAGGTAGATAGATTCAGTGGAGGAGGTACGGTCTGAGAGAGACAGCTTCTGGAAGAGGTAGTCCCCAATAAGGTGTCCAGTGCAATATCTGTTGCAACCTTAGAAACTGTTTCAGCTGATGTTGCCTGATGACATAGACAAGGTCCTTGCGATGATGCAGCCATCAACATGTCCTCTTGACCCTTGTCCTTCTTGGCTTATTAAAGCTTGCTGAGGGAGGTTGACCGAGTGGATCCAGGGTGTGGTCAATGCATCATTGCGGGAGGGAATGGTTCCAGCCACCCTGAAAGAGGCAGTGGTCCGACTGCTCCTGAAAAAGTCCACCCTGGACCCATTGGTTTGCAACAATTACCGACCGGGTTGCAAATATTTAAAATTTTTTAGGGAAGGTGATTGAGAGGGTTGTGGTGCAGCAATTGCAAGTACTCTTAGATGAAAGAGATTATCTTGACCCATTCCAGTCTGGGTTCAGGCCTGGTTATGGGATTGAATTGGCCTTGGTCACCCTGATGGATGACTTTTATCGGAAGAAGTACAGGGGGAGTGCCACCCTGTTACTCTTACTTGATCTCTCAGTGGCTTTTGATACCATTGACCATGGTATCCTTCTGGTATCCTTCAACTAGGTGAGATGGGTATTGGAGGCACTGTTTTAGCGTGGTTCTGATCCTATCTCCAAGGTCGTTTTCAGATAATAGCATTGGATGATTGTCGTTTGGTCCCCTGGCAGTTGTGCTGTGGGGTGCCACAGGGTACCAACTTGTCCCCCATGGTGTTTAACATCTATATGAAGCCCTTGGGAGTAATCATCAGGAGATTTGGGGCGAGGTGTCAGCAGTACCCTGATGATACCCAGCTCTATTCCTCTGTAACATCTGAATTGGGAGAGGCTATGCAAGCCCTGGACTGCTGCCTGGACTTGGTGGTGGGCTGGATGAGGGCCAATAAACTGAGTCTGAATCCTAGCAAGACAGAGATTGATTGATTGATTGATTGATTGATTGATTGATTGCACTTGTATACCACCCCATAGCCGAAGCTCTCTGGGCGGCTTACAGCAATCAAGAACATTAAAAGAAATATACAATTTAAAACACATATTTTAAAAACAATTTAAAACACAATTTAAAAATTTAAAACAATATAAAAACAATTTTAAACACATGCTAAAATGCCTGGGAGAAGAGGAAAGTCTCGACCTGGTGTCGAAAAGATAACAGTGTTGGTGACAGGTGCACCTCATCAGGGACATCATTCCATAATTTGGGGGCCACCACTGAGAAGGCCCTCTGCCTTGTTGCCACCCTCCCAGGTTCCCTTGGAGTAGGTACCCAGAGGAGGGCCTTTGATCTTAAACATAGTGTACGGGTGGGTTCGTATCGGGAGAGGCGTTCCATCAGGTATTGTGGTCCCAAGTTGGGTAAGGCTTTATAGGTCAAAACCAGCACCTTGAATCGAGCTCAGAAACAAACAGGCAGCCAATGCAAGCGGGCCAGAATCGGTTTTATATGTTTGGACCGTCTGGTCCCTGTTACCAATCTGGCCGCTGCATTTTGCACAAGCTGCAGTTTCCGAACCGTCTTCAAAGGCAGCCCCACGTACAGTGCATTGCAGTAATCTAATTTGGAGGTTACCAGAGCATGAACAACTGAAGCCAGGTTATCCCTGTCCAGATAGGGACGTAGTTGGGCCACCAACCGAAGTTGGTAGAAGGCACTCCGTGCCACCGAGGCTACCTGAGCCTCAAGTGACAGAGATTATTCTAGGAGAACCCCCAAGCTACGAACCTGCTCCGTCAGGAGGAGTGCAACCCCATCCAGGACAGGTTGGACATCCACCATCTGGTCAGAAGAACCACCCACTAGCAGCATCTCAGTTTTGTCTGGATTGAGCCTCAGTTTATTAGCCCTCATCCAGTCCATTGTCGCAGCCAGGCACCGGTTCAGCACATTGACAGCCTCACCTGAAGAGGATGAAAAGGAGAAATAGAGCTGTGTGTCATCAGCATACTGATGGCAATGCACTCCAAAGCTCCAGATGACCGCACCCAACGGTTTCATGTTGAACAGCATGGGGGGACAGAACTGACCCCTGCAGAACCCAATATTGGAGAGTCCAGGGTGCCGAGTAATGTTCCCCAAGCACCACCTTCTGGACGCGACCTGCCAAGTAGGAGTGGAACCACCGCCATGTAGTACCTCCCACTCCCAACTCAGCCAGTCTCCCCAGAAGGATACCATGGTCGATGGTATCGAAAGCCGCTGAGAGATCAAGGAGAATCAACAGAGTCACACTCCCCGTCTCTCTCCCGACAAAGGTCATCATACAGGGAGACCAAGGCTGTTTTCGTGCCAAAACCAGGCCTGAAACCCGACTGAAATGGATCCAGATAATTGGACTCATCCAAGAGTGTCTGGAGCTGGCCCGCAACCACTCGTTCCAGGACCTTGCCCAGGAATGGAACATTTGCTACCGGCCTATAGTTATTAAGATTTTCTGGGTCCAGGGAGGGTCTCTGCAGGAGTGGTCTCACTACTACCTCTTTCAGGCAGCCAGGGAGCACCCCCTCTCACAGAGAGGCATTAATCACTTCCCTGGCCCAGCTGGCTGTTCCATTCCTGCTAGCTTTTATTAGCCAAGAAGGGCAAGGATCCAGCACAGAAGTGGTTGCACAAACCTGTCCAAGCACCTTGTCAACGTCCTCAAGCTGCATTAACTGAAACTCATCCAAGAAGTCGGGACAAGGCTGTGCTCTGGATACCTCGCTTGCTTCACTTGCTATAACACTGGAGTCTAAGTCCTGGCAGATGCTAAAGATTTTATCCTGGAAGTGCCTAGCAAATTCATTACAGCGGGCCTCAGATGGTTCTACCCTGTCCCTGGGGCCAGAGTGTAATAGCCCCCTGATAATTCTGAAGAACTCCACTGGCCGGCAGATTGATGATTCGATAGTGGCAGCAAAATATTGTTTTTTTGCTGCCCTCACTGCCCCTAAATACAGCTTACCATAGGCACTTACCAGTATATATATTGTGGGTTGGTAGTTTCCGAGTTCAGATAATTGGTAGTTACCTGCTTTGGATGGGGTTGTACTCCCTGTGAAAGAGCAGGTCTGTAGTCTGGGGGTGCTCCTTTATCCATCTTTGTTCCTAGAGACCCAGGTGACCTCAGTGGCTAGAAGTGCCTTTTACCAGCTTCGGCTGGTAAGACAGCTGCGGCCGTTTCTGGACCGGGATAGGCTGACCACTGTTGTCCATGCTCTGGTAACCTCTAGGCACAATTACTGTAATGCGTTCTATGTGGGGCTGCCATTGAGGTTGGTCAGGAAGCTGCAGCTGGTGCAGAATGCGGTGGCGAGACTGCTGACTGGGGCAGGTATCGCCCACATATCACTCCACTGCCCATTTGCTACCAGGCCAAGTTCAAGGTTCTAGTTTTGGTGTACAAAGCTTGGGACCAGGATACCTGAAAGACCGTCTTATCCCTTATATACCCAGTCGATCACTGTGCTCTGCAGGTGAGGGCCTCCTGTAGATACCATCTTATCAGGAGATCTGTTCTGTACAACATAGGAAACGGACCTTTAGTGTGGTGGCACCTACCCTGTGGAATTCCCTATCCTTCAATATTACTCAGGCGCCATCTCTGTTATCTTTCGGCGCCTATTGAAGACCTTCCTCTTTGAACAAGCCTTTTAAGTTGTGACTTTATCCCAGTCTGTGTCAGTTGTGGAACTGGTTTTTAATATGTTTTTAAACCTTTTTTTAAAACAATATGCTCCTAACCTTTTTAAAAAAAGATGTCTTGAAAGCTTTTAAAAAAGTTTTTAAAGATCCTTTGTTTTAATGTATTTTAAAGTCTGTTTTTATGATGTTTTAAATGTTTTTAGTGCTTTTGTTTGCGCTCTGGGCTCCTGCTGGGAGGAAGGGTGGGATGTAAATCAAATAAATAAATAATAATAATAGTTATTATTGTTATTATTATTTTATTGTTATTATTACCACCTGCCCTTAACTGGTAGGTCTCAGGGTGGGTTGCAACAATATGTTGTTGTTATGTGCCTTCAAGTCAATTACGACTTATGGCAACCCTATGAATCAGTGACCTCTGATAGCATCTGTCATGAACCACCCTGTTCAGATCTTGTAAGTTCAGGTCTGTGGCTTCCTTTATGGAATCGACCCATCTCTTGTTTGGCCTTCCTCTTTTTCTACTCCCTTCTGTTTTTCCCAGCATTATGGTCTTTTCTAGTGAATCCTGTCTTCTCATGATGTGTCCAAAGTATGATAACCTCACATCATTGTAGCTTCTAGTGATATTTCTGGTTTAATTTGTTCTAACACCCAATTATTTGTCTTTTTCACTGTCCATGGTATGCACAAAGCTCTCCTCCAACACCACATTTCAAATGAGTTGATTTTTCTCTTATCCGCTTTTTTCACTGTCCAACTTTCACATCCATACATAGAGATCAGAAATACCATGGTCTGAATGATCCTGACTTTAGTGTTCAGTGATACATCTTTGCATTTGAGGACCTTTTCTAGTTCTCTCACAGCTGCCCTCCCCAGTCCTAGCCTTCTTCTGATTTCTTGACTATTGTCTCCATTTGGGTTAATGGCTGTGGCGAGGTATTGATAATCCTTGACAAGTTCAATGTCCACATTGTCAACTTTGAAGTTACATAAATTTTCTGTCGCCATTACTTTAGTCTTTTTCATGTTCAGCTGTAGTCCTGCTTTTGCGTTTTCTTCTTTAATTTTCATAAGCATTCATTTCAAATCATTACTGGTTTCTGCTAGTAGTATGGTATTGTCTGCATATCTTTAATTATTTATATTTCTCCCTCCAGTTTTCACACCTCCTTCATCTTGGTCCAATCCTGCTTTTCGTATGATATGTTCTGCATACAGATTAAACGAAAAGGGTGATAAAATACACCCCTGTCTCACACTCTTTCTGATTGGGAACCAATCGGTTTCTCCATATTCTGTCCTTACAGTAGCCTCTTGTTGAGAGTATAGGTTGCGCATCAGGACAATCAGGTGCTGAGGTACCCCCATTTCTTTTAAAGCATTGCATAGTTTTTCATGATCTACACAGTCAAAGGCTTTGCTGTAATCTATAAAGCACAGGGTGATTTTCTTCCGAGATTCATTGGTCTGTTCCAATATCCAACGTATGTTTGCAGTATGATCTCTGTTGCCTCTTCCCTTTCTAAATCCAGCTTGGACATCTGGCATTTCTCGCTCCATATATGGTAAGAGCCTTTGCTGTAGAATCTTGAGCATTACTTTACTTGCATGGGATATTAAGGCAATAGTTCGATAATAGTTTGATACTGCATTCCCTGGGATCCCCTTTCTTTGGAATTGGGATATATATTGAACGCTTGCAGTCTGTGGGTCATTGTTTTATTTTCCATATTTGTTGACAATTTTTTGTCAAAATTTGAACAGATTCCATCTCAGTCACTTGTAGCAAATCTATTGGTATGCCTTCGTATCCCAAACGGAACAAGCAAGCCTTCGTATTCACCCACACCCTTCTCAACCCTGCCTATCTTGTGCAACCTAGAGAGAGGCGACAGCAAGCCAGGATGCTCGCCCCAGTCGAGCCTCCCTCCCTCAGCAGCATAAACCAAGGCTGCTGAAGCAGAGCCGCATCCCCACAGGAAACAACAGACAGGAAATGTAAATGTAAAATGTAAATGTAAATTTAATTTCTTAGTCACCTATCTGGCCAAAGCCGCTCTAGGCGACGTACACATCAATTTCCAATAAATACAATAAAATACAGTAATATACAATTGATACAATAAAATATTATATAATCAACAATACAAACAGCATATACAGTGCATAACAACGGGCATTCAGTATGTAAATTAGCCCATCTTGGTGGTCTCAAAGGCCTGTCCAAACAGCCAAGTTTTTAATGCTCGGCGGAAAATATCCAGGGAAGGGGCATGCCGAAGATTGAAGGGGAGGGAATTCCAGAGAGCGGGGGCCGCCACTGAGAAAGCCCTCTCCCTAGTCCCCACCAACCCAGCCACTGTTGTTGGTGGGACTGAGAGAAGGCCTTGCGTGGCTGATGTTGTCGGGCGGCATAATTGGTGATGCTGGAGATGCTCCTTCAGATAGACTGGCCCGAAACCGTATAGGGATTTAAAGGTTAACACCAACACCTTGAATTGGGCCCGGAAAACTACTGGAAGCCAGTGTAGATTGAATAATACTGGCGTAATATGATCACGGCGATGACTGTTTGTAAGTAAACGCGCCGCCGCATTCTGTACCAGTTGAAGTTTCCGGACCGTTTTCAAGGGTAACCCCACGTAGAGCACATTGCAGTAATCTAATCGAGAAGTGACCAAGGCATGTACTACTAGTGGGAGCTGATGAACAGGAAGGTAGGGTTGCAGCCTACGTATGAGGTGTAATTGGTACCAGGCTGCCCGGCTCACCGCCGAAATCTGAGCCTCCATGGACAGCCTGGAATCAAGAACACCCCCAAGGCTGCGGACCTGATCCTTCAGGGGTAATTGAACCCCATTAAACCTCAGGTCAACAGGGCCCAACCTTCCTTTGTCTCCCACAAGCAGCACCTCGGTCTTATCCGGGTTTAGTTTCAGCCTGTTCCTTCCCATCCAACCACTCACGGATTCCAGGCACTTGGACATGGTCTCCACAGCCAACTCTGGTGAGGACTTAAACGAGAGATAGAGCTGAGTGTCATCTGCATATTGGTGACACTGCAGCCCAAAACTCCTGATGATGGATCCCAGCGGCTTCATATAGATGTTGAATAGACATCTCTCCCTCTTTCTTATCTTCATTTTTTTGGCTTTCTTCCTCCCACCGGATGCATTATTTCCAGAACGACAACGGAGAGCGACACAACCCCCCCCCCACACACACACATAGAGGCTTTACCCAACTCTGCGCTTTGTTGCTTAGCTTGACTTTCTTGCACTGGCTTGCGGGTAAATCCATTTGCAGAGAGTGGGGGAGCCGCGGGGTTGGAAGAGGAAGGAAGGAAAGAAAGAAAGCCACAGCCAAGACAGGCGCCCCGAGCGCAACAATTCGACACAGTACGGAAGAAGAAGGAGAAAATATAAAGCCCGGAGGGGAGGGACGGAGGAAGAGAGAGAGAGAGGAAGGATGGATGCTGTGTGCTTAAGATGCCGATTTGGTGGAGATTCCTGACCAGGCTGCGCACAAACCCGGCTTGTAAAACGAAGAGGAGGGGAGTAGGTGGGGCACGCGCAAAAGACGAGAAGGGACCGAAAGGGAGGAGCAAGAACGAAGCAGGGAGGGCTGAAGCGCGCGCAGAAGCGCGTTCCCGTTTCCCCCTACTGCCACGCCGCCCAGCGCTTCCTGCGGCTTCTCTGCGTGCGCCTGCCCAGCAAGCAAATTGACGCTAGAGAAGGAAAAAAAGGGGGCGGTGCCAAGTCGGATCCGGCGTATAGAGAGAAGGAATGGGATGGCCAGTGCTTCCGGGTTTGCCGCTCTAGGTTCCTCCTCTTCTTCTTCGTTTTCTTGGTTTACTGGCGTTGCAAGGTATAAGACGTTCTAGTGTTGTAGACCCTTGCTCTCTTTCGTCCGCTTGCGGAGTAGAGTGCTGCCAGAGGCGTGGGCGGGAGGTAGATTAGAACTTCTGACTCCCCAGTTGTTTAATAATTTTGTTGTTACGTGCCTTTAAATCGATTACGACTTAGGGCAACCCTTGTTGTTATGTGCCTTCAAGTCGAATACGACTTACGGCGACCCTATGAATCACCGACTCCAAAAGCATCTGTCATGAACCACGCTGTTCAGATCTTGTAAGTTAAGGTCTGTAGCTTCCTTTATGGAATCGATCCATCTCTTGTTTGGCTTTCCTCTTTTTCTGTTCCATTCTGTTTTTCCCAGCATTATTGTCTTTTCTAGTGAATCATGTCTTTTCATTATGTGTCCAAAGTATGATAACCTCAGTTTCATCATTTTAGCTTCTAGTGATAGTTCTGGTTTAATTTGTTCTAACACCCAATTATTTGTCTTTTTTGGGGTCCATGGTATGTGCAAAGTTCCCCTCCAACACCACATTTCAAATGAGTTGATATTTCTCTTATCCGCTTTTTTCACTGTCCAACTTTCACATTCACACGTAGAGATCGGGAATACCATGGTCTGAATGATCCTGACTTTGGTGTTCAGTGATGCATCTTTGCATTTGAGAACCTTTTCTAGTTCTCTCATAGCTGCCCTCCCCAGTCCTAGCCTTCTTCTGATTTCTTGACTGTTGTCTGCATTTTAGTTAATGACTGTGCCAAAGTATTGATAATCCTTGACAAGTTCAATGTCCACATTGTCAGGTTTAAAGTTACATAAATCTTCTGTTGTCATTACTTTAGTCTTCTTGACGTTCAGCTGTAGTTGTGCTTTCCTCTTTAAACAGCATTTGTTTCAAATCATTACTGGTTTCTGCTAGTAGTATGGTATCGTCTGCATATCTTAAATTATTGATATTTCTCCCTCCAATTTTCACACCTCCATCTTGGTCCAATCCTGCTTTCCGTATGATATTTCTGTGTATAGATTAAACAAACAGGGTGATACAATACACCCCTGTCTTGCACCCTTTCCGATTGGGAACCAGTCGGTTTCTCCATATTCTGTCCTTACAGTAGCCTCTTGTCCAGAGTATAGGTTGCACATCAGGACAATCAGATGCTGTGGCACCCCCATTTCTTTTAAAGCATCCCATAGTTTTTCATGATCTACTAAAGCACAGGGTGATTTTCTTCTGAAATTCTTTGCTCTGTTCCATTATCCAATGTATGTTTGCGATATGATCTCTGTTGCTTCTTCCCTTTCTAAATCCAGTTTGGACATCTGGCATTTCTCGCTCCATATATGGTAAGCGCCTTTGTTGTAGAATCTTGAGCATTTCTTTACTTGCATGGGATATTAAGGCAATAGCTCGATTACTGCATTCTCTGGGATCCCCTTTCTTTGGAATAGGGATATATATTGAATGCTTCCAGTCTGTGGCTATTGTTTAGATTTCCATATTTCTTGACAGATTTTTGTCAAAATTTGGACAGATTCAGTCTCAGTAGCTTGCAGTAGCTCTATTGGTATGTCATCTATTCCTGGTTATTTGTTTCTTCCAAGTATTTTAAGAGCAGCTTTCACCTCACATTCTAAAATTTCTGGTTCTTCATCATACGGTTTCTCCATGAATGAATCTCTCATCCTGGCATCTCTTTTATAGAGTTCTTCAGTGTATTGCTTCCATCTTCCTTTTATTTCATCTCGGTCAGTCAGTGTGTTCCCCTCTTAATTATTCAACATCCCTACTCTTGCTTTAAATTTTCCTTTCATTTCTCTAACCTTTTGGAAAAGGGCTCTTGTTCTTCCCTTTTTGTTGTCCTCTTGTATTTCTATATAGAAACTATTATAATAGTTCTCTTTGTCCCTACATACTAGTCACTGTATTGTTGCATTTAGGGTTCTGACCATGCTTCTGTCTCCTCTTGCTTTTGCTTTCCTTCTCTCTTTAACCATTTTAAGAGTTTCTTCAGTCATCCATTGAGGTCTTTCTCTCTTTTTAACTAGAGGTATTGTCTTTTTGCATTCTTCCCTGATAATGTCTCTGACTTCACTCCATAGTTCTTCTGGTTCTCTGTCAACTAAGTTTAAAGCCTTAAATCTGTTCCTTATTTGATCTTTATATTCTTCTGGGATGTTATATAAATTGTATTTTGGCATTATGATTGGTTTGTTCTTCTTCTTTAGCTTTACTCTGATTTTCGATACGACCAGTCCATGTCTGTACCGCAGTCTGCTCCTGGTCTTTTTTTTGCAGAAAGTATGGAACTTCTCCATCTTCTACTACCAATTACATAATCAATTTGATCCCTATATTGACCATTTGGTGATGTCCACGTGTACAGTCTTCTTTTTGGTTGTTCAAAAAATGTTTTTGAAGAAACAAATTATTGGCTTCACAGAATTCTGTAAGTCTTTCTCCTGCTTCATTTCTGTCTCCTAAGCCCCATTTCCCCACAATTCCTAGTTCTTCTCTGTTCCCTGCTTTTGCATCCCAGTCCCCCATGATTATCAGCACATCTTGTTTTGGTGTGTGATCAATTTCCTCCTGTACATCTGTGTAAAATCTCTCCAGTTCCTCTTCTGCATTTGCCGTTGGAGCATAGACTTGGATGATGGTTATGGTAATAGGTTTCCCATTTAATCTCATTGATATCACTCACTCAACTTGTGTTGTAGCTTCTGATTGCGTTTGTTACATCACTTCTCACTATTAAAGCAACCCTGTTTCTTCTTAATTTCTCATTTCCTGCATAAAATACTTTGTAGTTTTCTTATTGAAAATGTGCCATTCTCGTCCATTTTAATTCACTCACGCCAAGTATTGAAATGTTGATGCGTTCCATTTCTTGCTTGACAATTTCTAACTTTCCCTGGTTCATGTTTCTCACATTCCATGTTCCTATTGTCGTACAACTCTGGACTCTCCTTTCGCATCTGTGCGCATCAGCCTCTAGGCTTCCTTTCGGCTTTGACTCAGCTGTGTCATTAGTCACAGCGCTACTTGTACTTGTCCTTTGTTCTTCTCCAGTAGCTCGGTGAGTGCCTTCTGACTTGGGGGGTCTCATCTTCCAGCAGTATCTCATGTTGCGTTTTGGATACTCTGTTCATAGGTTTTTCGTGGTAAGAGGTATTCAGAGGTGGTTTATGTCATGAAATTGTAAAATGGTTTAAAATGCTTTTTTGCAACATGGCTCAGATGCAGAGAATTGTGGGGATTTCATCTTGGGAGGAGATGGGCCTCTGTGTGAGTGGAAAACTTTTAAGTTTCGTTTCTCAGCTGCCACTAATTAAGAGCTGGAGAAGCAGCACCTGGTTATCTCTGTTAGCTGTTGAGAGCCTGGTGCTGAAGGTGAAGTGGGCCTGAGAAGAGTTGAGATCAGAAAAGGAGGGGGGCCTGCTAAGGCGAGAAAAGTGAAGAAGCTTCGGGAAAATTACTTCATTAGGAAGCCCGCTGATTGGCTGATTCATTGTGACCTGTTGCTAGGGTTTTTTCCTTAAGTATAGGGGGTGACACCTATAGTTTTTTGTTCCCCTGGGTTCCATCTGGACGGTGGTTACCTGAGTGGGGTTCCACTGCCTTCACTACCCTACTTATGTCTCTCTGAGGAGAGATGAGATTTACAACAACTACCTCTTCAAGTAAGTAGAATAGGTTAATCAGTTTTGTTATTTTGGTTGTGTCTGAACTCTCTTGTATGTCTCACCTAAATACCTGGTTGGATGTGGGTTTTGAGGAACTGTTTTGCTTCTATTAATTGTGCACTTATATTTTATTAATAAAGCTACTTCTTATTTACCCTGGTGTGTTCATTGAGCGAGAATAACTTTGGTTCTGAATCTGGCACCTTGACCACTGGCCACAAACTACCAAGAGTGTGTTTTGGTTTTACCAGAGGGCTTCTGGACGAGGGGTGCCTGTTTGGCTCTTGTCCTTAGAAATCTTTGGTATACCTATATCTGGGCTCTGGGTCCCCCTGACTCAGAGTGTGAACCAGTAGAAGGGGTGGTGGCAGCCTATCTTCTACCTTTCAGGGTTGGTGTTGGTTTGCACAGCCTTGGCAAGGGGAAATTGGGTTCCGGATCAATTACCAAGGGTGGAGAATTGGGTCCGAAGCATGTACCTGGCAACCCTGGGGGTTGCAAGGTCATGACAGTTTACCATTGCTTTCCTCTGAGTTTGGAGGCATTCTGTTGGGCACAGGGCACGGATGAGGTCATCTGGCCCAGGCGGGACGCAGTGGCATCTCATAGAGGACACCCTCCCCTTTCATGGGGTGTATGATTTGTCCTGGCCCAGAGCAGATTTTGGGGTGGGCACCCCCAGTTACTTATTTTTCCTGTATGTTTTTCTCTGCTTTGATTTTGCATAGATGCCCTCCTCTGTGCCCTACACCCAGCAGAAGCTCTGGGCCAGGTGGGACGCAGTGGCATCTTATAGAGTATACCCTCCCCTTTCTTGGGATATATGATTTGTCCTGGCCCAGAGCAGATTTTGGGGTGGGTATCACCAGTTACTTATTTTTTTCTGCATGTTTTTGTCCATTTTGATTTTGTATTTATGCACTCGTTCGTGCCCGGTGCCCAGGAGAAGCTCTGGGCCGGATGGGATGCACTGGCATCTCATAGACGACACTGTCCCCTGTTCTGGGGTATATGATTTGTCCTAGCCCAGAGCAGATTTTGGGGTGGGCACTGTCAGGATCCCACCTGCTGCCACCGCTTGTCAGGCTCCTTCCCGTCAGGATCCCACCTCAGGCACCACCTGCTAGGATCCCGCCTGTGGTCACCGCCTTGTCCCACCTCAGGGTCCTGCTCTCAAAATGGTTCTCTCACTGGCTCTAGCAAAGATCTCTCAAGATCCCACTGCTAGGCAGCAGCACCAGACACTCCCTGCAAACAATATTGCCTTGAGACTGTGCCTTAGTCTCCTTCTGGTTTATTGCTACTTTGTGTCTGGGTGTGTGATGTCCCTGTATATTACTGTAAATATGGTAAGTGCAGGTTTATTAGAGTAAATGAGGTAAGTAGGCAGAGTGAGAGGGGGAGTACATGGGCTAGAATGCTGTATGATGATTGGCTGAGCATTTGAGTGGCTGAAGGTATAAATGAGAGGTTCTGTAGGGGGAGTTTGTGGAGTTTGGAATTTGGTTGTGGGTTGGAGTTGGTTGTGGGTTGGATTGTATTAGGCTGGTATTGAGGCAGATTATATATGACTAGAAACATAAAGAGTAATGCAATATATGAAATCATACACTTGTTAAATATACCTTAAGTAATCTTGTTATTTCCTGGTGTTTATAAATAAGTATTTTCTTGGTTTACCAAAGGCCTGATCCTTCGCTGGGGCTTTCACAGACCAGAAGGGTGGGCAGGGTATTTACCAAGGTGGAGAAACAGTATCAAATGGTGGCAGCGGTGAAAAGATAGTGTATCATCAAGTATCCAGAGCAACCCAGGGCTGTATGCTTTATTGGCACAAAGATACAGGGGGATTGTGGCCTGCAAGTGCACCCAGACACAAAGTAACAATAAGCCAGAAGGAGACTAAGGCAAAGTCCCAAGGCAATATTGTGAAATAGGGAGTGGCTGGTGGTGCTGCCTAGCAGTGGGATCTTGCAAGATCTGTGCTAGAGCCAGTGAGAGAACAAATAAAAACCAGGATCCTGACTGGAGGGACCTGACAGGTGGTGGCAGCAGGAGGGATCCTGACACGGTGCACTTGCAGGCCACAACCCCCCTGCATCTTTGTGCCTATAAAGAATTCACTAATAGGCAAAAAACCTTGCGGTTTAAGAATGTACCTATAGCCCACAGCTATTTCTATCAAACTTTAAAAAGCAGGGAAATTGGGCAGCTATAGTGAATGCACCAGGGAAGCAGGAGACCTGAACTCCTCTCTGAGATATTGGACTGCCCTACAAATTTGTCAAAATTCAAACACCATTTGGGTTGGTCTTTCACAGTCCAATCCACTTCCTGTGTAGCTTGTAAGAATTTAGTAACATGTCCCTCTGAGCATGTGGTGAGTGGTGGCAACACCTGCCATCTCCAAAGATAGAGAATTATATTTTTGTATGTTTGTTGCTGTTCTTCTTACTTTGTTTCTTTTCTGTGTTATTACTGTTTCTACAGAGAATCTAAACTAGAAAAGTTTATTTTCCTCATTATTCATCCCAGAAATCTGTGTCAAATTTATTTTTACTAATTTCAAAGCCTTTTTATTGGTCAGTGTCATATGATGGTGAAGACAGCCTTTTGTGTTTCAAATTGGAGGTTATGTTCTATTTCTATTTTGGGTGCATTAACAGTGGAATCTGAAACTGTAGTTTGATGTAAAATTAGACTGATTCCAATATGTTGCTCCTTCAGCAATGACTCTAGCTGTTGGGAAAAAGAGGATGCATGTTTTGATCCTGCTATGTTTAAACCTCTTCATTTAAGGCAAGGTGGGCACGGTCAATTAAAAACATAGAGCACACCTAGCATTTTGCTAGAATATATTTCACCTCCCACTGTTTTATCTTGGCCAAATTGACACACTCCTGAGGTCTACTGGAGACTATTCTGCAGAAGTCAGAGCCATTATTATGTTTGGAGTTTTTTTAGTATAAATTTTGCGAAGTGTTGCTGTACTTCACATATTCACAGAAATAGAAACAAAAGAAAATGATTTCCTATAGGAAACTTCACTAAAATTGCAAAGGAAATCAGACATATTCAAAGTGACCATCTGATCTATATCAACTGTCTTAATAATGTTGCTTCCTCCCCTGCTAAAACAAGATCAGCACAGCACATGTCTTCTTTCTATTCTTTGGGCTGATTGCAGGTGTTGCCACCACTCACCATATGCTCAGAGGCACATGTTACCAAATTCTTCCAAGCTGCACAGGAAGTGGATTGGACTGTGAAAGACCAACCCAAATGGTGTTTGCATTTTGACAAATTTGTAGGGCAGTCTAATATCTCAGAGAGGAGTTCAGGTCTCCTGCTCCCCTGGTGCATTCACTATAGCCCAATTTCCCTGCTTTTTAAAGTTTGATAGAAATAGCTGTGGGCTATAGGTACATTCTTAAACCGCAAGGTTTTTTGCCTATTAGTGAATTTCCCTGCTTTTTAATCCGGGAGGTAAGAGATGGGATCCTGTGCAAGTTAGCACCAGCAGTAACAGAAATAGTTCAGCAGTGTATTTAAAATGTTATATTACCATCAAGAATGCCTTTACTTTTACAAGAGGGTCATGGCTTAGTGGCAGAGAACATGCTTTGCATGCAAAAGTCCCCACATTCAGTACCCAGCATCTCCAATTAGGGCTGGGAGAGAGCATTATCTGAAACCTTGTCAGTCAGTACTGAGCTAGGGATGTCTATTGTTATAGGAGAAGGCATTAAAAAGGATCTTATTCTCAACCCAGCAGCAAAAAAAGAAGGAGGGGCATAGCTGTGACTATCATGAAGAGACCCTGCACTTTTTAATTTGATACTGTGCTACTGGTCACAAAGAGAAAAACCACTTGGCCACCTCATTCGTGTAATATGGTACTACACTAACTGCAAATGTTTGATGCCCCTGCAAATGTTTGATGAAGACCTTCTGTTCTCTGCAAAAGACGAAGAGGAAAATGCCTCTTCCCTATACAGCAAAGGCTTTCACATAGATGCCCTCATCTGTGCCCTGCGCACAACAGAAGCTCTGGGCCAGGTGGGACGCAGAGGCATCTCATAGAGGACACCCTCCTCTTTCATGGGGTGTATGATTTGTCCTGGCCCAGAGCAGATTTTGGGGTGGGCACCCCCAGTTACTTATTTTTTCCTGTATGTTTTTCTCTGCTTTGATTTTGCATAGATGCTCTCCTCTGTGCCCTGCACCCAGCAGAAGCTCTGGGCCAGGCGGGGTGCAGTGGCATCTCGTAGAGGATACCCTCCCCTTTCCAAGGGTATATAATTTGTCCTGGCCCAAAGCAGATATTGGGGCGGGTACCCCCAGTTACTTATTTTTTTCTGCGTGTTTTTGTCCGTTTTGATTTTGCATTGATGCACCCTTGCATGCCCGGTGCCCAGAAGAAGCTCTGGGCTGGACGGGATGCACTGGCATCTCGCAGATGACACCCTCCCCTTTTCTGAGGTATATGATTTGTCCTGGCCCAGAGCAGATTTTGGGGTGGGCACTGGTAGGATCCCCACCTCAGACCTCCACCTGTCAGGTCCCTCCAGTCAGGATCCTGGTTTTTATTTGTTCTCTCACACGCTCTAGCACAGATCTCACAAGATCCCACTGCTAGGCAGCACCACCAGTCACTCCCTGTAAACAATACTGCTAGAGACTTCACCTTAGTCTCCCTGTGGCTTGTTACTTTGTGTCTGGGTGCCCTTGCTGTCCACAACCCCCTTGTATCTTTGTCTATAAAGCATACAATCCTGGGTTGCTCTGGATACTTGACAATGTTACAATATCTCCCTTCACCGCTGCCACCATTTATTTGATACTGTTTCCCTCCAGCCTTGGTAATTACCCTGCCCTCCCAGGTAATAACAAGATTACTTTAGGAATGTTCAACAAGCGTATGGTTTCATTTAGTGTCATTCTTTATGTTTCCAGTCATATATATTCTGCCTAAATACCAGCCAAATATAATCCAACCCACAACCAACTCCAATCCACACTCCACAACCAATCGCCAACAACTCCCTCCCCACTCAACTGTCATCCTCTCATTTATACCTTCAGCCATTCAAACACTCAGCTAATCATCATCCAACATTCTCCAGCATTCTAGCCCATGTACTCCCCCCTCTTACTCAATCAGTTACCATATATCACTTAATAAACCCGCACTTACCATATTTACAGATATTAAAATACAGGGACATCACAAACACCCCCAGTTACTTATTTTTTCCTGTATGTTTTTCTCTGCTTTGATTTGCATAGATGCCTTCATCCGTGCCCTGTGCCCAACAGAAGCTCTGGGCCAGGCGGGATGCAGTGGCATCTCGTAGAGGACACCCTCCCCTTTCATGGGGTGTATGATTTGTCCTGGGCCAGAGCAGATTTTGGGGTGGGCACCCTCAGTTACTTATTTTTTCCTGTATGTTTTTCTCTGCTTTGATTTTGCATAGATGTCCTCCTCTGTGCCCTCGCCCAGCAGAAGCTCTGGGCCAGGCGGGATGCAGTGGCATCTCTTAGAGTATACCCTCCCCTTTCCTGGGGTATATGATTTGCCCTGGCCCAAAGCAGATTTTGGGGTGGGTATCCCTAGTTACTTATTTCTTTCTACGTGTTTTTGTCCCTTTTGGTTTTGCATTGATGCACCCGTGCATGCCCGGTGCCCAGGAGCTCTGGGCCAGAAGGGATGCACTGGCTTCTTGCAGAGGACACCCTCCCCCTTTCTGAGGTATATGATTTGTCCTAGCCCAGAGCAGATATTGGGGTGGGCACCCCCAGTTACTTATTTTTTATAATTTTATATCATTATGTAGTTATGATAATATCAGAAGCCTGATGATTTTGATTGCATAAATGTATTGTTATTCTTGATGGGGAGGGTCCCCCGATCACAGTGATATATCATACAGGGTACCCCAACATATATTTTGGGGTTCAGAGACATGTTAAGTTTAGCTTGAAGTTGTTGTAGCTGTCAACTTTTCTTGTGTTTTAGTGTTTTGAACTTTCAAGCAAATAAGGAACTGGGAACTGGGAACTAGGAACCAACTTCAGTGTCGTGATTGGGGGAGGGGGCGAGGCAAGTGTGGAGAGCCGAGGCAAGTGTGACGCCACGCCTCGGGGGAGTTCGCCCTCTTCCCAGCGCTCTGAGCTGAGATCCGCGTTCTGATTGCTCCTCCTCTCCCCGCGGGCTGCCAACCAGAAGAGGAGGAGGTGTGGTCCCCGGAGGCTTCAGTCAACGGGAGCCGCGAAGAGGATGTAACTGCCGCGGAGAATCCAGGGGGAGACCGAACAGTGGATCCGTTTTGCACACGGACAAGGATGGCGGCGGCGGCGGCTTTGGACTGGCGGCCCGTTCTAATGCAGCATCCCGTTAGCTCGGCGCTGCTGGCAGCCGCCGGACTCCTGCTGGGGCTGTGGTGGCTGCTGCGCCGTCGGCCGCTGCAGGGACTCCCGCCGGGTCCCAGGCCGTGGCCTTTGTTAGGCAACCTCACCTACTCCCTGATGCCCAGCCTGCTGCTGCCCAGGCGACACAGTGGCGACAGACGCCACTTCCACCGCAAGTACAAAGGCGGCGGCGGTGCCCCCCGGTCCCTCGCGGCCCATCTGCTGCTGACCAATGCGGCAGAGATCTACGGCAGCATCTTCACCTTCTTCGTGGGCAGTCGCCCCTTCATCGTGCTCAGCGACTTCGAGGCCGTGCGGGATGCCCTGGTCAACAAGGCCGAGGTCTTCAGCGACCGGCCCAGCGTGCCCATCGTGGACATCGTCACCCAGAAGAAAGGTAAAAGGAGGGAGGGAGAGACGGAGATCCGCGCGGAAGAGGGCTTTTTCCGCGGCCCTTCCAACTCCTATAGCGCACGGTCGCGTCAAACTCGCAGCATCTGTGACAGACATCATGCTGGCACTTCCCAGGTGGGCACTCGTTACGTGGAAGGCCCATCTGCAGGGTTGGCTTTGGAAAAGCTGGGCTGAGAACATGGCAGTCGGGTGACAGCTTATCATTACAGGGACATCGTGGGAGTGAAAATCTCTATTTAATTGGGGGCTTGATGAGAATAATACTTAACATTAACAGAATGCTTCACATATATTATCTCAAGCCAGCCTTCACTACCCTGGGGCCCTCCAGACATTTTAGACTTTGACAGCTGCTGATGGGACTTGTGGTCCAAAAGATCTGGTGGGAACATTCTTAAACAGTAAGGTTTTTTGTCTGTTAGTGAATTTCTGTGGTTTTTAATCCAGGAGGTAAGAAATGGGATCCTGTGCAAGTTTGCTGAGAATGACTTGATCATTTGCATGTTTATCAAGTTCAATGGGGTTTACTCTGCTGCAATTATGGTTAGGATAGGTAATACTGACCATGGGGGAGAGGGAGGAAGGGGAGGGAGGGGAGAAGGAAGGGGCAAAAGGGAGGGGATAGGAGGGAGGAGGAGGGGAGGGGAGGTGTGATCATTTGCATGCTTTTTGAGTTCAGTGGGATTTACTCCTGTACAATCATGCCTAGCATAGGTGAAACTGATATGGGGGAGGGGGAAGGAGGGTGAAGGGAGAGAGAAGGGGAGGAAGGGGAGGATATTGGGTGGGTGGGCACTTGGCAGAGGGAAAGCCCCTTTCCTTTCCAAAAGGAAAATGTTGTGAACAGTATCATTGTTTTTCAGGGTTTCCCCCACCTTTTTATTCTACAGCAGGCACATGTGTTCTCCCACCCAAATTTAAACCAAAACTGTCACTGGCCACATCCACACCAAACCTTTATTTCATTTTAGAAAGTCATGGCTTCCCCCAAAGAATCCTGGGAAGCATACTTAGTGAAGGGTGCTGAGAGTTGCTAGGAGATGCCCTGTTCCCCTCACAGAGCTACAATCCCCAGAAGAGGGGCTGACTGATAAACAACTCTGGCCGCTGGAGCTCTCTCAGGGGAATAGGAGCGTCCTTACAACTCTCAGCACCCTTCATAAACTATACTTCCCAGGATTCTTTGGGAGAAGCCATGACTGTCTAAAGTGAAATAAATGGCTGGCGTGGGTGTGGCCACCTGATTAGCCAAGCCAAATGGCTGTGAGTTTGGCTTTTAGAACATTGACAGTTGCTTCTTAGTGAGTATGACCGATGTTATCATTGAGTTCCATGTTAAATTTCTTAAATTAATTAAAAATCATCCATGCATATTTTTTTAAACTGCAGAAGATGGTCAGAGTATGGGACAAGGTCAGTAATAGGATTACAGGCACTCTGTGAACATGGCTGATTTTTAGTTAATTTCAAAAAATGCAGTAATTATCGAACTATTGCCGTAATATCCCATGCAAGTAAAGTATTGCTCAAGATTCTACAACAAAGGCTCTTACCGTATATGGAGCGAGAAATGCCAGACGTCCAAGCTGGATTTGCAAAGGGAAGAGTCACCAGAGATCATATCGCAAACATATGTTGGATAATGGAACAGACCAAGGAATTTCAGAAGAAAATCATCTTGTGCTTTATGGATTACAGCAAAGCCTTTGATTGTGTAGATGAAAAACTGTGGAATGCTTTAAAAGAAATGGGAGTCCCACAGCATCTGATTGTCCTGATGCACAACCATACTCTGGACAAGAGGCTACTATAAGGACAGAATATGGAGAAACTGATTGGTTTCCAATCGGAAAGGGTGTGAGACGGGGTGTATTTTATCACCCTATTTGTTTAATGCGGAACATATCATACGGAAAGCGGGACTGGACCAAGATGGGGATGTGAAAATTGGAGGGAGAAATATCAATAATTTAAGATATGCAGACAATACCATACTACTAGCAGAAACCAGTAATGATTTGAAACTAATGTTGAAGGAAGTTAAAGAGGAAAGCACAAAAGCAGGACTACAGCTGAATGTCAGGAAGACAACAGAAGATTTATATAACTTTAAAGTTGACAATGAGGACATGGAACTTGTCAAGGATTATCATTACCTCGGCACAGTCATTAACCCAAATGGAGACAATAGTCAAGAAACCAGAAGACGGCTGGAACTGGGGAGGACAGCTATGAGAGAACTAGAAAAGGTCCTCAAATGCAAAGATGTATCACTGAACACTAAAGTCAGGATCATTCAGACCATGGTATTTCCAATATCTATGTATGGATGTGAAAGTTGGACAGTGAAAAAAGTGGATAAGTGAAAAATCAACTCATTTGAAATGTGGTGTTGGAGGAGAGCTTTGTGCATATCATGGACTGCAAAACAGACAAATAATAGTGTGTCAGAACAAATTAAACCAGAACTGTCACTAGAAGCTAAAATGATGAAACTGTGGTTATCATACTTTGGACACATCATGAGAAGACATGATTCACTAGAAAAGACCATAATGCTTGGAAAAACAGAAGTGAGTAGAAAAAGAGGAAGACCAAACAAGAGATGGATTGATTCCATAAAGGAAGCCCAGGACCTGAACTTAGAAGATCTGAACAGGGTAGTTCATGACAGATGCTCTTGGAGGTCACTGATTCATAGGGTCACCATAAGTCATAATCAACTTGAAGGCACATAACAACAACATATTGCCCTTAAATTCAAATAATAGAATAGTAGAGTTGGAAGGATTGTATAAGGCCATCAGGTCCAACCCCCTGCTCAATGGAGAAATCCATCTTAAAGCATACCTGACAGGTGGCTGACCAGCTGCCTCTTGAATGCCTCCCAGTGTTTGAGAGCTGACTCATCCCTAGGTAATTAGTTCCATTCTCATACCTCTCTAACAGTTAGGAAGTTTCTCCTCATGTTCAGCTGAAATCTGGCTTCCTGTAACTTGAGCCCATTATTCCATGTCATGCTCTCTGGAGTGATTGAGGAGAGATCCTGGCCCTCCTCTGTGTGGCAACCTTTCAAGTACTTGAAGAGTGCTATCATATCTCCCCTCAGTCTTCTCTTCTCAAGGCTAAACATGCCCAGTTCATTCAATCTCTCCTCATAGGGCTCTGTTTCCAGTCCCCTGATCATCCTTGTTGCCCTCCTCTGAACCCATTTCAGTTTGTCTGCAGCCTTTTTAAATTGTAATGCCCATAACTGGATGCAGTACTCAAGATGAGGCCTAATCAGTGCCAAATAGAGGGGAACTAGTACACAGTTTGAACACTATACTTCTGTTAATGCGCCCTAAAATAGCATTTGCTTTTTTTGCAGCTACATTGCACTGTTGGCTCATATTCATCTTGTGAATTACAGCAATTCCAAGATCTTTCTTGCATGTGGTATTGCTGAACCAAGTTTTCCCCATCTTATAATTGTGCACTTGGTGACTTTTTCCTAGGTGTAGAACTTTTCCTAGGTGTAATCATTTTCAAGGGCAATTTCCAGTAACTCATAAAACACAGTACAAAGAACAATAATCAATGCAAACAGTTTACAATAGTTGCAGAATAAACAAATTTATTTATTTATTTATTGGTTTATTTATATCCCGCCCTTCCTCCCAGCAGGAGCCCAGGGTGGCAAATAATACACAAAGTGTGGGGAAAGAATGTCTTTGCCTGGCAGGCACCTAAAATACATTAGCATACATCATAGTGGTGTGTGCAAATCCTGCCTGTCATTAGACAAAGATGCCATTACTTGAAAATGGGGTAGGCACTTTCCAGGCATCACCTCTGTCATGAACTTGTCAGAATGGTTCAGAATGGTTCAATGTAACATGGCTCTGATCCAGGGAATTGTGGGGATTTCATCTTGTGCAGAGCTAGGCCTCAGAGTGAGTGGGAAAATCCCAGTTTCATTTCCCAGCTGCAGTTAATTAGGAGGCCTGAGAAGATACACCTGTTTATCTGATAAGAGCCTGGTACCAAGGTCAAACAGGCCTGAGAACAGAGGGGAGGAGGGGCTTGTTAGGTGCAAAGCCTCGAGAAGCATTACCTCATTAGAAAGCCCCCTGATTGGCCAAGATAGTATGGTCTGTTGCTAGGATCTTTATCTTAAGAATAGGGGGTGAAACCTATAGCCTTTGTTCCCCTGGGTTTCATCTAGATGGGTGGTTACCTGAGTGGGGTTCCACTGCCTTTCACTACTCATGCTATGCCTCTCTGAGGAGAGGTGAGATTTTCAACAACTACCTCTTCTAGTAAGTAGAATAGATTAGTTAGTTTTGTTATTTTGGTTTCTGTCTGAACTCTCCGTATTTTACCTAAGCCCCTTTTTTGGGTGTGGGTTTTAAGGAATGTTTGGCTGCTATTAATTGTACACTTATATTTTATTCAAATAAAGCTACTTCTTATTTACCCATGTGAGTTCTTTGCAGGAGGGGAAATCTGGCTCTGAATCTTGTACTTTGGCCACTGACCACTGACTGTCGTGTTTTGGGGCTGCTTGGGGCTCCAGGACAAGGAGTGCCTGTTTGGCTCTTGTCTTTGGGAATCCCTGGCAGAACTATTTCTGGGCTCTGGGTTTCCCCTGACTCAGAGTGGTTACTCAGATTAAGGAGCGGTGGCAGCCTAAGTACTACCTTGTAGGTTGTTGTTGGTTTGCTCAACCTTGGCAAGGGAGTATACTTTGCTGGGATCAGTTGTCCTGGGTTGGGAATTGGATCCTGGAAATGTACCTAGTGCCTGTGGAGGTTGTCATGCCCTAGTGTCACCCAACAACACCCACACTTCATACAATACTGTTTTCTCTTTAATTAATCTGTCTGACAGGAATCCAAGAGGAGAGGTTTCCAATTTATGCCTCTTCTCCTACCTAGTCAAAATGAGAATTGCCCCAAGTTCCCATCTCCAAAGGGTTCATATGTTACAGTGGCTTGTCTCATGCCTGCTAACCCAGGCACCCACCCCATTGATTGGGCTCCTGTATCCACCCATGACAGAGGTGATAGTTCTTGTCTTCATCAAAACATCTTGAAGAAGCATGCATATTCCAGGGATGTAAGTTGAACTTTGTAGCTTGCTCAAGGCTAATTAGATGCTTGAGTTTTTGTTTTATTTTATCTTGTACTCTGCTTTTCTCTCTTCCCCCTTACTCGCTACTTTTAAAATAATCTCTATATCATTTGGAACATTGGAAGTTTAATGCAATCTGTTACCTATGAAGTGTGCTTAGGTCTACAGGCAGGCAACCAGAAATCTCTCAACAGCAGCACATAGAATGAATTATTTTGACAGTCGCTGTTGGAAGTGGGGCAACAGCAACTCTTTTTGGGTTCTTTTGTTTGTATTACAGAAGAGAGATAGAGTTAGGGTCCTCCAGCTGGCTAGGCTTGCCTACCTTTACCTGGGCTCTTCTCTACCTAACTTCCTTCCGTTGTAAACTGATATGCTCAGGGAAGCTGACCTGCCTCTCCTTCCTTTGTCTTCTTCAACTGTCTGAGGAGAGAGGAGACATCTTTGTCTTTGCTCTCTCTCCTGAGCCATGAGGGCAATACCCAAGTCTGGGCATTGCGCCTCCAACTTAGTTAGTTAGGAAAGGTATACGTAGTTCTAACTATCTGCTATGTATTTCTATAAATTAAGTAGCTTTTCTGATTTTACTAAGTGATCTCAGTGATCTAAATGCAGGGTAAAAGCCTGCTACTTAGGTAAAAACACACACTGGCACACACGCAGCTCAGATGCTGAGGATCTGTGCATATTTCCTTAACAGTTGCTCGTATGATGTCCTGAAGACATGAACGGAACAGATCTACCCTACTGTGCTGTGTGACATAAGTAGGATGGGGTGAAATTTGACTTATTGAAAGGTGAACCTATCTAATGCACATTTTCCAAACTAAAACCCAGCCATCCTTTGAAATCCACATTTGTTTGGATTTTGCAACGCAGTGCTCTAGCTGCTAAGAAATTTACACAAAAATGCATATTTGGGATAAAGTGTGCATAAAAATGCATATATTCATGAAAATAGCATCCAAAATGTGTTCTGTTAGGGAGCATTGCTTTGCAAAAATGTGTAAAATGGCATGCAAAAATGTGTAGATTAAGAGAAAAATGCTAATTAATTTTGATGAGGGCTTTTTAAGAAATCCTAAACTGATGTGGAAATGTGGAGAATTGAAGATTGGAAAAATGAGAAACAAAAATGGACAAAAGCACCTATCCCTAGTTATAAATTGTAGCTCCTCAGCTGCTTACTGATAGAGAGGCCAGTGCAGTAGAATGGGACCCACTGCGGGAATTTCAGCTGGGGCAATCTGTATTCATACCCTTGCTAGGTTCCAAAGTCCATTGGGTGGCCTTGGGCAAGATATCTTGGTAACAGTGTTAACTATTGTGAAGATACAGTTTCAGATCTCAGCATTTTTCTTTTCGTTTTCTCCAGGTGTGGTGTTTGCACCTTACGGCCCGGTATGGAAGAAACAGAGGAAGTTCTGTCTTTTGACTCTCCGCCACTTCGGATTAGGAAAGCACAGCCTGGAGCCTAAAATTATTGAAGAATTCAAGTATGTGAAAGCAGAAATCCTGAAGCATGGAAAGGAGCAGTTTAACCCCTTCCCCATTATTGGCAATGCGGTGTCCAACATCATCTGCTCTATGGCGTTGGGCAGGCGCTTTGACTACGACGATAAGGCATTCAAGAGCTTACTGGAGCTCATGTCGCGTTCTCTGGAGGTCTGCCTGAATGGAAACATCCTTCTGATCAACATCTGCCCTTGGCTCTACTACCTCCCTTTCGGCCTTTTCCGAGAGTTCAGGCAGAATGTGCTGGACATCACAGCCTTCCTGAAGATGATAATTCAGCAGCATAGGGAAAGCCTGGATGCTCAGAATCCCCGGGACTTCATTGATATGTATCTCCTTCATGCAGATGAGGAAAAAAAGACGGACCATGAAAGCAGCTTTAATGATGACTACTTATTTTTTATCATTGCAGACCTCTTTATTGCAGGCACAGACACTACATCCAACACCCTAAAATGGAGCCTGCTTTACATGTCACTTCACCCACAAGAACAAAGTAAATGGCATCTTTTCTCCTGTGGCTAATTCTGAATTGGATTTCCTCTTAAGCTTCTTGTTTTCAAACTTTCTGTTTCAGGGGAGTTTTCCACAGGGGTCTGCATTGCTGGAAAGAATTGTGCGTAGAAGCTGGTCTTAGCTGCACCTTTTGAGCTAATCTTCCTTGCAAGCAATCAGTTGCCACCTCTTACAGTGAACCCAGTGCCCTTGTGCTGACAAGCTCTCCATGAGTAGTACTAGTCAAAATGGCTTTATATTTCCTCCAGTGTTGGAGGCAGTATACCTCTAAATCACAATTGCCAGGGAACAACGGGTGGGGGTGGGTGGGATAGGGCTATTGTGCTCAAGTCATGCTGTTGTGCTCAGGTCATAAGCATCTGGTAGGCCCCTGTGGGAAGCAGGGTGTTGGAGTGGATGAGCCTTTGGTCTGATCCAGGAGAACTCTTACCAAGTTTTTAAAGGAGCCAAAATGGGGCCACTGCGGAAGAAGCAGAAAGATGTTGGCATGCTTGAGTGAGCCCTGAGGTATGCAGAACTTCCCAGGCTATGGTCTGAAGGCACATTAGGCCAGCTCCCTGCTGAATCTAAGCAGGGTCAGGTCTGGTCAGTGCCTGGATGGGAGACCACCTGGGAACCTTATGTAAGTCGCCTTGGGTTTCTATCATGGAAAGAAAGGTGGGGTATAAATGTTAATAATAATAATAATAATACACACACCACACAAAAAAGAGTTTTGTAAAAGTACTGGACATACCTGGTGTTCTCCAGGAGCCACGGAATGTTGAGAGTAGCAAAAGAAAAACAGGTTTTCTTGAGCCCCCTATAGCAGAGCTGGGGAACCTGGTCCTCCGGATATTGTTGAACTGCAGCTCCCATCAGTCTCAGCCACTATGGCCACTGGTCAAGGATGATGGGAGTTGTAGTCCAACAACATTTGGAGGGCCACAGTTTCCTCATCCTTGGCTTATTATAGCATCCTGGACTTAAGGCATGAGGGCCTGGCTTGAAACTTGAATAGGAACACTCCTGACGGGTGGGGATGAGAGGATAAAACAATTAGGCTATACTGCAACATTTTGTTGCAGGTTTGACTTGTACTTACCTGCCTGAAAAGGATACTCTTGTTGTGGACTGTTTATCAAGCCAGCCTCAGAAAAGCCCCCAGGAGAAGACTGCATTTACTGTAAATGTTCCTGTTCTCCATGACCTCTGCTTGGGCCTTGCTGTTCTGCATGTTTGTCTACAGAAGGCCAAGAGAGTGCTTCTGAACAAACAGATCTTGTGCGGGTCAGGCACCTCCCCCATCGTCACTTTTTTTGTAGTTTCAGGGAGAATGTGAGCGGAGGAGGAAGGAGGAAGAAACTTGCCAGAAGGGAAATAGCTCTTGTGCTGGTGAGGGGAATTTGTAGAGCCCTGCCTGGGACACAGTAGAAAACCACCAACACCATACCATTTTTGGTGTCATCCATATGTGAAACTGATCCACATTTGAATATCTCAAAGTTAAAACATTTCTTGTCCTTCAGTGGACTGCATTCGGACTTCACCCAAGGACAAGGTTAAACAACTGTGCCTATCTGCATGATTGACCAATTGTTATAACCACGTGATAGCTTTTTATTTCATCTTAGCTTGATTGTCTGCCACAATACGTTACACAAATTATCAGTCTCAGTAGAGCTGAGTAAGGCCCAGTCTACACGTGCAGCAGAATGAGGTGGTGGAATGGGTTGTACTACTTCAAATTGCAGATAGGGGTTGTTATTTCCAAGCCAAATTGATGCAGCCATGGGTGGTTGGTCCATCTCTAGTGAGAATAGGCTTCTTGGTTTGCTTGTAGGGCGTAACATATTTTGCAAGAAGCAAAGAAGGAGGAAGCTGTTAACAGAATTAGTGCCTCTTGCATCACTCTGAAAGTATTAAAAAACCTCTCCAAATTCTACGAAAAAATCCAGACTTTGCAGCTAGAACCGGCTGAAGATTTTAAGTAAATGAAGGTGTGGGCTTAATTTTCATAAATTATTCTAGATACAGAACCTGGGCTTACTCGTTACAGGGTTATCTTGCGGCAGAGATCTAGGCTCACATATCCTTAGTGTTATTAAAGCAAACGTTACTTAACATTTTTACTATATCCCAACTATTAGTCAGGCCCCATCTACATTATAGTTTTAAAATAGTATCATACTACTTTAAATAGTCATGGATTTCCCTGAAAGAATCCATGGAACTGTAGTTTGTCAAAGGAGTGGAGAGTTTCTAGGGGACCCCTATTCCTCTCACACAGTGGTTTAACAATTAACCCCTCATCTCAGTGAACTCTGGGAATTGTAGGTCCCTTAACAAACTATATTTCCCAGGATTCTTTGGGGACACCATGCCTTTTTCAAGTGACATGATACTGCTTTAAATGCATGGCATATTCTCTTTCCACGATAGCCTCTTTGACCTCTAAATCACATATCTGTGATGAGTATTGCAACTGCAACTCAGTGTACTGCACTTTGGATATACTGATATGTGGTTAGGAAAACCAGATAGCTGTTGGCATTCTGGGATATTTCTTGGTTTGCCCTTAAATGCCACTATGAATTGGACTGGCCAAGTGTGGTACAGATACACTGATTATGGAGAGATTTAACAAACAGATAGAGGGAAAACATACATCTTGTGGTAGACCAAATATACTTGCAATATGAGATGGATCCTGCATAGTCATTTCTGAATGTGCGGAGGAGGGAGGCTGGTGTGGGTAGGTGATGGCTGTGAATGCCCATCTCAGCTTGGGTTTCCAGATGTTTATGATTTACAGAGCAGTCTTAACCATAGAAAGCCAGTGTAAGTGACTCTGGCGTGCATTAAGCCGGCATAAGTTATCTCTGTTCCAAACTCCATTCAGGAGGAACTTTACTTACATCACTCTTTTTGCCAGCCTTTTTATGCTACGTCATATGACTGAACTGAAAGAGGGTTGGAATAGGTGTAAGTCTCTCCTTGCTCTGTCCCACCATGCCCCTGGAATGCCCTTTTTTGGGGACTTACTCCAACTTAGGTTCTGCAGGATGAGCCAAGGTGAGCGACTTACATCAGCATAGCCCTAGCTCAGCTGGGAAAGCCCAAGATCCACCATATCAAAACTCTGTCAGCCCAGCTGATCTTGGATTTGAAATGTGCTGTTAAATAACTGTGGGACTGGCAGAAATTGAATAATCCAATCATGGCATCTCCAGGCTCTGAAAAACACAGAGTAAAAGTCTAAAAGAAGTGTAAAGCAAAAGGCACATTAAAGCTAGCTACATAGTCTTTTCCTCTTATGCTTGCACATGTCAAAATGTGGAATTGAATGTGCATTTCTGCAATGACTCCAAAAATGTTCAGAGCAGCTGAAATGAGGTCAAATAGAAAACCAGATCAGTTTATTTTAGTGCCTGGAGTATTGTTAATGCTAGTTGTCTCCCCCCCCCCCAAAAAAGTATATTATTTTAGTTTCTTCTAGAAAAAAGACAGCTACATCTTGATTGTATGTTAGATGGGTTGTAGCATAAATGTCAAAGATAGCGGTGTAACCACAGGCAGTCTGTCATGTTTGGTCTTCATCTTGCGAAAGCTCTCCAAAAGTAGTAATAGTGCCCTTAACCATAAAAATTTTTGCAGCAGTAGAACATTCCTGTTCTAATTTAATTCGAAGAGAGTCCCATTTATTTTACTTGTGATTGAGGTCATTTCCAGACAACCTGTTCGTTGAGCATTCTTTCTGATTTGCTTGCAAGGAGGTTAGACAAAGTTACATCAAGCAATTGTTCTCACGCAGTTTCCAGTGTATTTCCCCATCACTTTGCTTATTGCAAAAAGTCTGATTTTGTTGGGGGGGGGGATGGTATGTGCAATCTTTTTTTTTTAAAGCCTTGCCACCTAACTCCAGAAGCATGTGATGTCATCATGGAAACCTAATTTAATGTAACGTAAGTTTTATAAAGCCATCTTTTTAAAAAGCACTTTTGCTTATACTTATTTTAAATCTAGTATTATTTCAAAATTTGTAATTTTTATGACAGAGAAGGACAAAATCAACAGAAGAAGGACACCCCCAAAACTGGCCCAGTCTGGAATGGCATTGCAAACCTCTCCATAAGCCTGTTGCATGAATGACCGTATTCCTCGTATCTGTCATCCTACATTATTGTTTATGGCTACAGATGAGTCAACCTGCCCCCATCTCTTCTAATGCTTATCTTACTGTCTTTTGTTCTGCATAGAAAAAGTTCAAGAAGAAATTGATTTGGTCATTGGATGCAATAGACCTTCCCTTGCTGACAAAGCACGCATGCCTTTCACAGAAGCAACTATCATGGAAGTTCAAAGGATGACAGTGGTCGTCCCTTTGTCTATTCCTCGAATGGCCTCAGAAAGTACAGGTATGCTTTTTGGTGGGCTTCAGCTCTCACCTTTTGCCACAAATTCATTTAGCTGAGAGCTGCACATTGCACATTGGAGAGAAACAAGGAAAACTGAAATTTGAACAATGTGCACTTTTGCTTTTCTTGCTTCTGCTTTAACTTATGAAGTAGAGGCTCAAAACATAGTTTTTAAAAATAAAAATTGGGAGGGGCAGGGGATGGCAGAGGACACCCATGGTGACCACAGGAGCTACATTGGGGACCATAGGAGTAGAATAAGATATATATTTTTTTGCCAAACTGTGTTGGGTGTACTATATTGCAAAATAAGATGGGGTGTGTGTGTTCAGATTAAACATATCTGTCTACAGCTGACACACAAAACACAGGAAAGTTGTTGTCCTGTTAAAGGAGCCCTGTTGAAATATAGTTGCAAAGCCACTTTCTCACGTGGCCATTAATCATGTGCTTTTTAAAAAAAAAAATCTATTGCAACTCAAGTATTTTATAACTGTATTTCTGTCATTCACACCAGCACAACAAGAATAGGAGAAAAACTCAAAAGTGTTTTAAGTAGTATGTATGAATTCAGTCTAGAAATGGGACAGTCGAAGAGACAAGGCCACCTTGGGCTCCTACTGGGAGGGTGGGATATAAATTTAATAAATAAATAAAGAATAAAGGGCTGTGGCTTTTGGAAACCAAGCCTTCTAGCTGAGCTTGGTTTGGAGTTGTGGAATTTAAACTAGGGAAGCCTAGAAACAAGGTTTATTCTAATGTGCAGCTAGACACATTTTGTACAGCGCAAAAAAAATTATACAGTGCGAAATAAGTTTTTGTGCAGTTGATCATATGGGATTTAATAAGGAGCTAGGTAGTTTCTAGAAAAGAATATATGAGAAAAAATTAAAATAAATAGAAAATGAAGATAAATACTGGCTCCTTTCAGATCTTCATAACCATATGCTACTAGTCAGTGCTTTTTTGGTAAAAGAAAAATATGAGATGCCAGTACTCATATATTGATAAAAGCGCTATGGTTGCCAGCACAAAATGCCACGCATCAGCAGGAAAAAAAGAGGTGCAGTTGCTCCGTACCTGTGAGTACTGTCACCAAAAAAGCCCTGCAAATAGTATATTATGGGACAAATTACTGACTAGTTTGGGGCTGACGGTGTGCTGGCTGCTTGTGCAGTAGGAAAAAAAGCTTAGAAATAAACATAGCAAGCTTTCTTATACTAAGCCAGACCTTTGGCCCATCTTGTTTAATATTGATTGATGGCTGCTCTCCAGGGTTTGGAGCAGAAGTTTTGGGAATTTTACAAACAAATTCACCATTATCTCTTCTTTGCCAGAGCTGATATGAGAATGACCTATGATCAGGCTCAAGTGCATCAGGTATCTCTCATTTTGTAGATATGTCATTAATGAGTTACTTTTGCAGCTAGTTGAGTCACCAAGGACGTGTTTTGAACTGAAGTAAACTGTAGCACTGATTGCAGTAGTGCTTCATGGAGTATGCACCACCTTTGGGTTGGATGGCATCCTTTAGTGGCTGACAAATCTGAAGCAAGCAACTCCTGTGTTTACATAGTAGTGTGTGATATCTAGTGCCAAGAGGGCTGTGTTGGGCACATTTTTCATCTCCTATGCTATGTGAGGTTTTTACTTGTCCTGCATGTTCTTAGAGAGGCCCATAACACATTAAATTGCATATAGGAATACACAATTGTGTATTTAAATTGCATATAGGAATTTCACACAGTACTGAAATAACAATTTGCCACAAACTCTTGCTTGCGGTAAAAAAGAGAAAAGTCCAGTCCTCTCAGACTTAAGGATTTTTATGTTTCTTTGATTTTTGTGGACAGAGATTAAAAGATTTATAAGTAAAATCTTTCTGTAAGGAAAATGCAGTATATTAATATAGTTAACTCTCTGGCTATGTGTATGTTTTTTTTAAAGTGCTCCAGGGCTACACTATTCCAAAGGGCAGCATAATCATTCCTAACTTGTGGTCCGTGCACAGAGATACCAACGTATGGGAGAATCCCGATGATTTCTGCCCAGCAAGGTTTCTGGATGAAAATGGCCAGCTCATCAAAAAAGAAACATTTATTCCTTTTGGAACTGGTAATTTAACTTAACTGTATTTGAGGGGAATATTATGGTGACACGCATAGTCTCTTGATAGTAGTAGATCTTTAAAACCATGTATATTACATATTGTATGCTCAGTGTCTTAAAGGAGCCAGATAAATGCTTGCTTCTCTCTCTCTCTCTCTCCCCGTATATTTTATTACAGGGGAAAGCAGATTTCAATCTTGTCAGATTTGCCTTGTTCTGTTTTTTTTACTAGAACGCCAAGATCTCAATGGGAAACCATGCAAAGGCTACTTCTGATTTTTTATAAGAAATCCTCATGAAAATTCTCTAGAATTTTAGTGAGAATTTCTACCACGAAACACATTTTTGTGCGCCATTTTCACTAATGTACACATTTTTGCAAGCAGTTTCTCCTCATGTAATGCATGTTTGTATGTTATTTTCAGGAACATATTCATTTTTATGCACACTTTTCCCTGGGCACCTACTGGGAGGAAGGGCGGAATATAAATATAATTTTGTTGTTTTATTGTTATGTGCCTCCAAGTCTATTACAACTTATGGCGACCCTATGAATCGGTGACCTCCAAGAGCATCTGTCATGAACCACCCTGTTCAGATCTTGTAAGTTCAGGTCTGTGGCTTTCTTTATGGAATCAATCCACTCGTTTGGCCTTCCTCTTTTTCTACTCCCTTCTGTTTTTCCCAGCATTGTTATCTTTTATAATGAATCATGTCTTCTCATTATGTGTCAAAAGTATGATAACCTCAGTTTCATCATTTTAGCCACTCGCTATGGGCGGTTTAAAAATGAAACAAATAAAAATAAATAAATAAAAATAAATAGTGATAGCTCTGGTTTAATTTGTTCTAACACCCAATTATTTGTCTTTTTCACAGTCCATGGTATCCGCAAAGCTCTCCTCCAACACCACATTTCAAAGGAGTTGATTTTTCTCTTATCCGCTTTTTTCACTGTCCAACTTTCACATCCATACATAGAGATCGGAAATACCATGGTCTGAATGATCCTGACTTTAGTGTTCAGTGAGACATCTTTGCATTTGAGGACCTTTTCTAGTTCTCTCATAGCTGCCCTCCCCAGTCCTAGCCTTCTTCTGATTTCTTGACTATTGTCTCCATTTTGGTTAATGACTGTGCCGAGGTATTGATAATCCTTGACAAGTCCAATGTCCTCATTGTCAACTGTGACGTTACATAAATCTTCTGTTGTCATTACTTTAGTCTTCTTGACATTCAGCTGTACTCCTGCTTCTGTGCTTTCCTCTTTAACTTTCATCAGCATTCATTTCAAATCATTACTGGTTTCTGCTAGTAGTATGGTATCGTCTGCATATCTTAAATTATTGATATTTCTCCCTCCAATTTTCACACCTCCATCATCTTGGTGCAATCCTGCTTTCCGTATGATATGTTCTGTGTATAAATTAAATAAGTAGGGTGATAAAATACATCCCTGTCTCACACACTTTCCGATGGGGAACCAATTGGTTTCTCCATATACTGTCTTTACAGTAGCCTCTTGTCCAGAGTATAGGTTGTGCATCAGGATAATCAGATGCTGTGGCACCCCCATTTCTTGTAAAGCATTCCATAGTTTTTCATGATCTACACAGACAAAGGCTTTGCTGTAATCTATAAAGCACAGGGTGATTTTCTTCTGAGATTCATTGGTCTGTTCCATTATCCAACATATGTTCGCGATATGATCTCTGCTGCCTCTTCCCTTTCTAAATCCAGGTTGGACGTCTGGCATTTCTCGCTCTATATATGGTAAGAGCTTTTGTTGTAGAATCTTGAGCATTACAGGAATACCCCGCATTAACATACGCAATGGGACCGGAGCGTGTATGTAAAGTGAAAATGTACTTAAAGTGAAGCACTACTTTTTTTCACTTATCGATGCATGTACTGCACTGCAGTCGTCATATATGGGCATAACTGATGTAAATAACGCATTTATAACTAAAATAAACATAAAATAAAATACTGTAAACCCTTTAAGAAAAAGGGTAAGCTTACCTTTAATGTCAGCTGGCAGATGCGAAATGGATGAACAAAAATTTACATGTATTGCAGGAAGGATGAAGGAGAGGGCTTATCTTCTGTTTCATAAGTTGAGTCATCAAGGGCTAGACGCTTTCTTGCTGGCGATTTGGATGGACTACTTGAAGTAGGAGTAGGGCTTGGGGCTGATGCCGATGCTAGAGATGGACTTTCAGTGGATGTTGATGGTCTGGGAGATTGACTGGGTGCTGCTGCTGGCCTTTTACGAAAGAAGGTGTCTAAGGAGGTTTGAACTGTAGCTCTTTTCTTTTCCCTGTAGATTTCTTTGTAACAGGCATAAGTCCCCGAAATCATAGCATTGACTTTGGAACTTCTTTCAAAGTCCCTATCATGCTTTTCAAAAAGAGCCATGGCGCTATCAAGATGACGGAAAGCTTCCAAGAGAATTTTTGAAGTTAGGCCTTCAGGCTGTTCCATGGTCTCATCCTCATCCCGCACATTTTCTTCTTCTCTCTCCTCTTCAAGTTCCAGAAGATCTTCATTGCTGAGGGGTTCAGTATGGGACGCCATAAGTTCAGCAACATCTTCTGGCTCCACTTCCAGCTCTAACTGCCTTGCCATCTCTACAGTATTTTCAGTAACATTAGCTACAGGATCTTCAAAGCCTTTGGAATCATCAACTAACTGTGGGCATAATTTTTTCCAGGCCCCTTTCATTGTTGTTTCCTTGATGTCATAAGCATCTCTTATAGTTTTGATGCAATCCAAGATGTTGTAGCTTTTCCAAAATTTCTTTAGGACTTCTTGCCCTGTTCCCTCTTCATTGTCTATTGCTGCAATACACTTACTGAAGGTTCTTTTCAAGTAGTTCAACTTGAAGGTGGCTATGACACATTGATCCATGGGCTGCAGGAGTGAGGTGGTATTCGGTGGTAGGAATACCACTCGAATGTTAGGTAGGGTTCAGTTCATCTAACGTTCAAAGGTGGCCAGGAGCATTGTCTACAAGGAGCAAAATGTTAAAAGGGATATTGTTGCCCTTGCAATAGGCTTTCACCTCTGGTACAAAGCAGGTGTCAAACCAATCTTTGAAAATCGCTGCAGTCACCCATGCTTTTCTATTAGACCTCCAATGCACTGGAAGTCTAGTTTTCACGTAGTTCTTCAAAGCTCTAGGGTTTTCCCAACGATAAATTAGCATAGGCTTTAGCTTTAAGGTACCAGAGGCATTGCCACCTAACAGAAGGGTTATTCTATCTTTAACTGCCTTGTAGCCTGGCATTGTTTTCTCCTCTCTTGCGATGAAGGTTCTTGCAGGTATCTTTTTCCAGAACAGCCCAGTCTCATCCACATTAAAAATTTGTTCCTTGGAGTAGCCTCCCTCTTCAATAATTTTGGCAAGGTCGCGTGGATAGCTTTCTGCAGCCTCAGTATCTGCAGCAGCTGCCTCTCCTTGCACTTTAATGTTATGTAGGGTAGACCTCTTCTTGAACCTATCAAACCATCCACTGCTTGCAACAAATTCGGCATCCTTCGCTGCCTCACTTTTCTTAGCCTTCAGGTCATTGAATAGGCTTAAGGCCTTACTTTGAATCATTGCCTGGCTTACAGGAACCTGGCGTGCAGTCTGATTTTCTATCCAAACTATTAAGAGTCTCTCCATGTCTGCAACAACACTATCCCTTTTTCTAATTTTTGTTGTGTTTACTGGCGTAGCACTCTTAACTTCTGCAAGAATTTTTTCTTTGCTCTTCATGACCGTGTTAACTGTAGTTCGAGTGAAGCATAGCCTTCGGCCTATCTCAGCTTGAGGAACACCTTCATCAGACATTTTAATAATTTTAAGCTTCATATCTAAGGTGACAGATTTATGACTTTTCTTTATATCTGCCATTATGTACTGTAATACTGTACAGTACTACTGTACTGTACTGTGCTGTACTGAAGGCAAGGGAAAACAATACCAATACAGTACACCCCCCACACACACGCTATTGGTAGTCACAAGCCAGCAGTGGCAAAAGCCAGAACTAACGATGGGCAGAAACAGAGAGAAAAGTATTCAATTAAAGCAGGAAAGGAAGATGGAACAATGGAGAGGTATAAAATGAAATCTGGGGGATCTAAAGATTTTTTTATTTTATTTTTTTATTATTATTTTTTTATCACAATCAAAGCAGGAAAGGAAGATGGGACAATGGAGAGGTATAAAATGAAATCGGGGTCTACAGAATTTTATTTATTTATTTATTTATTTATTTATCACAATCAGTTAAAGCAGGAAAGGAAGATGGGACAATGGGGGACAGTGGAGAGGTATAAAATTAGACAATGGAGATATATACAATGAAATCAGGGGGATCTACAGTAAAGAGCATGAGGTGCCCCACACACACACACACACACACACACACACACACACTGCCACCACCGACCTAGGCCAGGGCAGGCAGAGCTCTGATTGCTCTGTACTGTACAGAGTAAAGTACAGTACAGTACTCTAGTACTAACAATTTAAATAAGATCTTTACTGTAAACAACGAGAACCTTCAGGTCAGCAGTCGCTCAGAGTCGCTCTGATCGCTCTGAACACTACGGGAGATGACAGGGAGATGACGCTTCGCAACACACATGGCACGTGGAACGCAAGTTCGGGCGTTCCATCAGTGTCTGTAATTGCAAAGCGTGTGTACTTTAAATGGGGTATGGTGGAGTATTGATCATGTCTGCAATTGTGAGGGTCCGTTAAATGAGGGTCCATTAATCGGGGTATTCCTGTACTTTACTTGCATGGGATATTGAGGCAATAGTTTGATAATTACTGCATTCCCTGGGATCCCCTTTCTTTGGAATTGGGATGTATATGGAACGCTTCCAGTCTGTGGGTCATTCTTTAGTTTTCCATATTTCTTGATTTTTTTTGTCAAAATTTGGACAGATTCAGTCTCAGTAGCTTGTAGCAACTCTATCGGTATGCCATCTATTCCTGGTGATTTGTTTCTTCCAAGTATTTTAAGAGCAGCTTTCACCTCGCATTCTAAAATTTCTGGTTCTTCATCATACAGTTCCTCCTTCAATGAATCTGTCATCCTTGCATCAAAGAGTTCTTCAGAGTATTGCTTCCATCTTCCTTTTATTTCATCTTGGTAAGTCAGTGTGTTCCTGTTGATTATGCAACATCCCTACTTTTGGTTTAAATTTTCCTTTCATTTCTCTAATCTTTTGAAACAGGGCTCTTGTTCTACCCTTTTTGTTGTCCTCTTCTATTTCTGTACAGTAACGTAATAGTTCTCTTTGTCCCTACGTACTAGTTGCTGTATTGTTGCATTTAGGGTTCTGACTGTGTTTCTATCTCCTTTTGCTTTTGCTTTCCTTCTCTCTTTAACCATTTTAAGAGTTTCTTCAGTCATCCATTGAGGTCTTTCTCTCTTTTTAACTAGAGGTATTGTCTTTTTGCATTCTTCCCTGATAACGTCTCTGACTTCATTCCATAGTTCTTCTGGTTCTCTGTCAACTAAGTTTAAAGCCTCAAATCTGTTTCTTATTTGATCTTTATATGCCTCTGGGATGTTATTTAAATTGTATTTTGGCACCATGATTGGTTTGTTCTTCTTCTTTAGCTTTACTCTGATTTTTGATATGACCAGTTCATGATCTGTACCGCAGTCTGCTCCTGGTCTTGTTTTTGCCAAAAGTATGGAACTTCTCCATCTTCTACTACTAATTATATAATCAATTTGATTCCTATATTGACCACTTGGTGATGTCCATGTGTACAGTCTTCTTTTCAGTTGCTCAAAAAATGTGTTTGCAAGAAACAAATTATTGGCTTCACAGAATTCTCTAAGTCTTTCTCCTGCTTCATTTCTGTCTCCTAGGCCCCATTTCCCCACAATTCCTAATTCTTCTCTGTTCCCTACTTTTGAATTCCAATCCCCCATGATTATCAGCACATCTTGTTTTAGTGTGTGATCAATTTCTTCCTGTACTTCCGTGTAAAATCTCTCGAATTCCTATTCTTCTGCATTTGCCATTGGAGCATAAACTTGGATGATGGTTGTGTTGATAGGTTTCCCGTTTAATCTCATTGATATAACTCGCTCAGACCTTGCGTTGTAGCTCCTAATTGCTCTTGCTACATCACTTCTCACTATTAAAGCAACCCCATTTCTTCTTAATTTCTCATTTCCTGCATAAAATATTTTGTAGTTGCCTGATTGAAAATGTCCCATTCCCGTCCATTTTAGTTCGCTTACACCAAGTATTGTAATGTTGATGCGTTCCATTTCTTGCTTGACAATTTCTAACTTTCCCTGGTTCATGCTTCTCACATTCCATGTTCCTATTGTGTGCGTAGTACAACTCCAGACTCTCATTTCGCATCTGTGTGCATCAGCCTCTAGGCTTCCTTTCGGCTTTGACCCAGCTGCATCTTTAGTCACAGCGCTCCTCGTACTTGTCCTTTGTTCTTCCCCAGTAGCTTGTTGAATGCCTTCTGACCTGGGGGTCTCATCTTCCAGCACTATCTCGTGTTGCATTTTGGATAATCTCTTCATAGGGTTTTCATGGTAAGATGTATTCAGAGGTGGTTTACCATTGCCTTCCTCTGAGTTTGGATGCATCTTAGTCTGGTGTTTCAGCTTTGACCATTCCGCCTTGGGTGCCCCTGCTAGGAGTCTAGCCTCTTGGTCTAGACTCCTGATGGCATTGCTCTCAGCTTCTTCAGCACTCTCAAACCCCCTCACCACGTTAAGGTGTGCATCCTAGAGGGGGATAAATGTAATAAATAAAGAAAATAATAATATATGATTTTTTGCAAGCATTGCTTAGTTGGAGAACTGCATTGCAAAATTTGGGTAAGTGTGAATTTCAAAGGATGGCTGTGTTTCTGTTCTCATATTGTTTCGAAAAGTGCAAATTTGATAAATTTGGCATGAAATATGAACCAAAGTGAATTTCTCCCCCATCTCTAGTGGCTTTCTGGGGTTTCAGTCAAATGTCTCTTACACCCCTACCTGAAGATGCTGAGGACTGAACCAAGGATCTTGTGCATGCAAAAAAGATGCTCTACCACTGAACTATGGTTCCCTAAATGGCTGTGTAGCCTCATTGTATAAGGCTGCTGTTCGGTAGGGGGCAGGTCCCGGCTCACAAAGCGTTCTTTGTCTGAAGGAAGCTTCTTGTACCACTTGTGCTATAGGAGTTATTGCTGTATGAGACACATATTAGTGGTCTCCATCTTCTGGCCATATTCCAATACAAACAGCAGCTGTTGCATGGGAAGGATTTTGATGTTGGAGAATTGTCCCTCCTTTTACAAAAAAAAAATCAGCTGAAATATGCCTTGAAGTATTGAGGAACTAGGGTGATTCTTGATTCACATAGATCTAATATTCAGCCAGGCTTCTGTTCCTGGCGACCGTGAAATATCATTGCCTGAGAAATGTGATTGTTTTTAACTATTTTTAGAATGTTTTTAATGATACTGATGTGCTTGCTGCTCCGGGCTATTTTGGGAGGAAGAGCAGGATATAAATGGAATAAATAAATAAAATAATTTTTTTCTATACAGAGAGTACTGCTTTAATTTCCCCAAGGGAGGGGAGAGCTTACCTTTTGTGCTGGCCCATTTTAAATATTGATTGATAATGATTGATTAAATATTGATAATAACTTAGAAGGGGAATAATAGGGCTTAAAATTAGGGGATGTCAGGCGTATTCATTAAGAGCTGCCCACCTTTCCCTCTCATTCTTTGAGCACTTTTGGGAAGGGACGGAGGCAGGACAGGGTAATGGGTGAAACAGAAGCACCTTCCCTGCTGTACTGTGCTCATACATTAATGGATGATGAGACTCTTTATTCTTCACCTGTAACTTGGCAATCAATACAGCAACTGTATCTAGAACATAATTGGGGCTTTATGAAGAATAACATGATATTCAAACTTAAAAACATGCTGGAAAATTAAATTAAGGAGATTATCATCTTATACCAGTTCTTCTTTTAAGGGGCAGGAGCTTTGTGCTTAAAAAATCTTAATGGATTTCTAAAGGCTTTTTATGATAGGACACTTCATGAATCTCTTATTTCTTTTTTTTAAAAAGAATCCAATGCTACTATTTATTTAAAATATTTTCTCTTTTATCTAACCCTTTTTGTTTTCTTTTTCAGGAAAACGTGTGTGCATGGGAGAACAACTGGCCAAGATGGAACTCTTCTTGATGTTTGTGAGCCTCCTGCAAAATTTCACGTTTCAATATCCCGAAGACATGAAGAAGCCATCAATGAATGGAAGATTTGGTCTGACTTTAGCTCCATTTCCATTCAACATAATTGCCTTAGAAAGATGAAGGAACCTCAGACAAAAACGCTGCAAGAAGTTTGTATTACTCTTATGAAACTTCAGGGCTATATTTGCCGCCCTGGGCTCCTACTGGAAGGGCAGGATACAAATTTAATAAATAATAATAATAATATTAAATGCACTTCTATTACAAAATCACCAACCCTGAGCAGGGATAGGGAACTTGCAACTAATAGGGTACCCAAACCTCATAAAGCACTTTCCCCTTAGCCAGGGGGCTCTTTTATTTAGATGTGATGAAGCTCTTGAATGTGGGAAAGAAAACCAAAGTTTTTCCCCAGGTAGCATGCCATCATGTGGGTTATATAGTGCCTCCTAGCGTCCGAAGGCAAGAATGCAAAGGAGTCAGGATCCCAGCTGCTCCTTCTGGTCCCACTCCAGTTCATTCTTGCCTTCGTCTGAGGCTATTGTCTTTATCCTTGTCTCCTGTTCTGTATAAGTGAGTTGATTGATTCTATAGTGTGTGTTACTGTGTGTGCTTAGTGTGTGTAGGGGTGTATTGTGGGGACTGGTATAAGTTTTTGTTTTGTCTGTGAGGGTGATTTTTCTTTCAGCCCCAACAGTGAAGTTTAGACTTCTTCACCCTTAACCCTCCCCACCTGTTCCAGGACCCTACCTAATCCGCCTTCCTGGCACGATACCTAGGAAAACCACCTTTCAGGTGAGACCTATGGTCCATTCTAGTTCTCATAGTTGCAGGGTAACAAGTGACAATTGGTGCAGAAACTGTTAACGAAATTGTCAGGCATCAAGTGTCTTTTTATATTAAATTAGCAGGAAAAGCTTGAAAATCCAATTTATATTCACAATAGGAGATAAAAATCAACAGAGTAAATAATGTCTGTGAGTTTTGGATATCTCCTTCATTCAAGAGTTGTGACATCCTTTGACAAGGACACATTGAAAGTGCAACAAAACATATCATAAAAACAGGATTCATCTGGTGTTTGCTCTCCTGGGGTGAGTCCAGGTTCTATCCACCTTCACTGTGAAGAGAGCAGCCTTACACACCACTGATTCAAGTGCTGATTCAGTCTTCAGGGTTGCCTCTCACCTGTGTTTCAGGCAGATAGACTTTTTTTTAACTTTCAAAGCATTGAGTGTGCATTTGTGTGCAAATATACATTTCATCCCTTTTAATAATAAAAAAGCAAAATCGTTTTTAAACTGTTGATGGGTTGCTGACATCACCAGTTCCAGACAATCAGCACTGAGCACAGCTGAGGTCTGTTTCAACCATGCAGTATCTATTTCCCCTTAGTTTAATCTAGAGATCACTTCCACAGCAGGCTTACTGCTCAGATGATATGCATCTGTATGAACCCTGAGGTTTGTCTCTTGGCATCTCCATTTATTACTGCTAACAATACCTCTTGAAATAGTAAACTCTTATTTTCTGTCATTATTTCTTCTTAGGACTGGCCTGTATTCTGAGTTTTCTGCAGATCACCACTGCGCTAAACCTGATTTTTAGGTAGCAACCACCCTGCAGTATTGGCTAACAACCACCCTGCACCCTGTAGTGAATGTTTGAAGATCAGTGTTGGTGCCATAGGAAGCAGTGTTTACATGGTTCAAAGTGTACTGCTCCATATAATTGGGCAAATCTTCACATTCGAACTGTACATGATGACAAAATGTGTACAGGAAGAGAAACCTTAATTATTGATTCCATACTTCTCATTTTGCTGTGTGTGGGAGGAACCTTTGTCCTTATCCTCTCTCTTTGTTCTCCCTTTGTGGGAATGTGAAGGCACAAATGGCAATGCATGTATCCATGCAAGACAGGAACTTTTTTTTGTTAGTATGAATTCAGGCAATTGCATTCCTTCATTGTGCTATCTGTGTGCATCTGAATGATGATAATTTTTTTAAAAGGTCATCAAGGAAGATGGCAGGCATGTAATATTTCCCCTGCATAAATATCATACCTATATACCCTAGGAGGGAAAACTATACTGCCAAAACCTGGGTTGGCCATTTTGGCAGGGGATAATCCACTTTGATATAAACATGGAGTTCATTTCTAATTCATTCCCAAGGAGGAATGAATTAGGTAGTGACATGAGACAAAGTGGTACAAACGTACAAAACAAATCAACACTCTGCAGGTTTGAGCTTCAGAAAGCTTGCAGTGTGACTCAGACTCTTTGGACAGTTCTTAATAACTGGAATCTTCAATAGAAAAGCTGAAATTGTACTGATAATTTTCAGCTGAATACTGTTAAACAGCCAGACATCAGTGGGGCAAAATGACTGCAATGCTGGCAATGCAACTAATTCTTTGTATGGGATGTAAGCTGTCTTGTAATAAGCCAGTCTTTTTAGTGAAGCACTTTATAATTTGTCAGGATCCAAAGATCTATATTCTTATCTTTTAATAGGTCTTAAAGGCCTCATGAATGGTAATATATATTATGTGTATTGCCTATATGTTGCTGACGTTTACCTTGCCTGCTTTATTCCCCCCTCGCCTCCCCATGAATTCCTTGTTTAGAATTTTAGTATGGAAGATGTCATAGCTGTTAGAAACTAGCATTTGAGACCACTGCTGACTATTTTTAAAAGATGCCTATATTTCTACATATAGCTTGAGATCTGTTTCTCAGTATGAATCTTTGTCTAAATAAACCTTTTTTTATTTCAAAAGCATTACTGTCTGGAAATTGACTTTGCTTTTAAACAAATCATATTGTGGGTATAAATTGTTACTGATTTCAGCCTTTTTTCTTATTGAGCCCTCTTAAAGATCTTAAATATCATAATTCCTTCTATTTGCAACATTTAGACTGGGCATGCTGTTGTTTATGTAACCAGAACAATACCATTATTGCACACGAGGGAGGTATCAGCAGGCTTGGGGGAATCCTGAGACTTGCAGATGTATAAAAATAGTGGGTTTTTTTGGGGGGGGAATGGAACAGTCTGTTGAGAACTGAACTTGCTCAGTGGTCATAGGATGTTGATTATTTTATTTGCAGGAGGGTGGGGGATGGACTGAAGATGCTTGATTCCTGAACAAGGAGCACTCCGCATTTTGTTGCAGGTAACACTTGTTTATCTACATAGAAAGTTGCCTTACACCTGGAAAGACCATTGGTCCATCTAGCTCAGTATTGTCTACAGTGATTGGCAGCAGCTCTCCAGGGTTTCAGGCAAGAAATCTCTCCCAGCCCTACTTGGAGATGCTGGGGACTGAATCTGGAACCTTCTGCATGCAAACCAGATGCTCTACCACCGAGCTATGGCCCTACCCCTAATTTAGAATATATCACATAAGTCCCATTTTGTTGTAAGTGGGGCAAGACCAACTCCTGTTTGGGTTCTCTTTGTTTGTATTTCAGAAGGAATACAGAGTTAGGGTCTTCCAGCTGGCTAGGCTTCCCTACCTTTACCTTGGCTCTTCTTTACCTAACTTCCTTCCTTTGTAAACTGATATGCTCAGGGAAGCTGACCTACCCCTCCTTACTTGTCTTCTTCTTCAACTGTCCGAGGAGAGAGGAGACATCTCTGTCTTTGTATTCTCTCCTGAAACGTGAGGGCAATACGCAAGTCTGGGCATTGTGCCTCCAACTTCGTTAGTTAGTTAGAACTAGGTATGCCTTTCCTATCTACTATGTATTTCTCTACATAAAGTAGCTTTTCTTATTTTACTAAGTCTCAGTGATCTAAATGCAGGGTAAAAGTCTGCTTCTAAGGTAATTATACACACTGGCACACACACAGCTCAGACCACTGAAACACTCTGCATACATATATTTCCATAATAGAGCACACTTGTCTAGCAGCTGCTCTCCAGAAGACTGGCTTCATCTGGCAAAGCTTAATGCAAGTGTCCATGCACACACATGAAGTGCTAGAGATAAGAGGAGAAAGCTGTTGCCTTCATGTCCTGGTTGAAGAGGAAACATGCTGCACACCGTAGGAGACAGAATGCTGGCCTCGACAGAGCTTTGATGAGAACCCAAAAAAACTCTTCTTGTGTTTTTGCTAATATGTCTTAATTGCTAGACTTTATGCAGTTTTAAAAATATTTCATTTCACTGATGCCTACTTCTTGAACATCTCATCCTGATTTATTTGGAATCAAAGCAATCTTTGCACTGTAACGTTCAAGTATGTACTCTTAAGATCTGAATGTAAAGTTCATGCTGGAAGTGGCAGAAATGGCATCCTTGTGCAATATGCATCTTTGAAGTGCCCTGGAATTCATTACATTCATGTTAATTTTATGCCAATTACATAAATAGTGCTGTCCTTTGGCTTAAGATGCCATTGCACATTCCTCCTCCCTGTGAAGATTCAGTAATTTTTTTCAGCTATAACTTTGTAGAGTTGATTCTACAATGGTATATTTTGTAAAGATTTGACACAATTTAAATGGGGGTGAGGGGAGAGAATTTCTCAACACCTTTTGTTTCTGCAAATATTACCCAAACACATTACAATATCCTAGCAGCCAAAAAGAAAAATAATAAGTACATGTTAGCACATACAAGTACACATACAGTCCATTATGGTTTAAGAGCTCTGCATGTCTAGAATGCATATGTTAGAAGTGTTGACATTGTTCCTGACTCATAAATTAAAAGAAATTTGGATAAGTTCATAGTAAGAACTTACAGTTGGACAAGTAGTAATATCACCACAGAGGGCACTTTCAGACACCATTTGAAAAATCCTCTAGTCCAGGGTTGGGGAACCTGAGGCCCTCCCAGTATTGTTGGACTCCAACTCTCATCAGCTCCAGCCAGCATAGCCAATGGTCAGGGATGCTGGGAGTTGTAATCCAAAAACATCTGGAGGGCCACAGGTTCCCCATTCATGTGGCTCTCAACCTACTTTAGGAACACAGGGAACTGCCTTATGTTGAGTCAGACTATTGGTCAATCTAGCTCAGTATTGTCTACACTGACTGGCAGTGGCTGTCTAGGGTTTCAGGCAGGAAGTTTTTTCCACCCCTACCTGCCTTCTGCATGCAAAGCAGATGCTCTACCATTGAACTATGGCCCTTTCATGTGGCCCTCAGCCTAATTTCATATGGGTGGCAAGGAGACGGGGAAAATGGAAAAAGGAGTGTCCCATCATCACCACCACTATGCAACCCTGACACAGAACCCCTGGGGGAATGGGGCCCTTGACAGAAAACAGGTTCCTTTTTCCTGCTCTATGTGTTCCAACTGCTAAGTAATCCCAATGTGAAATGCTCCCATTCTACTCCTATATAAACTATGCGGGGGTGGTTATGCAAGAAAATCCTACATATAAACTTTTACCTGTATTCTTCCGAGAGGCAGTGATTGGAATCCCATGATTATTTTCTCATAGATGACCTGTCAGTTTCTATGCAGGAATGCATGCCGTGTACAATGTAAATTGCATTCTTTGTGCATCTTATGAAAGCTTTGTGCATCTAGCAAATGGGCCCAATTAAGGTACTGCAGGAAGAACCTGAGGTGCCATTTTGCTGCCTGAGGTGGAACAGCAAATGGTGTCCCTGTCCCCCTGATTAAAGGTGTATAGGACAATTTATTTTGGTACCTGACGCAGAAAATCCCACAATAACCTCTCCCTGAGAGATGATGATTTGTTGTCCTCTGATGCTACCCAAAATCAGCTGCCTGAGGAGGCTGCCTCACTCTCCCTAATCTTAGGGTGTCCACTAGCTCAGGGTTAGAACATAGGAAGCTGTTATATTGAATCAGACCATTGGTTCATCTAGCTCAGTGTTGACTACAGTGACTGGCAGCAGCTGTCCAGGGTTTCAGGTAGGGAGTCTCTCCCAGCCTTACCTGGAGATGTCAGCGATTGAACCTGGGACCTTTGCACACAAAGCAGATGTGCTGCGACCCTTCCCCTTATTCTCTTTTTAAGGTGGAATGTAGTCCCTGAAAGGGGCCATATAGATGTCATGGTACTTTTTAATACTACTTCTTTTTTTTTAATGAGAACAAAAATTCTTTTCCTTATCTGTTGAGATTAATTCACCAAGATAGCTTTGGAGCCTTTTTGGAGGAAAAAGAACCCGAGCAGAAGGGTCAGGATAGGAGGACGTGATTTCTGCAGCCACCACTGATTACTGTGGTCTTTTAGGCTATAGTTAATAGTCATAATTTGCTTTCATTCTTTTTAGTATCGTCATCAATCTTTATTTACAGTCAACTGACCACAAATATAAAACATAATGCTGGGAGTTATAAAATAAGATTACTGAATTATATAAACAACTCAAGTTATTTAATTACCGTTGACAATCATACAGGGTCTAGATTGGACTTTTTGGTAAAAACAGTGAAGAATTTTGTGGCACCTTTTAGACTGAGAGATTTATTGAGACATAAACGTTGATGGACTACAACCCACTTCATAAGATACTTGCGTCTTGAAGACTCTCTTTTTAAAAGTCTGCGTTAACAGACCATTTCTATTACCTGATTTGACACTCACAACGCGTTTCGTGGATGTTTACTCAAGAGCAAGGCTCACTGTGTCCAATGAGGCTTTCTCCCTAGCGTGTTGTACTGTTGCAGCCGAATACCTTTTTAAATAAATAGGCCCATGGCTGCTAAAAAGTCATGAAAAGACTGAACGTCTGGCATTGATGTTTCTCTCTCACAGAGCTACAATTCCCAGCACCTTCAACAAACAACAGTTCCCAGGAATCTTTGGGCGAAGCCATGTGCTTTAAACGTGCTGTGGGGAGGTCAACCTTTGTCACGAGCTTTCCGAAGGCCAGTCACATGAATATTTTGAGTATGTGCAGACGCAGTTTTTTTGTGTGTTGGAAAATAATGTGTGAATACTATTTCATCTCGAAACGAGGGAGTAGAGGGAAACAGCCCAAGGAGAAAGTAAGCCGACCACCATGTTTTCCTAAAACAAGGTAATAAAGAGCGAGTGAAGCTGAGTAAGCTGCAGGCAGGCTGGGACGCCTATAGCCAAGAGCTCCCGCCCTCTTCCTCCGCCGCCTCCGCCTCCTTTGCCTGGGCTTAAGGCAAATAGGAGGAGCTGATTCGCAGCACGGCCCTCCCTGGCTCAGTTGCACTCTGTTGGGTTTCTTAGCGCAGGCCCGGCCCCAGCCGCCGCTCGTTCGGCGGCCCGCCTTCTCCTCCTCCTCTGCTCCCGGTGCAACGCGCTTCGCCATGGCCTTCGCCACCCGTCCGTTCGTGCGCTTGGCGTCCACCGCCGCCGCCAAGAAGCTGGTGGTGAAGCATCTGACGGTGATCGGAGGCGGCCTCATGGGCGCCGGGATCGCCCAGGTGAGCGAGCGGGCCGGCGGGCTTCTTCAGTGGAAGGCAGGGGGTGGCCGCTACAGCAGTTCGCGTTCAGGGGATCGACTTGCTGAAGCGTCTTTTCCTTTTCTTTACTGCGCTCAAGTTGCTCAGGGGAAGCCTGCTCCTCTCCCCTCCCCGCCGCCCTGTTTTTACATTCCCACGCTGTGCTGACAGAGAAGGCAGGAGGGTGTCCGATGGCTAATTCCTTAATCTCTTTAATAAATAGAGGATGCTGTTAGATTATGTAGATATAATAGTAAGGGTGTATTAAGACTGCTGGGACGCTAGATCACCTGACGTGGTAAATTGTGTCCCCTTTGTCCTAGATATGGGGGGGGGGAAGGTTACTCGGCGACTTCCCGCCCACTTTCGTGCCTGATTAGGGCACACTTGCTGCTCTGTTGTTGTTGCAGGTTCTCCTGTCTTCCTCCAAGGCTGTGTGCCTCTGATGCACGCCTATCTCATTTTCTGAACCCCAGAAGTAAAATATTCTTAGCACTTGGTTGGCAAGGTGCATGTTTCAAATACCAACCAAAATACCAATGAACTATGTGCAGAAAGAAAGTGGTTGTGCAAAATGTCATGGCCAAGTCCAACACTATCTTAGGCAGGAGGAGAGATTGTATCTTAGAGGCCAAGCATCAAATTGACAATTACTTAATTTATTGTTATATATTTACCATCATGGAGGGTTGTGCTATTTGCATTTTCTGCCTCTGAACCCAAAATGCATTGGTTTAAACTGTCCAAATATGTTGGATATTTTTTCATAAGTCAGCTAATGATGATTACTGCCACTGTACACCAAACAAATCCTAATCGTGACCATCTTCCATCTGGAAACCGATGTCCTCACTGTGGGAGGCTGTGTGGATCCAGAATTGGCCTCCACAGTCACTTAGGGACCCACTGTTAAAGACCTTATCTCGGAAGACAATCTTACTCAGCCACGAGTGATCGCCAATGAAAAATGAATGAATAAATGACCCTTCTCCATGACCACAAGTTTTGTGAAGTGTACATCTGCTTTATTTTTGCTGTTCTTACACTTGACTATATTAATTACTCACTGTGTGAACATACCCACCTGAAGTGATCGTTGCAGAGGGCCCTGGTCTGTATTCCCTCAGTGTGAGAAGTGGCAGAAGGGAGGGATTTTTTTGGTTGTGGTGCCAGGACTGTAGATCAGCTTCCCTCTTATACCTCTCTCCTGGCTTTCAGGCAACTTACTTTTTGGGAACTCATAAGAGCTGGATCCTTTCACTTTTTTGGGGGGTGGGGGTGCATGCAAGAGTTTTATGCTATGGGCAGTGAGTGGTATTGCTATTGCGAGTTGCTTGTGATGTTGGGTTTTATGGAGATTCTTTAATTGTGGTTATTGTGTTGAATTGTACACTTATTGGAAAGGTAGAGAAAAAATTAGAAATCCTTGAACTGAGTGACATTCCTAACCTTCCGTTTGCCAAATATGGTAATATTGCCTCACTAGAGAATTTGTTTTCCCACCCAAATAATGAGAGCCCTTGTAACTGTATGACTTGCACCTTGATTCTGCCTTGCCTATTCAGGATATGTCCTATGTGCCTGTAACATTAGGCAGAGTGAGGCAACCAGGGCTGTGGAGTCAGTATGTCAAACCTTCGACTCCGACTCCTCTATTTTTCTACTCTCCAACTCCGACTCCTTCATAAATGGCAAATGTATATTATTTTATTTATTTATTTATTTATTTATTTATTATTTGATTTATATCTCGCCCTTCCTCCCAACAGGAGCCCAGGGCGGCAAACAGAAATGCTAAAAACACTTTAAGACCTTAACATACATTAAAACAAAAAAATTAAATTATTAATTTTATTTTGAAGTCAGAGTTGGTACATTTCTTCCAACTCCACCCAAAATTGCTTCCAACTCTGACTCCAACTCCACAGCCCTGGAGGCAACTACCTCAGGTAACAGATGTGTGTTTGGGGGGAGGGCAGCAGTAGCTTCCTGGCCGTACCCTTGTGTTAGAGCAGTGTTCTTCTCTAACGGTCTCCAACGGTCTTCAGATGCTGATGGAGTACCACTCCCTTCATCCCCAGGTAGTTTAGCCAATAGTCAGGGATAACGGGAGTTGCAGTCCAACAACACCTGGGGGCCCAAGGTGGGAGAACACTTTGTTAGATGACAGAGCCGTATGTGCCATATTGGCCTGGCCTGCAGTCCCATTAACTAGCCTGTCATCGTCAGGTGCAGTGGAGGATATTGTACCATTGGCAGTATTGAAATAAGAGACAACTGCCGGTCCAGCCGGCTTCTATACATGGAATGATAGGGGTGTCATCTTGTCCTTTGATTCAGGCAGCAAAATGTTTTGAGCCAGCCCTACTTCCAAAACAGGTAAAATGCTTTGATGTAGGAGTACACAAGGCTTCAAGTTACACAATACTTTGTCTGCAAGTGAAACACAAAAATGTGCACGTTCCTGCAGTCCTGTCTACTCTACATTAACAAGATGGTGCAGTAAAAGGCAACAGTTTACCTATACACACCCTATAATTGTGTCTATTTTGCTAACATAAAACAAATGCACTATCGAGCATGTTACAGAAGCTTTGGATCACTGTAATAATATGTTTATCCCAATATTTTTACAGAATGGTGTATGTTAAATTCCCAGGAACATCTCTTCAAAGTGTTGCAGAGAAGAGTTTTTTTTCTAGAACAAGGACTTGCCATGTCGGAGAGTGTCTGATGGCTTTGGGAATTGATTGCTATTACAAAGTAACTTTCCTGATGAGGGAAATGAATTCTGTTACCTTGTGAGGTCTCTGTGGGTGTGGCTGGTGAAGGTTCATCTTGAACACTCATGCCTATTGTTTCTGACTGACTTTTGCTCTAGTAATAAACGTGAGGTCATTCCAGCACAGGATTGGCTGAGGCATTTCATTTTCCATTTGTATCTAGGGATTCAAATGTTATTATTTAGGAAATGCTTGGTGTTCTTTTAACATTCATGAAGTCCATTTTGCTTCTTCTAGAAGGCATGGGATAACCAGGGTGCCATCACCATCCACCACCTGATTTAATTCTTGTTCCAAATTGGGACTGCCACCACTTTGGACACGTAGGGATGGCAGAGGTCTTCTATCTTCTTCAGAGCTTTTTTATGTGCACAAGGGAGGAGAGTTCCAGGTGCACTGATGTATATGTTTTTATTTTTGTGTCCAACCCTTGGTTTTATCCAGGAGTGTCCCTAATTGCAGGCATTGGTCTAAAGACTTGCAAGTATTTTCTGCAGAGTTTGGACACAAAACCTGAAAATGGTTGTGCTGCAGAGTGCCCCAGAAGAATTCAGTTTGAAATGTGTTGAAACATGTACATGGAAGTCTCCTGGTTTCTTTATTTGGTGCCTTCTGGAATTCCCTTTTTCCTTTCTCAGCCTCTCTGTGAGACCAGGCCATAAACTGGGGCAGCTCCCCTTGCTTTTTTTTGTTGCATTTATGAGGTTGCAGTTTCAGTCACAAGCATCTGTTATTTACGAGGATGTCAGATAACGGCCCTGGGAAGGGTGTTTCATCTCTCTAATTGGAAGGTAGGAGGATCAAAGATCTGAGTTCAGTGTATCCTTGTTGGCAGCTGCTGAAAACTGCTGGGTCCTTTCTGTAGGTGTTGAGCAGTACTGCTTGGTACTGAAGGGCAGCTCTCTGGTACAGTAGCTGTTTTAAATGCATAAGGTCTCAGTTCAATCCCAGGCATCTCTAAGTAGGGCTGGGACTTTCCACTGTCTGCGACCCTGAAGAGCTGCTGTCAGTCACTGTAGACAATGCTGAGCTAGATGCACCAATGGTTTGACTGAGTATAAGGCAGCTTCCTATATTGCTGCCCTTAAACCAAGAGCTGGAGTACTGCAGTGGATGTGTGGTGGACTAAAACTGGGGACACTCGTGTTCAAATCCCTACTCAGCCATAAAATCCACTGAGTGATCTTGGGCCAGCCACAGTCGCTCAGCGTAATCCACCTCACAGGGTTGTTGTGAAGATAAACATTTTGGGGAGCAACCATGTATGCCACCTTGAACTCCTTGGCAGAAAGGTATGATATTAATGTACTAAATAGATATTAGCAATCAGCTCAACTCACTCAGTTTGGTTTTCATGGGTTACTTTTCTTTCTCTCCCCCATGGAGTTCATCCTTGTAGACTGACTTTGTTTCTCTCTCTCTCTCTCTCTCTCTCTCTCTCTCTCTCTCTCTCTCCCTCCTCCCCCCCTTTCCCCCTTAGATTGCTGCAGCAACTGGCCACACTGTGATATTGGTGGACCAGTCAAATGAAATACTAAATAAATCCAAGCAAGGAATTGAAGATAGCCTGAAAAGACTGGCCAAGAAAAAGTTTGCAGACAAACCTGAGGTGATATCTTAGAATTTATAAATATTGGATATGGTCGTTGAATGTTGACAAATCTATCTTGTTTCTTTCGTTTCTTTTGAGCTTTAATGCCTAGACAGACAAGTACAGCAATGTTAGATTAATAGGATATTTTAAACAGATTCCTTTCAAAAGCTGGGTTAAATTGCAGGCTAATAAACACTCTTTCTCCGCCATCCCCACCCATCCTTCATCAACAAGGGAAAGCTGCAAGCAGAATAAAACTTCTATGGCGCAGGTTGTCTTTCTGCAGAAGTTAACCATGCAAAAGGGAGCTGTGTATAGGAAGACTCCTGTGAGTAGGAGTAGCACCTATGACTGCACACATAGTGACCCTTGCTGGTTTTCACATACACATACACACCTCTTAGCAGATGAGTGGGACTGTCATCTAAGAGTGCATCAAACACCAATTAGATGGGGAAGTTAGGGAACGGAATTCTGCCCCTCCCATCCTTATCTATTGTACATGTCTGGTTTTAGAGCAGCTTACAAGAGTTTTTTTAATGTTAATAGTCCTTTCCCTTAGGGCACCATAATGCTGGAGGAATCAGTTGGTTCGGGGGATAAAAGTGGCCAGTCAAAATCAACATGACATTTACAACATTTGTTTAAACATTGTTGGATTCCAACTCCCACCAGCCCCAGCCATCATGGCTAATGGTGAGAGATAGTGGTAATTGTAGTCCAACAGCGTTCAGGGGGTAGGGGAAGGCTGTACTATGCTATGCATAAACAGTCCAAAAAGCCACTGAAAGGATAGTGCATTTTGCAGGCAGCCTCAAAGAGGTGCTGCAAAGTGGAACAGACTGTCTGACTGGGAAGCAGAGCTCAGACCCAGCTGTGATGGTTTGTCTGGAGTTCTGCTCAGGAGGTTGATGAATCTTTACTCCCAAGCCCGGCAATGCTGCTTCACCACCACCAAGTGTCACTGCCAGCCAGTGGGAAAGATGCTGCAAAGTGGGGAACAGAGATCATTTCTGCATGTGATGGTTCTGCCCAGGAGGTAGATGGATTTTCCCTGAATTTGGACATTTGGGTGGGGAGAGAAATGATAGACTTAAAATTATTTAATGCTTAAATTTAAGAGAGAGAGGTTTATACTGCCACCCATTTAATAGGCCATTTGCTTTTCTCTTTACTGGTTAGTGTGTTAGGAGGATGGGAAAGTAACAGCATTCATGCACAGTTAGCAGGAACTGTTAATATTATTTTGCAGTGCTTAATTGTTTTGTCAAAACACATTTTTATAGTTGAAATAGTGGTCCTTCCTGTGAAGACAAATGAAATGTTCTGTGAACAGGTTTTGTTGTTTCTCCAACTTCTCAGGCTGGTGCTGAATTCATTGAGAAGACCTTAAAGAACTTGACCGTGAGCACAGATCCAGTCTCTGTAGTACACAGCACTGACCTCGTAGTGGAAGCCATTGTGGAAAACTTAGCAGCAAAAAACGAGCTCTTCAAGACACTGGATAAGTTTGCCCCAGAGTATGTTCATTAAATCCTACAATGCTAATGCAAAATTATTTTTTTATCTACTAGCTTGCAGTAAAATATGGGCCCATGTATCGATTGAGGATGGAAAGCAATCCAAAGATAGTTGAAAGCTATCTTTTCTACTTTTGATTTTATTCCTTGTATCTTTTGACCATCAGTTTCCATATCTCTGTGCCTCCCTGAGGACTAGAACCACACTTTTCTTTGTAATAAATAAAAAGTGAAAGCAAATTAGGCTGTCAAAAATATGTCACATATTTCCATAATAGGTCTATTAGTGAAGTGTGGTTTTCACATCACATCAAGGCTATTCAATTAGCATAATTGTTCTGATAATGTTTCTTTTGCATAGTGAAATATCTTTTGTTTTATTTATTTATACTTAAGCAATTTTTTATACTTAAGCAATTTTTGAATCAACATATATCATTTAAAATAAAATATAGCAATGACAGAATCCAGCAAATATTAAAGAATCTGCATCTATAAGCTATAGTCATAAGCAGGCAATGATAAATTCAAAACTTATTGGTAAGTTGTTATCTCCTTCCAGAAGCCTGGGCAGAAAGGTGTGTCTTCACCTGATGATGAAAAGTTAGCAATATCTGTGCCAGATGCAACTTGGAGGAGAGGACGTTCCAAAGATGGGGAACCACTGGGAAGAATGCCCCCTGTCTCTATTTTTGTGTTAGCCTTTTTTTAACCTTTATAGCACTGTATTTTTTAAAAAACAAATTACTGCTAACCAGTAGTGCAAACTGAGATGTTTCAAAAGGAAGCATTCCATATGAAATTTCAGTTCTACAGGAAGTTTGGAAGCTCATCATACTTTCATATTTATTCTGTGATAACATATCATTTGAAGATCTTTTTTTATTTTTCATTTGCTCACTGGGAGAAGCCTGAGAAGTGAAGATATTAACTTCTGAAGGGAAGGTGAAGATTTATCTGCTTGTGAGCAAAGATTAAAAAGAAATTCTTATACCAAAGAACCACTTCCAATTAATTATTTAAATGAAGTCCCACCCAGCTCTCCAGCTGCTCATGCCAAAGGGGTTTAATCTTTGCTGCTACCGTAGGTTCTGAAGATTCCTACCAAGTGAGCAATATTACCATATTTTTTCTAGATTGATAAATAATCAACTAAGGCTACGGGTGGAGGGAGACATAATAGAATATAGGCCTATTCTAAAGTGATATATTTGTAGGCAGTGTGCTAATTACCATCAAAAGATTCCATTCTTCTTCCATAGTGGATAGTACTTTGCTGTCATTTATTATTTATTGAAACATTTCTATATCACCTTTCACATAGTCTCAAACTGGTATACAATAACTTTTCAAATATAAACATGAACATTTCAATGCAGCTGGTAACCAAGGGCAGAATTAGAGTTACAACAACCCGCTAAAATAAAACACCCACAAAAGCCTGGGAACATAAATATGCTTTTCACAGGCATAGAAATGCCATCAATGTTGGTGCTTGCCTAAGCTTAGAGGAGAAGTGATTCTATAGAGAGGGTGCCGCTGTAGAAAAGCCCCCCCCCCCCAAAATCACTGCTAAGTGAATCTCCAAAGGCTGTAGTACAACCAGCAGGGCCTCCTCAGCCAAACATAGTGACCAAGTAGGACAACGGAGGAGAAGGCACTCCTTCAAGTAACCTGGTCCCAAGTTGTTTGCAGCTTTATAGGTTAGAACCAAAACATTAAACCTGGCCCAACAGAGCTTATTGGTGGCCAGTGCAGCTCCTTTTAGTGAAGTAATGTGCACGCAGTAGGGTGTCCCAGAGAGTAGCTTAGCTGCTGCATTTTGCACTATATCTGCAGCTTCTAGACCACCCTTAAGGGCAGCCCCATGGAACACATTGCAGTAGTCCAATCTTGAGGTTACCAGTGTGTGAGTTACAATGGCCAGGTTATCCCTGTCCAGGAACAGTAGCTACTGCCATACTGGCCAAAGGTGCTCATAGCCACTGCAGCTCCATGGGTGTCCAGTGACAAGGATGAATCAAAAAGGCATGCTACCCATTTCCTGGATCTGGGAACCACTCACACACCATCTTGTCAGGATTCAGTTTTCAGGTTATTGGCCCTCATCGAGCCCATCACTGCATCCAGACACTGGACTGGGCCTGTATGA